>NC_139611.1:66425596-67041674 GCF_964270895.1 Podarcis filfolensis | reverse complement strand
GTAGGCAGACTGGCACCTAGAGAAGAAAGGAACCTTAGAGACAGGAAGCCTAAAGGCAAGGTACTGAAGAAAGGGGAGAGAATAGGAAAGGAACTAAGAAACAGAAACCAAAATGCAAGAGAAAGAGACAGGTAAACAAGTGCCTAGGAAAGGGCTGGGGAACCTGGCCGCCAACTCCCATCAGACCCAGCCAAGATGGCCACTGGTCAGGGACAAAAAGGAAACTATTGGCCAACAAACTATTGGCCAACAAAAGGAACTATTGGCCAACAACATGTGGAGCACCAAAGGTTCATCAGCAGTAGGATGGGAGATGTCTGTGTGGCAGGCCCAGCACCAGAATGCATTTTTTGGGGTACCAGCAACCTGATAGGGCCTTTTCCTGACATCTGCATTGGGTCCCCTTTAAAGCTTTAAAATGACCAGTGCATTTTAATCTCCCACAAATGTCCACACTACATGATGGGAAATTAAAATGTCAGCCATCTAGCACTGATCAGAGATCCTCAATGCTGCTGTCACCAGTTAAGCCTGTTGATGTCTTCTTTTAATCTGGAGCCAAGCTCTGATGCCTGGTGTATATGAGTTTCATGTGTTTGGGTTGGATCCAGACTTAGGGCTATATTCGACTCTAAGAGCTACCCAAAGCAGACCCACTGAAACCAATGGACCTAAGTCATGTTTATTGGTCTACTCTGAGCGTTTCTAATGTTGGGTACAACCGATTGTCATGCATAGAGTAGACCCAGTGAAATTCATGGGACTTGAGTCAGCTATGACTAAGTTTCACTGTTACTCTGAACAGGACTAGGTCTGTAGCGAACCACTGGTTTGAATTAGCCAGCCAATTATTTGGCTATAGGCTTTTGAGTATCCAGCCTTAGTCATACTCAAGAGCATCCCCACTGAAATTAATGGACATTACTAAATGAGGACTATTAATTGCAATGGGATTACTCTGACTGAACTTAGTTGGCTACAACCCCATTTAGTTTTTCACCAGAATCTGTAACTTTGGTAGCATGCAGAACACCATGCATTTAAAGATTCCACAAGGAATCTTGGGAGTTGTAGTTAATCTCACAGAGCTACAATTCCCAGCAACCATAACAAATGAGGAGTGGTTTTGTGTGTGGAAGATATGTGTCTTAAATCAATGGCTACTATCCATGATGGCGATGCCCAGTGTCCAAAGTCAGAGTCTTCTGAATACCAGTTGCTGGACCCCGCAGGAGGGGAGAATGCTCTTGCTTTCCAGTCCTGCTTCCCATAGGCATCTGGTTGGCCACTGTGAGAACAGGATGCTGGCCTCCATGGGCCACTGATCTGATGCAGCAGGGTTGTTCTTTACTCATGGTGTGCATCAGCCTTAAAGAAGCAGATTACACACCTCACATCACAGCTACCATAGGAGCCAACGGTTCTAGGGGCCGAGGGGGTCTTTGCCCCCCCAAATAAAATATTTGAGGGGGCTGCCCCTCTAAAGTTGATGGGCATTGTCATTCAAATAGTGTGCGTACACCGCATCATGTGATTGATTGTGTGGGGCGGAGAGTATTTTATTCAAATTGGCACCCCTGACAGCAACACTTTCCCCAGTTCCTTGCCCTTTTCGTAAGGGCAATTGAGGGCACCCACCTACCCACAGAGAATATTTCAGAATCATTTCCCTAGGCAAGGAGTTGACGCACCTTCTATTCAATCCCACTCTGAATTCAGCTGCTCCGACACGTGTGTGTGCGCGCGGGGGGGGGGCGCAGCTCAGTTGATTCTCTGCCCCCGCCCCCTGTTTCTTCTTCGCCTTCTCCGTAACCCCTCCCCTCTTGGGCCACGAACTCTTTCCCTCTACCAAGTTTGAAGCGGGAACTGGGCTGGCAGGGAGCGACCTACCTTTTCCAGTTTCAGCCTTGGGGAAGGAGAGCGTCTCGCTCCGCGAATGAACGCAAGGCAAGAAAAGAGCGGGAGCAAATCTCTTTCAAGCGCGATCGCGAGCACAATTAGTCCTGAGTTCCGAGCAGAGTAACCCGATACGAGAGAGAGAGAGAGAGAGAGAGAGAGAGAGAGAGAGAGAGAGAGAGACTCCGGAGACAGAGCGTATGCGTAAAAGCGCACGAGAGAAAGACTGCAGAAGGAGCCAAAGAACAAATAACGGACTTGGGCGCAACAGAAGCGGGATCTAGCAGAACGACGCAGAGGGATCCTCTTCTGGAGAGGGCAGAGAGGAGGCAGGTGGGCTGGGATCCAGCGGATCTGGCTGGGTCTCTGCGCCGCCGCCGCCGCCTCTGCCTCTCTCTCTCCCCCTCCCCACGTGGCTGCTCCATTTTGCCCTAACTGCGCGAAGGCAGGAGGAGGGGGACCAAGGAGGAGGAGGAGGAGGCATCCACTGCGCTTGGGCCGCCGCGAAGGCGCCTTTGCGGGGGTGGGAAGAAGCCGGGAGCAGCTGCCGAGACTGTGGGGAGCCCGGCGGCGTGGCGCAAGGTAACGGGGGGGAGCAAGGGAGAGTCCGCGCCGGGCGCTTCGTGCGTCCGCCCTCGGTTCCTGGGCTCGAACTTCCTTTGGCACCTCGTGGACAGAGAGGGAGAGGAGCGGGCTGGGGCTTTGATGTGGGACGCGGTTTGGCGGAGCGAAGACGCGGCAAGGCTTGGCGACAGAGGAAGGGGGGCTGTTTTCGTGGGGAGGTGGGAGGGGGTGTCTTTGCCTCTTCCCGGCAACAGATCCTCCAGGCTGGGGAAACTCCTCCTGCTGGGGAGCGACCCGCTTTGTGCTTTGCCCGCTATCCCATTATAAAAGGAGTAATAATGTTCATAATATGACCATATAAGCCCGCGAGAGAGCGCGACAGAGAACTTCGTAGGAAACTGGCTTTTGCGGAGTCAAACCATTGCTCTGCCCAGCTCAATATCCTCCACGAGGGCTCTCCTGGGTTTCAGGCGGAAGCCTCCCCACCCCCTCCGACCCTACATGCAGATGCCGGGGATCGAACCCAGGAGCTTCTGCATGCGCAGCAGATGTCCGGCCGCTGACTTGCGGCCCTTTCCCCTTAATTTGCACGTGGGCGCCGTGGAACTGACGTGTATATGTGTGCGTGTGTGTGAGAGAGAGAGACCACTTGGATACAAAACCACTGCTCCCAGTAAATCTCGATGGATGAAGTCCTCTACCATTCCACACCCCCCCCCCGCAAAAAAGATGAAACAGGAATGCCCAACCAGGGAGGGGTGAACTCCCCTCCCCCCCACTCCATCAGCCAATAAGGCGTTGTGTGTTGTTACACAGGCAGGGATCTGAGAGGAACCTTGCTCATGTAAGGTAAGCCAGAGGTCCCCATACATTTAAAACCCACTTAGCGTACATTTAATGCACATGACTCCACTCAAAGAAACCTAGGAACTGTAGTTCTCTCCCCCTCACAAAGCTGCGATTCCTAGCACCCTTTATTAAACTACAGTTCCCGGGATTCTTTTTGGGGAGAGGTGCTTTAAATGTGCGTCAAAATGTGCTTTAGATATATGGTGTGGATGGACTTAATTTTCATATGCATCCTTTTGGTTTTTCTTGCTGTTTTGTGCCCAGCCAAACAAACAAACAAAATCAGAAACTAGTCTGAGAGAAATTCACAGAGGTTTTCTTCTTTCCCCCCCACTTTCAAGCTCACCTTTGCAAAGAGTCTGTGGCTGCAGCCTGCTCCCTCCCCCTTCCTGACATGTTTCTCTTCGGATGGCTCAGGAGGAACCAGCAAGCTGGGATGCTCCACTTCTGAGCTCCTCTCTCTTCCTCCGTCCTCTACGGGAGAGCAGAACCAGGTGCCGCTGGGGGAATAAGCCAAAGGCAAGGCGATCAGCCCACACACTTGAAGCAATGCGGTGGTGGACGAACGGTAGGTGGCTCTTTCAAGTTGATTCCCCTGTGGGCTGGGGTAGGTGGGTTGCGTTGCCGTTCGGGGGTGCAGCATCTCCGAAACGGGTGTCGGGGGCATGCAAGATGTTTGGATGCATTTGTTAGAAAGGGAACATCTTATACTTGGAGGGAGTGTTAAACTCTGCACTTAATGTTCTTACGGGGGGCTCTTTCTTTAAATGGTAAGGTGTATTAATTACTCTGCTTACTTCAGAAGCTAGTAAGGCAACCCTACTGTGTTGGGGGGTTTTTTGGGAGCGGGGCTGCTTGAGGGGGGGAGCTTTTTATGCTGCCTGCAATGCCTAGCCTGATGGCACCGCTGCCTGAATTCACTCGCAGAAAGCTTCAAATCTCTCCTTGGACAGCCCCAAAATGACATTCCTAGAAGTGTTATAAGGTCGGGGGGGTGACCCAAAGAGACCTGAAAATGGTTGAAGTTCTTGTCTGAACGCAACACTGAGCTAGGCATTTATGCTGGACTCAGTGCAGACTCTTGCTTTCTCAACTGCTGTGCCTCAGATTGGCCAGAGGGCTAAAGTCAGACAGTTGGGGCTCCCCCCCCCCCAGCTGTTTCTTTCGTTGATCTAGGGATCCTTGGGGCAGTTCAGGAGAGGGGGGTTCAGGAAGAGAAGGAACATCCATTGTTTGAAGCCCAAAGCTTAAAGCTCTGGAAGGAAGACTGGGGGTGGAAGCATGTCCATAAATCTAGATTCTTGGCGCGGTGACAAAATCATAATAATAATAAAAAAAACAACCCTCCCGGGTTTTATAGGACTGGTGGGGCTGCAGAAGTGCCTGTAGCATTCCATTGTTTTTAATCGAGGAGGCGGCTGTGTGCCTGAGCATGGCTATGTGCAGGGAGGGAGGGAGGGAGGGAGGGAGGGAGGGAGAAGCCCCTTGGCAGGTATCCATCCACTGTTGATAAAAAGAGATTTAAACGCAAGGAGACAGGCTTTACAGCCCGAGAGAGAGAGAGGAGATGCAGTGGGGTGAGAGTTCAAGACAGTGTCAGGCAATATCCTAGTAAAACTCGCTGGACTTATAATTCCTTTTCTGGAATGGGCCAAAGCTGAGTGGTAGATCGTCTGCTTTGCATGCAGGAGGTCTCAGGTTCAGTTCCTGGGGCTGGGACTCTTGTCCGAAACCCCAGAGAGCTGCTGCCAGTCACTGTAGAATAGATCATGCTGAGCTAGATAGACGAATGTCCGACCCCAGTTAGAAATTAGCCAGGTGCCAGGCGCGTTTTTCAACTGGTACGGGTCCAGTTGTGACTACCTGGAGATCTCTGGATGCCAGAATGACGACCAGGGTAGCCAGTGATCAGGAATGATGGGAGCTGTAGTCCCCTGGAGGGCGCCAGGTTGGGGAAGGATTATATGAGCCACGGTTGTCAATTTTGACTGGCAGGAGTTCTCCAGATCCACTGGCAGAGAAGTCTTTCCCAGGCCTGCTATCTGATATCATTTTTTTAACTGGAGATGCTGTGGATTGTGCCTAGGGCTTTGCAAAGCATGTCCTGTGCCAATGAGCTGACTCTCAAGTGAGCATAGAATTGCAGCCTTAATTACACAGGGTGGGATTCAGTTAGGTGTTACTCAAAGTAGACCCACTGCAATTAATGGACCTAACAGAGCTATGCCCATGAATTTCCATGGTTCTGCTATGAATCGCACTTCATTGAATTCCACACATACCTTAAAAGATCCATAGATGTCAAATATCCCCATTCACTTGGCACATTCTCACCTCGCTCCAATAATGTGACCTACTCTCTCCTGTTCTTTTACCATTGTTGGAAAAAAGTTATTAAGCACAAAAAAACCCTCTCTCCTCCCTTTGTGTGACCTTTCCTGTATGGAGTAGAGGATAATTTTCAATAGCTAATGGGGGATCAACATTTACAGTGCAATTCTGTATAATTGAGTTCAGTGGGGCTTACTCCCTGCTAAGAAGTCTCTTCCCACAGTTTTGTTTAAGGAAACTCTCCCCCCATGGGGATTTTAGACTGTGATGCAGAAAACCCCCACCTCATTTCAGAAGACTTTTTCTTTAGCAGTTGCTTAAGCAGAGCTCCCAAACTGTGCTTTAGACTCCTCTTATTAATGTGTGTGATGCAAAACATGGATGAGCAGCGTGGAGGGAAATGGTTATAAAACCTCTTGAGAGATTATCTAGAACTCAAATTATGACTCAAGCCTTTCCCCACTGTTTATCGCACAGCAGAAATTATTATCGTTATGCTTCCATCAATGTAACATTCATTTGCAAACGTGAAAAGCAAAAGGCCACCTTAGCTCCATGCAGAGCACACACGTTGTATTGAAAGGTTTAGTCCCTGGCATGTCCAGCTAAGGCTGAGAAAGGTCCCTGTGTCAGATTCCCTGGAGAGCAGCTGCCAGTCAGTGTAGAACGTGCTGGGTGAGATGGACCAGCTATCTGACTTGATAGTTTTCTGCATTTGTATGATGCTGTTCAAATACATTCGTAATCTTCAGCTCTCACTTTAAGCAGTGCTGGTCCAAACTAAAAGTGGAGTTTCAAGAACACGTTGATGCCCCATCAAAGGACAATTTCTTTTTTTTCAGGGGAAGGCAAAGGAATCCCAAAATGGAGTGGTGGGACAGAATGTGTCCATGCAGCACAGCAAGGCAGTGGATGTTTCCCTCGTGGCATCCGTTCTATCAGACTGCAGAGTAGGGGGAGAGAAGGAAGGCAGGACTATTATTCCATTGGCTCTGCTGAGAGACCGTCTACTGCCTTGGGCTCTTCCTCAGCCTAGTGGTAGCATCCATTCCATCAGGCTGCAGAGCAGAGAGAAGCAGGGCTTTGCAAAGAGACCATCTGCTGCCTTTGACTCTGCACCCAAAAAATGTCCCCTAGCAGCAGCCGTTCCATCAGGCTACCTAAATTGTTTGCTAGTTGTTACGAGAACGGTAACTTTCAGAACTTGTGCCTGCCTTTTTCCTTCTCCTTCTCCATCCCTGTTTCCTTTTGTGTTATGTCCTTTAGATTCTAAGCTTGAGGATGGGGGCTGTGTGACTTTGCAAGTCACCCTGGGAGTCTTTTTGCCTGAAGGGTGGGATAAAAATGCTTGTTGTCAAGAGAGCCTGTCTGCCATCCTAAAGGGGAGCTTCCTTCCCACTTAAACATACATTCAAAGTAAGGGCAAAGGATTGGCATTGTTTGCTCTCATTGACATTGCCCTATAGCCGGACCTGATTGGCTCTGCAACACCGTGGTGCCGTCGCGTTCACTGTGTGATCCCTAATTGGTTGGGATCGCAGTAAAAAAGGAGAAAGCCTTTACAAATGGCACAGAAACAGCAGCATGGCATGAATCCCTAGTTGGAAGACTACTGCAGTATTTCAGTAAAAATGAGATATGCCCCCTTGCGCCCATACTCTACTGTAACAAAGTAATGGCATGTAATGGCAGTAATCCTATACACTCGCCCTGTTCATTCCCTTTCCCTTTCAATGCTTTGCATAAGAACATAGGAAGCTGCCTTATATGGAGCTGTCAGACCATTGAGTCATCTAACTCATTACCTTTGACATTGACTGGCAGCGACTTTCTCAAACGCCAAGTGGGTTTTCCACCCCTGTCCTACTTGGAAGTGCTGGACCTAGGGCTCTCCCGCTGAACTATGGCTGCTTGGTCTCCCTTGTGGCATTTTCCAGATTGTAAGCTTCTTGGGGCAGGGATCTGACCACCTTGGAACAAGTCTCGAATTAGTTCTCTTCCTAAGACAGTCTGCATTAGCAGATGGCATTTCATCAGTCCGTGGTAATACCAAGTGCTTTGGTGGTTTGGCATGGCAGTTAAAGGGAAATGCTGGGGAACAAATTGGCAACTGTTTCACTCTGAGGAACTCAGGCAACACACATGTAAGCCATTTGTTGAACTAGGGAGGCTGGGGAGTTCCATGGAGGAGCATTTAACATCATGCATTTTTTTTAAAAAAAGAAATATGGATATGCCCAAGTGCAAAACATGTTGCTCTAGATTTCTGGCTTAATTATTAAGGATGGGAACCAGCTTCGCTTAAAGAATGCCAAAGTGCTGAGTAGAAATGCTTTGCAGGAGTTGGCCGCAGTGTGCTAAATGGTCCCACGGGTATGAGTCAGGGTGTATTTTTACTTTTTTGCTTTCTGTTATCCAGAGATTCCAATTACAGTCATATCTTGGTTGTCAAATGCCCTGGAACTCAGACGTTTTGGCTCCTGATCGCCGCAAACCCGGAAGTGATTGTTCCGGTTAGTGAAAGTCCTTTGGAACCCAAACGTCCGATGGGGTTGGAGCTTCCTGCAGCCAATCGGAAGCTGTGCCTTGGTTTCCGAACATTTTGGAAGTCGAATGGACTTCTGGAATGGATTCCGCTCGACTTCCATGGTACTACTTTATATATATTTTTTGTATCCAGATTTCTCAGGGGTCTCTTCCAATTCTAGAGTTCTATTATTTCCATGTCTCTCTCCTCCCCTCCTCTCACTGCATGTCGTCCCCTCCCTCACTGACAGTCTTAGTGAAGTGTGATGTGGGTTTTCAGAACAGAGCTGTGGCTCCATGGTTGAGCATCTACTTTGCACATGGAAGGTCCCAGGTTCAGTTCCCAGTATCTCCAAGTGGGGCTGGGAAAGTATCCTGCCTGAAAACCCTAGAGAGCTGCTGACAGTCAGTGTAGGCCAGGCATAGGCAAACTCGGCCCTCCAGATGTTTTGGGACCACAACTCCCATCATCCCTAGCTAACAAGACCAGTTGTCAGGGATGATGGGAATTGTAGTCTCAAAACATCTGGAGGGGCGAGTTTGCCTATGCCTGGTGTAGACAGTACTGAGCTAGATGGACCAATGAGTCTGACCCTGTATCCGATGTGCCTAACATTTCTGATTTGGTATGTTTGAATGATGTGCTTCTTCCGACTTTAAACCATCACCTTATCTACCACCCCACCTATTTACAGATTCATAGAATACATAGAACGTGTGTTTGCGTGGTGTATTTAAAATATTGCATCCAGCTACATTTTACTCAAGAGTAGACCCATTGAGATTAATGGACCTAAGTTAACCACACCTACTGATTTCAGTGGGTCTAGCACTGAAGGCAACCCTGTGATTCCCGAAAAAGATAATTGCAACTCTGAAATGGGCTTTGCCTGTATCCATATAGGGTGTTGCAGGAATTAACGTTCTGAAACCACGTATTTCTCTGACCCGCATCGCTGTAGAGTAGGGCAGCAAGGGAGGAAAGGGCTCCTGCACCTTTAATTGTTGTGTAGGAAGAGGGGGTTTCTACAGGCTGTCATGTGGCCCTCCCCTTATGTCTAGCTGCCCTGCCATTCAGTGCAGGGGAAAGGGCCATGGCTCAGTGGCAGAACATCAGTTTTGCAGGCAGAAGGTCCCAGGTTCAATCCCCGGCATCTTCAGGTAGGGATGGAAATCTCCCCCATCTGAAGCCTCAGAGAGCCGCTGCCAGCTGCTGCTGCTGCTGCCGGTATGGAGGAAGATGGACCAATGGTCAGACTTCAGTGTGATGCTGGATGAGGGTGAACAAACTGAAGCTTAATCCAGACAAGACAGAGGAGTTCCTTGGGAGTCAGAAGGTCAGACAGGCTCTCCCTGAAAACTCCGGTTCGCTGCTTGAGTGTGTTCCTGGATTCAACCCTAAGGCTAGATGCCCAGGTGTTTGGAGGGGGGTGTCCGCTGCACCCCTTTCTGAGGATGTCTGATCTGGCCATAGCGATGCACAGCTTAGTTACACCCTGTTTGGATAACTGTCATGTATTCTGCACGGGACTGCCTTTAAGAAGTGCTGGGAAACCTCAGCAGGTCCAAGATGTTGCTGCCAGATTGCTGACCAGAGCTGGTTATAGGGAGAACAGACGCTCCTGTTACAACAGTTCCACTTCAATTCAATGTAATGGCTATGACCTACAAAGCCCTATACAGCTTGGGTCTAGGCTACCCAAAGAACCTTATCTCCCTGTATGAGCCTGCCTGAGCTTTGAGAACTTCTGGGGAGGCCTTTGTCTCAGTCTTGCCACCTTCACAGGCAGGTTGGTAAGGACACAAGACAGGGCCTTCTCAGTGGCTGCTCCCAGATTAGGAATTTGCTTCCATGGAAAACTAGACAGGCCCTCTCTCTGCTTTGCTTTCACCAGCAGGCAAAGACTTGTTTTTTTGTACAGACACTAACTGGCTGTCTTCTGAGGGTGGGTGCTGTACATGTTGTCTTTTGTGTGTGCTTCCAAACAGTGTCAAGTGTATCTAAGGCTGTTTTTAAATAGGGCTACTTTAAAAAATAATAATTTATATTGATTGTATGTTTTTAGCTGCATTTGTTTCAATTCATGCTGGGAGTCTCCTAAGATCCTGTAAGAGGGGAAAAGGTGGAATATAAATAATATAAGCATAACATAGGCAGCTTCCTATGTAAGTGTAGCCAGATTTCTGTACATGTGAGTTTTCCCTTACAAGGCAAAATAGCATCTTTGGTGAAATTGCTTTAGTTGGGGAAACGATGTGGGAAAGAACAGCAGATCTCCCCTCTCTCAGCACCACTTCCCTGATCAAGATGGTGCTCCCCTCCTTGAGGCAGTTCTTTGCCATTTTTAAAGAGACGGGAGATCAGATCTTCACCATCTCCTCTCTCTCCCCCCCCCTTTCGACCTTTTACATCATTGTCACCAAAACCCAATCGAATATGGGTAGCGGTAAGTAGCTGGACATTTGTAAGGTTTGTGCTGTTTCTCACTTGTAGACCCTTTGCAGAAAGAGCTCTGAAAAACATGGTTGTGGAACCTGCCACCCTACAAATATTGCTGAACTCCCATCACCGTGAGCAATGTGCCATGCTGGCTGTAGCTGATGGGCAGTTCAACAATATCTGGACGGTCGCAGGTTAGCCATCCCTGCCTTAAAATGTTCTCCTGACAAGTATGGTTAAGAGCATAAGAATTTGCAAGCTCAGAAGGACAAAGGACAAACATGGGGCTTTCCAATGGTCCGATTCTCTCCAACTACCCGTACAGAACTGGCTGTGCTATGAGTTACCCTAGCTCAGCAGTTCTCAGCCTGTGGGTCCCCAGATGTTGTTGGACTACAACTCCCATCATCCCTGAGCTCTGGCCTTGCTAGCTAGGGGTATGGGAGTTGTAGTTCAACAACATCTGGGGACCCACAGGCTGAGAAAGGCTGACCTAGCTTGTTGCAAGGATCTGCCCCATCAGTTCTATGCATGCTCTGACCTTAAGCTTATCAGAAGAGTTGAGCAATGCAAGTGCCCTGATTTCTGAAGATAATAAATGGCTGGAAAGTGTTCAGTGTGTTTCTGTAGTCTTTGGTAGGAACTGGATCATGCCAAATGTAAAGGCTTCAGGCGGCCAACTCATTTGGTGACCCTTCTGCCTTATGAGAGACTGCGGTTCCCTTTCCTAGCTAGAGAGCTGAGTTTAATTAGCAGTGTGGAAATGGGGGCGGGAGACAGTAGACTCTGTAATTAGCATTTGGCCATTGCACTGAATAGTTCAGCATGCCACTTCTGTCATACAGAAGACTGCACCAGACAGGCTCAAGAGCCCTCCTTTATGAAAAGGAAAGGTTACTGCAATCCTTTATTATTATTATTTATTAAATTTGTATGCCGCCCTTCCTCCGAAGATCACAGGGCAGTTCACAACAGAAAAATGAGGACACAAGAATACATAACAAAGCAAAAACAAGAATAAAATCTGACCACCAACCCACCTCCCACAACCACACTTAAAAGGCCATGAAATGTTAATCAGCAAAACGCCTGGTTGAAGAGAAGCATTTTCACCTGGTGCCTAAAGATATGTAATGAAGGGCCAGTCGAGCCTCCCTGGGGAGGAGAGCATTCCACAAATGGGAAGCCACAGCAGAAAGGCTCATTCTAGCGTTGACACCCTCCGGACCTCTCGAGGAGGAGGCACACAAAGAAGGGCCTCAGAAGATGATCGCAGGGTCTGGGGCAGTTCACACTGGGAGAGACAGTCCTTGAGGTATTGAGGTCCTGAGCCATTTCAGGCTTTATAGGTCAAAACCAGCACTTGGAAACTTAAGTGGAAGCCAGTGCAGTCAGGCCAGGATTGGTGTAATATGCTCAAACCATCTCGTCCCAGTGAGCAACCTGGCTGCTGAATCCTACACCAGCTGAAGTTTTGAAACCATCTTCAGAGGCAGCCCTATGTATAATGGTTTGCAGTAATCTAACCTAGAGGTTACCAGATACTCATGGAACTGTGGGTTTGATTCTGCAGTGGCTGTGCACACCTATTCCTCTGCCGGGAACTGGTGTATGCAGCCAAAATCAGCAGGATTTAACCTCCACTCATCAGCTGATGAGCAGGTATTAAATCCTGTTCAGTTTGGTTATCTGTGCCTATTCCTCTGCTGGGAACAGGCGTGCCCAGCCAAAGTTCATAAGGGGCTGTTTGAAAGCCCTTTTGCAAACAGCCTTGCACTGCTCTTTTGGTGATTCAAAAAAGCAGTGTGGGGTTGTTTGCAAAAGCTGTTTCAGAGAGCTCTGTACTGCTCTTAGGAGCCCCAACAGCCAGGGCTTCACAGTGCTGTCAAATCTGATGTCGCTATGATGTCAGGTGATTGACAGGAGAGAAGCCCCAACCACCTGTCAGATTTGGGCCTCCAGGGGTGGAGAGATAAGAATCTGGCCTCCTGCCAGAAAAGGTTCCCCACCCTTGATATATAGTTTTGAACTAAGCATCTAGTTCTTCTTCTGCAGGCTCCTGGGATTAATGCACAGCAACGGTGCCAGGGCCATAGACTCTGACATTGTAACCCTAGTGGGCATTCTACCAGTTAGAATCATAGAATCATAGAGTTGGAAGAGACCACAAGGGCCATCGAGTCCAACCCCCTGCCAAGCAGGAAACACCATCAGAGTACTCCTGACATATGGTTGTCAAGCCTCTGCTTAAAGACCTCCAAAGAAGGAGACTCCACCACACTCCTTGGCAGCAAATTCCACTGTCGAACAGCTCTTACTGTCAGGAAGTTCTTCCTAATCTTTAGGTGGAATCTTCTTTCTTGTAGTTTGGATCCATTGCTCCGTGTCCGCTTCTCTGGAGCAGCAGAAAACAACCTTTCTCCCTCCTCTATGTGACATCCTTTTATATATTTGAACATGGCAGTTATTTGAGTTCATTTCTGTATGCACAATCTCTTAGCAGGCCTTCAGAATCAGTCTACGTAAAAGAGATAGATAGATAGAAAATGGAACTGAGCCCAGGAATTCTCACTGCTTTTACGGAAATGACACTCTTCGCTTCCATCTCTCCTGTGACTCTGAGCTGATTGCTGCTGTGTGCCAACTTGTGGCTTGGGTCCAGCTCCGTAAAAAGAGCAGTTCTGTTGACAGCTCTCTGGTGGAGAGAGCAAAAGTGCCAGTTAACGAAGGGCACATTCACAGATCACGAGCCCGCTGCCAGCTCTTCCAAACTGGAGCATCCTTACCATTTTCAAACTTCTTTTCACATTCTTTTTGCTTTAATCTCATGCCACATCAGGCTTTGTTGCTGTGTTTCCTGAGCGTTCAGTATGAAGGATGTGGCCAACATGACAGTCAAGTCTGGGCAATGGGATGGGCTTCCTTTAGTCCGTAGCTCAGCGGTAGAGCAGATGGTTTGCATGCAGTTCCCAGGATCGAGCCTTGGCATCTCGGGTTAGAAAGAGCAGGTGGCAAGCAATAGGAAAGAGACCCTGAGACCCCAGTTAGGCTGCCAGTCAGAGTAGACAACACTGGGTTAGATGGACAAAGAAGACAGCTTCCTGTTTTCATGATGCTTCTGATTCCCACAATATCTATGTCAGGATGCTCAGGACACCGAAATGTGGGATGACAGGGTGGGGAGAGAAACAACCTTTTAAGTTTGTGTTTATTATACATAATAGGGACGCGGGTGGCGCTGTGGGTAAAACCTCAGTGCCTAGGACTTGCCGATCGTATGGTCGGCGGTTCGAATCCCCGCGGCGGGGTGAGCTCCCGTCATTCGGTCCCAGCTCCTGCCCACCTAGCAGTTCAAAAGCACCCCTAAGTGCAAGTAGATAAATAGGTACCGCTTTATAGCGGGAAGGTAAACGGCGTTTCCGTGTGCTGCGCTGGTGCTGGCTTGCCAGAGCAGCTTCGTCACGCTGGCCACGTGACCCGGAGGTGTCTCCGGACAGCGCTGGCCCCCGGCCTCTTAAACGAGATGAGCGCGTAACCCTAGAGTCGGACACGACTGGCCCGTACGGGCAGGGGTACCTTTACCTTATTGTATATAATGCCTTCTCCCGCATGGTGGAGGTCAAGGCAGTGTTCATAGGACTCCTGAAAAGTCTCCCATCCAAAGATTGACCAGAGTAAGGTGGCTGCATCATATACCTTCAGATCATGTTGTCAAGTGCACATAGCTATATTGACATAACTCCAGCTGACATAACTATGCTGGCAGCAGTGTTAGAAGCTGATATATAAAAGCTATTCTCCATATGACCTAGGTTACGGGCACACTAACAGAATGTTTAGGCCCCTTTTGAAAAAAGAATATTAGAAAACTGAAAATGAATTGTGTGTATTGTCAGCTCCAGCTAACATCTGACTCGTGCCATAGCACAGCACCAAAAAAAATGCTGCTGTGTGCCAGCCAGTCAGATGGTGGAGATGTCAGGTGCCATCTTGGCACCTGGGCATCTTCACTTGGTTGCAAGTGACCAATAACCAGGTGCAAAATGCACCTGGCTAATTTCAAATACTGTTTGGCAGGGAGGGTTTTCATTGGAGTGTCAGCAGCTGGCACAAAGTCAGTAGCAGGCAGCGGGGCTTACCTGACCTCCCGTTGCTGCTGCCTGCCAGGGGCAGAAGGGGCAAGGTTGGCACGGTGCAAATGCACTGGCAGAACCAATCCATATTCCTGCTGGTTCAATGGCACTGCTCCATCCTTGCTACGGCCCTCTCCCTGGCCCAGGAAGCTGCAGCAATGCTAGTGATGGGTAGTCAGATAAGTGCCACCACCTCACTGACATCTGCTGTGCTAAGCCTACAGTCCTGTGCCAGCTTACTTGGGAAAACACCTTATTGACTACAGCAAGACTAACTTTTGAGTAAACATGCCTAGGATTGCCTTATAAATCAGGGTTCAGGGGGTGTAATAACATGCTTAGGGTCTTTTTTTGCAAACAAGCATTACTGGTGTAATGGTGCACACAAAGGACGTTTTCACGCGTGGGATTAAGGGGAAGAAATCTGATGAAGATCACTTGTGAAAGTGAACCTACCTAATTCGCACATTTTCGGAAAAACAGGAGAATTGAAACACAGCTCTGCCATTTTAATAAGTCATAATGTCCTGATGTAGCATCACTCCAGGCACTTTGGGAAAGTTAAACGATAGCTCTGAGCCTCCCGTTGAGTATTGCAACACTGCTGTTGTAGCGGTCTCTTCCCTTCTAGCCAGCGCAGGGGTTCACAAGAGGGCACTTTGCTCAGGGTGCTCTTAGTCTTGGAGCCCATTTTACTGAGAGCACAATGGGCTTCCCTTCACCTTCAGCACAGCACACGCTTCTTTTATCACTTGTGAGTGCGCTTTCCAAAAGCTATGACTTGTTTGCTTATTATTGGCATTTTGTGTGTGTGTTTTATCAGTGGAGGATTATCACACACCCCCTTCCGTTCTCTGCAGGTTAACACAGGTTACCATCCAAGCAGGAATTATTTGCATGACGCAGTTAATGCGATCGTATCATTTTTATAAAACAGAACTGGTGGTACTTTTTGTGCATGTTCATTTTCGAACATTTATAGGGTGCTTAATCTTGTAAGTGTTAAGGTTTGTTTCACATGCTTTCTTTTTTAAACAAAAAAACACCCGCCAGTGAGTGTGTGACAGGTCCTTTTTAGACCACATTCTGTTGAGAAACTCATGTGGCTGCTCTGACCTATTTATCTGTCTAACCTTGAATGCAAGCCTGGACAGGAAAGAGCAATGGGAACAGAATTATAGGGATGACTAATAAGCAGCAGTGGAAACCTTGCTCCATGGGGTCTTCAGGTTTGGCTGCCCCCATCCCAAGAATAATTTTCTGGAGCTCAAAATAGTGTGAGGAACAGGGTAACCAAGCTCACATTCACACCATCCAGTTAAAGCACATGGCTTTGTACCAAAGAATCTCGGGAACTGTAGTTTGTTAAGGGTGCTTGGAATTGTAGCTCTTTGGGGGGGGGTTAAGCTAACATTCCTAGAACACTTTGAGGAAGTGGTCTAAATGTGCTTTAAATGTATGGTGCAGATGTGACGCTTAGATGCTCCAAGGTGCATTAAAAAACCCTCAACCTCTTCTACAAGGAAAGGTCAAATACTTTGGAGTTGGTTGAGTTTTTTTGTTTGTTTGTTTAAGGGGAAAACCACCAGTAGAACCCTGTGTATGTCTACTCAGAAGCAAGTCCTGTTGAGTTCAATGGGGTTTACTGCCTGCTGAGTGTGTGTTCAGGGCTGCAGAATTTCAGTGGGACCTGCAACAAAATGTTGCGGTATGGAGTGCTCCTGTTCACTCTTCCAGTCCACACGCCATGCCTTCTCCCACAATCCTCCATTCTGCTCTAGTTTTCCTACCCCTCCACTGTCAGCAAGCTCAGCCCTTTGAGAGTGCGCAGCCCTTACTGTGTCGCTTTTGGGGTAGCTCTCTTGTGTGTTTTGTGTTTTGATTCCAGCGATTTTTGTATTTCTGGAAAATGTTGGGGTTTCTCCAAGCCTGCTGATATTTCCCTCCTGTGCATGGACAGTGCTGTTTTGGAGACAGTGCTCCAGTAGAGAGAAGGGGTGTATGTGTGCATAAATATGGACAAAGCAGATAGAAATACTTTTTTCACTTTCTCATAATATTAGAGCATGGAAGTTACCCAGTGAAACTGATTCGTAGCAGATTCAGCATTCATAGCAGAGAGAAGCTTCTCCAAATCACACATACCTAATGGTGGGATTCATTGCAGAACTGACCACTAGCCGAGATGGCTGTGAAGTGGAGTGAGAGAAATTTGGAGTGGGGGGAGAGAGAGAATCAAATTCCTCAAGGCTCTGTGGTGCAATGGGTCAGTGTGTCTTTGCCGTTTACCAGAAAGCTGCTGGTTTGAGCCCACCCAGAGAGCCCAATGCAGAATTCCTGCATTGCAGGGGGTTGAACTAGATGACCCTTGCGGTTCCTTCCAACTCTATTATTAATTATTATTATTATTACATCTGAAGGTAGCCCTCTTTAGGGAAGCTTTTAATGTTTAATAGATTATTGTATTTTAATATTCTGTTGAAAGCCGCCCACAGTGGCTGGGGAAACCCAGCCAGCTGGGCAGGGTATGTATGTATGTATGTATGTATGTATGTATGTATGTATGTATAAATAAATAAATAAATAAATAAATAAATAATTATTAATCATCTACTGTTCTGTGGTTCTAACACTTATTAGCAAAGAGGGCAATATGGCGCCTCCATGTTCCTAGGCAGTATATCACTGTAGACCAGTTTCCGGGGAGCAGTTGTGGGAGAGGGCTATTGCATGGGCTTCCTGAAAGCATCTGGTTGGGAACTGTGGGAAACTGGATTGGACGGACCATTGCTCTGATCCAGCAAATTTCCTCTTACCATGCCTCTCATAACAACTGGGTGGCTGAGTGCCAGTCATCCAGGACCACAGAGGCTCTTCTCTGATAGGTGCCACTTCCAGTAAAGTCTCATAACTGAGCTTGTAAGAGGTGAAATTATGCCAAAAGCGAATGTTCATTTGAAGGACCAGGGGAAAGCTGCTTACAGCGGACGAGATTTATCAGGGTTTGAGGCAGCATTATTCTCAAAGCCAAAGAACCAGAATGTGCAGACAGCAGGGGATGATCTGGCACAGCCAGGCAGGTGACTCAGGTGACCCTTTAGGGCATTTTTATCCAAGAGACCCTGAACAGCCACAGAGGAAGAGAAAGCGCATCACACATTGTAGCTGATCTAAGGAGAGTTCAAAGTTATTAGTTTCACTGGAGGTGGGGATGGGGGTGGTTCAAAGAGAGCCCCCGACTCCCTGGCCAAAAAGCTCCACTTTTCGGTCTTTTGTCTGTAGACTCACTATATTCAGTCTCTGGACTCTCTATTCAGACGCTGGGATTTCCCAAACAGGGCTTTGTTTCATAAGGTGCCAAGCGTTGGGGTGACCTTTGTGGCTTTGGCAGAACGGAGCCGGCGGTGCAGCAGGAAGGCAAGGCTCGAAGTGGGTCGGCTACAAAGGAGGCTCTGAAGAAGCTGGGCTTGCAAACAAAAGTTTGGCTCTGGGTGCCGGAGGCAGGAAAAATACGCAACCCTTTGATGTCTTACCACTCTCACTGTTTCTCCTTTTGTGCCTTTTCCCAGCCTGCCCTTAGCGCTGCCTCTCTCTCTCTCCCCCCAGCCACACTTTCTCTTTCCTCCCTGCTCAGCACCAGACTGAAATGTTTTTTGGCAGCCTGGGAGAAAAACAGTGAAGTTGGCCTTCTTAACTGTGGCCGGTTTGTGAGCATCCTGCTGGCATTGGCTATCATCAGCTGACTGACTCAGACCATTGGTCCATCCAGCTCTAACTTAGTAGCAGCGAATCTTTGGCAGAGTTTCAGGCAGGGGCCTCACCTGGAGGTGCTAGGAATTGAACGTGGGACCTTCTGCATGCAAGGCAGTTGCTCTCCCACGGAATTGTGGCCCTTTCCTTTACTCTCACGGCAACATTACTCCCGTTGAACTTGACTAGATGCTTGCATTCCACTTCCATCAGCTGAGTCTGTAGGTGTTTGAATCTTGAACTGCCTTCAGATTGCAGAAGCTATAAATAAAGCAGTTACGGTTTTCCCTTTGGCTTAATGTGAGGCTGTAGAACGCACAATTCAGGGCGCATTTAGTCTCTCTGGGTTTGCTTTGGAAACAGCCCCAGGGTGGCCCAATCAGGACTGTGCTGGGCTGGGCCAAGGGGATTAATTCTCTCCGCGGTCGGAAGCAGCAATGCTTCTGAATTCCACTTCTTGGAAACCACAGGAGGAGAGAGGACTCTTGTGCTCAGATCCTGTTGCTGGTTTCCTCACAGCTGGGCGCTCTGAGGGCAGGATGCTGGACTAGATGGGCCATTGGCCCAATCCAGCAGTCTCATCTTATGTTTTTCTCCCCCCGTCTCCAACAAACCCAATGCTGACGAAAATCTCCCACACCTGAAGCTGCTGTTTGATCCAGGAGGGGATCTAGGCGGAGGACTACAGATCAGTGGTAGACAGCCTTGCATGCAGAAGGTTCTAGGTTCCGTCCCTGGCATCTCCAGGTAGGGCTGGGGAAAAGCTCCTTCCTGAAACCCCAGCAAGTGTAGACAAGATGGAGCTGGAGGAAGCAGGAGGCAGTTTCCTGGAGGGGTCCTAAAACTTGGCGTTAATGTCCAACAGGAAGTCAGAGGCTGCAATGAATAAGCACCTCGCACTGAAACCCATCTTCTAAAGGGGGGTGGGGGAATTGCAGCAATGGATAATACTGTGCGCTGCATAATGTGGGCATGTTGTAGGAGACCCTGCAAAAAAAAAAAAAAGAAAGAAAGCACCATCCTTTGCATGCTCTATTTCCCCTTTTTGGAACACAAGACATTTTTGAAGCCAATTAGCAGAGTGAGAGCGCAGGAAATTAGACAACGTAGCCACCTATTTATGGAAAATCAGAGCATATTTGTAATGTGCTGATGTGATGAGCTACAAAGCAATATTCATCTCTGTAAATGTTGGAAGATTCAGGACGGATGGAGCAAAGTGCTTCCTCACACAATGCATAGTTAGATTCTCTGCCCCTAAAGGTGATGATGGCCGCCGGCTTGGACGGCTTTAAGCAAGGATTAGACAAATCCGTGGAGGCTGTCAATGGCTACAGGCTATGTTCTTCCTCCACTGTTGCAGGAAATGTGCCTCTGAATCACAGTTGCTGGGAGATCACAAGTGGGGAGACTGACGTTTCGCTCAGCTCCTGCTGGTGGGTTTCCCGTAGACATCGGGTTGGCCCTTAAGAGAACAGGGTGCTTGGCTAGATGGACCACAGGCCTGATCCAACAGCTCCTTTCGATTTTCATAGATACTACTGGGGAAAATGTTCTTTGCATAAGCAACTGATTTTGTATCTGTTGGTTATGAATTGCTTATGGATATTCTGCTACTTATTTTTACTTGCCTAAACTATTGCTAATCTGATCCCCCGCCTCCATCTTTTTCATCATCATTTCCTTTCAATTATCTTCTAAGTTGTTGCAGAACACAGAAATTAATGTGTCGTTTACCATCACATTTTTTAAAAGATGGCTTCTCGTTGCTACAGCAGTACAACATCGTGATCTTTTTCAGAACGTTCTCACAGAATCAGGAGAGTTGGTGGACCCCCCACCGAGGATACTGCAAAGTTAATCCGGTTTCTTGCCCAACACTGTTTACACAACAGTAACAGGGAACAGAAGGCAGCAGGAAGGATTTCAAAGCAAAGCCTAGTAGGGTGGATGGTAGCATATTTACTAAAGAGTCTTCTGGGTGCCCCAGCAGGTGCTGCATTTTTGGATGCCATCCAAAATTAAAATCAGTGTGAATGTTGCCATTTACATCCTTTGGAGGTGATTTGCACCTTTGGGCCATTATCCTCTGAGCAGCTAGCATGGAGCTGAGGAGCTCTCTGTTCCTCACTTGCTGATTTTGCAATCTGCTTGACATTCTGATCAAAATAAACCTCCCTTCAAGTCAGAATGTTGGGCTGTGTACACGTTGCAGATGAATCTTGATCCAGTGCACACCCACTGCTGGTGTTTGAAACCGAGTGCTCTTGGCATTGGCCACAATCCACCTGTATCCTGTAGTTTCTCGAGAAACGCTGCTGTTCGGTTCGTTCTCCCTCAAATCAGCTTCCATCCGATTTGAAAACCTAAGCTGAGGTGTGTACACTTGACACAGTGATTGCACATGTGCCGATGACAGCTACCATGAATTCAGGCAGGGGAAGTCACAGGCACAGGAAACAGATCAGGTAATGTGCATCAAGTGATGACACCCCTGCCTTCTCTTTGGTGTGCATAGCAATGTAAAAATGTGACTTGAAACACAACAACCTCACTGTATTTGAAGCTGCCAAGGTGCACTTGGCCTTGATCTCAAAAGGCTGGCTTTGAGCACATCCCACTGATTTCTACTGTTTTGAAGTGAATGGGCAGGCCTCTACCTTAGGTCCTCTGGTGAACATGGCACCTAGGAGCACCCAGATCCTGCCCCATGAACTCTCAGTGAATTTGACATGGTAAGAAGCAGCAGCAGCCTCTCAGTTTGCTTGGAAGAGTCTCCTTACATTCTCCAGACCCCAGCACAAATGTGAGGGAAAGCGCCTTATCTCTTAACGGCTTCTGACTTCAGTAGAGAACTGGAGAGGGCTTGACTTCTTGGCTTAGTGAAGGGATGGGGAACCAGTGACTCCAACACCCATCAGCCATCGTTGGTGTGGCCATTGGCCATTGGCCAGTCAACACAAAATGGCTGAAAGTCCTATTCCTTCACAGTGGGTGCATAGTTCCTCCATGCACAGAGGTGTCCTTGATTGGGCCAGGGTCCTCTCTCACACCATGTACATTGCATGGGCTTTGGGAGGCATAGCCTCCAGGTGTGACCAGGTCATGCAGCGACATGGGATCTGCAACAAATACTGTGGTTTGCTGTTCAAGATTCTAGCCTGCCAGTCACCCCTTCTTCCAGAATCTTCCAGCGTGTTCCCATCTACTTTCTGTCACCATCCCCTCAACATTCTGTGGCTACTGAGCATGCTCAGCCTTCACCGGGCTATTTTTTAATTTCCCCTCCTTAGTTTCTCCCCCTGCCCCCAGTGTCTTTTGTTTGTGTGTCCCCCCTCCAAGCTTCCTGAAACCTCATTTTGGGGTATGGGTGGTGCTGTTTTGGCTACAGAAGCACTGAAACACACACCAAGACACCAGAAATGGATGGATTTGTGTCTGAGTGCTTAAGTAAATTATTGTTCCAAGAAGGTCTGGGAGGGCCTTCCATTTTGAGGATTTCTGAAGCATGGAGATGTAAAAGAATGGCAGGAATATGGAAAGAGGCAGTGGGGCAAGGAGTCCTTGAGGGCTGTTCCCTCCTTACCCCTACAGTGTAGGTGACACAAGAAGGCTGTGTTGAAAGGGGGCTATTTTTAAAAACCCCCTATCTCGGTGCAGCCTATGATTAAGATTCTTCGCCATCTCCACAGAAGGAGGTGACTGGAGAAATGAGTGCAGTCGCAGTCAAGAGTTCAGAGCTGCTGCTGCCTTTTCCATAGCTGCCAGTTTCGGGGGTGACGATGCCTCACTAGAAAGTATGTTATCAGAATTAGCTGAGCCTGCAACAACAAGGGAGGAGTGTAAGGCCGCCTTTTGACTCCTCGTACTTTTTAATATTTGGTCACATAACGACGTTTGGACAGGAGGTTTGCTGTTTTCAATCTGGTGGAGCTGCACTGTGACCTTACTTGCCATGTAGTTAAAAAATAATGTTTTCTATGTCCTCTGGCATGCCTTTGTTTCTGAATTAATGTTTCGGCAATGTAGGGGGATCAGATTTGACGATCCCAGCCCCATCCCTGATGTAGAACCACCGACTTTCGGCAGCACGTTCCCCTCTCCTTTGGGGATGCGAATGATGCTGAGGGGTGTTATGGAGGCAAAGATAGTGGAAGCAGAGTTTGCTACCAGATTTGGATCAGGCGACACCCATCTCTGCCTCTTTCATGCTGGATGACGTGCTACCACTGCAGTAGAGTAGAGGATGCAGGTGGCGCTGTGGTCTAAACCACTGAGCCTCTTAGGCATACCAATCAGAAGGTTGGCGGTTCGAATCCCCGCAACAGGGTGAGCTCCCGTTGCTCTGTCCCAGCTCCTGCCAACCTAGCAGTTCGAAAGCACGCCAGTGCAAGTGGATAAATAGGTACCGTTCCGGCGGGAAGGTAAACGGCGTTTCTGTGCACTCTGGTTTCTGTCATGGTGTTCTGTTGTGCCAGAAGTGGTTTAGTTATGTTATGTAGTCAGGCCACATGACTCGGAAAGCTGTCTGTGGATAAACACCAGCTCCCTCAGCCTGAAAGCGAAATGAGCGCTGCAACCCCATAGTCGCCTTTGCCTGGACTTAACCGTCCAGGGGTGCTTTACCTTTTTTTTTACTTTTAGAGCAGAGGTGAGGAACCTGCCATCTTCCAGGTGTTGTTGCACTCCAGCTGCCATCATCCGTGACGGATGAGCATGTTAGCAGGAGTTGATGGGAAGCTGCCTTATATTGAGTCAGATGCATTTGCCCCTCCACTTCAGTACTGTCTACCCTGACTGGCAACAGCTCTTCAGAGGTTCAGTCTGAGCTACCAAGGACTGAGCTTGCGTGGTGTAGTGGTTAAGAGCGGTAGACTCGTAATCTGGTGAACCGGGTTCGCGTCTCCGCTCCTCCACATGCAGCTGCTGGGTGACCTTGGGCTAGTCACACTTCTCTGAAGTCTCTCAGCCCCACTCACCTCACAGAGTGTTTGTTGTGGGGGAGGAAGGGAAAGGAGATTGTTAGCCACTTTGAGAATCCTTAAGGCAGCCTTTCTCAAACTGTAGGTCCCCAGATGTTGTTGAACTACAACTCCCATCACCACTAGCTAGCAAGGCCAGAGCTCAGGGATGATAAGAGTTGTAGTCCAACAACATCTGGTCACCCACAGGTTGAGAATCGCTGCCTTAAGGGGAGCGAAAGGCGGGATATCAAGTCCAAACTCCTCCTCTTCTTGCGGCATACAAGCTCTGAGCTACAGCCATTCCCCCAAATTACACAAGTAAGGACTGGATTTTTAAAGGGCTCTGTGGGGGTCTGGCTGCATTGCTCCATGTTACCTGCTTCACATTCTGCTGGTGCCCAGCAGGCAAATTCCAAAACCCCAAGATTTATTTATGTTTTCTTAACAGGAAAGATCACTGGAACTGTACCCTTTTCTTCCGACTGGAATAATTTATTCTGACTGCTGAGTTGGTATCTCGGCAGTCGGAATCACAAATGCGCACTTGCTCAACCTTTCTAGGGTCTCCACTGTATAACTGGTACCTTGGAGCAGTTTCGAGAATGGTTCGGTTCCGAGAAATCTTAAGTGTTTCCTCGTCGCTGTCATGTTGCAAAGAGGTCTCAGTTTTCCAAAAATAGCTAGCCTTCCCTCTTGAGAAGAATCTGCTGAGTATGCTAATGCACATGATCAGACGCAAGGCTAGTAGGGAGCGAAGGCTCTGTCAAGAACCCCAATGGCGTTGTATATTTTTCGTGCTCCTAGATACCTGATTAATGCCCATCAGCTTGGAGTAGGAAACATCTCCATTCCAAATGTAAAAAGTTAATGCTTTTTAAAAAGCAGAATACCGCACTAATTACCCAGTAATGCAGTCAGGCTTTGGAGCAAAGGTGCAAGTAGTCGCTATAAAGCTGCAAACGTCAGAGAAATTGCACTTAAAAACTCCAACTAAAAACCCTGTTGAATCTCAATGGAGCGTCGGCCAGCACAGTTACCATTTTGCCCGGGATGTCCTGTGTTCATTACCTACATCATTAGGCATACATTATGCTGCTTTCCGTAGCTACATTTATATATTTGCCTTTCTGCCAATGCACTCAAAGCCATTTGTAGCTCAAAATAAGACCTTCCCATTTAATAGATGTTAGATGGGATGGTGAAGAGGAAGCAGACGCAGATATTGACCCTTCCATACTGTTACAGAAGTATTAGGTGCTGTTTATTAGATGTATCCCTTGCCCTTCCTCGCAAAGGAGCCCAGAGTACTTAAAACACAACCAAAACTAAAGCAGAAACCTATTTAAAGCAAACCATCTAAAAAACAGTAAAACTCAAGAAAACATATGATGTAAATTTAAGGACAGAGAGAACCAAATCATATGTCTGGATAGGCCTTCCAAAACAGAAAATGTTTCAGCAGGTGTCTATAAAGAAAGGACAGTGATGACCAGTGGTGTGCGGTCAGTGGAGTAACCATCAATAAAAAATCCTTAAAATGTGTTAGAAACAAAATGTAAAGGAAATGCTGCAAACAGCAGTATTTACATATAGAAAAGTGCTGTTGCTTGATATGCTAATAATATTTTCCGTTTTTATTATTGGTATCATTAGCTAAGTACCACGTTGCTAATGGCATCCCATGCGCTCCACATGATTACATTTGACTGCAACGTTTAATTATTATTATTTTAAATTTCTGGCCGATGTGCTTTTCAATTGAGTAGGATCACTGTGGTCCAGACTGGAGACTCCATAGCTGGCACAACACAACTATCCTTCTGGAATGTGTTGCATTGACTCTGATCCGCTTTTTGCATTTCTGCAAAGCATGCCACCATAATTCACACACATTAGTGAACTCTTAGTTCCTGCGTGTTGGTAACAACATCACAGAGCACAAGGAAAAGTCAAATTAGAACTAATTAGGTTGAGAAACTTCTCGGGGGTGGGAATGTCCTGATGTTGATTTTGGACATTCCCTTGGCCAGACATGGGAAACCTGTGGCCTGCCAGATGTTGTCAGGCTCCCATCACCCCCAGTCTCCATGGCCAATGGTCAGGGATGGTGGGAGTTGGAGCCCAGAAACATCTGGAAGGAGAACCAGGCTCCCCATCCCTGCCCTAAAGCATATGGCTAGATGGAGCTCTCCTTTATCCTTGAAATTTACACCAGCAGACTTTGAAGACCTTTGGAGCTCTGCTATAGAATCCTAGAACTATAGAGTTGGAAGGGACCCAGAGGGTCATCTAGTCCAACCCCCTGCAATGCAGGAATCTCCGCTAAAGCATCCATGACAGATGGCCATCCACCCTCTGCTTAAAAACCTCCAAGGAAGAAGAGTCCACAACCTCCCAAGGGAGAGCGTTCCACTGTTGAACAGCTCTTACTGTCAGAAAGTTCTTCCTGGTGTTTACTTAGAATCTCCTTTCTTGTAACACGAAGCCATTCGTTCGAGTCCTACCCTCCAGAGCAGGAGAAAAT
Organism: Podarcis filfolensis; assembly: GCF_964270895.1. Taxonomy (NCBI): domain Eukaryota; kingdom Metazoa; phylum Chordata; class Lepidosauria; order Squamata; family Lacertidae; genus Podarcis; species Podarcis filfolensis. Next base: position 67,015,697 of record NC_139611.1, on the reverse strand, counting down.
AAGCTTATTCCCTTTTTTTATGTGACAGCTCTTGATCTATTTGAAGATGGCTACTGTATCTCCTCTCAGTCTCCTCTTTTCCAGGCTAAACTACATATCAAGTCTGTCTCCTCCTCTGACCCACCATACTGTAAATATGGGATGTTCTTATTCCCCTTATGTCTTCCTTTTGTTCCATATCAAATCTAACCCCTTATGCTATTGATCTAGGATGGATGTAGGTAGGCTCGTTTCCACAGGCCAATGTCATCTAGGGGAGGAGGGATTCCCACGGGAGCATTTGGCTCATAGGAGCTTCCTAGGAGAGAAGCACTGTTTGAGCAGGCCTATCCCCTTAGCAATTCCTGTGTTCAATTCCAACCATTTGGCTGAGCAGCCATAGGATAGCAGCCTCAGTGTAATCAGTCCCAGGAGATAAGAGAAGCAACAAAGCAGAGGGAAAGCTTCTTGTCTACCTCTCCAGACTTGTTAAAAGCAGCATGGAGAACTAGGGGACACACACACACAAACACTTACTGGCGAGCAAGCGAGAGAGATTCTTGCAAACCATCTTACAAGTGCTTCAGAACTTTGCATTTTTCTTGAAGCCCACTCAGAAACTGTGTACCCCAGGGCTCAGAACTTTGCTCACTTATTTGCAGGATTGCAAAACATTAGGTAGAATGGTTTTGAAGGTTTGAGGTTGGTGCGTTTATTTGTGTTGAGAAGTGCACTGGAGTTAGATTAATAGTCACCTTCCTTTGTCTTGACCTCTGCAACGAAGAGCCACAGATGGATTTATGCAAGCATCAAAAGTCAGCTGATCTGTCCAGGGATCAGGTCCACCAGCCCAATCCAGTTCCCTTCATCTTGCTATATAGAGCAGGACTGGGAAACCTGTGGCCCTCCAGATGTTTTGGGCTTCCATTCCCATCAGCCCCAGCTAGCATGGCCAGCAACATCTGGAGTGCCTGAACTTCCCCAGCCCTGCTGTTGAGGAATCTAAATAGCTATTAAACTCCTGCTTGGGTGAAATTGTTGCAAGTTCCAAACGCTCCTAGATCCTCTCCAGTTTTGTATATAAATCTGAAGGTTCTCCCCCACCCCAATGGTACGCCAGTGTAGCTCAGCTATCAAAACTCTGATACATTGAATTAGGGAAATAATTCCATTTTATTAAAAAAAGAAAAGAAAAATGCTATCTTACAAAACCTGAAAGCTTAAACTCTGAGTCCCAGCCAAGGCACTGAGCTGTCATAATGTTCTATGATGCTAATAACACATAAATTTCTGGAGCATTTCTCTTCCCTTGAGCTGTCACAAGCCTTAGCGCCACCCCCACCTCCCCAAAATTGAAATGAGGTGGTTGGGGCAGGGGCAAGGGGAAGAGTACTTTTTAATAGGAGGTGGGTAGATTATGGAACTGGATCACAAATGGTCATTGAAAGCAACCTCCTTTGCTGACTTTATATTTAGCTAAGTCGAATGTGCCTTGCTGTAAAGTATAGAATTAATCAGTTAACTTGAGCGACAATGTCAAAGAGTCCTAGACATATATATCTTACGCAACCTTTCTTGGGAATTCTAATAATAAAGCCATGCTCTTGAACTCCATACAAAGAACAGCCTTTCCTAGCTCTGCTTTGTGTTCCCTTTTTCCTCAGCTTTTTAAATTCAACTTTGGCTGATGTCAGACGAATTGAGGTTGCTTTCAGATGACATGTGAACACTGCCTTTTAGCATGGGGCCAAATTGAAAGTCTGTGCATTTTATTTTTTGCACCAGAGTTAGCTAACTATATCCTTCCTTGATCTTGACCTCTCAACCTTTGGTTTGTGTGCTTAGGGACCTGGTCTCAGCCCTTTCCATGTATTTAGATGTCATAACATTAAAGGAGGACCTTAAGTGGAGATCAGAGTACTTGGATTTGCCCTCCTGTTTCCCACAGTTCAGCACTATGGCTGTCCAAAGTGGTTGCTCCTCTCCGTAGTGGAATAGTGTAAACACAACTTCAATGGTCTACGAGGGGAATAGGGTTGGGCAATATCTGGTTTTCAGCATTGTGATATGTCACCAGCTAAATATCGTGATATATTACCAATATATCACGATGTCTGAAATATGTAGGGACGCTGGTGGCGCTGTGGTCTAAACCACAGAGCCTAGGGCTTGCCAATCAGAAGGTCGGCGGTTCAAATCCCCACGACAGGGTGAGCTCCCATTGCTCGTCCCAGCTCCTGCCAACCTAGCAATTCGAAAGCACAAAGTGCAAGTAGATAAATAGGTACTGCTCCGGCAGGAAGGTAAACGGCATTTCCGTGCGCTGCTCTGGTTTGCCAGAAGCGGCTTAGTCATGCTGACCACATGACCCCGAAAAACTGTCTGCAGACAAACGTCGGCTCCCTCAGCCAGTAAAGCGAGATGAGCGCCACAACCCCAGAGTCATTCGTGACTGGACTTAACAGTCAGGGGTCCTTTACCTTTTTTATGTAGAGGCATTGACTAGCTTCGGGTTTCCCCCACATTGTGATTTTTGCATAGCACACACAAACATAATGATTCACAATATATTGCCAGGTCAAAAATTATGAAACCAATAACACTATATGGACTTAAAACCAGTTTGGGACAATATATTGATCTATCACCCAGCCCTAGAGGGGAAATGGTGAAGTTGATTCATTGCTAGTTAGGAAAGGCAGAAATCAAGGTAGACTTTGACCAGAGCATGCAGGGAAACTTAAAGTCAAGCATTCAAAGCTGTTCTTTGCAAAAGAGGACCAGCTGATTGTGTGACGGTTAACAGCTGTACAACAGTTTATTGCCACAAGGCGTAATCCCAACAGCAAGTCCTCCTGAATCAAACGGGAATTGTGCCAGAGCCCATGTGCTTTCAGCTATCCCGTTTATTTCAGTGGCTTGGATAGTGCCCTGTGGCAAGCTCCCCTGCTCAAGCTCCATTGAAATGACTGGAAACGCTAGAAGACCATGAACTCTTCCACAATGCCCTGGGGCAAAGGGTTTCTTTCTGTGCGTTAGTGCAGTGGTGGCTGATATAGTTGCCTTTTCTGTTAACGGAGGGGGGGCATACCTGCGTCCATTTTGTGGTCCTGCTCCCCCCCCCCACTCTTTTAGATGTGGCAGTTATTTTGGGCACGGCAGCCATGTTGCATTCCGCTGTGCCCTAACACGGCAGCCATTTTGCGTTGGGCCATAAACACCGTGGCAGCCATTTTGTGACCGGCGCCCACAGTTGGTGGCCGCTGCCTGAAAGGGCCCTGGCAGATTCTGCGATTGCATCCTCCTGCATGCATTTGGAACGCACATAGAAAACTATGAGAGGAGTCTGAGAAGAGGCGGGGCAGTATAGAAGCAGGCACTGAGAGCTGCCTACACCAATGGGGGTGGCCTGTGAGTTGGCTGAATCTGAGCCCCCCCTCATGGCGATGCTTGGACCCTGGTGCCGAGGACCCCTTGACGGTGAAATCTTTCAAGGAAGAGGCTGTCCCTGCTTGACCCAACAACATGTGATGGTAATTTGCAACGGCGCCTCATGGGTTTTGCAAAAAGGAAAAGTTTGGAAGGGCTGGTACCACCTACCTTGTCAGCAGGAGATTAAGCAGCTTACTGTAACGGTTTAAGGTAGGTCACATCTGAAATGGTAATTAAAGTGAGTTATTCTCAGCAGCAGGCTGACGGGACAAGCACATTTCGAGCCACTGCAGGCTGAAGTGGGGCAGGCAGCATGGAATAATCTCTGGAAAATTTGAAGGCAAGCTTAGAAACGCCTGTTATGGTGGATTTTTTTTCTGCTGGCTGGCACCTGGAAGAGACAAAGGTTACCCACAGGGGGTTGCTTCGTCAAGAGGAAGGGCTTAAATTCATGTTGCCAAAGGATTAGCTGAGTTTGAAATGTTATCTTGCCTCTCCCCGACATCTTTTCTCTCTATATATATATAATAAAATCTCCTTCCTAGAAATTGTCGTAGGTTGACAGTTTGGGACAAGAACACATTTTCCATTCTAAAGTTCAAACACTTAATTCCTTCCTGGGAGACTCATAATACCTTCAAATGAAGAACATGGAAAGGAGGACTTTTCTGTTGGATTTGCTGGTACTCCTTCTGCCTCTTGAATAGAACAAAGTGGTGCCCCGATGGCTTCTGATCTGAGATCCACTTTGAGCCCCAAATGAGTAAAATAAGACCCACTCCTGAAATTTAAGAATGTGTTGGTTCAGATGCAATACAACCATAATTAGTGTTACGTGAATGAGCCTAGGTAAACCCTGAGTTTACACACCCACCCATACCTATATCTTTTCCGGTACAGATCAGATGCAAGGAGGTCTGAAAAGTTTCATTTCTGATTTAGACCAACCGCAGCTTGCTGTGTTGCTTAAGTCCCAACACACTATAGTTCCTCTTGACTATGATCATCTAATGACATAGATATACGCCACCTGTTGAGTTTTGCTGGTACGGTCTGGTTGGTTGCTGCATTTGGGAAGGACATTCTGCATAGGTTAGTTTGGCCAGTGACTCCCCTCACTTCCCTCCTGTAAAACGCAGCTTGGCTCACTTGCCTGAGCTCTTTTGCTATTTCATTCTGCTGGCATTGCAGCACCTCTTTTCTCTGTTTGGTGGATTGGGTAAATTGATGGGGGGGGCTGGTGGGCGGATGGCCTTATATGCAAAGATTCTGCAGAGAACTTGCCTTTATGTTTAAAACATAAGCCTAGAGAAGTTTCAATTTGTAAATCTCTTCTCGGGGGATGCAGCAACATAAAAAAGTACCTTTTAAAATGGAGTCTATAACACTTATTGCACTGTTATTTATATATTATGCATGATATGCAGAGATAATGTGTATATTATATCCCATGTTTCTTTAGTCATAGAAATAAAGGTGGTTTATGCTTTGTGTTCCACTGTGGTTTTCCCTCCAGGCAGTGACCAGTTCAGGACTTGCTTAGCTTCAAGAAGGTGGCAGCATCACATGCCTTCAAACCATGACCTGGGAATACTGGCGGAGGATTGTACTTTAGGCGTAGGGCACCTTGAGGACACTGTGTTTGGGTAAATTAGGCTAAACTTTGCCAAAGGAAGGGGAAGGGCCATAGAATCGTAGAGTTGGAAGGGACCATGAGAATCATCTAGTCCAACCCCTTGCAATGCAGGAAACCTTTACCCAATGTGGGGCTCAAACCCACGGCCTTGACATTAAGAGTCTCATGCTCTATAGCTCAGTGGTGGAGCACCTGGGAATCCAGAAGGTAGCAAGTTCAATCCCTGACATATCCAGCTAGGACTGAAAAAGACCCTAGGGGTTATTGTGTGGTTGTTTTTATTTTGATTATATATTTTGTGGTTTTATATTTTGATTTTGTTCTGTGAACCACCCTGAGACCTCTGGGTATAGGGCGATATATAAATTCAATAAATAATAATAATAATAACTGCTGCCAGTCAGTGTAGACCAAGGACAGGTCCCTCCAGATGTTTTTGACTACAACTTCCATCACTGCTTACCATTGACCACTCTGGCTGGGGCTGATGGGAGTTGTAGTCCAACAACATCTGGAGGGCCACACATTCCCCATCCTAATGTTGAGCTAGGCAGATCAATCATCTGAACTGGTAGAAGGCAGATTCCTATATGCCAGGAAGTAGGCTGGGGTGCGAGTGTATTATTGCTACTATTTCCCAGTGGAGGGAGAGTTTGGACAAGTCGCCTCTGCTTCTTTCCCATGCCTCCCTCTCCTTAACACCTTCTCTCTTTGTTGTCAAGATGGCTGGCGGACGACGTGGGGATGGTGACAGCTGGAGGCCCTGCTGAAGCCGCAAGAGCCATGAAGAACCAGCCCCCTTCAGGGAACGCACCCGCTTCACCCGCCAGCGCCCCTTCCCGATGGCACCGGCGCAGGTTCCGACGCAAGGCCCCCTCAGAGGTGACCGTGAAGGGCCAGCTGCGCATGCGCTCTACCTCGGGAGCCTTTGTGATGGTGGGCGTCTCAGTGGTGCTGGTGGGCATGACCATCGCCGTCATTGGCTACTGGCCTCACCGTGCCAGGTCCGGAGGAGGCAGCCGGCCGGGCAACGCCAGCACCACCGATGAGATCAAGAAGGAAGTGAAGGCCTTGGCCCACCCTCGCCCCTTACCTCACAGCGAGAAGCTGAAGCTCATTGGGCCTGTCATCATGGGCATTGGCCTCTTCATCTTCATCTGTGCCAACACCATGCTGTACGAGAACAGAGACATGGAGACCCGCTTGCTGATGCAGAGGGAGCTCTACTCCATGAGTCTGAGGCTCCCACAGGACACCAGCCAGGCAAGCAGCTACTTTCAGAGGAGGCCTACCTTGTCCTCCCTCCAGGCGAACGCAGACTGTGTGGAAGGTTGCTACGAGGTGGACCTCTCCTCCAGCGGCTTCCAGTCTTGCTCCAGCCCAGCCGCCAAGTGGCCCAACGCTTACGACTCAAACAGGCTACAGGCCACCACCCAGTTCCACAAGAGCGTCTCGCCGTCCCTTTCCCTCCTGAGCGTCCGCTCGGATTCTGGCAATGCTGCGCCGGATAACCGCGGCCTCCCTTTTGCCCGTGGCGCGGAGTCAGTCATCTCGGCCGTCAATGCCCTGTCTCTGCCTCTCATTAAACTCAACAACTGTCTCCTTGAAAGCCAGCGAGTTTCTCGAGCAGCCATCCGGGACTTGGAAGGCAATTGCCTCAGCTTGCCAGAGGAGAAAGATGAGGTGTTGAGGCTTTCGTGGACCGTCCTCCCAGGGTGCAATGCCACGGGTCCCCGGAGAAGCGAGCTCAGAGGCAGCCACGTGGTTATCGATATGGATAATGTTGAGCCTTCCTCAGCCACCTCGGTGGAAAGACTCCTGAACCCCGAATGCACAAAGAGGGGATTCAGCTCGGACACTCAGATCCCTAATGCGGGTCACTCCAAGTCCCTGGATCTCGGCCAGCCAGGGGTAGTGTTAGTAGCGCCAGTCAAAGACAGGAAGCACAGGAGCTGGCCTAGACTCGACCACATTGGCCTGGTCAACTATGCAAAACTGGAAAGCCGGGGTGAGTCTTCTGATAGGCTGTTGGAGCCAGCGAGGGAGCCTATCAGTGGCTTGAGCAGGGAGCCTTCCCGGGAGGTTGTTGCAGAAACGGATTGCGGAAACTGACTCTGCATTGGAAGACGGCACATGCTGTTGGGATTTGCCATGTCATGCCTGGTGTTGCCAGGAGCGAACGTGTATATAGAACGTTTTGCAGCAGCGGCTGCTTAGTCAGTCTGCCAGTGGCCAAGCCCAAGTCTCCTGCCAGAGGAGAGATGCCTTTGAGATGCTGCTGAACAGATTGATTTCCTTCTCAAGGGCCTGCTCAATTCTTGCCTTATAAAGATCCCCTCTTCAGCTTCCCCCACTCTGTGTGTGAAAAGAACTATTTGCTTAGAAATGGAAAGAAGATTTGGGATTGCAATGGGGCGGGTGAGGGGGTGGTTGGTGGGGGCTGGTACTCCTCACTACACCCAAACCCACCCAGCCTCCCTTGGAAACACAGGTGGTAAGATTGCGGGGAAGAACGGGACGATTGCTAAGGTTTCAGAAACAATAAACTGGTGCCTCCTAAAATAGCACAGGTCTAGTTTTCAAAGTCATGAGATTATAATTTTTATACACAGATGCTAGTTTCAGAGCTCTTTGGGGCTAAACATCAGACCTTGCCTGCAGTATTTACCCCACCCCACCCCCGGTAGTAGAACAATTTTTATTTTTATTTTTAAAGAGATTCTTATTGTTTTATTGCCAATCTCATGTTCTGGGCTCTGAGAAAGCCAAAACATTTTAAAGTCAAAATCTTGCAAGTTAATTGGTGACTTTTCTTCTTCCTGCCTCATCCTCTGTCCTGAATCACTGGGTATGTACATGCCAAACAAGGTTATTAAAAAAAAAAAAGGTTTGCCTCACTGCTTTGAAGACCTCGAGTCGTTTGTTATGCCTTAAACATTGTTTGGGATTGCTCTCTTTCCGGGGGAAATTTATCAGCTGATTTCAGCTAGCCCTTGACCAAAAAATGAAAAATAAGCTCCCCCCCCCCCATGGATGGTGGGAATGTTTAGGGTAGGAGACCATGCATTTCCTTAACAACATCTGCAAACTGATCTGAAGGCTCAGAGAGACGCTTCTTCCCAACCACTCCAGCTGGGAACCCCAGTGCCTCAGCACACACACACACACTCAAGTGCCGCTTCCCAAAAGCTGGAGAGAGAAAACTCTTGCAGTTCAAATATAGCCTGAGAACGGGATTCGGGCTGCAGGCATTTCCCATAACTATGAGTGGCTGTTGTGATGCAGATGCTGCAAGTACAGATGCCAGGCACCGAGCCAGATGTGAAGAGGAGGCCTTACAGGGCTGGGTGGTGGAAGGCAGAGAATCACTGCCAAATAGCTGGGACCATAAATACAGGTATCCAGATCCGTTTCAAGCAATCTCATTGTGCGGCTTCTTAATAAGACTTTGTAGCGGCATCCTGCCTGTATGGGTTTTCCTTGTATCTCCACAAGTGAGAGGGCTAGAAACTTACTTTAAAAACAAGGAGAGTTAACAATCCATAAGAACATCAGAGAGTGCTTTATAGCAAGTCCAACCATGGGGTCCATCGGCTACACCGACTGGCAGCAGCTCTCCAGGGTTTTGGACAGGGTGTCTCTCCTAGCCATAGCTGTCAACCTTCCCTTTTTTTGCGGGAAATTCCCTTATTCCAGCACCTTTTCCCACTGCTTCCCACTGCTATCCCGGATTGTTAGATATCCCGTAGACTGTCCCCGGGACAGGTGAGGCTGCTGATCCCTTATTTTCAAATCTGAAAGTTGATAGCTATGCTCCTAGTCCTTCCTGGAGATGCTGAGGATTGAACCTGGAACTTCCTGCATGCAAGGCAGATGCTCTGCCGCTGAGCTATAGGCCCTTCCATACATCACCCTGGAAATCCTGTGTAAGGAATAAGACTTATGCATGTCCAAAGAGAGAGAGAGAGAGAGAGAGAGAAGCATCTGATTTTCATTTTGCTCCCTTTGATTCTGAACGTCTCTTGCCACATTCCTTTCACATTTTTTCCAGTTCCTCTGCCACGACCTCAGCTTCCCTCCAATGCTGGGCGTGCGTTAAGCTGAACTTTCTGTCTCCTGGTTCGTTTCAAAAGGAAGTGACCCGAAAAGAAATACTCCTGCCGTTCTGACCCCACAGACGAGCCTTTAAATAGAAAAATAATGCGGTGGTGCAGGCTGCAACCCAACACATCCCTAACCTGGGAATAAGGCCCAGGGGCCCTACCTCTGAGTAAATATGCATCAGATTGCCTTGGTGATCAACAAGAAGTGAGAAACACAGACATTCCATTGATATCAATGAGATTTCAGGATCTTCTTCTGTGTACTTGCAGCAAGGTTTGGGAGCCACCTACCTGCACTTGCACCCAACACCATGCAGAGAATCCTTAATGTGGGCTAGAAACTTAAAGCCCAAGTTTTGTTTTGCTAGATCATCTCGGTGTGTGAAATCCAGCTGCCGACTCCTCCAACACTGCAGACAACAGGTAGTCCAAAAAACAAAACAAAAAAATCACCACCTATAGATCTGTGGTTCCCAACGTGGGGCACACACCTCACAGGGGGACAATTTGATTTGGGGGGGGCAATTTGAGAATGAGTTATTAACAGTGAATGGCCGTTTAGGCTTCCTCCACGTGAATAATAAGAATTATATGTCATGGGGGGAGGGGATCAGGATTTTAGAGATGCTTAGGTGGGGCATGGCCAAGAAAAGGTTGGGAACCACTGCTTATAGATAAACAACCAATCCAATAGCCCTTATTCCCTTGCTGATGGGTGGGGTCAGACTGACCTCACACATCCAGGGCAAGCAAAGTGACTTCCCCGGGGTGTGAGCCTGGCCAGTGTGTATGGAGGTCCTGGTATGCCCAGACAAGGCCACCCGGGCAACAAGACAGGCGGACCCTTGTGCCGGACAGGGTCATAGCTGTCAACTTACAGATTCGAAAATAAGGGACCAGCAGCCTTAAAAATAAGGGACCAGCAGCCAAAATAAGGGACCTGCAGCCTCACCTGTTCCAGGCACTCCAGTCTTCCTGTCCTCCTGCAGTCTGGTCAAACTCATGCTGGTAGCTTCGAGAACACTGTCCAACCAACTTTGTAACCAGAGGTTCAACTGAATAGAATCTGAATCACATGCACCACAAGGCCTATGAAGCCTCAACTTAAGATGGCTCCCCGACCTGGCTTTGCACTGTAAAGTTTGCAGCAGCACATGCAACAAAATGGCGTCCAGCATTCAAAAACCCCCTCAGCTTGCATTAACTAGCCACACACAAGGCATGCAAGCTCCACCCCCCAGTCGTTCTTAGACTTCTTATTGGTTGAGCAACACAGCCAAGCAACACAGTTGGAGCCTCCCTCCTCGCTGGCCGGCAGGGAGGGAGGGAGAGGAGCTGCTTCCTTTGAAATTTAAGGGACATTTAAGGGACATCCATCAATAAGGGACAGCAGCGGGACATGGCACTGGAATAAGGCACTGTCCCTTCAAATAAGGGACACTTGACAGCTATGGACAGGGTGCAGTGAGTGCTCACCCTCTTTCCACCCAGCAGCAGCAGCAGTGGCAAGGGCAGGGTTACCGTAGTTAGTGTGTTCGGTCCTGCCCTGGGCACCAGCAGATAGTGCTACGCCACTGCTCTCCTCCATGAATTTGACTGATCTTTTAAAGCCATCTAGGTTGGTGGCCATTACTGCTTCCTATGGGAACCAGTTCCATTGTTTATGACTATGCACAGCATAGCCTTCCAAAAGTCAGCTTCATTGGAAGTCCACGAGTGCTATGAAACATGGCCATCCTTTGAAATTCACACTTCTGAACTTAAAAATGCAGACATTGGACCAAGAAATGTGTGCAAAAATGCATATGATGCAGTAAAGGGCATATAAATCAGTGAAGGGCATATATATACATATCAGTGAAAATTAACAGACAGAAATGTATTGCATTATAAGAAACCACTTTGCAAAAATGTGTATATTTGGTAAGACTGCATACAAAAATGTGCACACGAGCAGAAATTCACACTAAAATGCTGGTGAATTTTTCTGTGGACTTTTAAAATGCAAAATTTGCTGGCTGATTTATAAAGGTGGAGAACGGAGCTTAATACAGTGGTACCTCTGGTTACAAACTTAATTCGTTACGGAAGTCCATTCTTAACCTGAAACCGTTCTTAACCTGTGGCACCACTTTAGCTAATGGGGCCTCCCGCTGCCGCTGCACTGCCACCACGCGATTTCTGTTCTCATCCTGAAGCGAAGTTCTTAACCCAAGGTACTACTTCCAGGTTAGCGGAGTGTGTAACCCAAAGTGTTTGTAACCTGAGGTGTTTGTAACCCAAGGTACCACTGTATAAGAAAAATTAGAAACTGAAATAGATTTGTCTATCCTTATCAGTTGCTCATACAGCCCTTCATTTTCATTTTCCCTCTTTTAAATGGCAACATCACTTTCCCATCCTTGGGGCTACCTGGCCAATTTCTGTGAACTTTGTCCCTTTGGGAGGAGGGCTTCCTCCCTACTTCCCACCTGGTCCCAGAGGTCGCTCCTTCTAAAATTGATTTCAGCAGGTGAGTGCTGATAGGACCAAAAGCAGAAAAAAGAGAAGGAGCTATCGGAATGCTAGGCAAATCACAGCACTGTAGAGGTATCAACAAAAAAGGGGGGGCAGGGAGTAAGGGATAAACAAGCAAAAATGGAACTGGAGATTCATGGGAGCTGGCAGACTGTACAAGAGAACACTACACTTCAACATTTTGCTGCAGCCCCAGCTTCTGGTTCTTTGAATGCTGTGCCTTCCAGTTCTCCAGCACTGCGACAAACATGGGAGGGGGGGACATAAAACACAAAACTATGGTGATTTTATGAATATCCCACCGGCTCACCACAACACACTCCTTGTTTACAGCAAGATCTACCACATAGTGCTGCAGCCGTAATGTGGAGATGGGATATCATACAGCTGAACAGGATCATGGCTAGCTCAAGAGTCATGCCAAGGGGAGAACATCCATTTTATTTTTAAATCAGCAAAGCCCGTTTCATTTCATTTTAATTTCCAATCAGCAGCGAAAACCCTTCACCTCCTGGAAGCTCAAGAGTTGGCTTAGGTAGTTGGGCAGGTTGCCAGCAGACTCGGGGGGATCGCTTTACTCCATCTCGAAATCAAATACCGTAAAAACAGCGCAGTCAAAACACAGGAGTCCAGCTGCATGATTGCTTGAGAGTATAAACCACTGTACAAAGAGGTTTGCACTCTTTTCTGTGAAGAATCCACAGCTATGTCATTACTGTCTTCCCACCAAGGGCACCCAAACACATCTTGTATCTGTATACCTTTAAATATCAAAACGCCGGGTGTGAGTACCAACAGGACCCAAACCAGGGCCAATGAGAAGCGGAGGGATGTATCAGGTTGAAAAAGTGGGGAAGGGGAACTAGGGGAGCAGGCCCCCCCAAAAAAACACCTCAACCTACCGGTCATGAGAACTGAGCATGCTCAGTGACAACAAAATGCTTCTTATCTGTTAGGGGAAAGAAACAGAAAATCAAAGGGAAGGAAATCATAGAATTGAAGCGTTGGAAGAGACCATGAAAGCCATCTTGTCATGTGGAAACCAAGCCTTATGAGCAGGGATCAGCAAACTTTTTCAGCAGGGGGCCGGTCCACTGTCCTCAGACCTTGTGGGGGGCCGGACTATATTTTTTAAAAAATAAATGAATGAATTCCTATGCCCCACAAATAAGCCAGAGATGCATTTTAAATAAAAGGACACATTCTCACGTAAAAACACACTGATTCCCGGACCATCCGCGGGCCAGATTTAGAAGGCGATTGGGCCGGATCTGGCCCCTGGGCCTTAGTTTGCCTACCCATGCTTATGAGGAATGGTTGAGGGTCTTGGGTATGTTTAGCCTGGAAAAGAGGAGACTGAGATATGATAGCCATCTTCAAATATCTATAGGGCTGTCACATGGAAGATGTGCTTTTCTCCTGCTCCAGAGCGTAGGATCCAAATCAATGGACTCACATTGCAAGGAAGGAGGTTCTGACTGAAGAAGAAGAAGAAGAGTTTGGATTTGATATCCCGCCTTTCACTCCCTTTAAGGAGTCTCAAAGCGGCTAACATTCTCCTTTCCCTTCCTCCCCCACAACAAACACTCTGTGAGGTGAGTGGGGCTGAGAGACTTCAGAGAAGTGTGACTAGCCCAAGGTCACCCAGCAGCTGCATGTGGAGGAGCGGAGACGCGAACCCGGTTCCCCAGATTACGAGACTACCGCTCTTAACCACTACACCACACTGGCTCTCAACATTAGGAAGAATTTGCTGAACATTAGGAAGAATTTGTTGAAAGTAAGAGCTGTTCTACAGTGCAACAGACTTCTTTGAAAGGTGGTAGACTCTCCTTCCTTGGAAGTTTTTCAGCAGAGGTTGGGTGGGCATGTGTCATGGATGCTTTAGTTGAGATTCCTGCATTGCAGGCGGTTGAGCTAGATGACAATTCGGATCCCTTCCAACTCTACAATTCTATGATATGTAATAAATTAATAATAATAATAATTTATACCCCGCCCATCTGACTGGGTTTCCCCAGCCACTCTGGGCGGCTTCCAGCAGAATATCAAAATACAGTAGTCCATCAAACATTAAAAGCTTCCCTAAACAGGGCTGCCTTCAGATGTCTTCTAAATGTCAGGTAGTTGTTTTTCTCTTTGACATCTGGTGGGAGGGCATTCCACAGGGCAGGTGCCACTATCAAGAAGGCCCTCTGCCTGGTTCCCTGCAACTTGGCTCCTTGCAGTGAGGGAGCGGCCAGAAGGCCCTTGGTGCTGGACCTCAGTGTCCAGGCAGAACTATGGGGTGGAGACGCTCCTTTAGGTATACTGGGCCAAGGCTGTTTAGGGCTTTTAAGGTCAGCACCAACACTTTGAATTGTGCTCGTAAATGTACTGGGAGCCATTGTAGGTCTTTCAGGACCGGTGTTATGTGGTCTCGGCGGCCGCTACCAGTCACCAGTCTAGCTGCCGCATTCTGGATTAGTTGTAGTTTCCAGGGCACCTTCAAAGGTAGCCCCACGTAGAGTGCATTGCAGTAGTCCAAGCGGGAGTTAACTAGAGCATGCACCACTCTGGTGAGACAGTCTGCTGGCAGGTAGGGTCTCAGCCTGTGTACCAGATGGAGCTGGTAGACAGCTGCCCTGGACACAGAATTGACCTGCGCCTCCGATAGCCATGGACAGCTGCTTAACGATAGCCTCCCCGCCTCACCTAGTGCAGAAAAACCAACTCCACTTGATCACAAAACAGAAAAAACAATAACAACAGTACAACTAAGTAATAAAACCGGCATAAAAGAGTGCAGCAGAACAGAAAGTGTTGTAATACATACAGATCACAAAACAGCATGTAAAGAAGAAAGCCAAGACGGGCTTAAAAACTGCCGAAACTGAAAAATAGGAAGGCTTGGGAGAAAAGTTTCCAAGGCACTTGGAAAACATAACAGTGTGGGAGGGCCTGCTTCCCTTCTAAAGGAAGAGCATTCCAGGGAACTGGAGCCACTGCGCTAAAAGCATGTGGAATTGCAGCATGTTTTACCGCAGGGACACGTGGCGTGGCGCCACCCTCCACAGATCTAAGTGACCAGTGGGCGGGAGAGGCGGCTTCCCAGATGCCCTGGATTAAAATCATCTAGGCAGCGAAGGCTGGTCCATAAGGGCGACTGAGGCGCTGCTGCACCAACCTCAGTCTGCTCTTAGAAAAAGCCAGTCCTGAGGGTGGCATCGGCTGCCAGCACCCTCCCTCTGCTGCCTGGTCGCAGGCCCCAGCTGCAGTTCCACATTTAAAGCTGCCTCATGCCACTTCAAACTGCCATGGCTTCCTCCTCACAAAGATGCAGCACAAAGATTAGGATCCAAAATGCAGCAGTCTGATTGGTCCTAGAACAATAGGATCCAGAATGCAGCAGACTGATTGGTCCGCAGGAGCCACCCAATCCAGCTCCAGGTGGAAGTGAATCCGCAACCTGATTGGCTTACAGGAGAATCCCGGAATTACTCCATCGCGTGGGGCCCATTGTGTAAATCATGTATATAAAGCAGACACTTTGGGGGGACTTGCGTTCCTCACTACTATGAGCTGAATAAAGAGCATGAATTTCATACTCGGAGTCGAGTATGCAGTTTCTTAAGCAAGTTGTTGGCAGAACCCTATTCCTCTCAGCCCACTCGCTGGATCATCACCTTGTCGTGGTGAGTGGGCTTGCATGTTCCTATGACCCTTGTGAGCGAAGCCGTCGGGAATCTCGTACTCCCAGCAGGGTCACCCAAGGCTGTAAGGTCAAAGGGAAGGAGCCAGACAAAGAATGAGCCAAGAAGTCCTCAATGGCAGAACAGGCGGATGATGACAAGCGGTATGTTACAACGGCTGTGAAGGCAGATGAAGGCTGCAGCAGATAGGAATCTACTGGTTTGTCGTGGCTACTTCATGCCATCAGAACAGAGCCCTACAGCGAAGACTGTGCGTTGGCCAGCGTGCACTGATCTGCACACATAAAACAAATTCACGCACAGGCGTCTTCCAAAAACCCAACTCAAACAATCTTACTCGGCTACGAGTGATCGCACTATACATTTAAAGCAGTATCATACCACTTTTAAAAAGCCCTGGCCCCAAAGCATCCTGGGAACTGAAGGGTGCTGATCTGGAAGGGTTTAACAATCAACCCCTCTTCCCAGGGAACTCTTGAGAGTTGTGGCTCTGTAAGGGGATAGGGGTCTCCTGACGCCTCTCAGCACCCGGATCAACTACAGTGGGGAAATGAGAGAGGAGGACCTTCTTGGTGGCGGCTCCCAGACTTTGGAACTCCCTACCCAGAGAAGCTAGACCAGCTCCCTCCTTGTTGTCCTTCTGTCAGCAGGTGAAGACTTTCTTGTCCCAATGGACTTTGAGGAACTGACTGCTGTTAATGAAAGGCTGTGCTGTTTTTTATTGTAATTATTTGATTGTTTTTAATAGATTTTATGTATGTTTGTAGTTTGACTTCTACCTCTGTTTAGTTGTTTTTGTTCTATGTTTTTAGCATTTTTATAATGTAAGCCACCTTGGGTCCCGTCAGGGAAAAGGCAGGGTATAAATAAATATATGCCTATTATTTATTTATTTATTTATTTATTTATTTATTTATTTTCCCAGGATGCTCTGGGGAAAGTCACAGCTGTTTAAAGTGGCATGGTAGTGCTTTTAGCGTCTAGGGCAGATGGTGGTCACGGTGCTGCCCCTGTAGAACTCGGAAGGAAGGAGGACGAAGAAAAACTAAAGTCTGTTGACTCTGTCGTTTGATCTGGCTCTGCCTACAGTTCGCCTCCTTGCCCTTAGTCCCAATGGGCACCAGCTACCACTGCATAGAGGGCTTTATACACCAGTAGGAAAACTTTGGAATTAGTTAGGTGGCAGATAGGCAGGCGCCCAGCCAAGCCCGTCCCTTGACGCCAGACCTGCCCTATCTCACAACAAAAGAAAACGTTCTTTTTCAAAGGTTCCCAGAAAAAGAGAGTTGCTCCTTCTGATTTCTCCATCCTACTGCTGTGTGTCCTAATTAGACCCAGAGCGAGGACCATGCAAGAAGAAACAAATTATTTCATAATGACAGTTGTTTTCATGATTAAAGGTTGCACTAATTTTGTTACTTATTTGGCGGAAATGATGTTTTGTTATTATTAACTTGCTAAGAATCCATTTGCTTCCTTCCATTTGTTCTTTGGTTCCCCCTCTTCCCTCTCCCCAACCCATTTACCTTCATTTCTCCTATTGCTGCCATCTGTATAGCAACAGCAGAGGGAATTGAATTCAGCCGCCACACCTAGCAACCACCCATTTCCGTTTCCCACAACACCCAAGACATTTTTGGGCTATGCACACACCATACATTTAGAGAACATTTAAGGCACGTGATTTTCACCAAAGAAACCCTGGGGGCTGCAGCTTATCTCCTCACAGAGTTGTAGTTCCCAGCACCCTCAACAAACTACAGTTCCCAGAATTCTTTCGGACTTCTTCCAGTCACGTGCTCTAAATGTTGCTCCAGTGCTTAAGGCCTTTTATTTCAGCATCCTGTTCTCACAGTGGCCACCCAGATGCCTATGGGAAGCTCAGAAGCAGGACCTGAGCACAACACTCTCCTGCCTTGTGATACCCAAAAATTGGGATTTGGAGACATATTGCCTCTGACAGTGGAGGCAGAACATAGACATCGTGGCCAGTAGCCTCCCTGAATTTGTCTAAACCTCTTTTAAAGCCATCCAGGTCTGTGCCAATGGCTACATCTTCTTAGAGCAAATAATAATAATAATAATAATAATAATAATAATAATAATAATAATAATATATTTGTATCCCTCCCATCTGGCTGGGTTTCCCCAGCCACTCTGGGTGGCTTCCAACAAAGATTAAAAATACATTAAAATGTCACACATTAAAAACTTCCCTAAACAGGGCTGCCTTCTAAATGTCAGGTAGTTGTTTATCTCTTTGACATCTGCTGGGAGGGCATTCCACAGGGCTGGTGCCACTACCGAGAAGGCCCTCTGCCTGGTTCCCTGTCACTTCACTTCTCGCAGTGAGGGAACCGCCAGAAGGCCCTCAGAGCTGGACCTCAGTGTCCGGGCAGAACAATGGGGGTGGAGACACTCCTTCAGTTGTTTATCTCTGCGCTGTGCGAAGAAGTGCTTTAATTTTTTGTCCTGAATCTTCCAATATTCAGCTTCATTGGCTGGTCCTGAGTTTTATGAGGTGGGGAGGGGAATGTCTCCCTATCCACTTTCTTCATGCCGTGCTTAATCTCGCGCACGCCTCTGTCATGCCCCCTGCCCCCAATTACTTGTCTTTTTTCTAAACAAAAAAAAAATCCATTGTTGCTGCCTTTCTTCATGGAGGAGGTGGGAGAAAGATTGCAGCATTTATCTCATAACAATGTTCTTGGCATGCTTCCAACCTGTCGCTGATTTCAGGTGGGATTCAGTCACATGCCTGTAAATTCAGGCTGCGCAATTGTAGCTGATTGGGAGGCCTTGAGCAACAAACTTGTTTCTCCAGAAGTCTGGATGTTTGTGGTAACAAAATTGACAGGGGGGTGCACAGGAAAGTATGCGATCACACTGCCTTTGATGCAGCGTCATCTAATCTGCCCATAAACAAATAGGAAGGAATGCTCAATTAACAGGACACTGGGAAGCGCTCTTAACTTGAGCACTGTTTCTGCCATTTGCAGCCTCTCTCTCAGGCTTGGATTCACTCCCTGCAAAAATGGGAGTCATGATTTACCTAATAAAGCTGTTATGAGAGAATGGGCAAGGGCTGGAAGGCAGCTGGAGCTATGAAAGCGTAATGTAAACTGTTCGTGGGACTTCATGTTTTTGGCAGAGTTTTGTCTGTCAGGTTTAGGAGATCGGAACATCTCAAGTCCTCTCCCATGCCAAGCTTTCCAAATAAACTTCTAAGAGGCATTTGCCAAGCAGAAATGTGCTCAGCAACCCCACCCCTCAAAGCAGGCAACCCAGTCAAGCAGCCTAACGGAACTGAGGGACAATGCGCTGACACCGCTCTGCAAGAAATTAATCCACTCATGTTTACAAACCCAATATATTTTGCTGCCTGAGTGTCATGGACTGGCTGGGTGCAGAGGAGCTGGGGGAGGCACCAGCTGGGGGACTCCCAAGGGAATCCCCAACGGAAGAAGGCACAAAGCCAGGGGAGTCATGGTGGGATGACAATGAGTGGTCAGAGGGAGAAGAAGGAGCAGACTAGGAGAAGGCGGTGTCGGAAGCAGAAGTGGTAACAGGGTTTAGTGAGCAGGAAGAGGTTGTGGCAGAGAGCAGTCCAGATTCAGAGGCAGAAGCAGAGAGGGACCGAGAGGCAGAGTGGAGGCAGGCTGCTGAAGAAGCCAGGGAATCACCCCGATCCTGCTGTGACCAGCCCCCCCAGCCCCCCGGTCTCCCAGAACACGGAGAGGAATGAACAGGGTGGAGTAAAGAGTGAAAAGACGAAGGAGCCTTAGGCTGCTATAGGGAAGGAACCAGGGGAGGAGGAGCCTTAGGGAGTGGTGGGAAGACAGGGACCTTCAGTCCTCGCAGCTGCCTCATTGGGGGCAAGGCCTACTGGGAAGAGTTACTGTGCTCACCAGGCCTGTTTTGTTTCATTGAATAAAGCATTAACTTCACTGGCACCTTGTGAGTTATTGCTGACCTGCTCCTGTTTCCCACCTTGAAACTGAGGTGAAGAATAGGGCACCTCCCTGCACTTCATGTAAAGAAGCCGACCAACCTGGCAACAGGACAGGGCATCCAAGGACAAAAGACTCATTAAAGGGGCACAGAGCACTATTCTCCTACACCTTCTCTACCTCCCAACACCTGCTGCCCAGGTGGCTATCTCACTCCACCCTGGGTGCTAAGATCAGCAGAGGGTACCCTCTTGGCTGTTCTGCCACCTTCGGATTTGGCGGTGGCCGAGGAGAGGGCCTTCTCTGTGGCAGCCCCAGAGGTGTGGAGCTCCCTCCCCACAGAGGTGTGCCTGGCACCTTCATTATACAGCTTTCGGCAAATGATAAAGACACACTTCTCTACCCTGGCTTTTGACACGGGGTATATGTTTTTAGGACACACTTTATGCCTTTAATTTTAAATTGTTTTAAATTTTAAGTCTAATATTGTGTTTAAGTAGAACTTGTTTTGTTGTTTAGTCGTTTAGTCGTGTCCGACTCTTCGTGACCCCATGGACCAGAGCACGCCAGGCACTCCTGTCTTCCACTGCCTCCCGTAGTTTGGTCAAACTCATGCTGGTAGCTTCGAGAACACTGTCCAACCATCTCGTCCTCTGTCATCCCCTTCTCCTTGTGCCCTCCATCTTTCCCAACATCAGGGTCTTTTCCAAGGAGTCTTCTCTTCTCATGAGGTGGCCAAAGTATTGGAGCCTCAGCTTCAGGATCTGTCCTTCCAGTGAGCATTCAGGGCTGATTTCCTTAAGAATGGATAGGTTTGATCTTCTTGCAGTCCATGGGACTCTCAAGAGTCTCCTCCAGCACCATAATTCAAAAGCATCAATTCTTCGGCAATCAGCCTTCTTTATGGTCCAGCTCTCACTTCCATACATCACTACTGGGAAAACCATGGCTTTAACTATATGGACCTTTGTTGGCAAGGTGATGTTTCTGCTTTTTAAGGTTTATCTTTAAAGGTCTTTTAATTTCATGGCTGCTGTCACTATCTGCAGTGATCATGGAGCCCAAGAAAGTAAAATCTCTCACTGCCTCCATTTCTTCCCCTTCTATTTGCAGGAGGTGATGGGCCCAGTATAACTAGTGTGTTGTTATTGCTGTAACCCATCCCGGGACCTTAGGGTGAAGGGCAGGTAATAAATTTGAATAAAACTATAATAATAATGTAGCTATGTATGAAAATGCAAACTGGGGCACATTTTTCCTTCATCCCTAGCCCTAGCAGCTTCTGGGAAAGTGCAGTCCTTGGCTCCTATTTATATATTATTTATTCCTCTGTTGATCCCTTTCCCAAAACTCCCTGCGGGACAGAGACCACCTTTTGACATGTGCCCGGTTAAATAAACTTGAACTGCCACAAATCAAGCCAGATCCTCCTGCTTCTTCAGGAGTGGGAGAGACAGCAACTAAAAATACACAGCTTTGGGATCTTACCTCAGAGTTCAAGATCTCCCCCTTCTTCATCTGAGTGAAGCAGGCTGTTTGGCAGGGACCAGCAGTTTGTCTCTCTGGAAAAGCTGATTAATTTGCTTGGCTATGGGAGCGGGGGCCGAATCATGGCTGCTTTATTAGCTAGAGAAGGAAGAATGCAAGACCAGGCTCTGCTTTGGTGCAAGGCGGGGGTCAGGAACCTCAGGCTTAAGGGCCGAGGTCCTTTCTGGCCTTCAGGACTTTCCTTAGGTCCCACCTGCTTCCCAGGACACATTCAGCAATGCCCTCTTCAAGCGCTTTGGCCTGGCTAGAATGTGGTTCTTGAGCTGCGATAATACTTCTTGCTTGGCTGGGTAGACAGTGGCATGCGTAGAATCTGCTAGTTTTTCCCTACTATGCAGAGATTAAGAGTTACTTTCCTTTGGGGCAGGTTGGGGGAATGGGGGGGGGGGGAGGAGCAATGTTGAGATATCAAATACCATCCACCTCAGACCCTACGATTGGAAGGTGATGCCTTGTTGGTGATGCCAGCACTGGGAGCTGCCTGATTGCTATTGACCAGTGACAGGGCCTTTTCAGTGGTGGCTCCCCAGTTGGGGAATGCGCTCCCAAGTAAGGTACACCTGTCTCCATCATTATTCGTTTTCAGGAGGAATTTAAGAATATTTCCTGTTTACTTAGGCATTTGATGGCTGAAGAATACTATTCCCGGCAACTTCAAGATCATTGGATGGAAGAATGTTTCAACTGCAATTGCTTTTAGAGTGTTTCTGCTTTGCTTTTGTTTTTAAATTGTGTGTCTGTTTGTTGGCCTGGGCCCCTTGGGGTGGAAGAAAAGCAGGATATAAACTCAACAAAGAAATAAATATGGTCTCCCACATCAACTCTGTTGTGGACCTTATGTGCCATTGCTTAAGGCAGCCTCCCCCAACCTGAAGCACACCAGATGTTTCGGACAACGGCTTCCATGATCCTTAAACACCAGCCCATTCTGGCTGGGGCTGATGGAAGTGGAGAGCACAGGTTCTCCACCTCCCTGGTTCAAGGGGACCAGAGGTAAAGGAGGCTGGGACCCTATTATTTTAATGGTTTCCTAGAAAAGAGAATTGGAGCTATTGCAGCTCACCATGCAAAGGTGAGATAAGCAGTGATTGCTGAAATCCCGCCCCCATGTGGAGCTATCATGGCACCTTTAAACCTGGTAAAGGGTATGGCTAAAAAGTAAAGGGACCCCTGACCATTAGGTCCAGTCATGGCTGACTCTGGGGTTGCGGCACTCATTTCGCTTTATTGGCCGAGGGAGCCGGGTCATGTGGCCAGCATGACTAAGCCGCTTCTGGCAAACCAGAGCAGTGCACGGAAACGCCATTTACCTTCCCGCCGGAGCGGTACCTATTTATCTATTTGCACTTTGACGTGCGTTCAAACTGCTAGGTTGGCAGGAGCAGGGACCGAGCAACAGGAGCTCACCCCGTCGCAGGGATTTGAACCTCCAACCTTCTGATCAGCAAGCCCTAGGCTCTGTGGTTTAACTCACAGCGCCACCTGCGTCCCCAGGGTATGGCTATCAGGAGCAACAAATGCAGCCCCTTTGCTCAGATGAGCACAGCTTCTCCTTGTGCTGTTTGCCACTGTTTTTCTTAGCAGAGAGGAGGAGGAGGAACCAGCTTTTTTAACCCTGCAAACCTCTGCTGCCCATGCCCTTCCCTACCACTACCCTCTCCTCCTCTTCCAGCACAGCCCCCCCCCCCCCATGGAGATCTTCCCTGGAGTCAGACAGCTTGATCCTTGCAGCTGGCTCCAGGCCTACTCCAGACTGTACGCATTAAGCTGCAAATGACCCAGTTGCAAAGCCACTTGCAAACTGCAAGCAAAGGAAAAACAGTGGCTCAGACCGTTGAGCGAGGAGGAAGAGAGGGCTGCAGCCCCGAAGGCGGAAGGAGCAGCCAAAAGAGCTTGTGCTTCTTTGACTTCCTTCCCGTATTTTTTTCCCAGGTGTGTTGTTGAAGTCACAGAGCCTCTTGGTCATGAAAGAGGTGACCCACCCTACTCCACAGAGCAGGTGTAGAGAGTTTGGATTTGATATCCCGCTTTATCACTACCCTAAGAAGTCTCAAAGCGGCTAACATTCTCCTTTCCCTTCCTCCCCCACAACAAAAACTCTGTGAGGTGAGTGGGGCTGAGAGACTTCAAAGAAGTGTGACTAGCCCAAGGTCACCCAGCAGCTGCATGTGGAGGAGCGGAGACGCGAACCCAGTTCACCAGATTACGAGTCCACCGCTCTTGACCACTACACCACACTGGCTGTGTAGGGAATCTTTGGCCCTCTGGATGTTGCTGAACTACAATTCCCATCCCTGCTGTGTGATGTAGGGTGTGGGGGGGTCACCTCTGTCAATGGACACGAGGTTCTGTGTCTTCAGCCATGATCCACTAGCCCAAACCAACAGGTGCAATTCCCCCGCATCATTTTATATCACTGCAGCCTAACTAAAGAATTTTAAAATCTAATAAATGTAGATAAAACAGAAACACTGCTGGACTATGAACACTGAATTCATAACAAAGCCGCTAGTTATTTGGCAATGGTGTTTTAAGATAAAAAAAAGATTTATACAAGCTGAATTAGGATGGAATCTAGGATTAAAGAAGAGAGGACTGGAAAAAGCTCAAACTTCCTTTTTTAGATAAAACAGCCATTCTCAAAATGAAAATACTTCCAAGAATTTTTTATTTTATTTTTTTACTACAGCACACGCTGAATGAAGGCACGGGGGTGGGGGGAGCCCAACTGAACAAATGGCAACAAAATATTAGTGGCTTTATACTGGATAGTAAAAATAAAATAGAAGAAGAGTTAAATTAAAAATAATGTGTACTCTTAGAGAAAAGGGTGGATTTTCTTTCCTGGATTTAAGAGCTTATTTTTATGCCAATGGTCTGGTGTGATTATCTGGCTTGATCAAGCTACAAGACACTGTATACACAAATTAGAACAAAGTTTTCTTAAAGAGTGATCAATGAAATATGTAAACAATCTTGATGTGAATTACATGCTCTATACTGCATCGTATTTTGTACTATTATTTGATGTTATAAAAACTGGGGGGGGGACTATTTTTTAAAAAAGGTTTTGTTAAAGAGCCTCTGAACAACTTATTATGGCTGAAGCCCATCAAAAGGAAATTTTCAACAGATATAATTTTCAACAGATACTGCTTAGGGAGAGGCAAAAAGGAAGACGTTCTTCTCCAGATTTACCCCCAGACTCTGCTTTATACGACCGAGATTTAATTTGAATGACATTATAACGATCTTTTCTTTTTAAACGACAACGAAAGGTAAATAACAAATACACTGACTAGATAAGAGAGATGGTCAGATTCCCAACAAATGACAGAGACGAAATGGAGAGTGCAGTACCCCTAATTTTTGGCACACCTATGTCACAGGTGATAAAAACCTTTTCATCCTGATAGCATCCAACAGCCATACCTGATAGATGTATTTGGTAAAAAAGGTAAAGGGACCCCTGACCATTAGGTCCAGTTGTGGCCGACACTGGGGTTGCAGCGCTCATCTCGCTTTACTGGCCGAGGGAGCCTGTGTACAGCTTCCGGGTCATGTGGCCAACGTGACTAAGCCGCGTCTGGCGAACCAGAGCAGCGCATGGAAACGCCGTTTACCTTCCCGCCGGAGCGGTACCTATTTATCTACTTGCACTTTGACATGCTTTCGAACTGCTAGGTGGGCAGGAGCTGGGACTAAGCAACAGGAGCTCACCCCGTCGCAGGGATTCAAACCGCCAACCTCCTGATCGGCAAGCCCTAGGCTCTGTGGTTTAACCCACAGCGCCACCAAAAGAGGCATTCTCTCCTATGTGAGAGAAAAGGGGAATGCCTTTTTTAGCACAGTATTATCATGTGCAGTTTTTAATAGGCGTTTACAGCCCTTCACAGCCTGTTTACTCTCATATTTCTCACACACGTGGGACAGGAGGTTTACATTTTAATTTAGTTAATCCTCAATCCATCTCCATCAATCACGAGGAAACAGAAGTGGGCAGTGGCGTACCCGAATATACCATCTGTTCTCCAATCAACTCCGAAAAGTTGGAGGACTTTCTGTTCCTGAACCTCCGAAAGAATTTTCCATTGGTTCAGACAAGGGAGGCAAACTGATGTCGGGTTCTCTGCAGCCTTTGGTGTTTAATGATGATCCATACATCTACCATACATTCTTACACAAGAACTACCAAGCAATCTTGTTCGCGATCTGGAACTGTCCAAGGCCAAAGCGGAGTTACCGGGATCAAGACTTCAGCAATAGAATCGTCAAGAAAAATGTCTGAGCGGCTTCGTTTCACTCTCGTTCTGAGCAGTTTACACCTTACTTCAGAGAGTAAGATGGCCTTGTATTCTGCTATGATGTAGATGGCCTGATAAATGTCCTCGGAATCACACATGACCCACAAGAATGGTGACTATTCATAGACTCCTCAAAATTGAGTCTCAAGAGTCAAGGCGGTGTTGCTGCATAATGGAAACAGACCTCCCTCCATCCGAGTCAGACACACTGTCTACATGGAACCCACAGCAACCTAAAAACAGCTGTTACGGCTGTATTCAATACAGCAAGTAAGGCTGGCATCTCTGTGGTGACTTTGTGCAGCTGGAATATATGAAGTACAGTGGAACCTCGACTTACGTACGATTCCAGTTATGACCTTCAGTAGGTGCTTCGACTTGTGAACTTTCTCTAGATATGAACAGAGGCCTTGCCAGCAGCCCAGAGCTCGGCTGGCTGGCTGCGGAGCAGCGCTGAGGCCTCTGCTGCTGGGGAGAGGGCCCTCATCCCACCTCTGAAGCTGTGGAAGAGGTGCCGCCTGCAAGAGGCACAGCAGGGTGCACTGCAGCCCCAAACCCCACCGAGGAACTAACCTGAGGAAGTCCAGAGAAGAACCTGGCCTGGCAAAAAAAAACAAGTGACCCTGGCTGAAGTGAATAAGCTCTTTACTGACCCTTGCCCCACCCCCAGCTTGTAGCCAGGTAAGCCCACCCACCTCAATGCACGTAAGAAAATGTTTTTGTTTTTTTTATCTACAATACCGTCTTATTTATTTTATACTACAGTACATTGATTATTGCCTTCATTTTGTGGATCTATGGTCTCGTTAAGACAGTAAAATCCATGTTAAATTGGTTTTAGGGAGTGTTTTTCATTGTCTAGAACCGATCAATTCACTTTTCCGTTACTTTCTATGGAAAAGTGCGCCTCTACTTATGTACATTTCTACTTATGACCAGATCTCCGGAACAGATTATGGTTGTAAGTAGAGGTTTCACTGTACTCTGTTTTTATGTGAATGGGGCAGCCAAGCAAAGACTTTGCACTACGTGAAGAGACTGGCCTCCAAAGGTCGGAGAGAAGAATGTGCAACAGCCAGCACTGGCAGAAATGCACAAAATCCTACTACCGCCCCTATACATCAAACTCAGTCTGGTGAAAAACTTTTTTAAAATCAATGGACCAAACTGGATCAGCTTTCAAATACCTGGCTGACAAATTCCCTTGACTCAGCAAAGTGAAAATTAAAAACGGAGTTTTTGTGGGTCCTCAGATCAACAAGCTCCTCAAAGATGAGATGTTCAACAACCTGCTTCAGAATGACGAGGAAAAAAGCTTGGTCTGGTGTCAACTAACTTCCTTGGGAATGTCAGGACAGAAAACTGGAAGGAACTGGATGAGGATATATCTCTGTATCACAAACATGACTGCAAACTTGGCTTGGCTTTTACAGTACATGATGTATGTATGTAATCCTCGATTATACAATAAACTTTTGCAGATCTCTAAGAATGAGTAGCCAATTTTGTGTTTTCAGTGTCATATTCGGCACCTCAAAATCTACAGAGGCATGATTTTTGTCAACATTTGTTGTGCTGTGTTACCTTGTCCCTCCCAAGGTGAGCTAAATCTGGCAGGACAGCTTTCTCTATGGTTTTAACCCCTTCATGCATTAATTAGATGCATGCATGTTGGTTATGCAAGGCTGGCTATGCCACAGTAGTAATTGTGTCTTGCCAGTTTCACCAATACTGCCCATTCCAAGACTGAGATGCACACAGAATGATACTCAAAAGGATCTCCCTTAACCTTGCAGTCTCAAGAATATGGTGGTCAACTAAACCATCTCCAATAAAGAGGACAAAAGAGGATAAAGTGCTAATTCATTTGAAAAGATGCAAATGTAGACATAATTGCTATAATTTTATTGAGTACATCTCACTATAATGGGGAAAACTGTGACCAGGTAACCTGTGTACCTCCTCAGTCTGTTGTCCAGCTGCAACTTTGAGGCCCCTTCAGATCTCCCTGAAGTTTAAGGTAAAGGTAAAGGTACCCCTGACCGTTAAGTCCAGTCGTGGACGACTCTGGAGTTGCAGCGCTCATCTCGCTTTACTGGCCGAGGGAGCTGGCATTTGTCTGCAGACAGCTTCCAGGTCATGTGGCCAGCATGACTAAGCCGCTACTTGCACTTTGATGTGCTTTCAAACTGCTAGGTTGGCAGGAGCTGGGACCAAGCAACGGGAGCTCACCCCGTTGCGGGGATTCGAACCGTGGATCTTCTGATCAGCAAGCCCTAGGCTCAGTGGTTTAGACCACAGCGCCACCTTACATTTAAAAACTAGAATTGGACCAAACAGCCCTTCAAGTAGAGGTCCTAACCACCATAACATAAGTCACAGGGCTGCCCTACACTAGACTCATTGGATGACAAAACTTCCATCTGACTGGACTCACTGCTCAGTACAGATGTAAGAAGGCGTTGTTTTCTTTTCCATCCTGCATTCATCGCATGCAGCAATATTTCCATTCAGCTGCAATTCACCTTCTGCCCAAAGCTATTATCTGTCCGCTATGCCAAAACTGCATACCTTAAATATTTTACATAATTATTACTTTGTGTTGCTAATACTTTATTTCACCACAATCCTTTCAATGCAAGGGAAACCCTTTGCATGAATTGATTTTCATTCCAGACATGGGACAAATAAGCACACATTGGCAGTTCCTGCTTCTTTCAGAATTCTTTGACATCTGTCCTGCTGAGATGAAGGGGAAACATTAACATTGCTGAGTTCAGGGGGAGAAAAGATGGCTTCAGAGTCAGGTGCTTGGTGGCTTCAGTGAACCATGTAGATTTCTCCCAGACGCTGAGGATAATTTGCAGGCTGCATTAAAAACTGTTCCCTTGAATCTAGGAGAAAAAACCTGACAAAAGCATCACCAAAAAGTTAAGAGACAAAATGTGGAAACAAAGATTTCAAAACAGAAGTTTCTCTAGATTGTGGTGTGCTTTAGCTCTCCAAGAGGAGCCCTTTACACTATGGAGAGGAGATATGTGCACTTTTCCAGGTTTGCAAAGAACCAGAGCATCCTGTTTGATAGATCCCAAACTTTGCAGTGTGCTCCCCCAGGTGGCCCTGCTGTGTACAACATTGAATCAATCTGCAGCATTCAGGGTCGTGCATGAAATCTGATGTCCGCACAGAAATCGTTCAACAGAAATCGTTCAAAAGGGAGTGAGATTCTTAAAGCAATCATTTTCAACTGCAGCAACTGGGAGAGCACTGTTGCGCTCAGGTTCCGCTTGCAAGCTTCCCCTGGTCATCTGGTTGGCCATTGTGGGAACAGGATGCTGGACAAGATGGGCCTTTGGACGAATCCAGCAGCAGGTTTCTCATGTTATTATGCAGCTGCAGAAATGATGGCTGATACTACTGCATGACCTGTGGCATCATGCACTGGTACCACTCATTTATTTATTATTATTTATAAAATTATTAGTTGCTTATTACCTAAAATGTCTCCAAGCAACATTTATTTTAAAACATAAATATATTATACCATGAAAGATCTTAAATCAACCATGCTGACCAAGAAATTGGAGATATCAGTGCTATCAACAAACACCCCTGCTCAAGCTGTATGTGCAGATAAAATAATTAAGATGCAACAATATATGAGTTCAGAATGTGCTGGAAAAGTAGAACTTCAAAGCAGAACCAGAAATGCCATCTTTTATTTGAAAATTTATTGAAAAAATGCAATACAAGTAGCAAGATTGAACACGTCTAAATGCTACATCTACTTTCCCTTTGACTACAAAAGTTCAAAATAACAGCTACTTAAGCTATAAAGATTTGCTTCCCCACCCCCTCTGTTCCTATCCCCCACCCCCAAAGAAAGTAATAATCGGCTATTCTATACAATTCACCATTGTCTTAAAATTTTTACAAAGCTCCTTCATATCTGCAGTGAAATAATTTGTGACTGAATGTGTAAAAAAACAACAAAAACCCCGTCAGAACACAAATATTTAATTGTCCATTATAGGAAAATGGCAAAGCACAGTTTATGAACACTCCCCCAAATAAAACCCAGAAAATTTTTAATAGCTGGCTGCCCACTTCTGTCTGGCAAGTGAAGCTGCAATTTTTATTCCCAGTTTGGTCAGTATAGATTACCATCCTGCTGCCCTTCCTTCTGTACACACATTCATACATAAATAGCTTTCATTTACTATACAGTTAAGACAGTTTCCGGATAATCTCATAGATGAGGGAGGAAGTTACTGGGAACATATTGCCATCTCAGCATTATAAATAAATAGACCATATTTCATTTACTGCCCTAATGGTAGCACTGGCCCCCAGGAATTCCGAAGACCTCTAGAAACCAAATTTATTCTACAGGCAATTAATGTGATGGTGGTGGATTTGAGGTTGCCGGCAGCTCACTTACAAGAAACAGCAATTCCCCATGTTGGTGGCAGATAAATCAGAGGGATGCATCTCTGGTATCTTAGTCCTAAGTGAGGAATAGAGAACCTGTGGCCCTCCAGAAGTTGCTGGACTACCATTCCCAGGAGCACTGGCTATGCTGGCTGAGGCTGATGGGAGTTGGAGTCCAACAGCATCTAGAGGGCCACCAGTTCATCATCCTGGTTCTAAGTGGCCTTCACAGCACCCAGCTTGAAAAGGTAAGCCAGCTCAGCAAATAGTTCAAAAGAAATTTGTTTTGTTTCCACTGGTCTGTCTGCCCCTGGGTATGTGGGTTACTTATGGCACATAAGCAGCCTGAAATGGAAAAGAACCAACTTTGTCTATTGACAAAGGGTACTCTCTGCCTGGTGTTCCTTCCTTACCACAGGTAACCATGTCAGTGGCTATTTTTAAGCCCAGATGCTAAGGAAAAGTTTTCCCTATAGCAAAGGGAGCATATTGAAGGCTGGGGGTGGGGGTGGTATTTTGTGATTTAGCTTTCTAAGAAGCCAAATAATAATGTATTTTTTTAAAAAAAGCAAGCTTCTGGACTTATTAACGCTAAGTTTACAAGTGTACGGGTAATGTCTGCTGAAATCTAGAAATCGGGGGAATTGTTGAAGGGAGTACCTTGTAAAAGCATTGTGCTTCTCTCCCTACAATGATCATTAGCAGAAATGATATAGTTAATAGCAAAATACATGGCACAAAGGTAATATGAATCTGCATGATTTGCATACTTTATACAAGTAGCAGAATTCAGCATTACTTGCCACAGAATTGGGTTACTTCATTGCAGACTTTTTTCTTCTGTTTTGCGCAGAGTACACACAGTCTTGAATGAACCTAAAGGAAGGTAGGGGATCTTCTGTTGGAGACGGAAAGCTTACTACTCATCAGACAAAGCAAGACCAACTTCCATCACCGAAGGCTGTTAGTCCTAAATACCTTAGACTTTTGCCAAGAGGGTCTGTGATGGATTAAAAAACTATTTCAAAAAGAAACTTGGGTGACCCTCAAAGAGTTATTTACTTAGTAATTTACCTTCAGAGTTATGTCTGCCCAGTTGCATTTATACTGTCTCCTCCCAGGATTGTTTCTCACACTTGCTTTCTTCCCTTATGATTTTGTATGATTGAGATTTGAGTAGATTTTTAAGCAATGCTAAATATTTACACCCTGAAGGGGAAGACGGGGATGTGCAAAAGAAGCTAACATCAGATGTCCATATAGGACAGGAGAGCATTGGGGTGTATGGAAAGTCGGAATCACCCCCACTTAAACACACCCTATGCGCAAAACCAGTGGGGAGGGGCAATGTGTCTGCTGGATGAGGTTCCTGCACAAAAGGGGTGGTGAGCTCTTAAACTGGAAAAGCAATAGGTAGGTCAGTGGTCAGGAGAAGGGACAATCTGAGAAGCATGCCCCTGATTAGATAAGAGTAAATTCCTGTTTAATGGGAAATCCAAACTTCATGCAAAAGAAGTGTCTGAAAGTAGTTTTAAAACAGAACAGGACTTCACCAGCTAGTTAGCCACAGGATACAAAAAGTTAAAAATCATGCTGAGTGACAGCTCAAGGAAGGACAAGACATACCTTCAAATAACATACTGAAAAAGCAATAATTCCATTAATAAATGTGTAACAGTGCTGCACTTGTAGTAAGGTTTGAAATTTGATAAAGATGCCTTCTTTAGAATTATGGAACTATTTTATAGCTGGTGCTTAAAGCTTTTAATAGCAGAGGAAAAGGAAGCTGCAGAAGAATTATGCACTAGAGAAAGTGACACAACCAAAATTGTCTTCCACAATAAATACATTTTTTAAGTGCTATGGGTTGATTTTTTATTTTTATTTTTAAAAGTTCAGTCTAAGATTTTTAGGAAGGTAGCCCATTAGTTCTATTTATAAAGAGAAGGGCATATAGAAACCCACAAATAGTGTTACAGCCCGAGTTTGTTCACTTGGAAGGAAGTCTATTGTTTCCAGTTGGGCTTTACTCACAGCTAAGTGCATTAGATGACAACCACTGAAGGCTTGTTGTGGCTGACGGGACCCCAGAGCACATTGGAGGAAAGCTGATTGAGCAGTGCTAAACTCTTACATGTCCATAATGCTTTCAAACTCTAAATAAGACTGTATTAACTCCCTAACTGAAACCTACTCAAAACTGAGGGGGAAAGTAGACATGCGGTATGATAATATAGCTTCCACACAACTGCTCGTTTTCACTGAAATCAGATTCTTTTCAGTATGTGTCCTTGTTTTCTGTAAACTTTCTTTAAACAGCAGAAAGCATCCCTCTTCACTTAAATGCTAGAATCAGCCCTCATCCCGCCCCTCAGCTATTAGGTGGTGCACTCAAAAGAATTTCAACTTCATACCTCTCAGAAAAAACATCACTCATAATTCTACAGAACTTTCACATGCTGCTGGAAGGAAAGAACAAGCCTGCAGTTTTTAGTGTTGCCAAGGAAATCTTTCAACTAAGCATGGAGAAGAAGTTCATCTTATTTGTGAAGAACATGTTGCATCCCAATTTGGAATCCTCTCATTCTTCCTACATGGGGAAAACAGTTAAAGGAAATGAAACTGCTTCCCAGTTAAGAATACTGATACCAACTACCTTTCGCAAGATTTGTTTTAAAAGTGTACTTTTAAAGTCATAAGGAGAAAGAGTTATTTTGGGTAGAAACAAACCCACACAGAGAAAAACCAACTTAAATCTGCTCTTGTTCTGATTTGGATCCTTTTTTTAATGGCATTCAACATTCTCTAGTGATAGCCAATCAGAACATACCTAGGTTAAGATCCTGAGAACTGCAGCCAATCCTGGGGTTTGTTATTTCATTTAGTATGGTAGCAATGCAGCATCCACCATTCATTTCAGCAGCCTTATGCAATAAGTTTTGTATGACCTCAATGACTCAAAGGAAGGAGGTGCAACAGTAGTATGCTCTATGGACTGTGCACAAGAAGAACTACAAATTATTATATTGTCTTATAAGGAGCATTAAGTGACTTGCAAGATGTACAGGCTTAGTTTTTAACAGCAATCATTGGAAACAATCTACAATACTGATGATGCCTTTGTAATTGCCTGCTTAAAGAATACAGATTTAGGAATGCTGGATTGTCTCTAAGGGATGACTTGTGCTTCATTTATCCCTTCCTGTGATATGTTACCAGTGTGCCAAGTTTAAATAGTGCTTTAAAAACCAATATGATTTTAAAACTATGCTACCAAAACCACAAAAACTCAAAACACAAACAATTGGGAAGGAGAAAAAAGAAAATAAATGAACACCTCATCCTATTGTTATAAATTACAGCCTATTTCATAGTGTGTAGAGCCCACACCTCTTAAACACACAATTCTAATAGGCTTAATTTAATGAAGAACAAAAAGAGGGGGGAAATAGGAGAGTGAATTTACAAGAGATTTAGTATTCCAAGGAGTGCAAAAAAAGAAAAAAGGAGAGAGCTGGAAAAACATGGTGCCTTGTCACAATTGATTAAAACCTCTAGAATTCACAGCATAAAAGGTGAAGCAATTTCCATCATTTCTGAATCTAGACTACTACTGAAATACCTGGGCAAATACCACAACCCCCTGCTATATTCAAGCATCTAAGGGGCTGACAAACCAACAAAAGCAAGGGAAATCCAGAGGAAAATAGGGCAGGCACCTTTGTGCCTGGCATATATAAAATAGCTGTGATTAGGAAACTCTGAATATATCTCAGATCCACAAGAGCCAAGACAAAGCATTGCACAAGTGTTTTCCTGATTTCTCAGGCAAGAGGGGTCACTTCTAGGTCACTGAGACCCCCACACTATAACATGTTCAAAGTTATGTGAGAATGCAAACTGCTTGAGGAGGAAAAGAAGGAAGAAGGGCAATGCAGTTCAATCAAAGGCAATCACTTTCGATAAGCTCTACATGTTCTTTTTGTGTGGGCCTCTGACTTCATAATACAGATCCAAAAAGGGTGGTGGGGAAAGGAAATGCAAAAATGCAAAAAGTGGGGTGGGGGATTGCAAAACTGTAAAAAAAAAAAATCAGTACTGTGAAAAGTATGGCATACTGTCGGTCACAATATAAAAATGATAATCAAAAAGGATCCACTGTGTTAAGGAGAATCCGAAGTAAACATCAAAAAGCACAACTTCCTAGTAATAAATGATAGAATGTTTGACTGAGAGTAAATCTGGCAAGTTTGAGGTCATGGTGCTCCAAGGTAGCTTCCTTGTAGTTTTGCTGGTATATGTCGGGTGGCCTTCGCAGACTGAAACAGACATCGCCTAGGGAAAAACAAATTTATGCTAAATTACCAATCAGTAGAAAACAAGTCTGAAATTCTGAAACATCTGCTGGTAAATAGTCTGTATCTTCCTGCCCATCGCCATATGCACACATGCACACACCTTTCACACATGGCAAGAGGTCTGTGCATTTAGGTATCAGCACCAAAGTACACACACAGAGATGAGAATTAGTCTCACTCCACTCCATCAGAAGTAGTAATGAAACCAAGCTACCACGGATCCCTTGTTATATTCTGTGCACATACTACTCAAGTGCTTGAGAATGACTTGTAAGTTTAAATATGCTTTTCAGACGCCAGTTTTATAAGTTTTTGATCATTGCCTCATTATCGCATTTTTTTATTTTGAACTTGTTAGGGTCCCTGCCCTAGATGCTTCCTCAGTAAATGTACTTACATTTCCTGTCTTGCGCTGAATATGCAGTCCAGGAAAGTTTGCCGAATGCCACTTTCCCACAAACCAGGTTCCCTAAGCTGACCATGATATACCTTTTTGAGTGCATTAATGCATACCTCAAACCTAAGCATCCTGCTCTCTGAATATGTAGCATTAGGAGGCCTCTTTCTACAAGTGCCTAGTTCCTGTTCACTCACAAATTTAATAAGCTCTGCTGCAGCCAATCAAAAGTGACTAGACAGAGTAAGCTGAATTTCACTGGTGGAATAAAGTTGGCAAAGCTGTGCAGTTCTCAAGTTAACATTCTTTGAGTGTTGGCAATGTACCCAACACATAAGGGGAACACCCAGTGGGGAACCTGAGCAAGCAGCGTCAAGACTTATGGAAAGGGCTCTCGCCACACTGAATAGCCCAAGGCAGGAAAGGCTGCTAAAAGGATGGGGCTCTCCCTCCTAAATTCAGGATCCAACTACCAAGCATGGAGGTTCAAAATTACATCTGGGTGGTATGTGATTGTTTGTGGACTAAGGGAGTTCAGAGTTCAGTCCCACAAAAAGTAGTTAGCTTGCAATGGGCACCCAAAATCATAGTTAAGTCTACAGCAAGACTGCAAACTCAAACAACTGTGAGTTCTATTACTTGCCCATGCACTCATACCACATTAACTATCCATGGTAATAAAATGCAGACACTTGTGATGTATTTAAAAGATACATGACAGCATATGGAGAAGGAAGTGGAACTTTCAGACTGCATTAGCATCCATTGCAAAGTCACGGCAATTGTGGGACAGACCTCTGAACCTGTGAACTTCTTCTAGCAACAACTGTAACAGCACATGAGCTCTTTAAGCAAATCCTTCACTTAGTCACTTTGTGGCTTATGGGCCACATGTAACGGTTTAAGAGGAAGGCCTAGAAGGCTACAAAAGCTGAAGTTACACATTGTGCCTGTGGGCTTTATGTTGTGCAGGCTCAGCCTATTTATGTCTATGCATTTAGTGTCATTGCTCTAGTCTTAGTGGCAGCTAACTTTCAAGCAGATTTGAAAAGTTACAACCACAGCCAGGCTGACCTCTTGCACATGGAAGCACTTTGTCATATATTGGGGCTGGAGTGTTGACCTACAAAACAGGAATTAAAAGTCCAGACCTGGCCCCTCATCTACCAGCTGCTGAGCCTTCCCTATTAAAAGTCCTGCAAGGACAGAGTCAAAATGTACCAAGCACAAGTTTTGAAAAGGCTTTCCTTGAAAACTGCTAGAAATAAACAACCTTCAGTTGTGACTTAGGTGAAAAACCTTGCCACGCTTCAAGATGCAGGAGTGCTAATAAAAAAAGGAAAAAAGAAAACTACCTGATAATATATGTAGCTGGTCTTGCTATTTATTCTGCAATCTCAGTCTCCTGGTGGACAACCACCTTGGTCACAGACATGTCTGGGTGTTGCTCCTTTGCTTCTCTGATGGCCTGTACCAGAACCTGAAGAAAGATGGCATAAAGAACAAACTTATCTTGAATCGAGTTTAGGGCAACAACATTTTGCTTCCTATCACGATCTAACTTTACCAACTACTTTCCATATAGTAATGAAGGATTGCAACCTATCATTAAGGAAAACATTTTTGGATCAATATGCCAACAAGGTTGTGGCATATTTATTGGGTTCTTTTTCTGACCCACTGCAAGGTCACAGGGCAGCTTTCAATATAAAAATATTATATTTAAACCAGTTAAAACAGTTTACAATACAAAAAAAATAGGGAAGGTCTTAACAATGTATATCAGATGTCAAAGGCCAGGGTAATGCAGTGTCTCTTCAGTACAGAATGAAAGCTATGCACTAAAGGTTGGCAGAGTTCAGAATCTGGCTAGAATCTTATCATGGGTGAACTTCAAATCCCTCTGGAGACCCCAAAGGTCATGCAATATACCTTGCTCCATTGATAAAAGTGCCAGAAACAATGTGCACATACTCAGAATAGTCACTAAACTAAAAGTCTTACTTGATCATGATCAATGTCTGCATCTCCTGTGATGACAATTCTTTTTTCAATTCGTGTTTCTGAAATTCCACCTTTCACAGTCTATGAGAGAACAAACAGCTTACAATGCAACAATGCCAAAATGTTAAAAAATAGTTTTAAAGAGAAAAACAAGCCTAGTTAATCAATCAGAGCAACCAAAAGGTCAAGTCAGCAGGAATGATTCACAATTAGATCTAGTTTAGATGCATATCACTCTTTGACAACCAAATTCCTATGATTGTAAGCTTAATAGATATGCAAATGATTTTCCTACTGCTGTCACAGGCCTGGTTTGCACATCATGGTGAACATGAGAGAACAGGGGCTCCTGGAGAAGAGATTGCAGTTGTTTCACTCCTTCCTGGTCATTCTGCTGTTGCACTGTGCTGAGCTAAGCCATGGTTTGGTTTAGTGTCATCTGAACCCTGGCTCATGGCTTAACTCTGCCAGGCAAACCATGAGCCATAAGCAATAGGACAAGCTTTGGTTACAGCTCATGCTTAGTTTGAAGAGACATAAACCACAATCCCAATTTCCAATGATACTCTATACCAAGCTGTCGCTTGGCTCAGCTCAGCACAGCAGCAGAATGAGTGAGAAGGAGCAAAGAAGCTGCAATTTCTTTCCCAGAAGTCCACATGCTTATGCTAAGCCATGGTTTAGCTTAGCAAGACATGTGAATCAGGCTATAGTGAGAAATGTGAATGGAGTGTGTGATAACTGCTATCACAGGTTTGTTGAACTTATATGGCTCCCAATGGCGGCTGCGTTTTACACAATTCTTAGCTTGTTCAAACCCACAAGAGTGACCAAGCTCTCAGGGACACTATCTCCTTTTTTTCAAAACAGGGATCTGAAATGGAGACATGTTAGAGTCCACTCTAGCCTGGGCTAGACTCCTTTGAACCAAAGCTAACATTCAGGACTATACTGGCTCCTAAGAAAAGCAGACTACAGCACATGTAAGAATACATAAAGGACATCAAAATAAATTGTTTCAGAAATTACTATTCTCTGCTGACATCCTAACAATGCAAAAAAGAAAGAAAAAGAAATGGATGAATTTCCATATAGACACGTATCTTCAATGTATGAATAGTTAGAACCGCACTTAGATCTTGCAGACCTTTATCAGACACAAACTTTGTGTGTCCACTTAATAACTGACCTTTTTAGTCCTTGTAAAGATATACATCTTTGTTTCCTCCTTTCCCTATTCAGTTTTTGCATAAAAAGCTAGTTCCACATTAACAGAAACAGAGAGGGAGAGGAAAGACAAAGAGCAAGTGCAAAAAAAAAAGAAACTAGAAAAAAAGGTTTTGTCCTATGGTCTGATAGGATGAATGCTCACATCTGCATGGGGGAAAGTAACATCTAAAACAGTCCTACTAACATTTGCCTTTCTACTCAGACTACCACCCAATTAGAGAAATCATAGTGGATTCATTGTATGTGTTTTAGTTGTTTGACTACACATACATATGAATAAAAACAACAGTTTTTATGAAAAAACATGTTTTAAAAACATATTTTGTTTTTAGATTCTGCAATCTTTCTTTCAGATAATGTTACAGCAAGCATCAATTCCTGATTGAGAAAGAAGAGGGGAATTCGCCTTAAGATAGTGCTTGCAAATACAAGTACTTGTATTAAAAATGATACTTTAAAAAATCCACTGGACGATTGAGATGCGTCTTTAGTCCTTTTTTAAAATAAACTTTATCTACTAGACTGAAAGTCACAGATCCACTTTCAACCAAATTCATGCTAGCAGAAAACTCTTAGATTCAAACACACACTTCTTATACACCAGGAGAACTGGTACAAAAACAAAGAGAGGTAAAGGTGTGTAAGCAACAAACCTAGTCATTGAAGGAATGATGCAGAAGATGAACAGAAATGCTTAACAGCACAATTGCTTCATAATCTAATCATCCTAACCTACTGGCAAACTTATTCGTCTTCTCACTCTGTTAGTCCAAATGAAATGGAGCCCAGAAAACCTTAGATTGTTTATCAATTTGATCCTTTTAATGTAGTTTTGTATGTTTTGTGGTATTTTATGCACTGTGATTTGCTATTTTATTGATTATAGATTAGTAATTCTTTATTGTAATTGATAAGCGTAAACTTTTATTATTTGATGATGTTTAATTGTACTGTTTACTATTAGGTTGAATGATTGGCAGTTCGAATCCCCGTGACGGGTTGAGCTCCCGTTGCTCGGTCCCTGCTCCTGCCAACCTAGCAGTTTGAAAGCACGTCAAGTGCAAGTAGATAAATAGGTACCGCTCCGGCGGGAAGGTAAACAGTGTTTCCGTGCGCTGCTCTGGTTCGCCAGAAGCAGCTTAGTCATGCTGGCCACATGACCCGGAAGCTGTCTGCGGACAAACGCCGGCTCCCTTGGCCCATAGAGCGAGATGAGTGCGCAACCCCAGAGTCGGTCGCGACTGGACCTAATGGTCAGGGGTCCCTTTACCTTTACCTTTACTAATTGTACTGTTTACTATTAGGTTGAATGATTGAATATTGCTTTTTTGATATAACTTGTTTAATTTTAAAGTTATTGTGTTTTTTTTAATATTGGATCAGATTGTTGCTATGAATGGTTGATGTTTTATTATGTTTTTAAATGTGTTGGAAGCTGCCCAGATAGGTGGGGTATTATTATTATTATTAAACATGCTGAAATGCCTTTATCTGTGTTAACACAATAATACTTCTCCATTATTAAGTGAAACCACGCAACACCTAAACATTAAATATAAATTCCCCTCAGGAGGAAGACATGGACCTATAAATATCCAGTACTTTGGAGGATAAACTGTGGAGAAAGCCATCCTTTAATCCAACAGTGTTTATGGAATTCTCTTTTAAGCTAAGTTACACAAACAGTTGCTTATCTTCCTATTATTGGAGAGGTTGTCCAGTGAGGGGCTCCCTAAGAGACCAAAATAAAATTGTTTCAGAAATTACTTTTCTCGGCTGACATCCTAAGAATGCAAAAAAGAGATGGAGGAATTTCCATTTAGACACATATCTTCAAGTATGAATGGT
Source organism: Podarcis filfolensis (assembly GCF_964270895.1). NCBI lineage: Eukaryota > Metazoa > Chordata > Lepidosauria > Squamata > Lacertidae > Podarcis > Podarcis filfolensis. Next base: position 66,976,268 of record NC_139611.1, on the reverse strand, counting down.
CAGAACAGCACTTAGATCTTGCACTGAGAGCAGGAAAGATTAGATGAGCCAAAATAAGAAAAACCTTTATAAAGAAAAATGATGGCAACATCAATGACAAGGAAAAGAGAAGTTAGACTATTCATTAACTCAAAGGAACTTGAAACAAAAGACCTTTTTCACTTTATTGGTTTACATGTTTTCAAGCCCTAGGAAAGAATGGTGCTCATTATGTTATTCCTGCCCCTTCCCTTAAGTAATATGTGAACTTGCCCTACCAAAGAGCAACGGTATAAAGGTAGAGGCAATTACTCAGTTAAACCTAATTAGAAGTAAAGCCCCAAAGAAAGAGCAGGCTGAATCCACAGGGTTCTGTGCAAATAATGTCAGAGAAGTGGGGTGGTGATACTTCTCTAAGTGAAACCAGGTTTCATACTCATAAAGATTGTAGACATCACTTAAGTTGCAAGAGTGGCAACTATTCTAGAATGAGTAATGTACAGGATGGTGACAATGAACATTAAAGCATTCTTTCTGGAACATGGACCAGGATTTCCCTTCCAGGGTCAAGTTAATGGGATTGAGGATAACTGAGATTAGGGAGCCATTGAACTGTCAGTCACATCATCCCTCAAAACAGAGAGGTCTTTTAGCTTCCTTGACTAATACATTTCCTTTAAACAAAGCTGCCTTTGAATTCTTTCTGGTGGCTGCCTTCAAGAAAAAGCTTACTGCAGCTTTGATGCCCTCAACTTTGGTGCTTTTCTAACAAGTAGCAGTAACACTGGTGCTGGAGGAGAGCGCATCTGCAAACAAGAGGTAAAAATAATGACTATCTTGTATTTGGCTGCTCTACTACATGTTCGTTTGGGTCAACTGTATTGCAACACACGTGGCATATATATTTTTCTGCCACACATTTTCACAAGTGATGCATCTGGAGAGATCTCCACCAAGTAGTAAAGCTTGCCACATATTGTGAAGACTATCTGGAATTATTTCCACGTGGTATCACTGCACCTAATAGCTACAATGTTTGAGAGCCACTTTCCACATTAGTCATCTGAAATCCATATAGACTCGTTAACACAATCAGGTTGGTTGAACCATATGAACATTCCAGTATTACAGCCATCTTGAGGGACTGTGGAGTATGGAAGCAAAGTGAAGCAGCTTCTATGGGGGGGACCACATAATGACTGAAGCCTTATCTAAATATATTTGTTGTGCTTTAGAATGACTTGGTATTGGAGATGGCTTTCTGTTTTAGTACTATCATCTAGTGTACAAAGGTCAGTAGTAATCTGTGCTTCTTGGCAATCTCTAGTGGCAATTTGTATTTCTCAGCAATCTCTGACCTTGATTTCTAAAACATAATGGGTCCTTTAATGTAGGCTAGCCCCAGCAGAGAGAATATGCTAGACACATACAGCTAAACACCATTTCTTTTGCCAGCAACAGTGTGCTGAGCTTGCTCTATTGGTTATTTCAAATGAATCCTGTGTCCCAGATAATGTTAGCTAATGGTCTCTTCTCGGGGTAGCTACCCACTTATTACTTTAACAACATGGAACCTCCTGTGAATAGCTCCCAAATTGGAAACACCTGTGTACCTAGCTTGGGAAAAGACTTCCGTGTTGAAAGATGTTCAAAGTGGGGTTAGTATGCATTTCTCCAAGCTAGAAAGATCCAGGTGGGTCTGGTCAGTGTCTGGATAGGAGACCATCTAAGGACAGTATGTATGCTGCCTTGAGTTCCACGTTAGGGAAAAAGGTAGGTTATGTATGTTTAATGAGACTCGTTTCCATCAGCTTCTTTCCATACCATTGGAAAGAAGCTGTAAATGGTAGGGAAAATCCTGTTCAACAGTATTTTGAATACCATTTGTCCTAGATTGAAACCTTCAAGTGAAGCATCACTGGTGACTGTGTCACATCTAGAGTACTGACAAGACAAGTAAAAGGAAGCAGACACGAGCCCTACAGTCAGTAAAACTCTGATGTGCCACAAACTGCCAATCCCATTAGAGAGGGGTCACCCAAAGACAGACAGAGACTAGAGTTTGTACAACTCATTCCCTGTCAACGCAAATAGCTTATCAGTGAGGTCACACACTTGAGACTATTGTATTTTACCTTTGTAATCTGGGTAGTGGTAGTGCTGCTGGTGGTCTCTGAAGTGATGGTCTGAGCACTTAGCAGAACTCCAGGGTCTAAATCCCCACTGCCATCATCAGTCTATGGCAGAGATACATAACAAGTATAAATTATCTCCTTGCTCACCTAGAGAGAGTTGTTTGTTCAGCAGAGAAGGCTACAACGGCAAAGTGTAATGAGCCAGAAGGCTGTTGGTAAATTTGCAATAATTTAATGTTACTAATCAAATCTGCATCAATGTGGCACAGGATTGCAACTAATGGTTGTCTTCACACAAAACATTAAACCATAATTTAGCACTACATGAATTAGATATGGCAAGCCTTAGTGAAGAAGCATTGGGTTTCCACGCTCTCCTTTGCACCTTCTGTGGGATCAGGAGGAGGACTTATTCACCAGCAAATCACAAGAATTAAAAATTTGGTATTAAAAACAGTTAGAACCAAATGCAGCCACAGGAATCAGGTGGGTCCTGAAAACACATGTCTCAGCTGTCAAAGGTGAGGGCAACGAGGTGCATCTTCACCTTTCACCAAACGAAACATCTCTGGGAGAAGGGAATTCCACAGCTTAGGGGCCGCCACAGAGAATGCTCTCTTTCAGGTCACCCCCGCAAACTTCCATGGATGGTGGAACTACCAGCAGGGCACTCTCTGAAGATCTTAACCCCCAACAGGGTCTGTAGGGAAGGAGGTTTTCTCTCAGATATTTGGGGGTTAAGGTGTTTAGGGCTCTAAACACTGGTGTGGGCATCCTGAATTGAATCCAGAAACAAAACTGGAAAGCAGTGCAGCTGTTTTACAGCAGGGGTTTATATGAGTTCCAAAGGCAACCACAGCGAATAAACTGGCTGCTGCATTTTAGACCAGCTGAAGTTTCCAAGTCATCCTCACAGGCAGCCCTATACAATACGATACGATATCTTTATTGTCATTGTCCCTTGCGGAACAATGAAATTGAAAAACTACATAAAACTACATAAAACTACCACGAAACTACATAAAACTACATAAAAACTACATAAAACATTCAAAAACCCCTAAAAACTCTAAAACCCCATTTTAAAATACACTATACTACAAAGACAACTTATGCTGCGTTTAGAACCAGAATTGCATTAGCGTAGAAACTGTTTTTCAGGCGGCTAGTCCTGGCCTTTATAACCCTATACCTTCTTCCAGAAGGCAGAAGCTGAAAGAGATCATTTCCGGGGTGCGTACTATCATGTGCTATCTCTGCCGCTTTCTTATGGCACCTGGCAGCATAGATTTGATCTAAGGTGGGAAGAGTTCACCCAATAATTCTCTCTACAGTCTTTAGAACCCTGGATAGCATTGTTTTTCCCCTGGCCGTGCAGCTCCCAAACCACATGCACAGACCATAAGTTAGTACGCTCTCCACAGTGCAATGGTAGAATGCCATCAACAGGTCCTTTGAGAGATTGTTTTTCCGGAGGATTCTCAGAAAATATAACCTCTGCTGTGCTCTCTTCACCAGGTCTTTGCTGTTCTCTCCCCAGGTTAGGTCGTCTCTCAACTCCATTCCCAGAAAAGGAAACACTGAGACCTGTTCCACGCACTTCCCCTCAATAATAAGTGGCTGAATATTCAATTTACATTTCCTAAAATCCACAATGATCTCTTTTGTTTTCTTTAAGTTAAGCAGTAAGTTGTTTTTCCTGCACCACTCCCCCAACTGCTCAACTTCCTTCCTATAGGCCGTCTCCCTATAGAACTCATTGCAATAATCCAGAAGCAACCAGAGCACAGAATACTGTAGTCAAGTAAACTCTATCTAAAAGGGGCCCTAGCTGCTGAAGCAAACGTAGCTGGAACTCCTAGCTGCAAAGGCCACCCGGGCCTTCAGTATCAATGTTGAATCCAGCAGAACCTGCAAGCTATGAACCTGCTCCTAGTAGTGCAATCCCATCTAGAAGTGGAAGTTTTCCCACCACCTAGATTCAAGAACTTGGAACTCATAACACCTCTCTTTTCAGGATTCACTTTTAATTTGTTCAATTTGTTGGCCCCCACTCAGCCTGTCACACCCCACAAACACTTGTCTAGCACCTCAGCTGCCTCCTTTGATTCAGGTGTGTGTGAGAGACAGAGCTTTGTGCCATCTACATATTGAGGGCAATTCACTCCACAACTCCTGATGACAACTCCCAGCAGCTTCACTGAGATCTTAAATAAGACAGAACCCTGCAGGACACCACAGGAAAGCTCCCATGGCACTGAACAGTGTCCCCCATGACTACTTTCTGGAAACAACCCTGTAGGTAGGAGCAGAACCACAAAAGTATAGTGCCCCCACCCGCCTTGAGCCATTACAGAAAGACAGCATGATCAATGGTATGGAAAGCCACTGAGAACTGAAAGAGAACAAGAAGGGCCATACTCCCCCGCTGCCCATCTATCTTCCAACAAGTGTCATCAACCAGGGCAAGCAAGGCAGTTTCATTGCCATGACCAGGCCAGAAGCTGGACAGAAATGTATCCAGATATTCAGTCTCTTCCGAAGATGCCTGAAGCTGGACCACCAGCACCATCCTCTCGAGCAGCTTGCCCCAAAATGGGGTATTTGCCACTGGGTGATACTGAATACTTCCAGGTCCAGACAAATCCAAATGGGGCCACCTTTACTCAGAAGGTGGCAAGCTGTCCAAGATTCAACAATGAAGTGAATTACTTTTCATATTGGACCTGTTGCACAGACAATAGCTAAATCCATGGCAGCTGCCCATGAAAACCACCAGCAAGCGATAAGCCTGAATGTCCTCATCATCATACTTTTGAGTTCAGCTCAGCTAACTGGGACAGGGAGCAAAATGTCTGGTACAACAATATAACCCATTGTCAGCTCTGGTCTCTAATTCAGATACTATGCTTTCCATGTTGCATGGGTTAGGAACTGGACAAAACTGCTAAGGTAAGAATTTCTCCAGGTTTTTGCCCCTATCTTTTGCCCTTTCTCTTAGTCCTCAGGTAATGTGATACAAAAAGTCCCCAGAGAAAGCACACTTTCCAGTCACATTTCCAAAGTGAACTAGTCTTTCAACAAAAAGGGCTAGATAACTACATTAAATGTTTTGGTAGCACAGAGCAACATTTCAACCATTTTTAGGTACAAAGAAAGCTTATGCAGAGCAAGGTGCATCAAAACTCATATGTGCCTAATGTGTCAGAACATCTAAGCCCCATCCAAACAGTGATGCTGCTGTGAAGAAACAAACTAAAAAAACCCTACATCTTAATTCAACACCAAGGTTTAATACCTGCTGAACAATAATGCATTGTTTCCTCAGAATCTGGTTAGTTAGCTGTTTGACAAAACTTGTAGCACCCTCAGTGTTACTTCCTTGTTGCCACAATAGTAGCTTGAGCCTCAATCCTGCTTCTGGAGTTGGATGGCCACACAAACATAATGAAGTAAAAGGGGAGACTTGGCTCAGAGAGGATAGCCATAGTATGTGTTGGGGCAGGTGGTTACGTCTTTTTGAAGGGGGGAAGAAAGCTTTAAAAACCCAGATGTTTGTTCCTATGCTAAAAAAGAGAGCTCTTTTTTTTCTTTAGTAAAAACTAACTACAAACAATGACCTTGATAGTGTGTGTGCGTGTTTATGTGTAGTCTAACAATTAAAAAAACTTCCAAGGGTCACCATGACAGATTAGACTGAAAAAATTCGCTATGCACAGGTTCCTTCAGCAAATGGATGTTTCCCCTGGTTTGCCATCTCAGACTGGAAGAACAACACCAATATTTCTTAGTCTGCCTTTAAACATATTTGTGCCACAGTGAGATATCTACTCATGTACTTGTTTGTTAGAATTACATATTAATTAATATTTTACAAGGGTTGTGAAACTTACTGAAATATCAAATGCAATACCTTCAGAGTGTCCACTAGGTGGAAGCAGCATCCAACAGATATCACAGAATTTCCAAGGTTTCAACATATTCAAATGTGATGAGGACATTTTAAGCATCTCTCAGGTGGAGTCAGCTCTAGAATGTGTGGCTATTCCTTGTATGGTTGGCACAAAATAGCACAGAAATTGTTTTAACTCAGCCAGCAAACCTCCATGCCAGAGCTGACCAAAACCTACTTATACATGAAGTTGAGAGGGATTTTTATAATGTGAAGCTATATTCAAAACATATCAACCTCTACAAATGCAGATAATTTTAAAACAGGTAGTGGATAGCTAAGCTCTGTACCAGCTATTTAGGAACAGAATTTGGACATGTGCCAGGTGATAAACGTCATTCTCTGTCAAAAGGCACTACCAAAATGTTTCACTCAAAAGTTCAAAAGCATTAAAACTAAAAAGGGCCAATTAAAAAAAATTAAATTCATATCCTAACATTCCTCCTAAAGAAACACCAAGAGGAAAAAAATGTTGCATAGTACACTCACCAGCCAAATGGGAAATGCATTTAAAAATGAAAAAAGTTTTTTAACATGCAGACAGAAAAATAAAAAGGATAGATCCAAGCAGTTCTTCTGAAGAAGTGTATTCCGTACAGAAAACGTTGCCACCGAGAAAGCCTTACCCTGTGTTGCTGCTAACCTTATTTTAGCAGGTGGAATGCAGAGATTAGAGAAATTAGTTCCTAAAGCATGAAGGCTCTAAAAGTCAGAACCAACATGGGGAACTGGCCTGAAACAAATAGGCAATCCATGCTGTGAAGCCAGGACTGGAGTTCTACACTGTCTGGGGCCTCCCTTGTTTAATATGGAAGCTACCACATTCAGTGGCAGCTGAATTCCAGCCAGACTTCAAAAGGCAGTGATAAGTAAGCACACTGCAATAATCTAAATGGGAACAAAGCATGGGTGACTGAAGTAAAATCCTTGTAAGAGAAAAAAGGGTGTAGTCAGCTCACCAAGCTAAATGATTAAAAAGAGTGTTCCTCATCATGACTGCCACCTGAGATCAAGGAGCAAGGCAAGGTTAAGTAGCATTCCTATGCTGGATATTTGCTACTCTAAGGGGAGTGAAGCCTCATGATTAACTCTCTAACCCAGTAGAGGCTGGTTCATTAAGATGAACAGGGAAGACCTGGCTACTCCTGGGTTCGGGGGCGGGGATAAAGCAGGGTGTCATACTTAAGATACTCCAAAACTGCTGAATGATTGGCTGAAGTATCTGTGTATAGATACTAAAAAACAGAAGAGATCACAGATGGAACTTTTTGCTATGCCACAATATAAATCCCCAAAGAGTTGAGCAATAGCACCCACTGCTGTCTTCCAATTTTGATCAATCATGTAGGAGAAGAACCACTCCAGAGCAGTGCCTCCAACTCCTAACTGATTAAGCTGCCCCCAAAGGATATGATGGTCTATTGTATGGAACATTAAAAAGAATGTGCCGGACCACACTTTCCCTTTCAGATAATCCATGAGGGCAACAAAAGAGGACTGAAATCCCCAAATCTGCCCTGAACCAACTGGACTTACTCTTTCAAATTGGTTTCTCCTAAGAGTTCCTGCAACTCTGCCACCACCAACCACTCAATCAACCTGTCAGTACTGCTCAGTCCAAGTTGGTAGGTTCCCCCCCCCCCCATTCAGGGACTTTTCAAATTGGAACACTTTCCCCCAGTGATACAATAATCTGAGTCTTATTAGCCTGCCCTAGGTGGCAGGGTTAAAGTGAGCTGGTCATAGGACTCAGATCTTCTCTACAGCCTTGGGTAGCAATAAATCAAAACTTCCATCAAAACTGACAAGGAGGTGCATTACACACTTCACTGTGGCCTGCAGAAAACATGAAGCCTTGTCAGTGAATTCTGACATTGATACTAGTTCGCTTTGGGGAACACGATATTGTATACAGTGGTACCTCTAGTTGGGGACACGATCAGTTCCAGGGTGCCATTCACACCCCAAAAAGTCCACAACTAGAGCGGCACTTCTAAGCAAGCGCGCTGTGCATGTGTGAAGCGTGCAGAACGCTTTTGCGCATGCGCGAAGAATGCTTCTGCTGCGAAACCCGGAAGTATACACTTCCGGGTTTGCCGTGTTCGCAAGCCAAAAAGACGCAACATGAACCTAACGCAACACGAGGTATGACTGTACAGTGGTACCTCGCAAGACGAATGCCTCGGAAGACGAAAAACTCGCAAGACGAAAGAGTTTTTCATTTTTTGAGTTGCTTTGCAAGACGAATTTCCCTATGGGCTTGCTTCGCAAGACGAAAACGTCTTGCCAGTTTGTTTCCTTTTTCTTAAAACCGCTTGAAGAGGTGCAGTTGCGACTTGACCGTGCTTCGCAAGACGAAAAATTCGCAAGACAAAAAAACTCGCAGAACGAATTAATTTTGTCTTGCGAGGCACCACTGTATAGGGAAAGCAAAACAGACACAAAACTTGGCATATATATGCTCACACAAGTTATAATGAATGCATGAGGATGAAAACTACATGCTCAGAAGCCACAAGCTACTTTCAGTTTTGATACTTCTCCCCAGAAAGTCAATATCCACTGGGTAGGAAGTATCTCCCTCATTAAATTCCTCCTAAAGGGTTAATAACCAAGAAGACAGTTGGAGTATCAAAACTTCTAGAAAGTTTTATTGGGGCTGCAATCTGGCTTTGGAATTAATGTAATATGTTTTAAAATTGATGTAAAGATTGTAAAGGTCTAAAGGTTCAAGTTCAATCTAAAGGTTCAGGTTCAAATAGCTGTCTTTGACCACTGCAGCCTCCCCTATTAACGCATACTTTCTTCCCTTTCTTTGTGCCTTCCAGGAGTGTTGTGGCTATTGTGCAAGCATAGTGGGCATAATCCTCATATAGTTTGGGAAGCTCTACTCCTTGTGATCGATGCAGGGGGGAAACAGCATTACACCACTCTTTTCCGCAGCAAAGAGGGAAATCCTAGATGCCATATATATATGTACAAGAGTCTGAAAACTCAAGCCTGATCAGACTTCCCAGATATGTATTTATGTTTGTGTTTGGTGCAGAAAGCACTGGTGTCAACAGTGGTATTTCTCACAACAATTTAAACCTGTGAAGCTCCTCTCAGGTAAGCTTGTCCCATTGATATCAAATTTTCTAATTTTCACTGAGACTATTTACACTACAATAAAACTGTACCACCAGATTATGAAACAGCCTACCTGTGCAGCTTCATAAGTTATAGTCTTGGTCTCTGTATGGACAATAGGAACTTCTTTCGTTGGAATTTCACTTTTCACAGTGTTCGACACATCAGAGATAGTAACTGTCTGAGTCTTCACAAGGGGTGGCTACAAAACAGGATTTTAGAGAGAGAGAAATCACATTTAGTACCATTAAACTCTAACAATATTACTGACAACCATTACAATACTGATCTGATAAAAGCACAATGGACTCCATATAGAAATTTCAGTTGCTATGTTGTTTGCACTAAAGGCACATTTTGGAAAGTCATCTGTCAATGTTTGGAGATAAAATACAAATAACATTTTTCCCCTAGCTTCCTGGCCAAATGTGACCATCTGCGAACTAAAATATGGAAACTGTTTCATAGTTAAAAGGGTAAGCCAAATTTAGCATGCGGATAAGAATCTTTATGGTTAGGAGGAGCTCAAGTCCAATTAATATGCTAGTATATTAAGAGATTATACAAATGTATGATTTCCAGCCAGTGTGAGATGTGTAGAGTCCAGTAGCTTCTATTAAATCAGCATCAGATCATTATTTATGGATATTCAAATCTCAAGAATAACAGGAAAAGAAAAATCAGCTGTGCCACCACCTGATAATTAATCAAACGAGAATGTAATATTAGTAAGAGCACCACCAGGCTTTTCCCACTCTGTTAGGTTCCCTTCACCTTTTCAAAGTCTGACAGTTAGCACCTTGATTATTACCAGATTAAATGTTGAGGTATTTTAGCAGATGGGATTGTTAAGAACACTGGAGCAGGCAATTTTTATTTATTTTTTACTTTGATGGGCAAATGCAGGTGTTTCCTCAGAGATTTCCAAATCAGATAACTACAGACTCAAAGAGCTATGTTTTGTTCTTGTAAATGGAAAGACTTGCGGCGCTGGCTGCTTTTAGCTCAATATTTTCTGCAATGTATTTACAACACACAGAAGACATTTAGCACTATCTCAAAATCTGATGCCTTTTAGAATCGGTTTCCTTTTCTTTTAAATATATTCTGCTTGAGTCAGGAGACAATACTTTTTAAAAAATTGTTTTAATAAAATATACATCTACTTTGTAGATGAGGGGAATCATTCCTATAGACTGGAGATTAAGTGGTTGATTAGTCTGGGGAATATTTCAGGCCATCGAAACATAATCCTTCTTTATGGATTTATGACATATGCTTGCTGCAGTGTTTGTAGAATGACTCCGAAAATGTAGCAGAGAAGACTGCAAAGAGAGATGTTTCAAGTTCACATTTACTACCTGGAAACAGCGAATGAGGGCAGGAAACTCATTATCAATACTTGAGCTGTGACATTCTCCATTTAGCTTGCTAAGTGGCTCACTTGCCCCTTTCCCCCCTTCAACATCACAGGCTTCCTCCTCTTGTTCGTGGAGGTGCAATGGAGGTGAAGAAGGGATTCTATAGACTTCCATCTCATCCTGTTTTGAGTCCTCAGCCTCTTTCTCCACATCTGAGTAAAATCCCTCTCCACACCTTAGGTCTTCCTTGCTCTCACTGAGAGCGGCAGCAGCAACAGAGGCAGCACCCTGCTTTTCCTGCTCCTTGCTGCTTGTGGAAGAAGTGTCAGATTCACAAGTATGTGCAGACTCCTGTGGGCTTGACACTGGGCTCTCACTAAGGGCCACTGAGTGCTTTGAGACCTCCCATTCAAAGTGAGAGATAATATTTCCCCCCTCTGCCATTGCATCCAGATCCTCTTTGAAGGGAGAGTCACTCGCACTCTAAAATGAAATGAATACACAAAAAGGCCAGAAATTAGGAACAGGGCACACTAGAAACATAGACCATTTTAGCACATGTCAATTTGAAAGGGCCTATATGCAACCTATTGCAATCCACACAACAGAAGATCAGTACAGTGGTACCTCGGTTTAAGAACAGCCCTGTTGATGAAATATTCAGTTTATGAACCCCCGAAAACCGGAAGTAGTGTCCCAGTTTGAGAACTTTACCTCGGTCTAAGAACAGAATTCGAACAGTGGAAGGGCATCGGCAGTGGGAGGCCTCATTAGGGAAAGCGCGACTCGGTTTAAGAACAGTTTCGGTTTAAGAACAAGACTTCTGGAACAGATTAAGTTCGTAAACCAAGGTACCACTGTACTTCAAGTGTTTTGAAAAATGGCCAAGTTGCAGGTATGCCTGACACAATGGAATTGACAGCATTGCATATCCTGACAGCAGAACTTCCAGGGCCAGGGTGGGACACCCTGCTCTGCTTTTTGACAAGGTGGGGACAAGATGTCACTGTCCTCTCAACTACTCTTCCTTCCCTTGTCTCTGCCAGCAGGGTAATAATACGTTGGAGATGGGAGATTCAAACATCACTGCCTGTGCTGCCTAATACACACAGATATGATGGGATCACCATGTGTATCAGGCCAAACCAGATGAGATCTAATGGATTTCAGACTGCCCCCAAACTGGACTGGGGCAGCAACAATAAGGGGGCAGAGGGAAACCATCTTCCCCTGTGCCGTTTCCCTGGTTTTAAATTATTCTCTCCACAAAGCTGGTATTAACAGTGGCAGGGAAATGAGACAGAAAGCCATCCTGAATCTATATTTTCTCCTCCTCAGCAAATGGCAGTTTCGGTGTGAGCATTAACTAAGAAAAATGGCACAGGAGAAATGGGTTATCTTTCCAACACTGCACCCCCTATCCTCACCCTATGGCTGCACACAAGTCTTCTATAGTCCCACATATGGATTGGCCCTTGTTGGCACAAGGAGAATGGCTGACGTTTGTGACATGTCAAGTCCTCTCTGCATCTGCACTATATCCATTTCTAAGCAGGCAGTGATTCTTTTAAAAACTAAGTATTAAAGGGTTGTCTTCACCTTACTGAGAATGATCGATTCCTTTAAAAAGACTTCCATAAAGAGAAGGGGAAACCACATTTATTGCTGTATATTGAAAAAATATATTATCCGTGCAGAAGAAAGTTCTATGTGACTTTAGAAAGCTTATATTGCTTCCCAAGAAAGAGTTTGAGGATACAATGCCTTCTCCATGTGGCGAAAGTTCTGATGAGTTGGGATATCTACTTTTATATGCACCTCTAGGAGCCATCTCAGTTGCTGATGCTTCCAGCATTGCAGAACATCAAGTATAACTTTAAAGCAGACAATATTACTGTTTGGTAAGAGTCAAGACTCAGCAGATCTCATGCCAAGAGAGCCCCAAACATACATATGCCACATTCAGAAACCACACTGCAGCCTCAAGACGATATCACACCAGATGTGAGCACATTATTTAACCGTTTGCAATAGTGCTGTTTGTCTGAAAATAATATCTGATCGCTGAAATGCTGCAGTTCTCAACCAATGAGTTCTTTTGATCTTTTACTGTAAAATGAGTAACAAAAAAAGATGATGTGAAACAAAGAAATCCAACCTCCCTAAAAGAAAGCAAGTGTGTCCATAGCACCTGAGATACTTTGGAAGACTGTGCCAAGCCAGAGGATTTAACCAAGGCTGGTGCTATTCTGTCTTCCATCGTGCGCCTGTTAGAAAGTTCTCAACTAGGTCTTCGTACATCTCTGCGAGCCCTCTAGTTAGAACTTGAAGGAAAGGAATAGTAACAGAAGAAAAGACAAGAGTTAAAACATGCACAATACCAGAAAACGTGCATAGTAAGTAGGAAAATCTTAACAGGAAAGGGGGAAAGAGAAAGCTATAAGCCGCATATGTAAATCACAGACCACAGTTTTAAATAGGATGATATTTTTCGAAAGTAAATTTTCCACATTTAGTGGAAAGGATGGTTGGTACAGGCAATCAAATAAGCAAGTGGATGTTTATATAGCAGAATACAAAACATCGATTATTCTGAAACTCTGCTTTATTTAGTAATGGGATAACGCAGTTGAATAATGATAAACAGTCTAAGGAACACTTATTTCCTTTAAAATAAGTTTTTTAGATTTTTGCCCTGGTATCTGCAAATGCACATGCACACCCCAAGTACATGCACAAAAAAGGGTGAGCTTAAAAAAAAAACCTTACTTGTTTCAAAATTAACCAGACAACTATATCTCATTTAGCACTTCTTTCTGTATTTATATGCAAGCAAAAGAACTGTACTTAAGATTGCAATCCTATATATACGTGAGAAAAAGGGATACTGAACTCCATAGATTTACTCAGGTCCAAATCAAATGGGGGAATAATATTGAGGAGGGGAGCAGCTGTTCCGGGCAGATTAGGGGAGTGGCAAACAGCATCATACTCTCCACCTTCCTCCCTGCCAAGCCCTCAGTAGGCAGCAGGAACTGTGCTTTTGTATGGGAACTACTCACTATCAAGCAATAGGAAATGCCTGGTCAGGGCATTGCATGTTAGGTAATTTGATAACGGGCATGAACAGCCACAGCACAGGGAAGCTGAGCTTGCTTCCCACTCTCATTCAAAACTGTTAGCTTGTTTCCTGGAAATCCTATTGAACGATGACCATCTTTAGCTGCAAGAGCAAAAAGCTGTGGATGGATCTTCCCTCCTAGCAAGACTAGGGCCTCACTGCTAATGTGAAGTGGATTATTTTAATTAATTATTTATTTTAAAGTGCATCTAATTATTTTAGGGAGGTGCAGAGGGTGGAAAGCAGTCAGAAGAAAGGATGGTAAAGTGCCCTCTCTTCATGCTGTACAGTCATAGCATTGTATCCCGAACACCTTGGCTCCCAAACAAATCGGCTCCCGAACAATCGAAACCCAAAAGTGAGTGTTCCGGTTTTCGAATGATTTTCAAAAGTCAAACGGAAGCTTCCTGCAGCCAATCAGAAGCTGCGCTTTGGTTTCCAAACATTTTGGAAGTCGAACGGATTCCGTTTGACTTCCAAGGTACAACTGGATATGGAAATGTAATGTATCACAATTTCCTTCACCCTTCACCTCTTTCCTGTCATCTATTCATCCTCTGGCTGCCTTCCTGCCCTGTTCTTTACGTCTTCCCTTCTTTCCTTTCTCTCTTTCTCTCAACTTGTTTCTTTCCTTCTACCACCTTCTTCTCCTTCACTGGGATGCAGGTAGCACTGTGGTCTAAACCACTGAGCCTCTTGGGCTTGCTGATCATAAAGTCAGCGGTTCAAATCCCCATGACAGGGTGAGCTCCTGTTGCTCTGCCCCAGCTCCTGCCAACCTAGTACTTCAGAAGAACGCCAGTACAAGTAGATAAATAGGTACCACTGCGGTGGGAAGGTAAATGGCGTTTCTGTGAGCTTGGTTTGAATAAGATGTTTTTCTGCAGCATATGTAAGTGTGTGTTACAAACAGGAGAAAGGGCACCAAGCCACATTCAGGCATCTGCTCAGCTCCCACCAAGACCTTAATTTGTTAACTGTAGGATAGGCCTTTTCTTGGTTGTGTATTTTAGGGAGTGCTACCTGAGTTTTTTGGTGTGTTTTATTTGTTTGGCCAAGGAGGGGGGAAGGTGTAAGTACTTTGTGGCTTAAAAGTGTGTCCCTGGGCCCAAGGAACTCCATATATTGCCTCCCTACAACCCATAAACGATATGAAGAAATGGTGATTGGGCATAGTTGCAAACATTATCGTATTTCCTCATTGCTTGTATTTCAAATTTCATATCCATCTGCACCTTAAGAATTCTCCCTTTTTATGTCCTGCTCCCTTTTAAATAAAATCTAGATGACTAAGGCTATCTTTTCCCTAGGCTTCCCTCACTTAAACACCACTGAATGATAAATAATTATAGTAGCTCAAAAGGGGTTATTCACAATCAGGGAGAAGCGGGTGGCAGTGGAGACTCCCCCCCATGGCAAAATTTCTACATCTGCAACTGGATTTACTTATCTATATTTATAAACAGCTTTATACCCCTCAAGACATCTTACAATAGTATGCCATTTAAAAATAAGTAACATATATAGCACCTAATTTTAGTATCTTACAATGGTGGGTTATATGTCCCTAGTTATATGTCAGTCACTGAGCAGAAAAACCATCCACCATGAAGTTGTTTAATACAAGTATTTTGGGAGCTGGCCATTTTATGTTAAAAATCTTATCAATCGAATACTCAACATGATCCTACACAGGGCTGTAAATTTTGATGCACAGCCCTTTGCTTACACTGCAATTGTTAAAGCAGGATCTTATGTAAGGCAGGAACAGATCCATTCATTTGGCTCCAAAAACCCTTCCATCTTCCTTGCTACAAAGTTTAGCAAATATGTGCCAGTGCTCAAAGGATGGCCTTTTCTCATAACACTCGGGGTGCTGTGCTAAGTGTACAGATGGGTCTAACCCTAATTTTACCCTTCCAGCTCCACAGCAGCTTTTTCACAGGGTTCGTTCCACAGGGCCAAACCAACCACTGAGAGCTCTATGCCTGAATCCAGCGCCTGATATTTTTAAGAGCCAGAAATCAAACTTAGTGAATTTGAACAAACTTTGCTCAATGGGAGAGACAATTGTCTGCATTAGGAATAACTTGCTAAATGTCAGGGAGATTAGGAAATAGTCTGCAAAAAATTACAATTTTGATTGGGAATAATGATCAAAATATAAATACTCAAAAGGCATCTATAAAGCAAACATGTTTTCAATACACAATAGCTGCAAATGGTCAGCCACATGCAAATCTGAGGGGATGGGAGAAGCATTGATAAGATCAGTTGGTGGGAACAACTTTTTCTTGCCACCGGATTGCACCACCAGCCAAAATTAGCTTCTTTGAGAAGGTGAATGCTTTTACACACACACACACACACACACACACACACACACACACTTTACACTTGGGATTCCCAAAATCTTAAGCCTAAGAAGCCCCTTGCATTAGCACGCTGCTGCTCAAGGGTGGATTCATTTGTATACATAAGAGAGCACTATTTATTTTATTTATTTATTAAATTTGTATACCGCCCTATATCAGTAGATCTCAGGGTGGTTCACAATATAAAAATACAATATAAAAAAGAAAAATAGCCTGGCTCAGGAGAGTTAGAGATTAGTCACGGGGAAAGAGGTTTCCTTCTTATGCCCAGAGCCTCAATCCAGAACTCCCAAGGTTCTAAGGGATCACACAAATATCAGCTACACATGAGCAGCTAGCCATATCTGTGACAGCAACTCGTTTATTCTGGTGCATGAACCGAAATATCTGATCTTACCAAGCTTCTCCCTACTCTACCCACTTTAAAAAAGGTATTAAAAAAACTAAATCAAAACCCAAATGGACTGATTTTTTAGGTGCCAAGGCACAACTTTCATCAAGTAGATGGATAGCCTCCAAAGGAATCAGACCATTTGTTTCTGGCATAAGATACTGCAGCAGTTTTGCTAAAGCCACATATACATATATAATTTACACAGGGGCAAAAAAAAAAGACACAAGATGCAGTGTTCCCTGAATTTCTTTGTAAGCCAAAGCCCGTGGGGAGTTGAATAATGCCAACTAATTGCTATATTACATGTGGTGATCCAGAAGCTCACTGTGCCTAACAGAGCTCTGATGCACTTCTTCATTGACTGATATTCCCATGTGCGTGTCACCACAGTGTGTGATACAATTGTTGACATTGCAGCAAATGGGGAAGGCCATTATTGGTGGGCTTTCGGATCAGGTAGAGTATACATAAAGGTAGCACCAGAATAAAATAAAATAAAAATCAAGTAGGGGATAAACTAATATTGCTTAGTGCAAAAGCAGCAAGGATTGGTCCTGCTTTGTTATTTACTTACACTTGTAATTTCTGCCTTGCCCAACTACATGCATTTAAATTATGCCAAAATCTTAGATCTCCCCAGTAACAATTTATAAAATAGTGCAGCTGCTCAAGTATGCATTACTGTCATAAAATCCTCACAGGCATAAGATGATGCATCCTGAATATATATAAAAAATTACTATAAAAAATGATGTAGAAATTCTAACCAGCTGATCCAATAAGAATTTTATGCTGTGTAGCAATAGTATTAGGTTATCCCCTATATTGAAAGTCTGTGCAGAAGACGACACATCAAAAAGTGCTTAAAAGTGTGCATTTAGCAATTAAGTAGGGGTTAACTTTATAATGTACCACACTCACCAGTTAGAATTCCATAGACCAACATCCAATCTCAACAGGGCTGTCAAAAGTACTTGAGCAAGAAGTATTATGAAGCAGAAAATAGAAATCCCTAATTTAGCATAACTGTTCAATTGTCCATTCTTACAGAAGAAGAAGGGTAACACTTTCAAGCAAAACTACCATTAATTTTTAACTGCAATTTGTATATCTGGATATATTAGGCAGATATTAAAATTGTTAACAAACTGACTACCACCAGAGATGGATTTGTTTCTAAAAAGTGACCAGTCAATAAAACAAAGGAATAGCTAATTCCAATTTGAAGTAAAAATAAGCAAAATCATAACTGCATTTTAAATAGGAGTTTGCTGCCATGGATTAAAGTTACTCTTTTCAAAGACGACAACAACAACACCAAAGCTATCACAATTTTACTTTTCAAGGTGCTGAACCATTTAGAAGAAAAGTTATTAGCAAAAGTTATTTAAATAACCAATCCTCTCCAAAACAGAACAAAATTGTGTAATACACACACACACACACACACATACACAGGATGAAAGACTATATGTTCTATGAATCTACACTTTATGACATCACAAAATGCTCATTTCATGCATTGCTTTCTTCCTTTGCAGAGGAATAGGTATTTACAATAATAACTTCATAATTTGCATTTGTAAATATATTACAAGAACTCAAGAGTAAAGTTCAAAGAAGTAATTATGTTCCAGTGTTGCTTCAGGAGATTATTTAAGGTCTCAGTTAAAAAGTGCTCCATTTAAATGGGAGTTCTGTGCTGTCTCCAGAAATCCAATAGGCACCACATGAGTAATGTCACTTCCCACATTGCTCACATTAAGAATCACTTGCAGTTTTCTGCAATATATGAAGCAAGAAAATGACTTGGAAATGGGGTAAAGGCTCATAGGAAAAAGAATAAATAAATAAATATCCTCTAGCAGGTTATTTGCTTCTAAAATTTCATATCGTTTCATAATTCGTGTCAAAGCCTTCTACAATGGTAGTTTCTTAAAGCCAAAAAGGAGGCTAATGAAATCAGCATGGCAATCTCTTGCCTGACAAAATCATGCAAAAGCTAAACAGCAATGAATTTACATAACACTAAACTGAGAATGAGAAATATGTATACGCTCATCACAACACAGACAACGCTGTGACATATTAAAATCATGACAAAATAATAATTCACCTGGATGTTATGGGAATCTCATGGATATCACTGAAAACAGCATCCCCACTGTATTCTCTTCTCCCCAATAGTAACATAAAATGTGCAATGCAAATATCAATGAGGTTTTCATGTTCCCACAAGTGGCAGCCCAGTGAAGAGGAGCAGGGAAAGTGAGCTCAATAATATAATCATCACACATTTTATTATACAATATGCTATGGGGGGGGGTGGAGAGAGAAGAGGGGCAGCTGCTGCCAAGTCTCCAGTATCACCTAGCGTAGTGTCACCCTAAGAAAAGGCATTGCCTTTTATTAGTTAAATTGCTGTGATCTATTTAGTGCAGCATTGCCTACTTAGATTAGAGTCAACAGCTCTCCAAAACCTCAGGCAGAAAAAGGTCCCACAAAATTATGAGAAGAATAGCTTCCATAAACTGATAAACCTCCAGACGGCACTTATGTAAAATTATAAATGTAGGCAAAATCTGAAATACATTTTGCCAAACTTGAGCACACCCTTTTTACATGGGAAATGTCTTGTTTGTATGTATTCACCATAAGCAGATACATCTGCTACTCACTCGTCAATTATGTAAATACAGATCAAACTATGTAAATTAGCTTTTCCCTCTCTCTGACTTTCTGCAGAATTTATTTTTGCCTTCCTTAGGTGTTTGATTTTTTAATGCAGTGTAGTATAAAGTTATAGTATGCTGTTTAATGCAATATAGTACGAACATTCAAAGGGAGTCAAACTGGCTTAGTGGTCTAACTTACACAGTGGAAACCACTAAAATGATGTACCTTTAAATAATCCCTTAGCACTCTCCAAGATTTAGTGAGTGAAAGATTCAGCTGTAGTTTTGCAAGGGAAAGCAGAATATATACGCATAAACCAGTTTCCAAGGTTCTACTCTAGTGTCACATAAAAAAAGTGAACAAAGGGTTGGCTATACAGATGAAGGAGCTGGGTCATGCAGGCCTACTTAGTGATTCTATAAGGCAAAGTACGTAGACTGCAATCTGAGATCTAGTTAAGGAAGACAAAATCTGAATCCAGGTCCCTCAAGACCAGGATCATCAATCAAATTTAGCCTATGAGGCTGATCCTGATAAAGATCTGGCTCACGGAGCCAAAGGGGTTTTCCATTCCTGACTTACGGAGAAGAGCAACCAAATCCAGAACAGTTTTCCCAAAACAGTTGAAACTATCCTATCTTTAAGACCTCTCGTCCCTGGAAAATGTTGTAAGCAAGAAGGGTCAAGAGTCATGCAAACCAGTGGTAGAATGCACTCCTCTGATAGCCCTATCCACATGCTCAGGCCTCAACAACTGAAATTCATCTGATAAAACTGTTCCAGAGCTTCTAACATTTCTGCATGAGCAGCAGAACTAAAGGCATCCACACAGGTTATAATAGTAGGGAGAATGTGTTTATGAATGATTGTGTCAAACACGAATGCACACCTCACATAGTGTCATCTTTGCATCCCAAGGCCACTCAGGAATCCATCCAGATTCGTCAGCTACTGGCTGATATCAATTGATAATTCCTCTATCAGAAAAAAACCAAGTTACATTGATGGGGGAGAAATCAGGAAACCAAAATCTCCCACCAGTTTATTTCATGGTCTCTTTTCAACATTTACTCCTGCTTCCAAGTCTTACTGCTCACAAATTCTGCAGCTAAGGTCTCGTGGCACCCAGGTTTCATGGCAAGAGTATCAATCCCAGTTTCATTCCTGCATCTACCCTTCTTACCCCTCCTCAATATTTTGCATTCTTCTGTACAGAATTTGATAGAGATTACAAAGGCAGATATTCTGAAGCTGTTTTACAGTACTGGCTCCTATGGGAGAGAGCCTTCCATTTATGTTCTCTACCTTACAAGCTGCATTTTCCAAGATAAATAGGAGGGGAGGAAAACACTCTACAACGAACTATAAGGAGCAAGAGATTTTTCAACTATAAAAATAATGCAGTATGTGTTATCGTCAGGGCTCAGCAGGAGATGATTGCAGTGAATGAAAGTGTTGAAGTATTTGCATTGGTAAATTGCATGGCTGAAAAGTGACCAAAGTGCTCTCTATCTTTCTACAGAGCATTCCAAGATGACCTACATTAACTAGCAGAATGGCTCAAGCAAAATTCCTGAACATTATTATTGGGTAAGCCATCTGTCAGTGGCTAAACATCTTTCCCCCCAGCAATGTTTCAGGAAACAGATGTTTATCCACATCGCTAAGAGTACACAATACATTACAGGAGAATTTGTAATTCAATATTGTCACAAACATACACACAAACACACACAGCGTTTTCTTTCCTTACATTTGTCTGTGCATATGCACATACACAAACATGATTTTCCAAAGTCATATTCTATTTATCTAAAATAATATTCACAATGTGTAATCAGTGGAATGCAAATTGAATCTGATCTGTTAATAAGTAGCTTGCCCAACTTATGAAACCAACTGTCCCATAAGCCTTCCTTCTAGTAGCTCAGCCTAGCTGACTATCATAACTCAGCTCTCAAATGATTTATGAAATTCTCAGCATAAAAGACCCCTTCACCTGTCAGTGCAAGTGATTAGCCAAAACCTTTTATGTTTTTATGCTTTAAAAATGAGATAAAGAAGGTAGATATCAAATAGCTAGCCAGACATTTACATCTGGGTGCTGTTAAGAGTCAAGCAACATGCAAAGGTTTAAACAAACAGAGTTTTACCATCTGAACATATGCCTATTACACTGCTAGATCAACTTAACTGAAATCAACACTATGAACATCAACATTCACAAAACGTGGCACACACTTATAAACATGTTACTTCCATAAAGATAACTGTTACAGTGAAAGTGAAACACAGTTCAGTAAGTATGATACAGAAAAGAGATAAAGCAACAGAAAGACATAGGAAGAACTGGACTTGGAAAACAGCAAAGATTACAGTTTTTAAGCATCACTTCTAATAAATGATTGGTTTTCTACCACCTTAAATGCACCACAAACAGAAACCAGAAGTTACAATCTTTTCATCTACAGAAGAGTCATACAGGCAAGATAAATAACCATAGGTGCATATTGGTGTATACAAGGCAGATTGAGAAAGAATATGCCACCCTCACTTCCAATTTCAGGCAGAGAATGATGCAAGTTCCCTTCATTTTCTACCCAAGCAGCATCTGGCATCCTAACTCACTCCATGCAGTCATACTGATAAATCAAAACACAATTCCAAAACAAACGTCTTTAGGATTGAAGTGTCAGCAGTCGTTAGTAGTGAGGTGTGAAATTCGTTTCAATTTATATTAAATGAATTAATCCAATTCTCTGCAGTTTACTACACAGACACACACCTCCGCATTCTTCCTGAAGAGCTTTGTTTAATTACAGGTGGCAGTTATAGGCTTATCTTGCTCTCTTAGAATAGGACTTTTAATAAAATCATCTTAACAATGAACATAAAACAGTTCTTGAAATTAATTGCTGCTTGGTTTTTTAAAAAAATTCTCAAATGTTTTGCAGGATATGGAGGAGATCTTTTAGGGAAATCATCATATCTTTTCCTTTCAACAACCTGCTGAACTCAAAGACCAAAACCAAAAACACATAACTGACCACATTCATGATTAAAAGCCCGACAGTTTGAGCTTAAAAGGACTGCCAAAACCTTCGTATTTGTCATATTGCAGCTTGCAGGATTATCCACTGTGTCTCTTCCAAGTATGCCAAACTGTATTCTGAACAGTGTTGGTGCAACTGTGTGTGTGCATGAGCACTTTTTTTTTTTTAAAAAAAAAGAAGTTTCAAAAGACTCCCTGGAAGATTGAACTAGAGACAGAAGGGTTAATATGGAAAGAGGCATGGCAGCTTCAGCCAAGAGTTGAAGAGCTTTATAGTCTTGATGATATTTCACAGAAGCCCTCCATTTCCAAAATCACAGAAAAACCAGCCACCACACAGTCAGTGCAAGGACCACCAAAAAAGACATCATAAAGGGAATGCGTGGAGAAGGAAAAGCTCTAGAGTATAGGCGGCATGTTTTGAGCGATTTCTGCTCTTCAGGAATTTGAATAGAAATCTTTGCCTGGATTTCTTCATTTGTTTGTTCGGGCAAAGTTCCCTCAGTAGCTGTCTCTTGCTTTTTATTATTATCTTCATCCTGCACTAACAGAGGACGTTCCAGTGTCTGCTTTCATGGTAGAAGATCAAGAAAGACAGAGAGATGAACAAAATGACAGGTGGAAAGTGCTCAAAAATGATACTCGGGGATGTGCAAGGACAGAAGTCAGAGAAATTGACATGAAGTTAACTAAAGTGTGCTCTGCTGCTGCATTCAATACATTCCTCCACTAATCCTGTACATTGGGACCAGACTATAGGGACAAATACGAAGTGCTTTCTAAGTGGGTAAATTACTCCTAAGTTGATAATAGTTTTCAGTGGAGAAACCCATTTAATGTTAACTCCACCCATGTGCTAAAATACATCTTTCAGCATTAAACTGTAGAAATATTTGCAAAACAATAATCTTTTTGAATTACAAAGAGAAACACTGTTGTACAAAACGTTGGTCATAACTTCCTATGCTACACTGATCTTCAGAATGGCATTAATTATTTGATACTTAAATTGTAGTGCAAATATAATTGAATTTTGTCAAAGATATTGCCATGGAAGATAGTATCAAAAGTTCCACTTCAAAATTATATTGTGGTTAAAGTGCAAAGTGTTCAGTCACCTGAAAAACCAATAAGCTGGAATATTATTTTTTTAATGTTACAATTACAAAGAATGGAGTTACTCCACATTGATTTCATCTGTGTCACCAGTGTGTAAAGAATGTAACACAATACAAAGCTATATTGCAGTTGTATATGAAAACTAAGTGTAAGCTAGAAAACAGGGGATTTCTTTGTTTTGGTCTGTTCAAAACATATTCTATACATTTATTTTTGCTATGTATGGCAAATGAAAGCAGCTATCTAGGAAAGGAAAAAATTAGCTCTCAGCTCTCTCAGCTGAGTCAATCTTCTTTGCTCAGCCTGATATTTGGGGACATTGTCTTTGCACACCCCTAAGTGATGGGTATCAGGGAGAAAGTAGCTGGGGGGCTGGGCAGCAAAAAAAATGATAATGATACAGAATGCAAGAGAGTTTAAAGAAAAACAGGAAAAGAGAGGAAGACAACATAAAAAGAACAGGGTACAGTTAAACTTTCATAATTGCTCTCTCTCTCTCTAAATATATGGCAACATATTCATGCAACTTTTTCAATCAGCCATGCGCTGAAAAAAAGCAACTGAAAGCTGCAAAAGCTTGCAGCAGTGCAAATCCTTTTTAAAAGTGTTAGAACAGGAGGCTGTGAGAGATGAAACTATTTAAAAAGGCAGCCAAAAGAAAATGCCACTCAGCAGCTGCTGTTGAGGGTTTTGGTTTTGCTCAGTGCCATTACAACAGCAAAAGTCTGCTTCAGAAGCACATATCAAAACAGCAGCTTTACCTCTGGCCCACCAACCTGTCTCTCATAGGACTGAAATGTGGCTTGCTTGACCTGGACATGCACAAAGTATGGAAAGTTCAGTTGTTTTGTGATGTAGAATAATAGTAATAATAATAATAGTAATAATAATAATATCACAGCCCCACTGTACAGATTACCAAGATTACTGCAACAATAAAAAGGTAGCCTTCCTTCCACATAAGACATCTACAGACAAGATGTAGTTGTCTGCAGGTGACTCTTATTACAATTGTTAATTACAATTCTTGAAAAGTCCACCAGTCTAATGTTCGATCCCTATATTGGCCATCTGCATATTCTAGAATTGCAGGAGGTTTTACTCGATGGCCCTTGGAGTTACTTCCAACTCTACAATTCTATGATCATTTGCACAGTTCATGGAAGACAAACTTGGGAAATGAATAAGCATTCTCAAACACTGCCCTCAAGTCACAATAACCACTGTTGTAGGAGGGAATGTATCAACAATTCAATTTACACATATCCAGCTCTTACAAAAGCAATACTTGCAACGTCTACTTCAACAACATCTTGCATAAACTTTGCTTTAATCAGAACTCCCAGCCAAACATTTAAAGTTTTGTGTGCTGTTTCACTATCATCAACAAGGATCAATCCATTCATATTTTTATCTTTCAATGTAAACGTAATTGTAATCAGCTGAAAAATACCCTCTCATCTCCTCATTAATCAAATACCAAACTGTAATTTCTGGACATTCTAAGTTTACTCAATATTTAAAATGCCAGATGCCTTGAATATTAAATTAGAAGAAGTATTTGTTCAAACTGAACTAAACATTTAATCTAAGCCAGTGCTCCGTAACATTGCATTCAGGTTACTGGGTTGGATCCAAAGAACCAGGAGCTGATGGAACATAACTGCTGTTCCACAATGCTTGCATGGGTGTCCACAATGAGCAGGTTCTACAGCGGTTCTCATTCTGCTTCTGTTTGTGCAAGAAACTGCATACATTCTTGTACGAGAAGAAGAACATTGCTGAATTTAGAAAGACTTTTTCTCATGTAACATAATAGCGTGAAGCACAAAGCAAGTCCTTTTGCAAGTGAAAGTCACTTTCTGCACATGGAAGAACATCTTTGGATCCAAGCCACTGAAACTACAGTTTTACTGCAAAGGTTGGTAGTAATGTCAAAAACAAATTCAACTACTTCTTTTTTTTCTAAGTAACACAGAACCACTAGCTGATTATTATTCAGAGAGCCCAACAGTTACCCTTTTGTGAAAGTAAATGACTGAGACATGCATATATACATGGGTCTTACTCACTAAATGTCTTATAACTAGAAAGACCTTATGTTGTCACAGAATGACTTTTCAACCCCTTGATTCAGCAGTAGTCTCACAAGATTTGAAAAAGAATCACTTCAGGCAAAGTGGTTTGAAAGCTATGACAAAAAACTGTCAGCTAAGATGTGAAAACAATTCTCACTCAATATACAGAACAGGAATCAGTAACAAAAATATAAATATTGTTGCATTGCCTTTGGTTTATTCCACCCACCTCCCCACCCTGCATTGTACTTCCCTGGAGAACAAAAAGCTGGTTTTGTTAAGAGCAAAGCCAAGCAAATCACCAGTTCCATGCTATGTAAAGTACTCACTCCTTCTACTCCTGTGGGGATCTGTCCATTGATGTTAAGGGTCCTGAAGGGAGAATGAGTTGAGAGGCGCTTGTCCCATTCACTTGGCCGTGGCTCAGGGACAGATTCCATAAAGTTCTTCTTCAGTTCGCTAATGCTAGCATGATGCTTCTTTATCCCCTCTTGAGGTTTATCTAGATCCTATCATTTAAGAAAAAGAAGCCAAAAAACAAACCGGCGAAAAATTTATTAAACATGCATTTACCACCTTCACACTATCAAATTCACTGCACTAGGTGGCTCAGTCTCCATTAGCTCTACTCACAATCTGAACTAAACACACATTGGGAATATCACTTTTTCTTCTTTCCCCAAAAATAAAAGGATATAATTTTATAATGAGTTATAGGTGTCCCCCAGTGAATCATTTAAGTAGTTTTCAGTTTGAAATCTTCTTACCTAGATTAACAAATAAACTCACAACTATTAATTGAACACTGTCTCTCCACACCCCTGCAATGTTGAATTACTTTTAAATAAAAGTAACTATAAATCCCCAATGCACGATAAATAATGTTAGCATCTTTAAGGCTGCAATCCTGTTACCAACTTACCTGGGAGTAAGTCCCATTGAAATCAATGGGATTTACTTCTGAGTAGACATATATTGGATTGCGCTGTAAGAAGCTGGCTCTAGTATCTGTTTCTATGATATACTGTACTACTGAGCTTCACAAAAGCAGCTTATGCATATCCTTTTTTTGCAAAGCATTAGCATACATTGATTTAAGCAATGCAAGAAAAAATAATTCGGGAAGGATGCCAGAGGTTATACAAAAATCAATTAAGTCACTGGCAAACCTAAATTCAGAAAATTATGTTACTTCCCCCTTGCACTTTCCACAGTAGTGTGATTGATTTGATTGATTTGATTTATCATACTTAGAAGGGGAGGGAAAGACAGGGCAGTATATGTGGCAATTTTCCATGTGCAGGAAGCATTTTGCTCTGAAAGATGAACTGAGCCCTTGTAACCTTGTGTAGGACATATGACTGGGCAAGGTCCTCCTTGCAAGTTAAGGGTTGAAAGAATTCAAGAACTTGAGATTGTTCTGGCTTGCACTCTGAACACTTTCTATTATGGCTTCTAGATTTGCCCTCTGTTTTAATCACATATGAGAGCTTTCCAGATAGCGTAACAGCCATCCAAACCACTTATTAATATAGAAGAGAATTCAGACTGCCCCAAGAAAAGTCTGAATCATTAGGGCTGTATCCAACTAAGTTCTATTTGGAGTAAACTAATTCAAATAACAGTGGTACCTTGGTTTAAGAACAGCTTAGTTTATGAACAACTTGGATTAAGAATGCTGCAAACCCGGAAGTAGGTGTTTTGGTTTCTGAACTTTGCCTTGGAGTAAGAACATGTTTCGCTTCCTGTAGAGTGTGTTCCATTTGTAAATTGAGTCCCCCGCTGCTATGGGAAAGCACGCCTTGGTTTAATAACGGACTTCCGGAACGGATTAAGTTCGTAAACCAAAGTACCACTGTAATGGATCCAAGTTAGACTTGGAACAGGAGTGCAGTAAACACTCCCAGATAGGTATTTTGTGTTGTTGTCCTTTAGACTGTATTTTTGATTTGGGAACTGTTGGGACTCCTTAAGTTCCTCTTGTTTCAGGAAAAATTTCCAAGGCTGGGTCATAAGACCCCTGAAGTGATCCAACCAGAAGGAAGGCTACACCATGTAAAATGGCTCATAAAAATAGACATATTTCTACTTAATAGCAATATCCATTAAATTCAATTTGTGCCAGTGATCTAGTATTCAATACTTAAAGGTTCCCAGATTTTTCAAAGACCTGGAATAGCTCAGTTGGTAAAGCATGAGACTCTTAATATCGGGGCCATGGGTTTGAGCCCCATGTTGGGGGAAATATTCCTTCATTGCAGGGGAGTTGGACTCGATGACCCTTGTGATCCCTTCCAACTCTACAAAACTATGATTCTATGAATTCTTAAACATAAAATACTGGGAAAATTTAATGGACACCAACCAGGGTGGGCCCTTGAACAATCTGGGACATAATTAGGCTAAACCACTGAGTAAGAAGATGTCAACAAGATTTGGGCTGCCATCCTACACATGCTTTCCAGGGAGTATGTCCCATTGAATACAGCATGACGTTTCAGTTAACATAAACAGGGCCTCATCGTTAAGCAGGGTTACCCATTACTAATGGAATCTAACAGTGACAGTAAATCTGTGACTCTCCAGCAGGAGAGTCCTCATCTTCCCAGATCATTGACAAGGCAGGCAAAATCTGAAGGGGGACAGATTCCCCATCCCTGCTCTTACATGTTAAGAGCTCCAGTCATAAAGCTGTTTTTTACTCCAGAAATATTTATAGAAAGGTGGCCATTTTAGTCGGTTGTTTTTGCTGCAAAGGGTAATTGAATTTTAATATATTCGATATTCATCTTTAAAGTGTCACAAAACTTGGTTGTTTTTATTCCAAAATATTTTAAATGGCCGGATTTTATATTTTCTGAGGCAGTTTTGTATAATCCAAGATCTACCTCCTCCCCAAAAGCCAATACAATTAATTAGTTAAGTCATGCCCTATGATTTCAATGGTTCTGCTCTGAGAAGGACCATGGCTGCCAGGGCTTCATTGCAAGATCATGCCACCTGAAAGAGCAAAAAGGGAGTTTTTCATTATCAAGTGTGCCACTGCTTCAAAGGATCATATGGTGATTTAAATCTAAGACAAACTGCACAAATTGAAAACTGGAGAACGGCAGATCGTAAGGTGTTTAACTAGGTCTTGTGTGCTTCTTTTAAATGTTGCTGTGATCATCCCTGTGGTCTGATAAGATAAGACAAACAGGTGCATCAGTGGATCACTCTTCTTTCCTAAACACAATCAGATGGAACTGAACTTGCTTGTCCGATACACAAAGTCAAAAAGAAAAAAATAACCACAATCAAGGTTATAATTAGAGGGGTTTTTGTTTTTTATTTGATGACCAGTGAACACCTGCAACAAAACAGTTAAGAGTCAGACCAGGCATGTGAATGGGAGTTGGTAGTAGGCACTGGATCATACAGAGCCTTATATGGCTACGGGAAGGTAACAGTACTGGAAAGAGACATGTGCATGAAGTTATAAAACCCCAACTGGAAGGAGGTAATAGATTAAACTATCAGATAAAGGACAGACTAATATGTCATGGGTGAAATTTTCACCACCTCTTGCCAGAAGAACTCTTCTTGACTGGATTACAGACCATTTTACTGATGTCCAAAAGTTCTGCACTGTAGCAATCAAACCCAAAAGCTGTAAATCACTAAATTAAACTTCAAAAAGTAGTTAGTGCATTTTAAAAGAAGAGACACAGTTTATGAAACTCCTATTAGCTGCTATTTCTGTAAACGTGGATAAAAACACATAGCACATAAGAATGGAGTCAGTATAAGAAGCCACACATCTCCAAATATCAGTAATATATGATTGGAATGTTCAACACTTCCAAGATCTGTGGGATACAAATTTAATCGGTATTAATCTGAAGGCAAGGTAGCCATGATCTACATTGTGTAGTCAAAGCAACATAAAATTTAGTGGTTCTAGAATAACAAGAAATACAAAAAAAGTTACCGGTAAATCAGTTGAAATATAGCAAATGGCCTATGCAAGGAAAATAGCCCCACTCTGCTGTGTGGAAGCAGCTGTCTACACTTTTTAAAACATGCATTCAGAGAAAAAGCTTATGTGATGACATTCTACTTCCAGATTTTAAAATTATTTGCAGAGTTAAGATATAAACTACTATAATATCAGTGCTTTTAAATGCTACTGAATGATTTGTTAATTTTGGGGAGATGGAATATATCTCCCAAGAATCCTATTAGTATTAATTTGGTGGTAGAGTACATGTTCTTCAGGAAAAGGTTCCAGGTTCAGTCCCTGTCATCTCCAGATACGGCTGGGAAAAACTTATCTCTAAAACCTAGAGAGGCATTACCCGTTAGCATGGGACAACTAAGCTAGGTAGACCAATTGTTTGACTTGGAACAAGATACTTTCCAATGATCATCCAGCAATTATGCATTCAGAATGCTCCTTGGGCTTGATCTCCTGCCACTGTCACTAGTTTTTTAAAGCAATACTGTCCTTTTACATAAAAAAAATGTAAGAGCATACAAATGCCCCAGGAGAAACTAAAGTACATAAAATAAATGGAGTACACCTAGCCTCAGTGTAGCTCAGTGAACTGAAAAGAATGAAAATGGTGAAGCAGAACTGCTTGGTGGATTGTGACCATGGTTCCCTAGTAATTCTACTAGATATATTGCACACCACAAAGATGGCAGAGCTTAGTTTGCTGGGGAAACAGTCCTTGGTACTAAAATAAACATAAATTGCAGGTAGCTTTGAAGTCAGCTGTCCAGGACAGAAATCCTCAAACTAGAGGAAGATTGCCATTTGCAACTTCGGGTGGGATGGAAGACAGGCATACTCTCCAATCACTAGGTATTACTACTCAAATTGGCTTGTACTGACTAACCCTTATGCAGGATATGAAATTAAATATCCAGTTCTGCTAATACTTTTCTTGTACTCTTCCTTACAAGGTACCCTGAGTTCCAGTTAGTGCTAGATCCAAATCTGAGTAACTGCTTACTTTTGTTCTTTCAAAAGGAAAAGCATCAATTGATGGTCTCTTTGGTACAACCTTAGACCACTTTTTGCATATAGCATGCATGGTCTGCCCTAATTTAAGGCTGCAATCCTATACGTAGTTTCTTGGGAGCAAGGCTACTGTACTCAATCAGATTCACACTGTAAATCTAGGTAACAGAGTGAGCTTTTCCACCATGAAGATTCCTCCACCACTACCCTTCTTTTATTTTGTTTAGTGCCTAAAGAGTTATGAGGATCTTAAATATTTATCTACTGCTTTATGATGGCTTCATTAATCCCAATGAAAATATTACCCTACTGGCATTTCCTAATTTGTAGCAATTCTTCTACAATAAACCAACAACTGTCCCTCTATACACCAGGAGGGGGAGTATTGCCCTTCTGATGTTACTGAACCCTCAACTACCATCAACCCCAGGCATCATGACCAATAGTCAGGGATGATGGGAGTCGTAGTCCAACAATATCTGGTGGACACAAGTTAGTCACCCATGCATTGTATCTTAAAGGAAAAGGCACTGAAGAAAGATCAGGGCACAAATTTAGTGTTCTGTCAGAACCCTATTAAAGATCTATTCTCAAGTTGGTAATGGGCTTACAGGAAATAGAATGGCATCACAAAATGCAACTCTGAAAACCTGGCTACTTGCTTGGTTCCTCGTAGCCCTTGACTTTTTGTAGACAGCCATGTAATCAAGTTGTTGAGCTTTTAGAAAACACTCAAGTGAAAAACTATCCCAATCACATATTTTTCAGGTAAATTCAACAGAAGAAAAATCTAAACAGGTAGGAAGAATGGCTGTATAGTGTCATGTTTATTGCATGCAAAAGCCTATTTCAACGTCTTCATGCAACAGCATGCAAAACAAAAACAAAACAAATGTAGCAGCAGAGGAGGAAAAAGAGTTCAGCAAAGAATGCAGAGGGTCCAGGCAAACGCAACCAAAAGAAGCTTCAAATTCATACAAACCTCCAACATTAAATTGCTATGTCTTATATAAATGTTTTCACCATCTAGTCTCTTTGATCTTTTCTGTGAAAGTGAAAGAAAGGGGGGGAACAAACAAAAAAAAAGCACAAAAAAAATTAAAAGGTTGTTGTTGCAGGAATTTGCAAATCGGAAAACGAAAAAGGTTAAATTAATGTTCGGAGAGCTGTGATATGCCAATGGGGCGTAGGGTATGGAGCCACAAGATCATGTGAAGAATCTGAGGGAAATGAAAAGTTTTGCTCGTGAATCATGGGGAAATGTAATGAGTTCCCTTTAAAAAAACAGTCCCTAGGGCTTCGCTGGCCTATTTGTGTTGTGAGTGTTCTCTCAGTAAAAAAATGATCATGTACTTTCTGTGGAAGGCAATACATTTTGAGGAATACAGCTGCATGGGACATCAGAATGTCCTGCTGGGTTAAAATAGGTATTTATTAATATTAATAAATGATATACTTAAAAATATGTATGCAATCTGAAATATTTTAATCTGTTCCTTCTTATATTACTTCTGCAGTCAAGCATTTTTCACTTCCTTAAATGCTGACTTTTCACAGTTCTCATGGATGGACGACTACATTTTTATAAGGAGCCAAGAATTAAGTTGTTATCTGCAACGTATAAAATCTAGTCCAAATCATCTGGACAGAGTAGACTGTCTTATAAATTAACAACTACTGATTTTTTAAAAGGCACGTGAAGCAACCAGGACACTGTCTTTTTAAATATGCATGAATGATATGGTAATTTTGCTTTGATGGAAGTGAAGAAACAGCTAACCTTCCTCATTCTTATTGGTTCTTCCTCTTTTCCTGCACGCTGCTGTTTTGTGATAGATTATATAAAAAATGGGGAGGGGGAGGAAAAAAATGGTTCATTTATTTATTTTGGAACTTTCATCTTTCAGCCTTAAAAATAAAAAATAAAATAAAGAATACAAGCAACCTAACCAGACAAACCTGATTTTGGTCACCATTTGTGGTGGGTACTGACACTTCGATATACACTTTCCCCACCTACATTAAAAAAATAAAGTGGCAAAAACATTTTTTTGCTTTGTTAGTAGGGTGTTGGAAACAGGTTTGTTTCAAAAACAGCTATTCGTTTTTGAAACATTTGTAAGCATGCATTAAGTAACATGCAGATTTTAAAGAGTTACAGAAATAAGTGACACCATACCTTTACAGTGACAATTTGTTAGTTCACCATAACTTACTTTGAATTTAACATTTTATAATGTTTTTATAGATATTTTTGAGAAATAAAATATATAGAGAGAAATAAAAAACAGTAAGAAAACAATTTTGGAACAAGTTCTAGATTCAATTTTCCTATCCACTCTCTGATCAAAATTCAGGGTTAATACATTTTAATAATGCTAATAATAAGAAGAAGAATAAATTATTTATACCCCACTCATCTGGCTGGGTTTCCCCAGTCACTCTGAACGGCTCCCAACAGAATATATATAAAAAGCGACAAAACATCAAACATTAAAAACATCCCTAAACAGGGCTGCCTTCAGATGTCTTCTAAAAGTCAGACATCTGATGGGAGGGCGTTCCACGGGACGGGCGCCACTACCAAGAATTAATACCAAAGATCCCAAAATTTACTTTAAACATGCCTAAATGCTTGCACACATCCAGTGTGTTTTTTCACTTATTCTCCCTTTGAAGACTGGAAAGAATATCACAACATACTGCCTAAACTCTCCCCCCACCCTGAACAGCTTGCCACATGGCCTGGTTCAAGTTCCTTGAGCATGTGGAACTATTTATTTTATTTGTATGCAGCTTCGTAAGAACTGCAAATAAATACCACAAAGCAATCGAACTCAAAACATCATGCACATGATCATATAATAAACATCAATATAATCACAAATAACTAAGTAGTTGTCTAGTTCTTTTGATCCCCAGTTTAAGAGTAATATACGTAAGGCAGTAACTCTTCTCACATATTTAAGGAACAATCTAACTTTAAAAGTTATATACTAATAGACATTTCAAGGGAACTTTTGGAGAGGCTCCCATGCAAGCCCCACTGAATATTTTTAGTATTAAAGTTTTTGTGTGCACAATCTGAAAGTGGACTCATGTGCTGCACCATAAACCAACTGTGAAACTCTCCCAAATTTTAAGTCTGGTTTGCAGTGAAGCATGATATATGTACATGGATATGCTCTTTCGGATGGAGCAAAGAAGACTAAAACCCTACGATGTGAAAATCTAGCTAAATGATCATTTGGGATACAATGATTGAAATAAATGCACATTGTGTGGTGGTGCTATCAACTCCACTCATTCCTATCTGTCAACTTATTGACTTTATCTGAATTACTCCTATTTCTGGATATACACACAAATACAGAACTGGTTCATGCTGTCAATTCTGGCTCCACTGAAAATGCCTTCTCAGCTGGTATTGCAATAGCTGAAAATGTGTATCAATAGAGATTCTGGTTCTTATGTGACCATCTCCATACAAATCACTTGGAAAGCGCTGTAATGGAGATGAAAATGACCCTGAGAACTGGCTCTCAGATTTCCTGTTGGGTCAAAAAAATGCCTTGCCGGAATTGACTCATCAGTGGGAAGCTAAATGCTCCACAGAACTCACAAGTAGAGTATGATCAATGGAAAGACCCATTCCCTGATATCATTGTATCTGGTGACAATGAATTATGCAGTGCAAATCGTAGGGCGTCCTATTGTAGTGTCCTGAACTTGTTGGCAATCAAAATCATTCAATGACCCACAAGTTCCAAAGCTGAGAAAATAATTTCACACCTTTTCCAAAAACCTCTCTTGCCTATTTCCCCTTCCCTGATTATTCTTTAAGCTTAAAATACCCAACCTCATCCAAAAGGCTTAAGAATTAATGCTACAAAGCCCTGGTCATTTCATTTGTCTTTTCCACTTTCTTCCAACTATAGGGACACAAGAACTATACCATACGGCCATTAACTGAAGTCACACCAACAAACGAAGTGTATGTTCTACTGTACATGACACAAATATATGTAAGAGATGAGCAGAAAAATGCTAAAGTAGTCCTCTCCTAAGAAGCTTCTATCATGGAGGGTTTATTTTCTTATATCATGTAAAGAATGACAATCCACCTGTAACTAGTTGTCAGCATAAAAAGAACGTTAATTCAGGGAAAGCAAATAAACTGACATTCTGTAGGTGCTGAAAGATTTTGAGTTCAAACCTCAGCAACAGTAAATGCACAAGTTCAGCTCAAGAATAGGCCTAATCACTGACCAGAATTAGTAGAATTGCAAAGGCAATCAAGCCATGTCATTACAAGTCACATGATCAAGCCATACATTTTGGTTTTGATTACTAGCAGGCCATAATTTTTAATTGCAAATAAGTCTCTATACACTCGTATAAAGTGTTGCATATCTTTGCAACAAGAGTGTAAAAATCAGAACTTTTCATGGAGAAAATAGATTGTACCTCTCATCACAACAGTGTTGTCACCAAGCCCAAAGGACATCTGAGTACAGCTACAATTAATGGGACTTAAGAACAAAATTTTCTCCTTAACTCCTACAGATTTCAATGGGAGTAAAATATGTTTCACTATTTTCAAATGCAGCACTGAGATCAAAACAAGTATGACAGAACAAACAACTCACAAAGTCGCTTGGGACACCAATAAAGCCATGTGCAAACTGATTGCAAATGCCACAGTGAATACCAGAGTAGACCCCTCTGACAGAGCACAGGCATTTTGGAAGGAACCCAAAGACTCTGTGTTCTCAGAAGAGCCAGAGGGTGAGCAACTCTCTCCAGCTGCAGGTATGCAGAGTTGGAAAGTACAGTCATCCCCCTACCTAGGCAGAATAGTCAGGCAGGAAAAGAGAAAGGACTACTGGAAAGTATTGGTTACAAGGTTCATATGGCATATTTAGAATATAAAAGGAAACCAGAGAAATGTCCTGATTAGTCACAGTGGGAATTGTTTGGCCACTGAGGACAACTGTGACAAATGTTCAGCTTGAGCTTTCTCCTGTGTCAGGAGGCAGTGTCAGGAGGGCTGGGCAAGTAGTGTAATCTGCCATTCCAACTCTAACCTACGTACAGAATACAGAACAAAGAGGAAATAAGGGCACACTTTCCCTGGTGAGCCAAGGAGACACCTTTATTGGCTGCTTTTGGCAACAAGGTGTATTGGATGGGCCCTGACTGAGATGAACTCCTACATAAAGGACCCTTCAACTTTTTATTTTTCTCTCACACAAGCAAACAATATATAATTTAACAGTGGTAGTCTAACATACCTGGAATCCTTCAGCAGGCTCTGTTTTGGTTTTCTCTGGCAGAGTTTGTTCGTGTTGTACCTCTTTTCTCTCCTTCTCAGCTTTAGTGACCACTGGCTCCTTGCTTTCAGATACAACTGGAGGAGTTGGTTCGGTTACATGGCTCTGAGCAATAGCTGGTGCAGATGTAGGCCGTGGGCTTCGGTCTGGTGTAACCACTGCTACTGCTGAGTAGAAATATATTTTGTTTTAGTGAGAGTGAGTAAGAGTGAGGCAAACCCCCAAAATCCGACCCCAAAGAATGAAAAAACCAGGAGGAAAGGAGTCACAGCAATGCAAAAGAAAGATGTGCAAAGCAGCTGGCACTGGTTTAATGTGGAAGGCTAAGTTTGTTTTAGCATGTGTTGAAAAAAAGTTAAGAAACCAAAATTAGATATCACTCAAGAGCCACAGACTTAAAATGCTAGTCAAATCCACACTGTAAAAGCACTTCATTTCAAATGCTGTTTTTATAAAAACAGCTAATTGTGGTGTGAATAATCACCAATGTTACAACAAAAGCCAGATTACTGCTGTTTACCTAATACCAATACACTCAAAACCCAAGAAAATATGAACTTGTTGACTATAAACATGTTTGTTTAAAATGGTGGACAGGCCTCAATACTAATGGCCCTTGTGATGTAACTTGCAATACTGCAGTTCTTTCCTGTGCTGTGAGGATAGCATCAAAAGCCCTAGGTTGTATGGGAGAATCTACACCACCTTTCTACAAAACCTGCCTTGGAAACTGGGTCAATGCTTGCATCAGGAGGTGACACAATGTGGACTCTTCCTACATGATATTGGGCTGCTGACATGTTTGAAGTGCAGATGGGCACCACACAATAGCAATGTCAGAGGGCGCTAAGAAAAACCGCTAAGGATGCAAGAGAATGTGCAAGTGCAGCACCACCTCCTGCTCCCAACACAAAACACATTAAATGTATTTAGTATTAATTAATAGCACCGAGAAATTCTTATCAGCCCACAATTGTATATGTTCCCCCAGAAGAGCCATTGCCTTCACAAAAGACATTTTCAAAGGTTAAATTCAAATACCAAGTACATGTTTAATCAATTAAATATACTTAATAATCAAAAACTAAGCTACTCAAGTTAAAGTATGATCTTGGACACCAATCTGTCTTGCACTCTTTAGCATTAACCAGAAGCACTTTAAGTATGGTTAAGAAATTGTGAGCAGGCTGTAGGATCATGCACTTCCTTCTCTGCCTGTTAAGTTCTTTGCGGACCCCAAAAGGCAGGAACCTTTTGTGTTTTCCCTCCACACTGTGGGCCTACTCTGCTACTACTGGAAGGTCATGCTTACCTACACTGATCATGCAATTTCTCTAGAGTACGTAAAGTCAAGGGCCCTGCAAAACACAAACACCCCAGAGCATGCATTCTGCAAAGGTTAGAACGGCATTCAATCTACATACAGCCCTTTTCAAAACTGCTATATATGGATGTTCCCTAACTTTCACAATGCTATTTGGTAATTTAAATTCTTCTTTAACAGTTCTCAACAGAGCTGTTGCTTCTTTGAAATCTCATACCATTCTGTGAGAGTGCCATGCCACTAGTAAGTTTTTGTCACTGCAGTGAGCACTAGTGAATTCTTAGGTGGTAGAAGCAAGAGAGAGTGTATTAACTACAAAGGAGAAAATATTAGCCACACAAGTGTGAAAAGCTATCACTGTTATACCTGACTCCTCCTGAACTGTTTCAAGTAATAGTGGTTTTTGTTCTAGATTCTGCACCACAATTGTTTTTTCTTCCTTCTCCTCTTCTTTTATTGGGCTTATGTCAAACTTCTCAAGAACATGTATGGCTAAAAAAAGTTATGCATTCGTTTTAAAACTGTTAAGAATAAAAGGGAAAGACTACTAGGACTACATTTGCTGGCAAATCTTGCTTTGCCTGAATGCTAACCTTATAGAGTATTTATTATTCCTTATCTTAAGCTTTTAAAAATAAGATTCCAGTAATATGTTTCAATAAATCATGCACTATACAAAGACAGATACAACATAAAATTGCTATTGATTTATTTAGAAAGGTTGCATACTTTTGTGTATGGTATGGTTAGTTCAGCGACTATCGTGTGGGGTTTATATTATTGATATTAGCCTTTAGGATCTTAATATTCTCAACAGGGGAGAAAGCAGAAAGGAATGTTAAACCACACTCATATGAGAAGCTGTCACACTTGTACCTGACTGTTTTTCTAATGATTCCACTAATTTTGTTTCTGGAACAGGAACTTTAAATACTTCAAACTTCAGCTCTTCCTCAGTCACTATTTTTTCAAAATTCTCAAGCGTATCTTTCGCTAGAAGAATTGCACAGTTAATAAACCGCCAGTAAGATTTCAATTTTTAAAACCCTCTAGGTTGTATCAAAGTTTTACTCAAAGCAGACCCATTTAAATTAATGGGCCTACCTAAGTTGTTGTTGTTGTCGGTGTTTACTGTTCATTGGATTTCTTACCTACCCTTCACCCTAAGGTTCCAGAAAATGTTACAATAATATAAAAATACATTATTAAAACACAGTTTTAAAAAATAATTTCAGACTAATCCTAAAATCTCTCTCTCTCTCAGGTGTCAAAGGCCAGGGTAAAGAGCTGGTGCTTTAGTGTATGACAAAAGCTATACTGTGAAAGTGCCAGCTGTACCTCTGTATGGAGAGAATTCCATAGCTTAGAGGCTGCCACGGAAAATGTCCTCACCTGGATCACCAACCTTCAAACTTATGAGGGTGACAGAACTACGAAGGCTGCTGCTGCCTTTTGACAATCCTAACACCTGATATATTAGTCATGTCCATTAATTTCAATGGGTTTACTCTGAGTATGACTAACTGGATACAACCGTCCCTCTAAAATGCGAAAGTCCAATAGTCAGCCAACAGGCAGAGCTTTAAAAAAAGTTTTACCTATATGAAGAATTTAGTGTATTAGTGGTACAACCATTATGGTTATATTGTTCTTATCTACAACAGAGGCACACATCTGAGAAAAATACAGTTTGTTTAAAGTCACTTAAGAAGTTAGATCCCCATCACAACTCCACCTGCACACTAAAATAAGTACAAAGAGCATGCTTTTGTAAGAGCTAAGATGTTGTTCTGTAGGAGGCCACATCTCTCAAGTACTTTTGTTCAGCCTTATAGTATGCAATGTTAATATTGTGCACAAGAAATGATTCTCCAGTGCTCAAATAATAAAAATCCCACTAGATTTCTAAAATGAATTCATGCAGAAAGAAGTGTACAGGGATAAACCCTACTTCATTTGTATAAAGCTAAAGAGGAGCTCCCAATACCAATAAGCAGAATGCTCTGACTAGATCCTGTTGATAAGAATATAACAGAATAACATGAAAGGTTCGTGTGAAGAAGCCAAACTGAAAACTAGTTCAAGACCCATTGTAAGAGTCTTTTCATTACGTCAGAAATGTGCTCAGCTAACATAGCAAATGCAAATGTATATTAGATGAGAAGCTATGCAGTTTCTAAGTATCAGTTTTTGGGAAAAGTATTATGAAAAATTATATGTCTTTAGAGACACACTTAAGTTTTGGTAAGAAACTTGAGGTCTTATTAACATTAATTCTGAAACTGAAAGAAGCAAGCATACACCTATACCTACACCTACACCTATACACCTGGGAGAGTCTGAATACAATTTTAGAGTTGCAAATCTATTATTTTCCAGCACAGCAATTACAAAGCTCTCAATCTGAGAATTCAGATGTGGGGTGGTGAGGGGCAAGAGTGGGGGGGTAACAGCTCCATCTCAAGTTCTTTTCTTTCCATTCCATTATGTTGCAATATGATACAGCATGAGCAAATATTTGTATTTCAGTCACCTGACAATTAATTCAAAGTGCAGTCCTCTGAAATCTATGCTACTGCTGATGCAAGGGCTTTTATGGAGTGAAGTGCAGAAGTGGCCAACTGTGTTCTGACCAGTTAAGACATAGTTTTATTTCTTTGAAGGGGAGAAAACGGGTGCCAGAACATACGAAGCATTTCAGATTCAGATAAGATGTCTCGGCTCATGAAAGGATAGAAAAGGCACCGCAGAGGCAAGAAGAGAGAGAGAATCAGAGCTACCCACAGCGATACCTGGCTTCTCTCGAATTTGTTCCACAGGTTCTGATTCCGGAACCCCAACCAACACCACATCCTCCTGCTTCTCCTCCTCTATGGGTTTGAACTCTATTTTTTGAGAGCCACGTTTAGCTGAAGAAATTGTGTACATGTTACAGAATATTCAGGGTATAGTATATATAAAAAGAACATTGTAGATTTTAGTCTGGATATAATTATTGTTTGCTCTTATTCTTTGTTGTTGGTTCTTCAATTTGAGTTTCAGCAGGGCAATGATGGAAAGTGGAATTTTGCCTCATTCCAAAATAATTTACAATTTTATCTCAAATTGTACAGCTGTTGGTTATAATTAACAGGATGCATTCAAAGGCACACCATTTAATTTGGTGATAATTTGGGGGTAATATAAAAGCTACTTTTATGAACATTCAGAATTTTAGAGTCCAGTTCTTACATTATCTCATCAGCTTGGGATTCATTACAAAGCAAATCCTTCTCATGCCTTGTCCCATGTAACCTTGGACCAAATGTGAAGAGCCTATGTTGTGACTTCTCCTCACACCAGCATCAATGCTCTTAGAAACCGGCTCCTCACATTTCCCAACAGAGAAGGCATGGAGTTGCAGTGGCACCCATGTGTTCAGGATGTGGTAAGAACTGTGTATAAGTTACTGAGTTCTACATTCTTTCTTCCCCTAGGGCATATACCATGGACAACCTTGTAAAACAAATTAATTTAATAATTTTTAAAAGAAAACACCACTTGATAAAGAAAAAACCTTTAAACGAATATGAGCATCTGAAAACCAAATTAAACTGAAGCTCTGAGCAGAATCTGTAAACAGAAAATCTACAGATTAAGACTGGTATAAGGGGGTCCCTATAGCAAAGCAGGGAAGTTTAGATACTCACCACCATCAAGACTTCTAGAGGCCCGTTTACTTGCTGTCCGTTCAAACTGTGGTGCAGGTCTATCAATCAGGGCACTAGCTTGTCTTGTCTGTGCCTGTGTCCGACCACTGTATCGGAATTTAGAACCCAGTACCAGGAACCTGCTCTTGGGAATTGCTTCAGTGGATGTTAGCCTGAAACGCATGTGAATATTTCCACATTACTCATCTCCAACCAATAAACCAATAATGACAAGTCAAATAAGATCCAGCGTGGTGGCAATTATTTGCATAAGATAAACCCATAGGAACTTAAATTGTATGAGTTAGACCACGGTGGCCATCACAACCCCAATGGTGTCACCAAGTGCTCCCCCTATATTTCCCCCACATATGAGTACCATTCACTCATATGAGAAAAATAAACAGCTGCACTTAGGGTAGCAAGCCATGGGGAAAGGCCACAGCTCAGCGGTAGAGCAGATGTTTTGCATGAAGAAGGGCTGGGAGGAACTGCTACCTGAAACCCAGGGGAACCACTTCCAGTCCATGTCAACAATACTGAGGAAGGTGAATCAATAGTCTGCTTCAGTATAACGCAGCTTCCTATAATACTAGCATTACATTGAATGAAGACAATGACTCATCCAAGATGGTTCTGAGAAAGCCATGTGGAGATCTGAACCCAGGTCTCCCTGGTTCATCTACCCTACTGTACCACACTGGTCCTCAGTTAATGAAATCCCTTTATGAGCACTCATTCCTATTACCACATTCTCATTTCTTCATTCTTCCTATGGTAAAAGTTGACTACCTACATTTTATTAAGCATTTGCAGATTAATGGCCTTAGCTCAGTGGCAGAACATCGCTTTGCGTACAGAAGGTCCCCAGAATGTCCAGGTAGGGCTAAGAAAGACTCTTCCCTGGAACCCTGGAGAGCTGCTGCCAGTCAGTGTAGACAATACTGAGCTAGATGGACCAAAGGTTTGACTAGGTGTAAGGCAGCTTCCTATGTTCCTGCTTTCCTGTCTGAACAATTCTGTGCAAATTAGAGGCTTCCTTTGCAACTCCTGGCAATGTATACCAACAACTGGAATAAAAACTTACAGCTTTTACACACACACACACACACACACACCATTTGTCATATTGGATGGGGGAAAAGAAACATACCTGAAAAATGTATGATGCTCAACACAAACTTTCCACAGCTTCTTAGCTGCCCGATAACTAGGAAGCTTGAATCCAATTGTACTTTCATATTGTTCATGCTGCAGAGAGCAACAGTACAGAATAAGTTTCAAACTATGTTTGAGGACAGCCTCACATAAAGTGCATTGTAGTATCAAGCCAGAAAATTATCATGTTAGACCTCTGTCCACTGCAATACAATTTGGACAATCTGCAGAACAGTTCATTTGCTCTGTCAATATTTTTCTTAGACAGAAGTCAGATTTTAAAAAAAGGAATGAAAATAGTATATAACTCCAAAGCCTACCTCGCCAGGTCGAATTTTGATAAAAAAGCTGCTGCGCTTGTAGGAAATCTTCAACACTTTGGGCCAAGGGAAACGGTTGATTCTCAATTTATCTTTGTAGACAAGAAGGCCACTGGAGCAGACTCCCAAAGTAATATCCACACCTTCCAAGTCCTACAAAAGCAGAGTTTGGAACACACTTCACACGTGTTGGCAAATCCACTTTTCAGCATGCAAAGCACTTGCCCTCTATGCCCCTTACTCATTTCTCGGGCCCCAGAATTCGTAGTGAGATATTCTGTTACTTGATTTTTATGATGCTACTGAATCTGTCTCCCCACTTTTCAAACATTCAAATGCCAGAAATCACTAGCAGCTTAAGCATTCCTCCCAACATGCATTTGCAGACATGACAACTCTTTCCACTACCTCTTATGTGAAAAACGCTTCTCCCTAAGTGTCCTGTACTGCATTATCTTCAAACAATTGATTATCAGGGGGACCTCTGTAGGTCCTGTTACTGAGAATCACTGTCCCAGACGGAAGAGCAATGACAAAAAGGCCATGAGCAAGTTTATTTATAAGTCCTAGGGTAGAAAGAAAATTCTACTTAGGCTATATACACACTACCAGGAACTGACTTTTCTACTCACAAAAATAGAAAGATTCAAGTGGAAATAGAATAGATGAGTGAAAAACTTCCACCCCCGGACAAGCTATTTTTTTTTTTTTAGAAACTAGGATACTAGGACACCCAGCAGTCACAGTTGTGCTCTGATTATTTAATGATTGGCTCAGTACAAAAGCATCAATACTAAAAATCTTTCCAGTCGAGTTTTTATTGACCATCTCATTAAGATTATTCTGCCACACAGTGACAAATTTAGATCTTTTCAAAAAATACAACTCACCTTTCTGAACCAAAGACTACTTAATGCACAATCAACTATAAAACACCAATTTAAAAAAAAACTTTATCTAGCAGCATAATACACACAGGCCAATAAAATACATTTAATATGCTCCATGCCCTATAACAGGTCCCACAAGCTCAAAGCAACTGGGTATGATGCAACATCACCTGCAGAATTCAAGAGATTCTAGAGCAATGATGAGTTCTAATGAAACTCCCTCCTTTGGGTAGAGAATAATGAGGGTGTACAGGCTAGCAATCAAATACATGTCTACTTAGAAATAAGCCCCATTCAGTTTAATGGAACTTACTCCTAAGTGTGTACAGGACTGCAGCTTATGTCTTTGTTGGACAGTCACTCAGATACACTACAGAATGAAATGTGACAGCAGATTCCATAGGAATGAATTCACCCCAAAGTATCCAACAGACCCTTATCTATAAACTGAAAGATATACTGATTTAGTTACTATGTGGTTGTAAACATCAAATATATAGCAACCATTTTTAAACGGTCAAGAATGTTATTTCTGAATGAGGTATGAACTCTGTCATCT
This sequence comes from Podarcis filfolensis, assembly GCF_964270895.1. NCBI lineage: Eukaryota > Metazoa > Chordata > Lepidosauria > Squamata > Lacertidae > Podarcis > Podarcis filfolensis. The sequence goes on along the minus strand of NC_139611.1, from coordinate 66,932,619 downwards.
GTAGGGCGGACACCACATTTTAGGCTGTAAACCCATTCCAAGTATGATTAGATTAACTAGATCACATGAGGAATTCCTTGGCTTCAACCTCTGATGCAATAATCCAAAATGCCTAGCCATGAACCAGTACCATACAGATAGTTCTCGGAGAACAAACCCAACACCCTTTACAGTGGTACCTCAAATTACATACACTTCAGGTTACATACGCTTCAGGTTACAGACTCCGCTAACCCAGAAATAGTACCTCGGGTTAAGAACTTTGCTTCAGGATGAGAACAGAAATTGTGCTCCGGCAGCGCGGCAGCAGCAGGAGGCCCCATTAGCTAAAGTGGTGCTTCAGGTTAAGAACCGTTTCAGGTTAAGAACAGACCTCCAGACCGAATTAAGTACTTAACCCAAGGTACCACTGTACATCAAAGATATGGGGGAGGAGGCAAGATCCCTTGGAACAAGTGCTGAGGATCACCTGGAAGGAATCTCCAGAGGGAGATTTGCTGAAGAACCATCACTATTGTCAGAGGAGGAAGTAAAATCCCACCCCCAGCCCTTGAGAATGTCAGTGCCAAAAGGTCCAAGTCCAGGTTGAAGAGTAACAACACAGCATGTGTCTATGGATCTAGAATAGAGGTCTCATTGAGAGCAAGCAAGACTGGAAACAACAGCTGTGGTCCAGGAAGGCCACTGTCCATTTGACTTGGAAACAACATAGATCTCTGGTTTCTTGAATCTGAACCTAGTCTCCTCTGCCTGCTGTGTTGTATCCTTGCCTGGATTTGACCTGGGACTGTTACCAGCCTTTGTCTATGGATTACAGTATGGTCTTGTGCATGACCTTTGCTTGTTTTGGATACTGCTGGAACATCATCCCAGTTCTCTATGAATATCTTGGGAGAAGACTTATACTTCTCTGGACGGGATCCTAGACCCTGAGGGGCAACTACTGGAGCATGACAAAAACCAAGAACCCTCCCTACTCATGGTATCGAGTAGGAGGGAGAAGATGAAAACCAAGGGCTTTGCACATTAAAAGTAAAAATATTGTGATATGAAACAAGTATTTTCTTCTACCTTGGCGTGATGAAGATCAACTCCATACATAGACAGCTTTTTGGCATTCTCAAGAAATTCCAGATCAGCTTGAGCAGGAGTCATACATCTACAGAAATATAATGGAAAATGATACAGCAAGCCCACTATTTGCTTACTTCGCAGGGTGGTTTAAAAAAAATAAATCATTAGCAGATACTACAGTACATGCATTTATCAAAAGAAATAAAAAAATGGACCCTGCAAACCTCTTGTTTTTTTAACCCTTCAGTGAGTTCTTTAGCACTAGAATGGCAACTTTCTAAAATAATAATTATTATTGTTATACAACATCCTAGGAATTATCTATTTGCTACAGATTCTCCAAAAGAGGCTAGCTTGCAAGAATGTGGTTAACAAATTAAACTAGACAAACTAAAGAAGACAGAAACATATGGCCAAAAGGTACCAGAAAAATGTATCTCAGATATGTGTACAATAAAAACATTGGAACAGTTGGGGAGTAAAAAAAAAGTAATAAATCAACAAATCAATAACAAATCAGTTAAGGTTACAAACTTATGCATGGCCTCCTGGGAGTGAACTTCACTTAACACAGTGCCAGTTTCTTGAGTAACCAGGCTTAGAACTAAGCTGCAGCTCTTGAAAATTTAAAGCAAGGGCATATGAAATCACTTAAGGGAAAAGACATGCTAGGGACAAGTAAAGTAAATATGGAGTTATGTGAACTTATGCTCAATATGAGGCTGTTTTCTGTCTTGAACTTTACTAACAAACTTCATCTCAGTGGTACAGCAAACCAGCGCTTCACAGATGCTTTGTTTAAATGTTTAAACCTCCCACCTCCTTTCTAGTCTTGCTGTGTATTCATGGAACAGAAGGACTGGTGTATTTATAGAAGTTATTCCTAACAGTATGAGACGTCTCTTCCAGCCATATGGTGCATTGAGAATTGAGCCACAATCTATTACTGAAAAGAGTTTCAAAATACACTTCAGGGTAACTGTAACAAGTATTGTTATAAAATATTTTTTATCCAGCTCAAGCATCAAAAATGCTTTGAAGTGAGTCTTAAATCACACCCAGTGCGAAGTTCCATGTCATTTTTTAATGTTAATTAAACATAAGTCCAATTGAAGATCCATACACACGGGTTTGAATAATTCACAACAGTAGCACAATTAAGGGATGCTTCACATGAAATGGACAAAAGATAATCTCCAATGGGGGGGCATGTTTGAAGGCCTTGAAAGTATTTTGCAAATGTCTGGAAGCTACTTCACAGAACAGGTTTCAAATACTTGTACTTGTCTTCACACTTGCACATTCTTCAACTTTATCTTATTTTTATTTTATTTTTTTGGTGCGTGCAACTTAGAACAGGAGAAGCCAATATGGCCCCCTCCAGATGTTGCTGCCAGCATGGCCAATGGTCAGGAATGGTGGGAGTTGCTGTCCAACAACATCTGGAGGTCACTATACTGACGATCCCCGACTTACAAGAAACAAATGAAGAAAAATCTGCTTCCTGACCCCTGCAGCAGTCTCAATGCTAGTCATCAAACTTAGTTTCTGGGGTACCAATTGTTACTGGGGACCTGAATTTTTGCACCCCTATTCACAGTTTTCTTTTGCACAGATCCTATTTCCCTTTCCTTTAAGGTTATATGAAATTTCTTTTTAGCATATTTATTTTATTATTTCAATTTCTATTCGGCCCCTCATTGATCCAAAATCCCAGGGAGGTTTACAATATGTATCATAAGCACCAATAAAATGAAGCTAATAACAATGCAAACATTAAAAAGTCATATAAAAATGCTAAATTTAAAATTACCTATAGGTCTTATGTAGTTCCATGACCTTGTCTTCCAGTTCCTTTGTCTGATTTGGGGCCAGCTTGAATTCACTGACATAATCTGGGCTATGAAGATCTGGGTCAAAGTCTCCTAGTTCTGACTGGATTGTGTAAGAACCCAGCAAAGCTAATGTTGCAAAGGAGCAAGGAAGCCGTCCAGTGAGAATGTCTTTTCTTAGCTGGAGACACAAATAGTACCTACAAAGGAGGAAAAGAAAGCCTCAGAATGGGGAATTCAAATTCTGATGACAAAACAGTGGACATTGGTTCATTAGAAATATGTTAGTGTGCTTCTCGCTTGGAACAGTCTACCCCTACTTTCATATGACTGGAAATTGTACCAGACCATATGGACAGAGAACCCACATGAATAAAGTATTGTTTGTCTGTATTTAACATAGACAACAACTATCAGGCGAGGATGCTCATACTACACAATCTGGAACAGGCACTTGGTTATCACTAACATAGCATAACACTCAGTCTCTTTTCTCCTCTGTTATTTACAGCTGACTGATAGCAGAAAAATAAAATAAGTTCCTCAACAAGAAAATAACACTGGACCTGTATAATGAGCAAGATCCTATATCCAATAAAATGGAAGATTGGATACAGAAGCCTCTGAGTGTACAAATGGAGCGGACACTAGGTGTGCAGGGCAGCCAGCACCATATTCTTTTCCCAGGGGTTGATGGATTCCTCAGGTCTCTGACTGTTGCTCTGCAATTGTGCCGCCTAGCAATGAAACTAGCCTCTCGGGTCTCAGCTGGCCCTTGACCACAAATTACTCCTGTCTAAGAGGTTCCCGATGGATCCTGGTTACATCTGGTAGAGATCACACCAGGAGAGGGAACCCTCTTGAGTTCTGCAGCCAAGCCACCAATCTACTCAGCCTCCTACTGCTACCTTTTAGTTACCATACCATCGCCCGGAAAGCGCAAGATCCAGGAATACTTTCCCTAGCATGGGACACGCACCTGCAGATCCAACAGTGCAGTCAGAGGTATGCCACTGAGCACCTGTTCTTTCCAGCACTCATGTGAAAGACTGGATACCATCCATTGTTCATGGCATGTTTAGAGCTTAAAGAGGTTTACAGTCTTAAATTTCTCATGCTCACAACTGCCTTTTTACAGGCCAGTTTTCCCAAATGTTGAAAGTTGGAAGTATGAATGGGTCTGTAAGCTAGTATAAAGAACGGAGTTTACTTTTTAAAGAAGGTATTACTTTTGCAGGGACACAACCTATTTCCAAGTTCTCTAAAATGCTCCACTGAGTTCCCTTATTACCAGACATTAAGTCTGTCATGTTACTAAGTTGACAAGCATTGTAATAACTGTTTGAATTTAGGATTCCCTATCGTTCGTTCTACATACATATACATAGGGTTGTAATTTTTTGCTGATTTTACTGTTTTATCTTTCATAAGCAATTTTGAGGGGGGGGGTTTACAATCAAGTAGTGTATAAATTTTATGAACTAAATAAATAATAAACATTCAAAAACATTGTATCACAAACAGCTTTTCAAACACCTTTCTTTTCCAAAGCTGTTTGTCATGCGTCATAAGGTAGCTTGTCAAACAGAAATGCAAGTTTAAGAGTCCTTAGGCTTGTAGAACTAAGCACACAGTTCTCTGAATCCTGATGAGTGCAGTCGTACCTTCATTTACGTAAACTTCAGGATGTGTGCGCAGCAAACCCAGAAGTATTTTACCGGGCTTTGCCATGCATGCATGTGCAGAAGTGGTCCTCAGGTTGTGGAAACCTCGGGATCCGACCAGATCTCTGGAACGGATCCCATCCGCAACTGGAGGTACCACTGTATTTATCAATTTCATTCATTATTTGTCACAATTATATCCTGCCTCCCATTACCCTTTCCTAAATTACAATATTACTTGATTGTTAGCTTTCCTAAGAGCACTACAGACCTTGTTATGTCCTCTGTCAGCTGTGCTGGATCTGGAGGATAAAACTTGACATTGAAAGTGAAATTCCATGGGCCTCCTGCAATTAAAACCAGATTGGTTGTGAGTTTTCCTTTATAATATTGCTTTCAAGTAATATTAAATACTGCAATATAGTTATCATGAGATAAAAATAAACACAATGAATGTGACATTGTCCCACTGGTATGTCTCACCGTCAACAAAACAATGGTTCCCTGACATCCTTGGGATCTCCAGGTAGGACTGGGAAAGACTCCTGTCTGAAAACTTGATGAGCCACTGCTAGCTGGCATAGACAAAAGCTAGATGAACTAGGTGGACTAATGGTCTGACTCAGTGTAAGACCGTTCTATGTGTTCCTCTAGTGCAGGGGTCACCAACATGGTACCTACAGACACACCTGCAGAACTCCCTTTGCAACCATAGGTTGTCCTCCCCCTGCTGAAATAAGTCTTGAAAGAAACATTCTACAGTATTGTAGCCAATAGAATAGTTGCTTAGTTGCAGTGTGTGTGTGTGTGTGTGTGTGAGAGAGAGAGAGAGAGAGAGAGAGAGAGAGAGAGAGAGAGAGAGAGAGTGCTGCTCATAACAGTTTCTCCAGTTTGCAAATGTACACATGGACCCAAAGAGGTTGATAACCCCTGCTCTAGTAGATCCTGGCCCATAACCATGAGGGCTTTTCAGTAGGGGCTCCTCCACACTCACTCCACACTGACGCAAGTAAATATGAATCTCTTCTGTGAATTTTTTAATTCACAGAAGTGGTTTAGATTAATTTGACGAATTTTCCCCTGCTGTACTACATTATGATTTTTTTTGTTCCAGCTATAATTTGGTATAGTTTTTATTAAATTTGTATTTGCTTCATTTCTGTACACTACCCTATGATTGTAAACAAAAACAAACACAGCAAGTTTGTGTGTTGAGACCCCGAGGCCACCCCCTCGTTGATGAATGAGACACAAGGACACAGATATTAGGTTAATGTCATTGGGCAAATTTATGCCACAACTTTATTGGTTACAGAATGTGAACGGTATTGGCTTAGGCATTGGAATTGATCCGACTATATCTGACTCCTGCCTGTCACGCAGGGAGTCCTGTAAGGGTCAAGCACCAGTAGGGGGAGCTCAATGAAGCCCCCCCCCCGCCCCCCCAGCCATCAGATTAGCCGGATGGATCTATGACGTGGCTGGGACCTCCAGGTGACGAGGGACTTCGTCCCCGCCCCCAGAGGGGAGTGGGTGGCCACTGTGTTGCACTGCAAGTCCTCCCCACTGGGAAGTGGAGCAGATTTATCATCCCAAAATAAAGAAAAGTTAAATCAGTGGTGGGGAACATCCAGCCTACAGATCTAATTAGGCCTACCAAACCTCTCAGTTTAGCCCATCAGGCCATATTGGGTGGACCACACCCAACTATCACTCACCAGAGATCAAATGTAGGGAGCGCACACCTGATTTTTTCCTTTGCAGCAGTGGCTTTCATTTGGCACTGTTCAAATTTGGTGCTGGATGCAAGCTGTATTGACAATGGGTGTTTTAACCAGAAGTGACTTGCAAGTCCACCCTTAATTTTCAATGATGTTGCTATATTCTAGATTTAAACAATTCCTACTTTAAAAAACATAACCTATACAAACTGTCCTTCTGTAGAAAAGCAACAGTTTTATTAAAAGAAAAACTACATAATATGGAAAACAGAGGACTTGCACTCTGTTTAAATTTGTCCTGATCTATTCTATCACCCTTACATGAACTCCAGCAATGCTGAGTGCTTCTTTTGATTGCATGCCAAGGCTATAAATATCTACCATTTCTTTTATAAAAAACAGACTTGAGCCACTTACCATGAACTTGCTTTTTTATCTCTTTGGCAGCATCCAACCATGTCTGCAAGAAAACAGTAGCAATTAGTCATATAGAGTCTGACAACAGTTGCAAAGAATATGGCCTGAAAATGTACTGTCACTGAGTTAAGTAGCAACCATCATTGGATGCCAATTGGGTTATCTTAGATTGCAAAAACACTGCATATAGGATTAATTAAAATTTGATCTTTGGGGGCACTGACATAATCAATAGATTAGGCTTTAACTATGGACAAGCAGCCATGGTTTTATTTAGGCACAGTTAATTTTTCTCTGACAGCCAGACTACAACAAACATTAAATGTGGGTTTGCAATTAACATGCATAGTTTTTAAAAATGGTTATTCAAAGCCACTTGGGGACTGATGACTATTAGGATTGTAGCAGGCGGGGAGGATAATCTAATCCTTTTTTTCCATGCTGTAGTCATGAACAAAAAACTCTCCTCTGAAGTTGCTATGTGCATTGGGAGGAAATCTTTCATTGCCACCAAAGGAAAATTTAATCCAGATACAAATACAACTTCCGAGGAGTGGTTCTATCAGGACCACAAGCAGGAGAAGAAAGGGTTAAACTCCCCAACCACCACCACCTGTAGCAATCCGGACAATTACCAGTGAAATGGATGGTGCCATTTTTGCTTCACACTGAGTTACTATATAGTATTTGAAAAACTCATTCCATAAAAGACACAGAGCTCTAGTCCATGAAAACATAGACATACCTATGCTTCTGGTGAATAAAAACTAGCCTAAATCACCCCCTGGCAATAATAAAAAGTGGCAAATTAAAATAAATTAAGAACCAGCGGAACCCAAACCTTACAAAATAAAACTTATTTATTTGGCAAGGAAAACGTAGTTAAGATGTTGCCCAGCAGGCCTCCCTAGGAAGAAAAACAAAACTAACTTTCAATTGCCAGCATTTGAAAGTTCCCAATTCAGTCACTATTCTATGGCTAGCAACTGGAACTGGGTGCACATCTGGTCTTGCTGGCTCACAACCATAATATTTCACTAATATGAACTCATACAGTAATCTTGAAGATTGACATATATAAATAATCTCTTACAAGATGCTTGGTGGGGCTCCAAGTGGTTCAAAGTTCTCTGAATTTGCCTCACTTAAACAGCTTACTGACAGAATGTGAGTTCAAAGTTATTTCTGCCATACTACAGCATTAGGCAAGTTAGTAATAAGGAAAATGAACATCCATGCAGCTGTAATTGCTTCTGGAAAGTGTCATTAAAAAACCCCTTAACTCGAAATAACTTTTAGGAACCAGTTATTTCCACATGGTGTCTGCATACAAAGCCATGGTTTTGGCTCCTTGCCAGTGCTTAGGAGCAACAACTATGACTCTTGGCTTAGTGTTGCATCCAAACCAGGAATCAAGGTTTGTAACGTTAAAACAAACTATCATTAGCAAGTCAAGACAAAACCTTGGCTTCGGACCTTGGTTGGTTTGGAGTGAAACAAATCATAATCCCTGGTTCAGATGTAGCGCTTGTGATGTAGCACTTGTGATATTTTTGCTCCTGCTAGTTAACTGGGGGGGCGGGGGGAGAGAGAGAGAGAGAGATGGGGGGGGGGAGATCAAAGCAGGAACGATCTGCATATTCATGGTACAGTGGTACCTCAGGTTACATACGCTTCAGGTTACATACGCTTCAGGTTACAGACTCTACTAACCCAGAAATAGTGCTCCAGGTTAAGAACTTTGCTTCAGGATGAGAACAGAAATCATGCTCTGGCGGCGCGGTGGCAGCAGGAGGCCCCATTAGCTAAAGTGGTGCTTAAGGTTAGGAGCAGTTTCAGGTTAAGTACGGCCCTCTGGAACGAATTAAGTACTTAACCTGAGGTACCACTGTAAACCATTAACTGTGGTTTACTACTATGTGTCAAAGTAGCCAATTTGTCAGCTGCAAAGTTTATGCTACTTCAAGTGCTTTTCTGGTCACCATTAAAAAAAACAGCCTTGATTTTGTGATTACAACGTAATATGGCAGTTCGGTGGACTGTTTATTTATTTGGGCCATACTTTTACATGTCCCTGTAAAAACTTGGCCACAGCTTATGACTGAGAGATCTTATACCACAAATCTGTGCTCAGACTACACAATAAGCCAAAACACAGTTTAACTGCTACACCAAGGGGAGGTGGAACAGTGAGAAGCAAAATGGGTGTGATCCCTGGGAGCCAGAGTGCATTCATGCTAAGCCATAGTTTGGCTTAGCATTATGTAGGATGCAGCCTTGCTGTCTTTAGAAAACTTTTGTTTCTTCTGCCTATATTGTAGTTTGTTCAAATAGTGTAAATATAGTAAATACATTAATAGCGCAATCCTATAAATGCCTGATCAGAATTTAGTCTTATTGAGTTCAGCTGAAATGACTTCCCAGTTCTTATTATTATAAAGAATTTAGTCTCTGCAAATTAGTCACTCAAAACTGCTAAGCATTTACATTTTGATAATAGCACTTTGACTCTCAATACCAGGCAGTACAATATTACGGTACTGTGTATAGAAACTAGAATGAGGTTACCTGTTTCATTTTCACGTGACTTAAGCAGGATTTAGAAATCAGGTCTAGTGAGGTGAAAGAATAGCCTACTTATCCCTTAAGCTCATCTTTCTTAGCCCACAACATTTTACTCTACATGTAATTGGTATAGTTATGGTTAGGTTTAATATGAAGTACTTTGCCATCATTCTAATTGATTGAAGTGTTACAGAACCCACGCAACTGAGCACAAAGGCCATTCATATTAACTGTTGCGGATCTGCAATTTTGCAAGCCAGGCATTTTTTTTTTTAGAACATGCAAATGCTTATGCTGCAACTGTTGGCTTTGCACAGCAATTTTAAAAAAAAAAATCCAAACACGGCCGTACAGTCTCTGAATGCAATCACGCATTCATAAAACTCATTCTGTCTGACTTAATCAAAAAGACAATGAGGAGTCTGGGTAATTAATGATACATTTATCCTTTTATTATGTCAGGAATCAGTGGGAAATAATGCTCTCTTACAGGAAAGTATTAAGTTCTACAGAAACTCTTCCAGTGCTTCAAAGATAAACTATTAACTTTTGCTCTCTGGATCACAGTGTGGGGGGGAAATCCCTTTCTTGGAAATAAATTATTTCTCACATGCAAGAACAAAAGATGTTATTGCTGCACACAGTACTATATACATACATACTATAAGCTCATTAGAGTTGCACATGGAGCTGTTGCATACCTGCCTACAATTCCCGTATTTGTTCAAATGACCAACAAGAACTACCCATGAATATATGCCTTCTGTCATTGACAAAGGGGCATGGAGAGAATGGAAGTAAGCGGTGTTGTCCTCAGTGTTCACTTCAAATGCAGGAATCAATCTAAGATCCACCTGCAGACTTTTTTGCCAGCAACATCAAGCTCACAGGTAAAGTAAATGGGTCCTATAATTCCTTTATTTGTACTCATTAGATCTGTGGTGATATACATAAATTGATCCAAGATTGCCATGAAAAAGACATTTTGAATAGTCATAATACAGCCATCTTCAACTATAGGTGCTCTCTTCCAGGAGTCTATCTATGGGCTGTGTGTCTCTTGGACATCCCAGAATATTCTGTTTAAAGAGTCATCTACGTCGTAACCATAATATTTCCTACTCCATTTGCAACACAATGGGGCATCTAGTTTTAATACCATCTTTCAGCACTGATTGGATCAAAATCTCCAAGTGACATTAAATTCTACAGCACAGGCTTAATTGGATAAGAATGAACAACGTAGAATGCCTCCACAAAAGATGTCTCTCCTCCCACTTCAAATACAGCTTTGCCCTGCAGAGGCATTTCCAAAACAGTTGGAGAGAGATGCTGTCCACGGTACTGATTGTCAAGAAAATCCTTTATGTGTGGAGCATTATGTAGTTTCTGGGTATTTTAGCACCTTTCAGTGTTAAAGCTACCTTGTGCAAACTTCCATCAGTATGAAGTCAGACTAGAGAAGTAGGTATTACCTTTATTTTCAATATGCATTTCAAAGTTTTATTTCTGAATTGAAAGCTTTTGCAGATGACCTAGTTTTGACGTTACAGGAGCCAGAATCTAGTACGAAAAGAGTATTAGAATTGATTCAAGAATTTGGTCATGTGGCAGGATTTAAGTTGAACAAGTCAAAAACTAAAGTGCTTGAGAAAAAATTTACACCAATTGAGAAAGAGAGGTTTCAGAAGGAGACAGGTTTAACATTAGTTAAGAAAGTAAAATATTTGGGGGTTAATATGACTGCTAAGAATCTAAATTTATTTAAAGATAACTATGAGAAATGTTGGATAGAAGTGAAAAAAGATTTGGAAATATGGTCAAATTTGAAGCTTTCCCTGTTGGGTCGAATTGCAGCTATAAAGATGAACGTATTGCCAAAAATGTTATTTTTGTTTCAATCATTGCAAATTTTTGACAACATGGACTGTTTCAAGAAGTGGGAGAGACATTTCCAGATTTGTCTGGCAGGGCAAGAAGCCTAGAATAAAATTTAAAATATTAACTGATGCAAAGGAAAGAGGTGGATTTGTCCTGCCAGACCTTAAACTTTACTATGAATCAGCAGCATTCTGCTGGTTGAAAGACTGGCTGCTTCTTGAGAACACAGACATTTTGGACCTAGAAGGTTTTAACAACGTTTTTGGATGGCATGCATATTTGTGGTACGACAAGGTTAAAGCACATAAAGCATTTATAAACCATATTGTCAGGAAAGCATTGTTCAATGTCTGGATAAGATACAAAGATTTACTGGAAAATAAAACCCCAAGGTGGTTGTCACCAATGGAAGCGAAGGCTCAGAAAAAGCTCAATATGGAGGCCAAATGGCCGAAATATTGGGAAATATTGGAACAAGAAGGAGACAAATTGGAATTGCAGAGTTTTGAGAAATTAAAAGATAAAGTGCGAGACTGGCTTCATTATTATCAAATAAGAGAGGCCTATAATTTGGATAAAAAAATTGGCTTCCAGGTGGAAAAATCAAAATTGGAAACAGAACTGTTAGATCCCAAAACTAAGATACTTTCAAGAATGTATAACTTGCTGTTAAAATGGAATATGCAGGATGAAACGGTTAAATCTGCTATGATCAAATGGGCACAAGATATTGGTCACAACATTATGTTTGCTGACTGGGAACAGTTGTGGACCACCGGTATGAAATTTACGGCATGTAATGCCTTAAGAGAGAATATTATGAAAATGATATACAGGTGGTACATGACACCAGTCAAGCTTGCAAAAATCTACCATTTGCCCGATAATAAATGTTGGAAATGCAAAGATAATGAAGGTACATTCTTTCACCTTTGGTGGACGTGCCCAAAGATTAAGGCTTTCTGGGAGATGATCTATAATGAAATGAAAAAGGTATTTAAATATACCTTCCTGAAGAAACGAGAGGCCTTTCTCCTGGGCATAGTCGGCCAATTGGTGCCAAAGAAGGATAGAACTTTCTTTATGTATGCAACAACAGCAGCAAGAATACTTATTGCAAAGTATTGGAAGACACAAGAGTTACCCACCCTGGAAGAGTGGCAGATGAAGGTGATGGATTATATGGAATTGGCGGAAATGACTGGCAGAATCCGAGACCTGGGAGAAGAGTTGGTGGAAGAAGACTGGAAGAAATTTAAAGACTACCTTCAGAAACACTGCAAAATTAATGAATGTTAAAATGATGTTGGACTGAAAATAAGTGGCATTAGCAACAAAGTTAATAAGAATATGCAAAAATGAATTGATAAATGGATGAAAATATAGAGTTATAATATGTTAAGATATAGAGTTAAGATAAACTAAAGAGGGTAAGGATTTGCTGATTTGATTATTTAAATGGGAATACAAAAAGGGGAGGTGTGAGGAGGTTAAGGAAACAAGCTAATGAGTTTAAAGTTACTAAAAATGGATTTGTTTTTAATTCTTTGTTATCTATTTGTTTTTTGTATTTTGTATTTTTCTATGTCTTCTTTTTTGTATCTTGCTCTTTCTATGTGACTTTTTTCTATTTTGTAAACTTATGTTTTTGTAAAATCTCAATAAATATCTTTTACAAAAACAAACAAAGTTTTATTTCTGTTTTCCCAATACAATTTCTTTAATTAAATGCTTTAACATACAGTCCTAAGCAGGTCATCTCTCTGTTTTTGCATTCTACTTACCTTGGAGCTTGGGGTATCCCAGATGGCCAGTCCAAAGTAGTCTTCTTCCAAAAGATTGAGGTGATCACATACTTTCTTAAGAAGATCTTGCCCTTTGGCATGTTTCTGCACATGAACACAAATCTGTCATATGTGGTCACTTTTGTTTTGTGCATTCTAATATTCACATCCACAAGGTTATTGTATAGTATGTCTACCTTCCTTAGGCATTGACTTGAACATCATTAGCCCTTAAAATGAACACTGATCACTTTTAGATTGTTTCATTAAGATGGCTCACTTGGATGCAAAGAGAAAAAGGATATTTCGGCAGAAAAGAGACCTCATGCCGCTCAGAAAAATATCTAGGAAATTCCTTCCATTTTAGGAACATTACTTTAGCAAATGCAGGTTCCCCAAACCATGGTTACTGTGGTGATGCAAATGCAGAAATAAAGGAAGCCTTTCCTCCCTAATTAGTCTTGATTCTGGTTTTAAATGGTTGGTGGGAAGGGAATGAAGCACTAATGAGTATCTCCTGCAAGTGTACACATACTTACTTGCCTTATAAAAGCAAAACAGAATTGAGAACCTAATGGTCCCCTTGTAACATCTGTTCTGTTTGACTAGTCAGCGGTTCTCTTAGAAAGTGGAAGGTCCCCAAACTCCTGTTCATATTTATTTGATATGGTGGAAAGTAAGATGCAGGTTTGTGGTGAGGGAGTAGTTCAACTTAACCAGGTAACAGACAGGTGAATAAACACCCTGTTTAATCTAAACAGCAGTTCTCTAGAAGTTTGTACATGTGTTTGGCTAAGAGCCAAACCAATAATGTCCCCTGGAGCCCCAAACACATAAATCAGCAAAGCAACATTCTTTGTTTGCCAAGGCTTGAATTTCTATGCTCCAACAATGCTTTGCCCTCAGCTAACAGATCCCATTAAAAATACTCTAAATAGCTGCTTTATACTATCAGAACATTGTCTATTTTGGTTAGGAACAGTTCTCCAGGATTTCAAACTGGGTTCCTTTACTCAAAGACACTGGAGAGTGAACATGGGACCTTATGCAAGGTTAGCATGTGTTCTACTGCTGAACTATGGCTCCTTACCACATGCAGCAGCATGCCCAGTAGCTTCTACATTATTGCAAGAAGCTAAACCCCCTTCTACGCTCTGCACACAGGATGAAGATCTAAAGTTTATAAACACCACACTCACGTAAAGCCACTGCTGTATTAGCAGGCAGAAGCTAATCTTATGCAATAGTAATAGTATCATTAGTGTTGTACATGGATGAACTGACCTAATTATACAGGATCATTTAAGGTAACTGTTTTGCTCAAGCAGTCATGAAAACCCAGCCAAGATATGTATCTGCCCTGAGATTTAACCAGGGAACCTGAGATCATCTTGTGGAAAAGGAGAGACTGTGATGCATCTTGACACTTGAACCCTTTCAATTTCACTCTGTAAAATTCTATTATTGTTAGTAGTAGTAATATTCCTGATAATGTCCTCAAATCAAGTGGGCTAAAAGTCCAAACAAAATACTGCTACTATTATCGTCTTCTAGACATTACTAAGCAATTTATCTTAAAACTGCAAATTGTATTCTTTAAACTATATTAATAAATTCTGATAGTGTTAAAAATCATTTTTCTTTTTAATAATAAAAATAGATAAAGATATGCTTACATCCAGGGAACACTCAAAAATTGTGTCATCCAGCAAAATAATCTTGCAGTGCATGTTGTTTCTGGGTCTTCTGACTGTTTTCTGAGAACCTTTTAAGTCTTTGTCTGCTTTCACCTTGGTATTCTCCTTTTTTTCGTCCACCTGCTCCCCCTGCTCTCCTTCTTCCTTAATTTCAAGATCTTTATTTTCTGGATCTTGATCTTGATCTTCTCTCCTATCTTCCTGAGCAGGCTGAAATTAATGGATAAAAGTTAGCAATTTTGAACCAAAACACAAAAGTGGATCTATTCTGAGTAGAACATAAATGTTTACAACCCATAGAGAAAAAAGAGGGCATAGCCACAAGGAGAAGCTGAGAAGGTTCTGCTTCCATTTTAGTACTTTAGTCTTTCTGTTTTAGTGGGGGACAAGCTAGGTTCATAAGCCATAGTTTTCTCTAAGCATACTGTACATGGCCATGACTTCCAAAACTAGCAAACTACAGTTAGCACCATGCCTCCATGTTTTAATTTGCAACCACAGTTTAAAGGATTGGAGACAATTCTAGCCACAGTTTGACAATTCATATACCGTATTTTTCGCCCTATAGGATGCACTTTTTCCCCTCCAAAAATGAAGGGGAAATGTGTGTGCATCCTATGGGGCGAATGCAGGCTTTCGCTGAAGCCTGGAGAGCGAGAGGGGTTGGTGTGCACTGACCCCTCTCACTCTCCAGGCTTCAGGAGAGCCGCAGCGCCAGCCCCACAAGGTCGGGGGACAGCGGGGAGGCGGAACGCCGCCATCCCGCTGTCTCCCGATGTGGTTTGGAGGCTGACAGCGGGGAGACGCATGCTTCTCCCCGCCGCCAGCCCCGCAAGCTCTGGGGACAGTGGGGAGGCGCAGTGTGTCTTCCCGCTGTCCGCGGACCTGGTCTGCAGGCGGGCGGCAGGGAGAAGAGCGCTTCTCCCCGCTGCCTGCCCCGCAAGCTCCGGGGACAGCTAGGAGGCGCAGCGCGTCTTCCTGCTGTCCCTGGACCTGGTCTGCAGGCGGGCGGCAGGGAGAAGAGCGCTTCTCCCCGCTGCCTGCCCCGCAAGCTCCGGGGACAGCTGGGAGGCGCAGCGCGTCTTCCCGCTGTCCCTGGACCTGGTCTGCAGGCGGGCGGTGGGGAGAAGAGCGCTTCTCCCCGCTGCCTGCCACACAAGCTCCGGGGACAGCTGGGAGGCGCAGCGCGTCTTCCCGCTGTCCCCGGACCTGTTCTGCAGGCGGGCGGCGAGGAGAAGAGCGCTTCTCCCCGCTGCCTGCCACGCAAGCTCCGGGGACAGCTGGGAGGCGCAGTGCGTCTTCCCGCTGTCCCCGGACCTGTTCTGCAGGCGGGCGGCAGGGAGAAGAGCGCTTCTCCCTGCTGCCTGCCCCGCAAGCTCCGGGGACAGCTGGGAGGCGCAGCTCGTCTTTCCGCTGTCCCCGGACCTGGTCTGCAGGCGGGCGGCGGGGAGAAGAGCGCTTCTCCCCGCTGCCGGCCCCACAAGCGCCGGGGGGGGGGAATAAATTTTTTTTCTTTATTTCCCCCCCAAAAAACTTGGTGCGTCCTTTGGGCCGGTGCGTCCTATGGGGCGAAAAATACAGTATGTTAGAGAAAATGAAATGTTAGGGGTTATTAGCATACAATAGGGGAAGAAGTTGCATACAGGTCTACAGGATATTCACAAGCCTCCAGACCATGGTTTGGAGGAGTGGGGTTGTTGTTTTGCAAGCCTTCAAAAGCTTCTTTAATGCTTTTTATATTTTTAAAATTCATACATATAATTGGAAACTGGGAAAGAGCATAAAATATCAAAAGTTGGTTATATAGGTAATGTTGTATAAATTTCCTTTTATTAAGCTGCTTTGAGATTTTTGATTAAGTGATATATAAATCTAACAAAATAAATAATTATATAAACTAGAGCCTACTGAAATGCTTACCTTAATCTTTGGAACATATTACAATTTGCAATAGACTAAACCTCTTACCAATTAGATACTAAAGGTTGTATCTAACATTAGCCATATTTAGATAGACCCACTGAAATTAATGAATATGACTAACTTGGGTTTCTTAACTTCAATGGATTTACTTCAAGTAGTACTTACCTGGACACAAATCTGAGGCTGCAGTTCTAGTCACATTTACTTATTAAAGCCACAAGTGTATGAGCAGGCTGCACATGTCAGCATGTTCTTGAATGTCTATTAATCACGTTAAAGGTAAAGGTACCCCTGACCATTAGGTCCAGTCACGGACAACTCTGGGGTTGAGGCGCTCATCTTGCGCTATAGGCCGAGAGAGCCGGCGTTTGTCTGCAGACAGCTTCCAGGTAACGTGGCCAGCATGACTAAGCCGCTTCTGACAAACCAGAGCAGCGCACGGAAACACTGTTTACCCTCCTGCCGGAGCGGTACCTATCTACTTGCACTTGATGCACTTTCAAACTGCTAGGTGGGCAGGAGCTGGGACCAAACAACAGGAGAAAGAAAACTAGTTTGTGTCATATTTACCTGTGTTTCTGCACTGCTCAATGAGTGAAGATCTAAAGATGGGTCAGTCCTGAGCTCAGGTTCAGGAGCAGCTATTGGGGCTTTCAGCAGAATCTCCTCATTGAGATCGAGGTCTGTCTCTTCCTGGCCTCCTTCACCAAGATCCTTTGTTTCTGCCTCGTTACCTTCTTCCTCAGAGACCTGAGATTTGGGCCTCTTGAGGAATGATGAAAACAGGCGTGACAGGCCCCGACTTTCAGAAGTGCGCTCTTTGTTCTTGCTCTGGTCCTCTCGTGTAGGCGTGTCACCATTGGATGCTTTTAGCTTCTTCTTTGACTGATTATCCCCCTCAGGTGCTTTCTCCAAGAAAGCTTCCTGTGTTCCTGTTTCAGCAGCTACCTCCTCCTCTTTTGGCGGCTGCTGCTTGGGAGTCTCAGCCTCTGCCACTAAACTCTTTTCAGTTGTCATGTTTCTGTTGACAGAAATGTATAAGAAACTTAACTGAATAAATGCTATGTGATCACAAAACCACTGCAAACTAATCACAAAGCTCCAAAGGTAACAAGGGTGCTCTTGGTGTCCGCTTATCGAAGATGCAATTAATAATGGAAGCAGCAATTCTTGTTGTTCGAAACTATTTTCACATACAAGTATAGCCTTGCATGCAAGTGCACATTGTTATGCTATATAAACATCTAGCTACTTTTGTTACTTCAAGAATGTCTAGAATTATCATTCGCAATTATGATCACAGAAGGAGCACAAAGGCAGATGACCAAATCTGCCAAACTAGGTGCTAAATTACAATCAACAGCATATAAACTGTGTGAAATAAATAAATAAAATGTTGTCATCTTAGAAATCAATATTAGAATGCCGGTATCAGAACCAGCCTACTGAACAGCAGGTATTTGTTGTTCTTGCCAAATGCTCAGGGACTCAGAGCTCTCAGAGAGCATTCATACTACCTCAAGCACACTTTCAATTATACTGCATTGTCCCTCTCTCAAGACAGAACAGATGCAGTTCCACACAGAAGTGAATAACCTTTCTGGTCCAGTAGGCCAGACCCTTAACTGTCCCCATCCTGAAGGCCAAGTCTGACAGGTGGGTAGGCCTGTCAATCACCTGTTCATCACTATTTCACTGCAAACATTCCCCACAAGTAATTGATGGCACATTACAACCCTAGTTAAATTCAAATATTGGTAGAGAAGAGTTTTTGAACCTCTTTATGCTTTTATCCAAAATGCAGGGGGCATCAGCATGGTGCAGGTGCACATGTGCCTGAGGAGGCCCTTCCTGGCAACAACAGAGCCACACACCCCTCCCAAAATAGACTTAAAACAGAATTCTTTTTCAGCAAATAGAACAGGATACAGTATGTGTCTAATTACAGGTTGTGTATATGGTCCTTTGTAAACTGCTTTGTGGTTTTTTGAAACAAGTGATACATAAATTTTATGAACAAAAAAATAGAAATAATAAATAAATTAGTTTCTGGGCCTGAAAATGGTGTCAATCTGCCCAAATGCATTGTGACTGATCAGAGTAATTTGTCCAAATTTTGGTGACCTGTTTGAAAAGTGGCCACCCCTAATTTTTAACTAAAGGCTGATTCAGACATAACCTGGTTCATACATAACGCTGATCCAGTAAACTATGTATTAGCAGATCAGGAGCAAAACGTTTGCTTGAACATTATTTCCTCAGGCCTCAGTTTTCCTAGTTTCTGAAACCATAACACATAACATAAAAGTCTCTTCAGCTCCTGTTATTTTGTTTACATAGATTTCTACCCTATCCTAAGGACATCCAGTGAAATTCATAAATTTGAACCCAGACCTCCAAATCCAAAAGTATATTAATTCAAAAGCTAGTGTCATGCTCTACAGAATTTCATGCAATAACATTTCCAGAGGTTAAGTGAAAAACACACTTCTGTTGCAAAATCATCTATGCCTTTGAGCAATTTGTCTTTATCCAGACACACTAAACAGCTGAAATCTGCCATTCTGCTTGTGTAAGGCTATCCTTGCATTTCAAGAGAGCAGGGGAAGAGTGCATCTTTCACATTTCTGAAGTGAATGTTTTCTGTTAAAGGGCAGTTAGTTCATGTAATCAGTGGCACAATGTTTAGCATGGCTGCTGAGAAAGATAAGAGTCACATGTGAATTATAAACACTTATCATTTATATAGTGCATGTTAGGTTCCCAGGACTTCCCATACATTATCTTAGTAATCTTCACAACACGGGCCCCAATGGACTCAGCAGGACTTGCTTCTGAGTAGACAACTAGAGCACTGTATTGTAAGTTACTGCTAACGAAACAAGGGCAAGGCAGCATAAAGCCAGCATGCATTTTAGTTTAAACTTAAATGTGGATATTTTTCATTCAATTTCTATGTAAGAAACACATCTGAAATGGGACATTTCCTCCTAAATTAAATAGAGAAATGTAATTTTAGTACATCAGGCATGTTGAAGAGGTTGATCACGATTGCCCAGTTGATCGCATGGGTATCTTAGATCTCTTCCAAAAAAGCTCAACAACTCTTGGCAATGACAATGGGTAGATCACAGCTTGTCTTTTTGTACTGTGAGTAGATCGCAGTCTTTTGGGAGTTGGACATGCCTGCAGTACATGATACCCTTTACCCTGTACAATCCAAACCCATCACTTGATATCATTGAGTGGAGCACTAATAGTGGCTCCCCTTTGGGCCAAAATCACAACTTATGTCAATGAAGAGTTGTGTCTTCAGTGTAAACTTCATGGAACTCCATAATACCACAGAAAGTTATAAACAGGCACCATTCCTACTGAGTTTCAGACACCTAGTATCCTGGCTTTCTCTGTTAGATGGAGAACTTGAACCCACAGCTCTAGTTCTGCTTCTCATATGTTTTTTTTGTTGTTGTTGTTGTTGTTTTTGAGATTCTAAATTATTGAGGTTTTACATTTTGTAGGTTTAATTTATATTTTACATTTCATTGCTGTAAGCTACTTTGAGACCTTTATGGTGAAAAGCAGGGTATAAAATTTTAAAGAAATATAATGCCAGTTTTCTGAAATTGTAAAATCACCATTTGCAGTATTTCACCATATAATAAAACAGCTTTTCAACTCGTGCAAGTTCAGAGTCCATTCTTTACACTAGTAAAAATTATCCAGCCATCCCCAGCTACTCTGGTAGCCAATATTCGTTTTCAAATGGTATAAATTTAAATACACCTCTGAAGAAAAGTGCTTGGAAAAATAAATAAGGCTGTTTCTTATTTATAATTACACCAGATAGTGCAATGAGAGCTAAGGCGGGCTGAAGAAAGTATATGAACAAATATTTTCCAGCAACCTGCTTCCCTTCTGATATTTTGAGCTACAATTCCCATCAGCCAATGGCCAGGGATAATATCAGTTGTAGTTCAGCCTGGAGAATCCTGCAAATAATTATACCATCATCATACTGGGCTCCCTGCTATTTAGCTTGTGTGATGGAACTCCATCCTAACTGTGATAAGAGAAACTCCTTTCCTTGCTAGTTTTTAAAAGGTCTTTAAACCTCACTTTTTATTGAAGCTGTTAAGAATTATTTTACCTGTCATATGTTGGATAAGCTAGATGGCCACTTTGTTGTCTTGCTGGTCTGTATATTTTTAGGATGCTAAATTGATTCTTTAAATGTTGTGATAGGTTGTGTTTATTTTATGGATTTAATAGAATCATGAAATTGTAGAGTTGGAAAAGACCCCAAGGGTAATCTAGTCCAACCCTCTGCGATGCAGGACACTTTTACCCAACGTGAGACTCAAATCCACGACCCCTAGATTAAAAGTCTCATGCTCTAATGACCGAGCAATCTAAGAGGCAGAGCCTGCTTGCTTGAGTGTCTATTTTATTTGTATACGACGTTGGGAGGCGACTACCTGAAAAGCAGTGTAGAAATATTTGCAATGAAGTGAAATAGATATGTTTCCATTCAGCCCTATCATTAGAAAGAATGAGGGGACACAGGCAGCAGATGCTGGGGATGTGGGGCAGGATTGGCAGACACAAGGCTGTTCCTCCTGAGCCTCCTGGTTCCCTTCGGCTGGAGGATGTTTGTAGGCTGTGTTACCTGTCACACATCACTAGGCTAGTCAGCTGCCCAAAGGTGTCATCCACAATACTACGCTGCTGCCAGTACTGAAATAAGATTCAGCTGCTATTCTAGTCTGTCTGAACTTAAGAGTGGTAAGGGTCTTAAGAGTGGTATCTTGTCCTTCGCCTCTGAAAGCAAAATGTCTTGGACTGGTCCTACCATTCAGCAATGTGAGGACAGAGAGAAACAGAACTATACTTTGGGCTGAATGCCAAAACAACCTGCTTTGTTACTGAATTCTATCCAATCAACTGGGGAAAATACAAACAAAAACATCATGCTTTAGAAATCTTTTCAATCTACCACTCATGGCTTTGAAGTGGGGAATGAGGTACTAGTTTATGTGCAACTGCAGCCCTAATTGCTATTTCTACATAGTAAGCAAGACACGCCCTTAAAAAAAAACCATTTCCAGTTTTAAAAAGTAAACTTGGGACAACAAAGATTGTCGCAGGACTGACTGTTTATACTGGCCTGTTGTATTCACAGGATATACAATTCATAGCTGGGGTTTGCTTAGATAAATTAATGTCTCTAAGTCTTCCTGAGAATAACAATACTTTTTACAGGGAAGCCTTAGTAGCATCAGCCAAATAAGCTTAGCAGGAAAAACAAGAGGATGCAGAGATGGGCACATACAAGCAGTTCCTTTTCCTCTTATCTCCTTTGCTCCTTCATTGTGTTCTTATTCTGTTTTTAGACCCCCTAAGTATGATCACCTGGAGTCTTTTTTCTCTCTCCTTTCAACTGAAACTTGGCAGCCTTAGCAGGATGTAAAACAAAGCACCTTTTAATTTTAAAAACATAATTATTTTTAAAATAATTAACAGGGCACTTAAAAAAAAATCTAAATAAACAACGAGATAGAGCCAAACATGCCCTTCTGCTCATAGAAAGCTCTTCTGCTTATGGAAAAGTTTTATAGCTAACACTAGTGCCTTGTGTGAGAAATGTTAAACTAAATGCAATTTCCTGCACAAGCAGAAACATGAGATCTGTTACAGAACCTATTATAGCACTACACAAATTCTTAAAGGTAAAGGTAAAGGTACCCCTGCCCGTACGGGCCAGTCTTGACAGACTCTAGGGTTGTGCGCTCATCTCACTCTATAGGCCAGGAGCCAGCGCTGTCCGGAGACACTTCCGGGTCACGTGGCCAGCGTGACAAGCTGCATCTGGCGAGCCAGCGCAGCACACGGAACGCCGTTTACCTTCCCGCTAGTAAGCGGTCCCTATTTATCTACTTGCACCCGAGGGCACTTCCGAACTGCTAGGTTGGCAGGCGCTGGGACCAAGCGACAGGAGCGCACCCCGCTGCGGGGATTCGAACCGCCGACCTTTCGATCGGCAAGTCCTAGGCGCTGAGGCTTTAACCCACAGCGCCACCCGTGTGGTCTTAAGCGTTTGCAAACCGTGTGGTCTTAAGCGTTTGCAAAACAGGGCAGTGGCTATATTCCTTCCGTTCATGGTTTTTTGTATCCAACCCTATAATCTGTCTCCAAAACATTATTACCACTATAAATGTCACACACATACAAAAATCCAACCTCAAAGTCAACCAAGTTCTGTAGACAGCAGCCAATGGGGTAACAGTGGGGGCAGAAAAATGAATAGCAGGATATCTTAGGGAAAGTAGCACTAAGCACACAGAAAATGTGAATAACTTGACCCAAACATCATAGTAGACGGGGGAGGAGTTAATCTGTTTTCTAAGTAAAATGCAGAATGCTGGAGAGTTGCTTCTGTGGTGAGAGTATGAATGCAGTTCATAAACAAATCTCTAAGATGGCTTCTTGGTCATTTTGCTTTACATTGTTTGGTTTGATTTATATTAATATTTTGTTCACCACTTTTAGAGCCTTTGAGTCATATAAGGTAAAGGTAAAGGGACCCCTGACCATTAGGTCCAGTCGTGGCCGACTCTGGGGTTGTGGCGCTCATCTCACTTTATTGGCCGAGGGAGCCGGTGTAGCTTCCGGGTCATGTGGCCAGCATGACTAAGCCACTTCTGGCAAACCAGAGCAGCACACGGAAACGCTGTTTACTTTCCTGCTGGAGCGGTACCTATTTATCTACTTGCACTTTGACGTGCTTTTGAACTGCTAGGTTGGCAGGAGCAGGGACCGAGCAACAAGAGCTCACCCCGTCGCAGGGATTCGAACCGCCAACCTTCCGATCAGCAAGCCCTAGGCTCTGTGGTTTAACCCACAGCACCACCCACGTCCCTAATTGAGTCATATAGCAGTATACAAAAATATCATAATGTAGCATAATATAACATCCTGAATGGGATGTGGTAGTAATATGGAAAAAACAAAAAGACTCATTGCATTTTCACATGGAACCCTTTGTTATTCAGCAGAGGCTACCAGGCAAGGGACTGTTTATGAGCACCACTGTTTAAAAACTGTGGAAAAATTAAATTCTTTCAGCTTGTTTGTGGCTGAAAATAATTTTAAAAACATATGCAATATAAATTGTTTATCTGTTGATAACTGTGAGGCACAATCAAGCCAACTTCAGCACTTTTAGGTCTCACTGATTTCAAACAGTGAAGTCACATATTTCACATATTTAACTAAGCCGTCTTTCTAGAACATCATGAAGCAGCAGCTTTAGACAAGATTTAGATTTATACAAACATTCAATTGTCTGTTCAGCCATGAACTTACTGGAAAGCGACTTTCCGTTTCAGTTCTCATTTGTAATCTAGTACCTCATAATGTCACTGGAGGATGAGTGGTAGGGCTTGATAATCTCACCTGCTCCTCTTGCCAGCTTCAGAGGCCAAGATGAGTCTGAAGCCAGAGCTACAGAAGCAGGCTGTACTCTGAGCTTGGATAACCTATCAGGCACAGAAGCAGAGCAGGCTCAGAGCTAAAGGAGGGAGGTGGAAGCTTGCATCCACAACTGAGGGGTACTCCAAGCTCAGAGCACTAGTTGGGTTCAGAGGCAACTCAAACTTCTCTGCCTGCCTGCGCCAGCTCTGAGTTATTGGGGAAGGACTTATTTTCTACCCTCCTCCCAGTTCCAAGGTTAGAGCTCGGAAGAGGATGAGTTATTTATTGCTTTCACTTCATTCTGCATATGAGAAAAAGGAGAGAATATCAGGAAGAATCTCCCAATTTCTTTTAAATGTTCATACTCTGAGTATATCCAGGTCTTTCCCAAAGTGGTACATTCTTGAGCTACATCCTTGCATTAATACATTATTATTATTATTATTATTATTATTATTAATCAGAGACTAGAGTTATTTGTTAAATCTGTGAATTTAGCTTGGATCTAGGAACCATAGAATTGTAGAATGCTTTTCATTAGTAAAAAAATTAATAATAGTTTCCATATCAATCTGTGAGGAATACTTTTAAACATTACAATAACCCATGATGCTTGTGGTAGTACATATACTGAACACTTCTTTTGTTCCCCAATTATGATAGACTCTGCACAGTATTAGAAGCTGAGATACGAAAGCTAGGAGCTAAATGACACCTTAAACCTAGGTTATGGGCACAAGAACGGAATGTCTAGGCACGCTTTTTTATAACAAGAGTACAAAGCTGAAAATGAATGAACTGCACCTAAATAATCTTATGTTCATTTTTAACATGGTCTAGTCCTTCCCTTGCCCACCCCCTAATATTCTTAAGAAGTCTCTTCTCTAGTCTTCAGAGGGTGGCTGGAAGTGGGGAGGCAAAAAAAGGTCCTCCTTTCCTTCCACTCTGCAGTTTTAATCTAAAATCTTAGGCGCAGTACTGCACCCAGAGCTCAGAAACTGCTCACACTAATGAAATTCCCTGTCGCAAATGTGCCTAGAACAATGGGAGTTTCGAACACTAAATCTGCAACCAGCCCATGGAGATGCAATACTATTGGCAGGAGTCTCTGGTTTTCCTGTATACCTTAAAGAAGTATATCAAATTTGTGACCTAGTGTGTCACAAATAGATCACTGTCAGCACAGCTGCACACCAGCATGAAAGCTATTTCCTTTGGAATAGGGATAGGCAGAAGACTGTGCAACAGTTATGCACATAATGTATACATATGTGTAAAATAAGTGAGGGGCACTGTCTTTTTTACATCTATATTCTTCTTTTCCTACAAGAAGCTTAAGAAAATGTACATTATTCTGGCCCTATGTTTTATCCCCACCACCCCATGAGGTAAGTTAGGCTGAGAGAGAGTGATGGCTAAAGGTGAGCTTCATGGCTGAGTAGGGCTATGAACTTGGGCTTCCCCAATCTGCTCAACACTCCACCTATTAAAAGAACAGGAACCTGTGGCCATCCAAATGTCGCTGAACTACAACTCCCAACATCTGTGACCATTGGCCACAGATGGCTGGCTGAGACTGATGGGAGTTGCAAGTTCAGATACTTTTACAGACTAACAGGTTCCCCACCTCTGCACAAGAGAATAGGCTGCTATTATCTACCTAGGATATCTAAATTCTTTCCTCAAGCCAGTTATCTCAACATGCAACAAGGAACAAATATTTCATTGTGTGATTTTTAAAAACAGCCGGCAATAAGTGTTTATGTATTATGCTTGTTCTGTATTATATTATATTGGATAAAACACTTAAAGCAGTCAAAATAATATTCTCTTGTTTCTGATGTATATGATGACTTTAAACACCCTAAGAAGCTATTAGCTGTTTAACATTGCCATTATTATCTAACAACCCTTTCAACTGAGTAGTTAAGCATATCTAGGATGGAAAAAGTGCTTCTGATAGCACTCTGTGATCCTGCCAAAACCCTGGTCTTGCTGTGGAATGACAAGATGCTGAGTACAACCAATACAATTGCTCTGAAGCACCCTCTCTAATACAGGAAAAAAATGTTTTTAGCCCTATAGTATACTGGGGATCTGCATTCTATGAAACCGGCTGGAAGACAGCAGGAAAACAGGTGACAAAAGTCCTGCTGTGAAGCTGGCTGAACGTAGATTGTGCCTATTTGATGGTGAAAGCAGCAAAAAGGACATATTTTGCTACCTCCATCACATCCTCAATGAATCATCCAGCAGACATGTGTATCAGTGGGCAGTGTCCAGGGCACCTCAGAGACTTGCTGCGATTTGCTTGCTAGCCACTTTGAAGACAAATTTGTCTACCTCCATAGCAGACTTGACACCACAGTTGACACAGCTCCAATTAAGCAATTCTGCTACCTAGCAGAGTTCAAAATGCATGTACATGCAAGGCCCAATACAGCTTGTTATCACATTACTTGAGAGACCATGTTACCCCCTTACATACTCAGTACATTCTGCCAGAGACTCTCCTTGAAGTCCCTAAAATATCAGACACCTGCTGTACAGCAACTTAGAGCAGGGTTTTCTGTGGGGCTGCCTGTGTTTCGAGATGTGTTTTGAGATCCGTGTTCAGATGCTCACTATTTGTAGGTCCAGTTTTTGGAAACAGTTGAAGAATTTAGGGGGAAATTAGTCCACATTTCAATTAAAAATAATTTCCAAAGTTAATATCAAGAATAAAAACAAGAATATCCAACAACAAACAAAATAGGATAGATGGCATTAATGCAGGGAAAATTAGGAGCAACAATAATACCTGAAATCAACAAAGACCAATTTTGTTGTCTTGTGTGCAAATTGATGTATTCAGCGATTTAAGTCGTTCAGTCCTCAACTCACATTTACATTATCAATGTAATGCCTCAATTCAGAATAGGTTATAATTTACTCAGACTAATCTGTAAATTTCCATGTTCAATTTGAACTTCTGAAGTCTGGTCCCCTTTCTTTCATCAGTCAAACCACACAGTCCTCCCCACCTCACCTTATAAATGGGCTTATTTTCTCTTTGTTCTTGCCATTAATATTGGATTTCCCTCTTCCTTTTGTCCAGAACTTCTTTTCCAATAGATATCCAGCTGATAAAGATTTCCCCAATGTATCCCTGGTCCCAACCAGCTGCCCGATTAAGCTTCTGTTTCATTTTGTATTAAAAACACTCAACTGGGAAATACTTAATATCCCTGATTCCATTTAGGAGAACCTCCAACGCAGATGTTGCTAGGAAGACAGCAGGGGGGCATATGCTGTGAAAACCTGGGCCAGTTTTAAAGCAATCTTTTGATTTCCCCCTTCTCTCTGTTGTGCTAAATACAGGCTTCTTTTAGAACCCTCAGACACAGGACAATCAGTCTGCAATTTTCAGTTTTCATTTTCAAAGGCAGCCTGTGTGTGTATTTACTTAGAAGTAAATCCCACTGTGTCCACTAAGGTTCACTCCCAAATAACTGTGCAGTCTTATTGCAGCTTAAATGATTCCCAAGATACTAATTCAAACAGGAAACTATACATTAAGTAACAGACAAAACCATCACAATATAGCTAATGTCAAAAACAAAGTAGAAAAGGGGCGGGTTATACAATGGAAACACTGACTGGGCAAGATCCACAATAGCGTTAAGCATGCATCTGTTCATGCCACAGAGCTTCTCCTCTCCCCTGTACCCCCAAAATCTCCTTCCGGAGTCAGTGAAATTTCCAGAGCAGAATGGAGGGGTGCAGGGACTAGAGTGGGGAAAAGAGAAACAAAAGGTTTCACTTGTGCAAGCAGATTTCCATTGCAGAAATGAGCAAACATCACTGAATGTCATCCACTATGGCCAAGTTCAGATATCATTTTCCATATTTTGATGGAACTATTAGGAATAATCAGTGCTCCCAGATTTAAGCTACTGTTTCATGTTAAAGGTCTTAGGTTTCAACCCACTTCTCAATGAAATTCAGGGCAAAACTGACTGATTTTAGCTGATCTTATTTACCTTCCGTAGGGCAAAACTAGACATTATATGGAAGACCAGTGTAAAATTCACTTTATTTTACTTCATTATGTTTTATGATTAGCAACCAAAGGAGGTTATGATTTGGTCAGAGAAGTGCTGAAGGGGATTTTTTTTCCTGATCACAGTCCATCTCCCAACCTGCTTTTCCACCTGCAGAGAAAAAGATACCATCTTGCTCCCACTGCAATGGAAAAGCAGTTGAGAGGCAATTTTGTCTGGAAAAAGCAACCAACAACCATTTCACTGTTTGTGTGATCAAATATGTAGCCTCCCACAAATGTTTTTTTTTTCTGTTAAAGAGTCAGGAAACTTTTATATTATTTTACTTCACAAAATTCACAATAAGAAGTCATTTGCTTCATGCCCTCAATGCACTTTTTAAAAAATTGCTGTTTGCAATTAGAGAGGCATAACAAAGTCCATGGTTTAGAAATATCTTTCTTAGAGTTCTACAGAATTCTTCACCAGGCTGTTAGAAACTCAGATATATAAACTAGGCACCAAATGGTGCCTTAAATACATGATCTGTCACCACAACAGAATGTCTATTTTCCATGGAGTTGAACTAGATAACCCACAGGGTTATCTTCCAATGCTATGATTCTATGATCTCAAATGCATTGCTTGACTGTAGCTTGCTCTTACAATAATTCACTTGTCCCAGTATGCTGCAAGCAGAAAAAACAGAAATGGAAGTGGTATTAACAATGGACTAAGGCAGAGGTTTTTAAACTATGGGTGCCAACCTAGCACCCAGAAAACTCCATGTAGTTGCAAATGGACCTTCTCCAGTAGCAAAATATGCCTGACACCTGGGGAATTTCAAACAATGGTCTTGATGTTATGATGAAGAGTTATGAAGGATTTGAAAGCTTACTCACTATTTTCTGACATTCTGGTTGGACCTAATAGGTAATGCCTCACAATGGATTCTGCAATACTTCCTAATCAACACGGCTTCCTTTTATCTGTTTAAGACTCTAAGCAAACAACGCATTAGCCTCCAAACAAGTATTCATCTTCAATTTGCACCCAATAAGTTACATCCAGATCCAAAATAATTCTGATTGTTAAAGGCATAATTCCAAACATATTACCTATTAGCTTCAGCACGTAGATGTAGCTTACAGCAGAACCAACAAGACAATTTTGTAAAAATCCACATTCAGAGTATAAAGGAATAAAAAGCCACACAAATCCGCTTTTCTGCAAACACTGTTGATATCATTGTTAGAGTTAAAACCACAGTGATGAAGCCCCTTTAAACAAATCCAGCATAAAAATGCAGCGCGGGACCAAAAAGCTGGCTATGATCATACTCTGTGCTAGCCAGAAAATGCCTGGTTTCTGCTGATGT
Source organism: Podarcis filfolensis (assembly GCF_964270895.1). Taxonomy (NCBI): domain Eukaryota; kingdom Metazoa; phylum Chordata; class Lepidosauria; order Squamata; family Lacertidae; genus Podarcis; species Podarcis filfolensis. Next base: position 66,903,188 of record NC_139611.1, on the reverse strand, counting down.
AATCAAAACCTTCTTAAAGCCACCCCTTCTATATTTCCTCAAAAGCAAATTAAAACAAATTATTTGGTATACTATCATAAGAACTAAGGGATCAGAAGCACTTTCATGAAAAACCCACTTTTTAAAAGTAAACAATTATACCTGATTAGTGAAGTAGGTACCGTATATTTCTTATGTGCCAGGTGATTATAACATAGATGACCACCGCAAACCTATCAATTGTTCATAAGATAAGCAGTAATCAAAGTCTACAGTCCTTGCTCTTTCACATTGTGAACTTAAATAGCAGTAAGGAGCTATCCGGCAAGCTGCATTAAGTAAGCCTGCAATCCTGAAGTGTAAATCCCACCAAACTTAGTAGGTCAAGCTGCAAGACTCACAACCTGATCCTATGTTTACTCAGCAATAAGTTCAATGGAGTTTGTTCCCAAGTAAACATACATATGATGGCAGCCTTGTTTTTATCAGTTTTACTAGATAAGAAATAGAGAAAAGCAGACTTGATGCTACAAGTCCTATGAAATATCAGAATGAAGCTGATTTCAGAAGCACATGCCTAGCTTTGGCTCAATACATCATGGCTGGGATCCAAACAGCTACCTGAGGTGAACCCTATGAGTTGTCTGCCCAGTAGTTCCCCAGTACTTTTTCTTCTTTCAACACCAGACCTATAATTTTTTCTCCAAAGTTTGTAGTATCAGAGTGAAGTAAGAGTGAAGCCAAACATTGATTTTAGTATTATAAATCTGTTATTTTACCAAAGAAAATCACAAGATAGAAAAAAGTTAGTATTATCAATAGTTTTAACATTTACAGTGCATTTCTATACATGCCTATGTAGAAAGAAGTCCCATTTCAACGGCTCCTACTCCCAGGAAACCTTGTATAGACTTGCAGTCTTACTACAGCAGACTGCAGTCTTCATGTAGCAGAATGATGCAAGAAAACAGGATGTAAAAAATACACTTGACCTTCGTAACACTGTACATAGAACACACCCATTTCTGGTGAAGCAGCACAGTTACTCACAGAAGGAGCGTGTTACCAATATAGAGATTTGCTACTGCATAATAAACAACAGGAGAAATCACTCCCAGAAAGGGACATGGGGCAATATTAGCAGGGAAAGGGCATTTCAGTGAACAATTGCATTCACCTTTCTGTCACTTGGACTACTAAGGATGAATTATATTGCCACCAAATTTCTATATGAAAATCACTTCCATGTGCCAATATACATCACTGAGAGCAAGATTACACAAATATGGAAAACCTTCACACACTAGGACCTACAGGGATATGACTTTAATGTAGACAGATGAATTGGGATAAAGGTGCCAGAGCATACAAAGTTACCCAGTGCATTCCTCAGAGGGTTGAAATAAATGTCTTTCCACAATCCCAGATATATTATGACAGAGGTGTGAAGTTTCAGATGCCCGGTGGGAGGAGGGGATTGATGCAACCCTCCAAGCTTCTCCATCCAGCCTTCAGGAGCCAGGCTGGAATGTTCCTTAACTATGATAATATTGTTCGCCTTGATGGAGTTGGGATATACAGTATTTGTGTGTGTACAGAAACTTTTAACTTTTGTGTGACTGGATGTAACTTACTATGCAAAAGGCAAAGAGTTACATCCTACCTACTTTTCCCTCTGGCAAATGTCAGTGCTCCCTATCAAAGGTTTCCCACGCAAGATTGCAGGCCTTGAGCTGAGAAAGGATCCTCACTTCTGTATAAGGTTTTTAATATTAGACATACTTGGAGTCTACATGTTAAAATCAAAGGATCTAAGTTAATATCAATCATTTCAATGGGTCTACCATGAGTATAACTTAGATTACTGTATCCTGCATCTCTTAAGATGGAATAAAAAATGTCATCATAGAATCATAGCACTGTAGACTTGGAATGGACTCTGACAGTCATCTAGTCCAACCCCTGCAAAATGCAGGAATAGCAGCTAAAGAATCCCTGACAGATGCCCATTCAACCTCTGCTTAAAATCAAAACTTAAAAGCTATACTTATTCTCATTCATTGCTGTAACATATACAAATCAAAATTATTCACTCAAAAAAAATGATTCATTCTATTAAAACAAATAAGATAGAAAGCCAAGTAATGAGGTCAATGCAGAATTCTAATCCTCACTGAGAGACAGGTACAACAAGGAAATCCACAACAGAAGTTGAGATGAGACACCATTCGTGGTCATTAATTAGAGCAAATCCACATCCTTTATTAAAATAACCCTAAGATTTTCTGTTTGGGTGAATATTTTGTAAGTCTGCACAGGGTTGCTGCTATGTCAGTACTTATGCCAGTGTAAATACCTGGCATCCTGTGGCTTGTACTTTGGACTACCACCCTCCTGTAAGGGCTCCACTTGTCCCACATCTGTTATGACTTAGGAAACTTTCACATTCCAACGTATTGTCAGGAAAACACACAAGTGAAATAAACTCCCTATTCTTCCCTCCAAGTGATGACAAGCTTCATTGATACTTTAAGTTAAAACTGTTTCCATAATGGAAACAATTAGATATTGGTAACATACATTTTCTGTGACTTTAATTGTTTGTGCTGCCTCACCAGAAATGAATTCAAACTGGTTTTGGATTATTTATCGACCAGCCCTAGATATCATGGTCAATGATATTGAAAGTCAAAGAGAAATTGAAGAGAATCAGCAGGGTCACACTCACACTATTTCTCTCCTAACACAGGTCATCAAGCAGGGTGATCACAGTATATAGTTTTACTGTCCTGAGGTGGTGGGCCAACATAAAATTGACAACTTGCAACACTGCATTCAGTGAGCCTGAGCATATCCAATTTTTGCTTTGAACAGCAGACCTTAGGAAGAGGTTATAAAACACTAAACTAAATAAAAAAGCATAGATTATTTAGAAACAAATTCCATTCCACTCAATGGCACACTGCACAGTAATGTGTTCGGAATGGAAATGCCAGATTCAAGATTATTGCTCTCCTAGTCTGTCATGGTCACTGCGAATGAGGATGCAGAGGAGAAAATGACACACCAGTGAATATAGCACCAACTTTTCAGATGATTTGTGTTTTGTGTAAAAACATTTTCCCTAACCTGCTATATTTTAAGTTTATTTCCTCTGTTTTAAGCAGTAAATCATTTCTACTTTGCAAGAAGAGTTAACTCGCAAACCATAAAGAACACTACAGACCTAAATACTTTCAGAAAATTAATACTTTGAACACTAATTTCCAAAAGGTAAAATAAGATCTATTTTGCCGAAGCAAAAACACATGTGACCATGTTAGCAGAAATAATATAAGCAAAGAGACAGGAGACCATATCAGTACAGCACACAGGGAAAATGTGTGACTGATATGAATGAAACTGATAATATTGAACCATGTAAGAACTGTATCATTAAAAAGAGGCTAAGGAGCAGTGTTAGAAACTGAGATATGAAAGCTAGGAGCTAAATGGCACCTTAAATCTAGATTATGGGTGCAACAACAAAATGTCAAGGCACACTTTTTATAACAGGAATACAAAGCTGAAAATGAGTGAACAGCACCTAAAATCTTATGTTCATTTTTCACATGGTCTGCCCACCCCACTAATATTCTTAAGTCTCTTCTCCAGTCTTCAGAGAGTAGCTGGAAGTGCGGAAGCAGAAAAAAGTCCTTTCCTTCCACTCTGCAGTTTTAATCTGAAATCTTAGGTGCAGTACTGTGCCCAGAGCTCAGAAACTGCTCATGCTAAGGAAATTCCCTCTTGCAAAATGCGCCTAGAACAATGGGAGTTTCGAACACTGCTAAGGAGTAAACCCTACACAAATCCAAAGTGGAGTCCCTAAAACGGTTGGATGGTGCCAGTGTTCAAAATTAGCCTGGCTATTGACCACATGTGACCAAGCAAAGATGCCTGGGGGTCAGCTGTCTATATAATAAGCCCATCAAAAGTAGTAGCCTGCCCTGCCCTGCTCAAGACCATTAATCTATGGTAGGTTGGCTGCACTGAATTTTCTGCATTTGCCTTCATGTACAGTCATACTGAATGTTACGTTTCCTTCAGGTTGAGCATTTTCAGGTTGCGTCCCACGGCGACCTGGAAGTACCGGAAAGGGTTACTTCCGGGTTTCGCCACTCGCCCGCAAAATGATGCCACACGCATGTGCAGAAGCAGTGAATCCCGACCCGCGCATGCCCAGATGCGGGTTGCGTTCCTTTCAGGTTGTGAATGAGCCTCCAGCTCGGATCCCGTTCGCAACCAGAGGTACCACTGTAATTCCTTCTAGCCCATGGCTACCAGGCTGATTTCTATCCTAACCCAACCCTTCTGAATACAAGGTTAAACTTGACAGTCTCAGGTTTTCAAGTAAATGGTAGAGTGCAGCCTGCTCATACACTTCTAAGAACAGAAGTTTGGGTTTATCCTATGAATACCAAACACAACAAGACTGCCTATGTGGATGTTACTATCATGGGGATTTACTGTGCCATAGGCAGTCACTTAAGAGGAAAAACTTCGCTCTTTCACCTCCTCACGTGAGCAAAATTTGGCTAAGCAGTAGTGCCACTGCACCATAAATGCCAGTACATCCACGGTAGACTTCCAACTTTCTCTTAAAAACAACTTGCACAACTGTGATTCCATGCACTAGTAACAGAGCACAGATTATACACCAAAGCAAGAAGGAATTAAACGTATGCAAATCAGCAGCCAATAATTTCTAGGGTAACTCTTTTCCTACTATATCAATAACACAAAAGTTATCACATGCTCATCATTGGAAAGTTTGGCTGCTGCTTGAGTTAGAAAAACTAAGATGGATCCTACAGCCAAATCATGTATACTTTAAAACCAGTATTTTCTGCTTCTTGTGACACAGGCAACCTAATAAAAGATTTTCCTTGCATTCATAAGAATTAATTCACGTGCTGAACCTACAAGAAGCCCTTTCAATTAATGTCAGCAATATCACATTGCTCTGATTTCCCAACAACAGATGGGAAAAACTATCCATCATAGGATGTGGGAGGGCAAGTACAAAACTTCACAAGATGAAAGAGATGCACATTTACCAGCACAGATGCTTTCCCTATGAACACACAAATGAAGATAGATACACTAATGATATGGTCATTTTTCTCAGCCCAATTTTTTTTTTAAGTTGCCTATCAAAACAAATACAACAGCACTTCCTAGACAGTGTATTTGTGGCCAGATAAGATGACAGATAAAATGATTATAATAGTTACAGATTTCACAAAGCCCTGCTTATGAGAATTCCAAAATTTTACTAATGCTTCTTCCTACCCCCAGAACTAGCAAAACCTACCCAAAAAACTAAACAGCTCCTTTAAATGAGAACTAGAACATCATGAGTTAATATCTGGAAGTTTAATGTGGAACTACTGCTCACAAGATTAAACAGGACAAGCATTAACAACTAATATTATTATCTGGATTAACTACAAGCCATGAACATTCCAATCTAATCCATTTGATAAACAAAGCCAAATCTGTCTGCACTTCAGTGTACTACTCTCTGAAAAGTTTTATAATCTCATCCCCTACTACAACAGTGGTTTCCAAACTGTCGGCTTTCAGGGACTCTTTTCCACGCTGGCTTATCTGCCAAGGAGCCCCTGAATGATTATTCTGTGAAACAACTATGTTGCAAAAGATTTGGGATATGATCAGATTCTAGCACACACATTCACTTTATGCAGGACACTGGCCAGACAAGTTAAGACTCACCACTACTCCTCATGAACCAAGTGTGTGACCTAAACATACCCAATACAGTACTTAGCTCACTGAAGAACTCCAATAGACTTACATAAGTTTGAAAATCTTAAACCAACAATATCTACACAGTGGGTTGTAGCCATAACTAATCCTATTCAGAGTACACCCATTAAAATTGTACTGGGCATGACTACGTTAGGCCCATTAATTTCAACAGATGTCCTCTATGTAGAACTTAGCTCAAGAGAAAATGCAAACAAATGCACAGTTATTTTATTTTATTGTATTATGTTTGCACGTTGTTGGCAAAATTAAATAAAAAATTTCTTTTTAAAAAAACTTAATTGGATTAGGTGGGGTGGTTGCTATTCTATGTTATTTTGAAAAATCAATGAAATATATTTAAAAGATACTCCATTGAGTACCTTAGTTAAACTAACTTACCAGACTTTTAGAAGACATCTGAAGGCAGCCCTGTTTAGGGAAGCTTTTAATGTTTGATGTATTACAGTATTTTAATATTTTTTTGGAAGCCGCCCAGAGTGGCTAGGGAAGCCCAGCCAGATGGGCGGGATATAAATAATAAATTATTACTATTATTATTATTATTATTATTATTATTATTATTATTATTACAAGATACTTAAAGGCAGATTCTCCTATGTGAATCTGCCCATCCCCTAAGGTCAATTGATATAACTTTATTGTGTGTTCAACTGATAGCAATGCATGAAGGGGTCTCATATGTGACAGCAGAACTAACTGCCTCAATAACTTAAAGATATAATCTATTTTTCCACTGAAGACTTATCACTTTCAGCAAGCTTTAACTCTGTCATTGATTAAGTTAACTATTATTTACTGGACGGTTTCTTAAGCTTTGTCTTATGCTTTTTGCAGCTGTGTTACTTATTTTATTGTTTTAATAACGTAGTTTAATGTTTTGATTCTGTTGGATTTTGTAAGTAATATTGAGCACCTCTCTAAGGAGAAGAGAAGTGGGATAAAATGTTTAATAGATGTGATGTCAATCAAAGTGCATACAACAAATTGCTATAAGGAAATCTGCTTATTCTGTGTTTTACAAACAAGTACATAATTTGGAAGAAATGTTTGTGACAATACTGAAAGTACTGCATCCATTCACAAACAGGAAGATTTTCTGTGTATAGTTACATATACTCTTCACTGAACTATAGCCTTTTTAGATTACTGCTTGTTGAATGTTGCTGTGGTGTCTTAGAAGTAATGAAATTCCAGCAGGGCAAATCAAAATGGCAAAATTCAATGCCACATTCAATGTCACATTCATTTATTTCAAGTAAGACTGAAGATCACTTCACTCTGTTATACAGAGCAGCAAACAGAAAACATCAAGGGACACAGCAACAAAAACATAGTATCAAATAATACTTGAATACTGTACAAGGGGTTTAAAACTGTGAACAAGTAAGTTATCTTGCTGATGGTTCGAAAACTATAGGAGTCATTTTCCATTACACAATAAGCCACAATTACAGTTCATGAGAGAATTTATCTGACAACTACCTTCCATAACTAAGCCTTTGAAAATGCACTTGCAGTTTGTGGGGGAGGGTGACTTTTCAAATGAGATAAATTCACACGGGACTATAAGCAATGATCATCCACATAACTATATATTTTGGCTTATATCTAGCAAGAGTCCTACAGCCATGCTGGTATGTTTTTATCGCATAAAAGTGTTTAAACTTCATAGCTGAGCACTTTTTAAGTAAGACATTTCCACAACCAAGGATGTTGTTTTGAATGATTGGATTATCCATGACAAATAGGCACAAATGATTTAAAGTTTGACATCATAAGGGATAAAGTTGTCCTCAGCAATGCCAGGTGGCCTACTGGGCACTACTGCTCAGATTAGATAGTGAACTTCTATCCCCCAATATCACTAAGCGCTCTTCAAGCTGTTCCTACAGAAAACCTAACTATTTACAACCCACCACACTAGTCATTTCTGGGTGCATAACTCCATCAGCTCAACAGAGATTTGGTAGAAAGCATGCTGTGCGAAGTTTGGCTACATACAATCCTCTGGACTGAGAAAATGATTAAGCTGATATTGAAGCGTAAAGCAGTAGGCACGTCACCAAGAACTGACGTGACAGCTCAGCCCTTTTGCACATTGCCCCAGTGTCTATTTTCAGCCATTCAAAATTTAGTGTACATTATAATAATTTATTTGAAGTTTTCAAGCATCTTCATCCATCAGTTTCAACCCCAAAAATCTACTATCAGTCACCTCAGACTGCTTTATAGTCAGATCAGCCAAAGAATGAATGTAGAAAATCTAGTGCCTTAGCAAGAAAACCAACACTTCATTACCCCGTTGGTTTACTCAATGAAGCAATAAAACACAGCATCGTATAACTAATAGATTGAGTTAAAGATTCAGTTACAGGAAGCCACATATAGCTTGACTTTGTACAGTCCAGGTCTCTTTGAGATTGATAAAATGAGTAAGTCTGCAACAAATAAATATGAAATTTAAGGCCCAATATATTTTGACTGTTTACAAAAGGCAAATGAACTGCTTCAATGCATTCAGCAGCTGGAATTCTCTTATTAACACAGGATTACATCATTAAACAAAACTCTGACAGCTGGTACAACTGATAAAGCTGCCAGTGGACTCAAGATAAAGTGGATATTGCTAAAACCCTGAATACTAGATTCCTAGGAGAGAAATTGTATCTGAAAAACCTTTTCTCCACACACCTTTACAACTTGATACTGCAATATTTCATCACAGTACGTATACATTTGTAATATACAGCCTTTACTACCAGCTTACACAGAAAACTTGAAGTGCAAAATATATCAGAAAGACTACAGATACATTAAGTTACAGTCTGAGACCTCACACATGTAATCCTTATTACAGCATTCTGTAATATTAATTTTAATGCCATCCATGTTTACTATTTCCAGAACAGCAACTGTATTAAGTCTATTGCAGCAAAAACAACAAAGATTCCTGTGGTGTCTTAAGGACCTCATACTGCAATACAGTGGATGCTCGGGTTGCAAACATGATCCGTGCGGGATGCACGTTCATAACCCGCAGCGTTTGCAACCCGCAGTGGCGCATCTGCGCGTGTGCGGGTTGTGATCTGCGCATGCACGACCACTGAAACCCAGAAGTAACCAGTTCCGGTACTTCCGGCTTTCAGCGGTCCGCAACCTGAAAAAATGCAACCTGAAGCGTCTGTAACCCGAGGTATGACTGTATAAGCTTTTGTGGGCCAATACCCACTTCACCATATGCTATGTATACATCCATGTGATGCTTGCTACATGGATGTAGTTAAAACTGCTGCATCAAATTTTGAATGAACATTTACTTGAAGCTTTTTAAAAATGTGGTTTGGGTATGTGCAGTCACAACTGGCCACATCGGCAGGCAGGGGCAGGAAGCTGTCACATAGTTAAGTCTGGTGAGCTCTCTTAGCCACTTTAAAGGCAGCCCTGTGACTTACTTTCAGGTCTATGGGATGCACTGGCAGGGTAAGGAGCACCTCCAAGGCCAACCTGCAGCATTCAGCCCTAGTTGTGAAGGCCAGGAAGAGATGAAGCAGTAAGGCCTCCTTACTTATCTCAAAGGCTGCAGATTAAGCAAAGTGGGTAGACAAAATGCTACCTCTTGCCTTAGGCAGGGTTGGCTCACCCAGTTTATATGCTGTTGGTATCCCACTCTCTTTGTTTCCTTCTGCAGACCTTTGGTGTTAAATGAATGAAATGTGACACAGTTCAAAGAATATTTGTATCTTGCCTCCTTATTTCCCCGTATGGTCAAAATTTGTAGCTCCAAGTTACTGCAGTTTCAAAGTTGGGGTAAATATCACAGTCTCATCTAAGAAAGACCCACCCATCCTATTTCCCATGGTTGGGGAAAAAAACCCCACAGGAAATAAACACATTACCCATCAAATATTGCAGCCAATTCAAATAAAAAATATCTCAAAGATTTCCCATAACCTGTATTTTGAATGTGAGAGGTAAAAATCATTGGGTGTCCATGAATAGTTTAGATTTATATCACTTTTAAATTTCAAACTACTTCTGCTACCTACACAATATTCTTTGATGTTCACAGGAGCAAAAGCAAAAGCAAAAAAATATTCTGAACTGTATTTGGGAAGAAGTGTATGAATGCAGTGGCGTAGCGTGGGTTGTCAGCACCCGGGGCAAGGCAAGTAATTTGCACCCCCTAACCCGTGGATTTGCGCCCCCTAACCCATGGATTTGCCCTAACCCCAGATGTTGCGCCCGGTGCGGCCGGCCCCCCCTGCACCCCCCACGCTACGCCACTGTATGAATGTGATCAAAACAAAACAAAAATGAGGAAGATTGAGTGCTCACAACTAACAGTATGTATTGTTTTTAAGGCAGCGACAACGTTCTCTGTAAGCTGGGCACACATGTGAACAGCATCTGCTAGGAACAACTGACTGCTCGGACTCCATCTCAATGTTGCAAGCCATCCCCCTCTACCTGAGCTGCTTTGTTTCTCTCCCCTCCCCCTCCCTCCAACGCTTATACAACTGCGGAAGAAGGTCCTCTCTATCCCCCCCACCCCAACCTGTCACTGCCATATCCTTCTGCCCACCATCATCCTCCTCCTTTCCTGTCATTACGACGACAAAAAAAACAAAAACAAATAGAAGGTTAAAAAATGGGAGGAGGGACGTAAGAGGGAAGAGGGATTTTAATTTCGCGCATCTATATTTCTCTCTCTCCGCCCACCCTGCAAGCAAATCTCCAGGAGGAGGAGGAGGAGGGAGAGCAGGACACTAAATGGATGCCATCCCCCCCGATGCTAACCCGCCATCTCTCCTTTTAATTCCTTCCTCTCCCCGCCCCTCACAACCCTTCCCCACCAACAATCCAAGGCGATCTTCTTATGGAGTCACACAGCCTACCCATCCCATAATTCTCCCCATCCCCTGGCAGGGATGATGCGAGACACACACACAAGCGCGCGCCCGAGCACAGAAGTGCGCGCGCACACACACGCATACGGTTTTCAAGAGGCGCCGCTAGCGCTAAACGTGGTTTTTCTTCAGCGCCAGGCAGGGATCCAGCCGAGAGAGAGAGAGACCACCCCCTTCCCTTCCCTTCCCTGCGCCACATCCCGATGCCCCCCGCTTGGCGCAACGCAGGAGGCTCCCGCTGCGCCTCAGAGCCGCGCGCCGCTACTACCCTTTTCCCCACCATGAGGCTCGCCTGAGGCAAAGGAAGGCACCTTAAAATGCGACCCAATTCCCGGGGGCCATAGAGCTCTCTCCCCCCTGAGCCTTCCCCCCCCCGCGCTGCTGCCGCTGCTGCCGCCGCCGCCACTCGCCACCCCGCGCATTCCCCTCAGCGCTCGCCAACCGTCTCCCTCCACACAAACAAGATACACGCGTCCCTCTCTGAGGTAAAAGCGAAAAAAACAACGGCCGGGAGGCGCGCGCGCGGGCGCGCTGTGGAATATCCCCCCCCCCGCCTCCCACTTCGCTGTTCTCCCCTTACCCCGCCGCTTATGGTCGCCTCACTTGCCTGCCTTCTTCCCCAGCGGCTGATGCTGGGCGCTGATAGTGCTTGCCGAAGGCGCCCAACGAAGGAGGAGAAAAGGAGGCGGGGGGGGGGGGGAAGAGGGGCCCCAGGTCTCTCTCTCTCTCTCTCTCTCCTACAACCACCTCCCGCTCCCCCGCCCAATAACATAGTAGTAAGTTTCTATTGGCCGGGAGGGGAAGGCGGAGCCGCTTTGCTGCCCAGCCATTGGGGGGAGGGAGGGGAGAAGAGAGAGAGAGAGGTTATTAAAACGAGGGGGGAGAGAAATGGGGGCAGCGAGCTCGCCTGTCTGCCTGCCCGCGCGGCACGCGAAGGGGAGGAGGGTTTATTTGAGGGGGGGAGTAGTGGAAACGGAAGGTATAAAAGCGCGCGCACCAGATGGAGCGAGGTGGGGGGCGGGAGAGAGATTGCGCGCGCACAAAACTGAGGGGTGCTTCTGTTGAGGCGGCTCGCCACCAAAAAGTGGGGGGGGGGGGAGAACCCGAACGAGACCAACGGCCATCTGGGTCAGTGTGAAGGGATGGTGCGCGCGCGCGCCTCCTCCTCTCGGTCCACCTCCCCACATAAAGAGGAAGGCTGGATGCGCGCCCTAAGAAATATTTCTTTCTTAAAAGGATTTTTTTCTTTGGCCATACGCACAACAACCCATCCTCTTGCCAAGGGGTGCGCAGGTTTCATAAACAAAACGGCATCACACCGAAAATGTAATGCGTTTAAGGAACCATAATACACAAAGGGTACACACAGTACCACCCCCATTTGGATCAAAGCTGGCTGGAGATAGCGGATAGAGCATATGATAAGGAGGGGTATATGGTCACCTGTACGCCTTTTCCCAAACCAGCAGGAGCAAGCACTGGTCAATGGGAGCATGTCCGCACAACCTTAGAGCATCGCTGCTGGAACAGGCCAAGGAGCCCATCTGGTCCAGCATTCAGTTGCCAAGAGCCGGCAACCGGATGCCTCCAAGGGAGCAGCACACCTTCCCCATTGTTTGTGCCTGGCACCTGGCGGGAATAGCAGCTGTAGAAGGAGAAGACGACAGAGGGCGAAGGAAGAGCTGTGTGTGGAATGGGGGCTTTTCCCCATCCTCTGGACCACCCGCCACCGGGGGGGGGGGGCTCAACAAACCTGCTGCACTTGGAACTGGGTGCAGAGAGTGTTGCTGAATTTGGACACAGCTGTGGTCAGGAAGTACCATCCGCCTTGGGCCTGCCCATATAAAGCAAGTCTAGCATGAGAGACTAGAGTAATGTCCGTTGTTTCCAGGAACGCTTCTCTGTATGAGACTTTTGTGGGTGAGCTGAGAGTTTGCTCGGACCCTGGGTGAGGCTGAGGGGGAAAGTGTGTCCGAAGGAAAATGAATTTATATTGATTTATATATATTAGTATTTTTTGTATTGGTGTAACGCTTGTAACTGTATTTTTAGTTTGTTTTTTAAGGTTTCTGTTTCAGTTTTTTTGTACACAATTCGGAGATATTTTTAATCTATTAAGCGGTATAGAAATTAAATAATCAATTGGTTTGCCTGCAGGCCCCAACTGATAAAAACTAGCATTATTCCCACCTACACAAAAACACACTTCAAACAAACAAAAACTCCCATGCTACTTATTTTGGTTCGCTATAATAACTTCATACGGAAAGCAAAAGCACCAGTAGTATCCCTTATTCTTTTTAAATCATGTGCATAATCGGTAACATGTTTTGCAACATGCATCCTGCTTCTTAGTCCTTATTTTGCTGGAACACAGGTGGCTGGTACCCATAGGTCTGGTAGAGCAGCCTACCAAAGATAGAGCCAATGACAGCGACAGGCTAGAGGAGGGCTAGTTTGCCACTTCCCTGACCATCACTGGAGCTGTTTTTACACCCCTCCTGAATCCTGCACCAACTTCTCACCCTTACCTTCAAAACCCTACATGGCTTTGCTCTTATGATCTGACCAATTGTTCCCTGTTCTCCTTGCTCATCCACCTCCAGCACTCCCAGCCTCCAAAAGGTTTCCTTCCCCCTGAAACAACCCTGACTTTTCTTCTATTATTATCATCAACAACAACAATATATTAATTGCCTTCTACACAATCATCTCAAGACAATGTACAATGAAATCAGATAAAAGCTGATACATTTAAAACAAGCTAAAACAATACAAAACAAACACTCATGGCAAAGACCCATTTATCCAGTTGGGAAAGCCAGTCGGAACAAAAGTGTCTTAAATTGTTTCTGGAAAGTGCAGATAGAGGGGCCTGTCATTTCTCGATAGGAACAGGGGCAAGCCATAGAGTTACTGCAGAGCTGGTGTTTGAGATCTTTGGAACTTGCAGGATAATCTTCCCCACAGACCCCAGGGATCCACTGGACATAAAAATAGCAAGGCAGTCCCTCATGTAACTTGGTCCTGAATTATCCAGGGCATTAATATGTTAGTTACCAACACACTGAACTTGGCCTGGTAGCAGATTGGCAATCAGTGCAAATCCTGATGTTATATGTGGGTGATAATTTGCCTCCACAAGCAACCTAGCCACCACATTCTGCACCCTCCAGAGACGAACCCCAAAGGTAGCCCCACAAACAGCACACTGCAGTTATCCAATCATGCCATTACCAATGGTCAAGATTCCCCAAGCCAGGAACTTGATGTCCTTATACATGGAACTGTTCCCCATTGTGTGATCACCCCTCTTACTTCGCCCATATTCCTCTGCCAAATTCACCTTTTTCCAGGAAGCCTTTTGATCAATGCATTAACCTCTTGGGACTAAGCTAAACTACTTATAATCACAATAATCACGCATCTGCCCCGTTTACCCTTACCTCCATTTTCCTCCCTTTATCTTTTCCCTGTGTCTATTTTTAGACGTGTTTACTTATTTTTAGTATTTTTACCCTGCTCCTTGGCTGAAGAAGGCTCCCAGAGCGGCTTAGAAAAATCATTAAAATAAGATAGTCTCTGCCCTCAGGCACACAATCTAAAAGGCACTACACAAAAGAAAGAGGCTGGGACATGGATGGGGGAAGCAAACCCAGGAACCAGATTGTAAACCCTTTGGGTAGAAACCTGTCAAACACGTACATTGTAAAAGCACCAGATGCATAGACTGCATTATATAAATTATAACGCTAATTTGTGAGAACTAAAGGCAGGGTCAAACTTTCTTTTTCCAGTTCAACTCCTACCCCCAAACACGTTGGAAGAGGGCCACAGCTGCCAGAGATTGAGATAAAGGATGCTTCATCCCTAAAGTGTTTGTGACTGGCAGGGATTATGACTACTTACGCATCAATGAAGAATACACAGATTTGCATAAACTTTGCATGTGCTAATTTGTATGCATAGGAGCAAATTTGGAAGTACACCTCACCATTGTAGGAAAGACTGTGACCAGGTGACCAGGGTGTCTACAGGCAAGCCGTGATTTGTGCAAGGGTTGTGTTCCAGATAATTCCACATGACTGCGAAGCACACACAAGACAGCTCCGCCCCATTACCCCATTCTGCCACCTTTTCCTGCCACTTCCGGGTCACCACAATCTGTGCATGGACAGTCATGCACCAATTGGACATGTGTAAATCGGCCATTGCCTGTACTTCATCTGTTGTTCACATGCTGCCATTGATGGGCAACTTCAAGACCGATGCTCTCCCTTCTTATGATACTTTAAACCAACTTGGGCAGACAGCCTTTCAGATAGAGCACTGTCCTCTGTGAAGTCAGGTCTTTGCCACCTTAGTGGCAATGGGGGAATAGGCACTGCTTCCGAGTAGTGGTGCTACCTTCTACTGCCTCCCTTTGCTCATCTCAGAGACTTCCCAGAGGCAGGCCACTATGGAAACGGAAGCGGTCTAAATGGAGATGGACCTTTGCTCTAATCCAACAGGACTCCTCTGACGTTACCACTGCATTTATTTATTTTTTGTAAGAGGAGGAGATACCTCCTGGACGTTTATTTGTAAGCTCCTTGAGGCAAGGACCTGTCTTTTTCTACAAAGCCATGCACAGTGATACCACCACAACAATAACAGCAAGTAACAAAACCAGGAAGAATTGTCTCCTAACCATATCTTTTTAAAAATTTAAAAATTGTCCAGTAGCACCTCTAAGGTGCTACTGGACAAGTATTTTTTTATTTATTTCGACTGCATCAGACCAACATGGCTACCTACCTGAATCATATCTTTTAAGTTCGTCTTGTGCGTATTTTTAAAACCTAACCCCTGAAGGAACACCAAATTGCTCGACTCAGATCTGAAGAAGGAACTCCTAAGAAGAAGGAGCCTTTGAATCAGGAACAGTTCCTACCAAATCTTTGTTTTGAATGAAAGCATATATCCAGGGCAGAATCCTGGCAAGTAAAGGCCAGGGCAAGTGCTTAACGATTTGGCATTGTCCCTTATGTACACCTTATTTCCGACTTACTTCAAACTACTACACAACCACAATGTGAAGCAATTCTGCCATATCTGTTCGGTGGAGAAAAGTGAGATACAACACCTCAAAACCCTTATTTCCAAAGAGTTGTGACGGCACATTAAAGAAGTGCATTCCCTTAAAACATAAGGGAAGATCTAACACCAGAGAAAGTCCATTCCAGAACTTGCCTGCCAAGTCATACTGCACTGTGGCCTTGTGCCTAACGTTTTAGGACAGCGTAGAAAAGCAGCATCCAGTCCTTCCTCTCCTCTTCACTGACACTTACACCAGCGCCTGAACACCTCTTGCTTAAGCAGCATGCCCACAAGCACAGGTATTTAAAATGCACTCATGTAAGTTAGGGATGCGGGTGGCGCTGTCGGGACGCGGGTGGCGCTGTGGGTAAAACCTCAGTGCCTAGGACTTGCCGATCGTATGGTCGGCGGTTCGAATCCCCGCGGCGGGGTGAGCTCCCGTCTTTCGGTCCCTGCTCCTGCCCACCTAGCAGTTCAAAAGCACCCCTAAGTCCAAGTAGATAAATAGGTACCGCTTTATAGCGGGAAGGTAAACGGCGTTTCCGTGTGCTGCGCTGGCTCGCCAGAGCAGCTTCGTCACGCTGGCCACGTGACCCGGAAGTGTCTGCGGCCTCTTAAGTGAGATGAGCGCACAACCCTAGAGTCGGACACGACTGGCCCGTACAGGCAGGGGTACCTTTACCTTTACCATGTAAGTTAACTGTGGGACATGGGTGGCGCTGCAGGTTAAAACCAAAGAGCCTAGGACTTGCCGATCAGAAGGTCAGCGGTTCGAATCCCCGCAACGAGGTGAGCTCCCATTGCTCGGTCCCTGCTCCTGCCCACCTAGCAGTTTGAAAGCATGTCAAAGTGCAAGTAGATAAATAGGTACCGCTCCAGTGGGAAGGAAAACGGCGTTTCCATGCGCTGCTCTGGTTTGCCAGAAGCAGCTTAGTCATGCTGGCCACTTGACCCAGAAGCTGTACGCTGGCTCCCTCGGCCAATAAAGTGAGATGAGTGCTGCAACCCCAGAGTTGGCCACGACTGGACCTCATGGTCAGGGGTCCCTTTACCTTTAAGCTAACCGTAACTCTTAATTTAGCGGGGATATTTTCCCCATGTGTAAGAAAAGACCAAGCAACAAATGTGCTTTCAGGTAGAAGAGAAATTCATATTATCCATCAGATAATAGCTAGTGGGTTAATGTTCTCCTTAAAAACGTGTTTGTGTGTTCTTCAGTGACTCTTCCCCAAAAAATCACCAGTGTGCTGATGTTGCCACTATACAGTATAGTATACTGTAATGGTTAGAGTGACTGACTAGTGAGTCTAGTTATGGTTCAGAAAACCTGGGTTCAAATCCATGAAGTTCAGTTCCTAGAAGTTCTTGGGCTAGCAAACACTCTCTCAAGCCCAGACTACCTCTCTTATCAACTTACTGGGAGGTAGGGTGGGATAAATATGCAATTGAATAAATACATTTGTCTGACCCAATATCTCTACCGGCCACATTTGCATGTAACACTAAACCAGACTATGACTTAGCACAAAAATGCTGTCTTCCCAGGGAAGACATCACAGCCACTTTGCTCTTCTCTGGTCCTTATAGCTCAGCAGGTTTGTTCTTGGCTATAAGCCTACTTGGTTAAGTAAGAAATAGGTTAGCCCTGATCCAGGATTCAGATGACACACTAAGTAAGCCAAACCTTATGTCTATCTCATTTCTAAATGAAGACTTCCTAATAATTCATAGCTCGGGCTTTTAATCCAAGTGTGTGTAGAAATAAAAGCTCTGTAAGAGGCTGCTTCATTTAGCAGTACTTTTAAGCAGTCTGCAATATACACCTGCTATCAACAGAAATTGAGAAGCAGCCCTAAAGATAGATACTGGATTTAGCTGTGAATGGAATTGTTTGTTTATTTTATTACATTTTATATATCACCATCTTTGAGTTCAAGGGTTGAGTGAGTGGACTGCAATCAAAGCATTTCAGACAAGGCCACTGCCAATAGCTAATGAAGCTTTTGGTTCTTCTTATTAAAATTATTGTTCCAAGCACAAAGATGTTCTCAAAACACTGTATAAGTGCCCTGATATTTTATGATATGGCAGTATATAAATATATATATATATATATAAATGAAGCAAGCAGAACTGCAACTAATCCACCTTAGCCTGTATGCAACTAATCCACTTCAGACTAAAAATCATAGTTTGCTGAAGAACTATGAGATTTACAACATTTTGTGTTAACTGCTATGTTTGTTTCCAGGGCACCAACTTGTGTTTTCCTTTATGATATTGAAGATAAATGTTTCTAAAAATTAAATAAAAGAACAATGTCTGTAATCTTACTGTAAAGTTTAGGAAATACCGGTATTGTTTGACCAAAGTGAAACATCCATCCTTGGTCTTGAATGACAAATAGTAGGGGACAGAATTGTACTCTTCCAGTAGGTTATCCTTGTAATAGATAATATATTCAAATTTAATTTATCTTGGTAGTGAGAAGATACTGCCAGTCTGAGCAGGATTAGGTATGTAAGGATTTTGGAGAGAAGTGGAAAATCTTTCTTTATAGTATTCATTTATTTAAAAGTATTTCTGGGCCACCTTTCAGGGAAAAGCCTCATGAAGGTAGATTCCTAAGTATAATTAGCTTAATACACAAAGCAAGATAATATATTCAAGTACATAGTATATTCAGATAATTTCCTTCAGCTATATGACCTTGCCATAGCACTGAGATCAACCTATGAGGTTTTGTTCTAAGTCCCCACTACCACCAGAAGCATGGGAAGTGACCATGAGGGACAGGGCCTTTTCGGTTATGGCACCAAGATTGTGGAATGCCCTTCTAAGACAAGAGTAGCCAACATGGGGCCTCCAGATGATGTAGGACTACGGTTCCCATCATCCCTCTCCATTGACCATGCTGGCTGGGGCTGATATAAATTGGAGCCCAAAAACATATGTAGAGTACCACATTAGCTACCCCTACTCTAAGGTAAGTCCATCTGAGCCTATCTTTGCTCTGCTTTTTTTCTGACAGGCGTCTAAAGTGCATCTCTTCCAAAAGGCAATTTTAGTATTTGGCTACTGCTGTTTTTAAGTGACTGATAGGTTGCTGAATTTATAATAATTTTTAAGTTACAGATAGGTAGCCGTGTTGGTCTGCCATAGTCAAAACACAAAAAAATTTTTCCTTCCAGTAGCACCTTAAAGACCAACTAAGTTAGTTCTTGGTATGGGCTTTCGTGTGCATGCACACTTCTTCAGAATTGAATAATTTTTAAGTTTGCTATTCCCTTCTAAAGTTTGCTATTTCCCCAGCAGAAATATTGAAATAGAGTTTTAGTAGGAGTCACAGAGTATGGCTACAACTTTTGCCTATGCTCTATTTTGGATTCCTAACAATTTAGCAAAGCCTCGCCACCAATAAATACAAATAACTGTATTGCCTTCTAATTATTGTGGGTTCCAAGAAGGAAAGGAAATCAAAATAGCCTCCTCCATTCAAACCCTTTTCACCTTCATTTGTGTGTCAAAGCCAGCTGGCTGCAAATCTGCATTCAGGGAATTTCAAAACATTTTCTCTCCTCTCTTGGGGCTCATGGTACAGACAGCACTGCAGGAGATGCAAGCTGGTCACAATAGACTGCTCCTGTGGCTAAAAGACACACAGATGCAACCCCCCACGTGCTAAAGGCCTTTTATGGAGAGAGAGAAAATGTTTCTGGTCATGCATATTAATAACGACGGCCTACTATAAAGATTTCCTAAAATAAAGACATTTGGCTATATTAAACAGATTCAGTGCTTGACAGTTTCTTGAATGGATGCCATTTGAGGAGGCGTAGCCACTTGAATCCCAGTTTCTTTCAACTTGTCATCTAGCACAAAAACAAACATTGGTCATTAAGAGAGGGGTTGAAATGACATGATTAGAGCCGTGATTCCCTCCTAGGCTAACAGTTAAGAGGATAGAGAGGTGAAAGGATTATAGTGAAAGAAAGAGCAGTCAAGCAAAGAGATCGATTAAGTTTATTAGTTCAGAAAGAAACAATGCACGAGAAAAGGGGCATGATACTACCGAGGGGGTTTTAAAGACAGGAAACATAGACAAGATCTAGGGCAGTGCTGCGGTGGGATAAATATTTCAGAGAATACAGATGTATACCTCCGAAGTTCAGAATTATTGTTTTAATCAGAATTTTGTTCTTATATTTATAAAGCGGCTTCTCTTTCATACCAGAGTTAACAGTTCGGGGGTAAAAATAGTGACAGCTGTTCAGTGCTTAGGCCACATTTTGCTTCACCAACATGTATAAGCTCAAAGAGACCTGAATATGCCTCAGAGATATTAAGCACACATATACACACACATCTACCCTTCCCTCTAACAGACGTTTTGGTAACAATGAAAAAGCCCAAAGCAGAATGCACTTTGGAGCAACCACATATCTATACAACCATTACATAAAAGGCACTGTCCAGCATCTGCAGCTAAAGTATTAAACATTTTCTTAATAGCTGGCAGATGCCGTAAGTCTCATTGCACGCTGCCCAAATATCTGAGCGGTGCAAGATTTCCGGTGTTCCAGGCCCTTTCCCAGGGTTCTGGTTTCCTCAGAATGAGGGACAGAAGAGACTGTTGTGTGTTTATGATGCATGGTTTATTTACACATATGTGCAACCTGACCTTATGATGGAGGGGCTCACGGCATTAACATCTCAAGAGGGTCTTGCTTCTCCCACGGCCACACCCTTGGATCCCACACCCTTGGATCCCAGCAGAAACCAGGCATGGCTCTGCCTCAGCTGCCCAGCCTGCTTGTAGCTTTTAGCTCCCACACACAGCTTTTGCCTTTCTAACTACTAGAGTCAAGGGAGGGAGGCCCACCCATTTGCTCTCTGGCACAGAGCCACTTCCTTTGTTACCTTACCAACCCAAACTTAGCAGGCCCGATATCAAGAAGCTGGTCTGACAATTGGATCCTTGTTGGATCCAGGAATTAGATCAGGGATGCAGCCTGCCCACCCGCCTCCCAACTCACTATGATGTTACATTCGTCAAAATCCCATTTGGTTTGTGTTTATTAACCTCTCATTCATTCAGGTGCTCACTTTTCATCTACAGTTTTCTTAATTTTGGTATCTCTTTTTATAATGCTCTGGCACCTGCTGCGACAGCAGTAGAGACCATAAAAAGAGCCCTGCGGGGTCAGGTCAAAGGGTCATCTAATTTAGCATCCTCCACATGCTTTGGGAAACACATAAGGAGGACCTGAGTGCAACAACACTCTCTACACCAGGGGTAGGCAACCTAAGGCCCGGGGGCCGGATGCGGCCCAATCGCCTTCTAAATCCGGCCGCCGGACAGTCCAGGAATCAGCGTGTTTTTCATGAGTAGAATGTGTCTTTTTATTTAAAATGCATATCTGGGTTATTTGTGGGGCATAGGAATTCATTCATTTTCCCCCAAAAAATATAGTCTGGCCCACCACATGGTCTGAGGGACGGTGGACCGGCCCAAGGCTGAAAAAGGTTGCTGACCCCTGCTCTACACACATGTTCTCCAGCAATTGGTATTCAGAGCCATGCCATTCAGATAATGGAGTTAGGACATGATCACAGTGGCTGGTGGCCTTGGATAAACCATGGATTTGTCTAATCCAGGCATAGGCAAACTCGGCCCTCCAGTTGTTTTGGGACTACAACTCCCATCATCCCTAGCTAACAGGACCAGTGGTCAGGGATGATGGGAACTGTAGACCCAAAACATCTGGAGGGCCGAGTTTGCCTATGCCTAATCTAATCCTCTTTTAAAGACCTCCAAGTTGGTGGCCATCATCACACCTTGCAGCAGCTCCTCTTCTTAACCACCTTTTCATTTTTGCCCACTTTGGGGAAAACTATCACCACCTATGGGGGCCATTTTGTTTTCCCACAATTCCCCATAATAGCACAATACCCAGGGCACTATGGGAAACGGTGCCCCATCATAAGCCCTTCCCCAGTATATGCCACAAAATGATCTGATGTTCAGAGAATTCTGGGGAAGGACATAATGGCAGCTGCCATGAGCTGCCACCCAAGATGGTACAGGAGATAAACCCTCCGCCTCTGGTGCCCGAATGGAGCACATAGTTTCCCTGTGTTTTATTTTAGGAACAAATGGAAATGGAACCCAAGGGACCCCATGCTGTTGAATTTTCTTTGTTCCAAAAAGAATGTGTGGTCCTAATCCAAAATCCACCACTTCTTCACATGAGGAAAATCCCATTCCATGGTACCACCACCTAACTATGTCTTGGGGTACGCAAAACAATTGCTTTGTGTAGCTATTAGTATACTTTAACGACACAGTATAACCACATTACAAAGAAAGGACTAATGGGGTGGGGGTCTGCATTTTTAAGGGGGCTTCCATTATGGGTTCTAAGGAACTGGTTGAACTGAAACAGTTCTTCATGAGACATATTCGGCACTATTTCCTTTCCTACAGAAAATGCATTTCAGCACTAAGTTGTGGACAAATATCTGCTGGGCTTTCACAGCAGATTTCCAAGAGAAAAAAAGAGCAAAGTCAACACTGACCAAGATTATGGATAACATGACTGAATCCAAAGCCACCGGGGGGGGGGGGGCGAGACGACATTAAAAATCAACACATCGGAAAAACCACTTTTGTTGGTTTCTTGCCTGCATCTTTCTGCTGCTTTTTCTATTTTAGCAAAGTTTCCCAGCAAAGTTCTCACTGGGCTATTTTGAGGGCGCTCCCCACCCAAGGAGTTTTGCTTCTTCTGCATAGCTTGGGGAGTTCCCCCAAGTCCACTCATGCCTCCCTCTTGTCAGTGGGTGGTCCCTTTATGGCCCTATAAGCAATGACCTGCCCCACCCAAGGACTGGAATCAGCATACAGTATATGATAACAAGCAATACTGCATCCTCATGAAAGCTCAAAGAACCATACTTAGTCCTTCACTTTATCACAACAACTCAAGTGATGTGGGTCAGGGTGAGAGACAAGGGCTAGTCTCATGGTGCAATCCTATACATGCCTGCTCAGAGCTTAATCCCACTGTGTTCAATGGGGGTTCTAAGTTTGTGAGGTACAGGACTGCAACCCCAGTGAATTTTACAGTGGAGCAGGGATTCAAATTTGGGTCTAGCACTCTGACCACTGCACCACACTGGCTCTGAATACATTATTTTGTATTTGGGGGGGGGGAATAGAAACAGAAATTTGAAAAATTAATTTTGAATTTAAAGCACGTTGTAATCACGTAAGAAGAGAGCTCTTTACATTTTTACTTTTATTCACAGCTCCCCCCTCAACTCTCCTTCCAGCCTTAAGGGTAAGGGTGGATAATAATTTTAGAATGGCGAAAAGGCTCTTTGATGACACACCAAACAGAAAGACGCACAACTTGCTAAATCCCTGAAAATTAAATTGTAGCTAGCTTATACCAGTGCTTGCTTCCATGCAAGAATAATAATAATATACATAAAGAAACAAATCCACCTCAGTCATAATGTTTGCCTCATTTATTTGTTTGTGTTTACTTTGTGGAAAATGAAAGTGTTTTCAGATTTGCTTTTAAGGTCTTTTGTTTCCACAGTATCAACAAAATAAGCTCTGTAACCTAGAATGTTTCTTTGGGAGCTGGGATTTTTTCGTGTGGAGTGGCGGGGGGGGGGAGTACTGCAGAGCTCATGACAAAATAATGAGAATTGAATCTGGCTGCCTCTTGTGGTCTGGAACATGAAAAGCAAAAGGATTTTATTCTGAGGCTATAAATAACCGCTGCCATTTACATTCAAAGACCAACCACGGAAAATTGCAGACCCCAGAGGAGTGCCTTAAAGACTGACATCGGTAGCTGATGGTAGAAGAGATACAAGAAAATGCTTTGCAGTTCCTATCAGGCCAAAATATTCCTCTGTGCCCCACTTATTTCCTCTGGCGAGCACATAATTAAGATGGTTAGCAGCAGGCACTGTGGATCAGGGTTTGCATAACTATAACATCTTTATATCAAGATGTACAGAATGAACCTATGGAGCCTTTCCCAGTATGTTAAGCCAATTCAAAGCTGTCACAGCTCTCCCTGATGTCTAACCCACAGCAGAGTCCCCCTATTATCTTTCTTGCGTTTTTTCTTCTTGTTGTTGTTTAACTGACTGCTTCCCCTCCCCTCCCCTTCTCTTCAAATCTATCAGGTTCATCAAACTGGTGAAAAGCAAAAAGGAAAGGCATGTTTTCCCCGGAGGCAATGCTGTTTCACACTTTGAGAAAGATGATTTCAGCTGTCTCTTTACAGGAAGTAAACAGCTCCCAAGGAAAAGCCTGGGCAAATGTCAACACTCTTGTTCATAAATGGTTTCGCTGCTCCTTAGAAAACCAGGCACTTACAGGTCAACAAAACCAAATAGTGGGAAGGGATCTCAAGGGTCCGGCATCTCATGCATGAACCTGCACCTGGTATGACTAGACAAGGATGCCTGGGATCTTGCACACTGTGCAAAGGAAACATGAAGTCTGCAAGTAGCAATGCTGTCTGAGGCAGTGGCCATAGACCACCTGGCTTGCAGATTTTAAATCAGTGGCAAGGAACTCTGTGTTCCTCCAAATGTCCCAACTAGCAATTGATGTCTTTTTAAAATTATTTATTATGGGGTGTGGGGGGGTGTAAAAGTCACCTTATGTGGGCATAGTTCTTTTTATTTTTTAAGCGGCATGTTGATAACTTAAGGAAAACTAAGTTATCTCACATTAAAATCAATGGGATTTGCAAGAGCTTAGTTTTGGCCCAAGCTCCCTAACAGAGGGTGTAAGACAATGATCACTTACACTTTCATATTGACCTGACAAATCCTTCACTGGCTGTTTGCACAAGGCTGCAACTTTCAGAAACAGTGCAATACCAAATGTTTCTTCTTGAGTTCAAGCAGATTATGCCCTCTGAACCATACCAGAGCTGCAGGGACATAGCTAGCTGCTCTGGCACTTGGAGCGGCACTGCAGGCCAGGCCCCATGGTAAGTGTCACCCCCCATGTTGTGTCATTTTGTCACCCCCCCTCAAGGATGACACCCGGGGTGGACTGCACCCCCCGCACCTCCCTTCCTACACCCCTGCAGAGCTGTTGCAACTATTCATACACACACTACCCTCCAAATTGTAAGCTGAAAGGAACTTTTCCAACAGAGCCTAGCCCATCAGAGACTGACAACAATGATTTGAACTGCAAATGAAGGTGAAAAGGCAACATAAGTTAGCTAACAAATCCTCAATCAGCAAAGCTCAGTTCCAGTGAAACAAGCATATCACATGTTTTCCCACTCCCATCATTAACAGGCTAGCATTTAGTCTACTTCTAATTATCTTGCGTACTGGCCAGCGCTAAAGA
Organism: Podarcis filfolensis; assembly: GCF_964270895.1. Lineage (NCBI taxonomy): Eukaryota > Metazoa > Chordata > Lepidosauria > Squamata > Lacertidae > Podarcis > Podarcis filfolensis. Next base: position 66,877,997 of record NC_139611.1, on the reverse strand, counting down.
CTTAGATCATTCATCAATAAATAATGGCTGTCCACTGCTCTGGCTAAAACTCCGATTCCCAAACAAGCATAGAAAAGTTTGTAGCAAGCCTTTTAAGTGCTGGAATTTGCCCCTTTTCCACAACGTGCAGTTTAGAATGTACCGTATTTTTCGCACCATAGGGCGCACCGGACCATAGGGCGCACCCAGTTTTTAGGGGGGGAAATCAAGAAAAAAATATTTTCCCCCCAGCCCCAAAGAGCAGCGTACAGGCTGCACACAACCTCTCCTTGCGGAGGGGTTGCACGCAGCTATGGAAGAAGGCAAGGCAGCGAGCGGGATGGATCCCGCTCGCTGTTTTGTCTTCCCCTTTAGCCCCGTGCAGCCTCTCCTTGCCGGGAGACGCTGCACAGGGCTAAAGAATCCATAGCCCCGTGCAGCCTCTCCTTGCGGAGGGGTTGCGCGCAGCTATGGAAGAAGGCAAGGCAGCGAACGGGATTGATCCCGCTCGCTGTTTTGTCTTCCCCTTTAGCCCCGTGCAGCCTCTCCTTGCTGGGAGACGCTGCGCAGGGCTAAAGAATCCATAGCCCCGTGCAGCCTCTCCTTGCGGAGGGGTTGCGCGCAGCTATGGAAGAAGGCAAGGCAGCGAGCGGGATGGATCCCGCTCGCTGTTTTGTCTTCCCCTTTAGCCCCGTGCAGCCTCTCCTTGCGGGGAGACGCTGTGCAGGGCTAAAGAAGCCATAGCCCCGTGCAGCCTCTCCCTGCCGGAGGGGTTGCGCGCGGCTATGGCACAAGCCTGCATTCGCTCCATAGGACGCACACACATTTCCCCTCAATTTTTGGAGGTGAAAAACTGCGTCCAATAGAGCGAAAAATACGGTATATATACAGAGAAAGTTGACCCAATACCCAGGGAAACTTGGGTCGGGGTGGAGAGCGGCATCTGCCAGTGGGCTAGATTATCAGCTTCCCCATGGTCCCACTATGGGCCACCTTAGCAGATGGGTAGAGCCTTCCACCTGTCAATCACACGATGCCACCATGGCAGCAGGTGATCCAACTTCAAAGGGACAGGGGCTTTCATCAAAAGGAAAGGGAAGATGTCCTCCAAATGAGGCTGCCAGTCAGGCCAGAGAACCCTCAAGTTCAGCCAATACCAGCAGGGTTTGCAGTTGGAACTGATCATCTAACTGGCACCAAATACGAACTCCTTTTGGGGAGAAATCAACAGCACCTGAGAGTGCACAAATAGAGTCAATCCCAGCAAATTTGGTACCGGAATTTAAAAGGAGCCAAATGCTGGCCCCGATTCCTAATGAATGAGCAGGAGTATGCTTCAAGAGTCCCAATTGTTCCTTCGCTTATTCATCCCACACCGGGAATACATATCGATCCAGTTTTTGCTTTCAGTCTGCAAACAATACGCAATTGATTACGTTGTTCTCCCCCACTCCCATTTGCACTGTGTTCCCCTTGCTTTGAAATGAATCATGTGGAACAATGTAATGACAACCTAATTTAAGCAACAGCATAAGTTATGTGATTTTGCCAATGAGGACAGCGAGACCAATAACGTAGTTCTGGGCAGAATACGAACTGCAGTGGAATGGAAACAGTACTGTGTGTAAGAAACACAGGGCAAAACATCCCTACTAGTGACTAGTAATCACTGACAGGCTTATCCTTCATTGATTTCTCTACTCTCTTTTTAAAAGCCATTAAACGAACAAGAACATCTGAGAAGTTACTCCCTCTCTTCCTCCAAGTTCTTACAGGAGAATCTCCTATATAAAAATAAATAAATACAGCAACTGATTTACCCTTTTTTTCTTGAGGGTTCTTTGTTTTTTTGTTGTTGTTTTTGTAAACACCCGGGATGCAAATAAGAGACTGAAAATTAATCTGGCTTTTTTTAATGAAGGCTAAATATACTTCTTCCATTCAAAAAGGCAAACGGGGGAAAATCCCAAAGAAAAAGCCATCCATTGTAGCAGAACAACTCACTACCATCTAAAACCCTCTCTCGTGCATTTGACTTCCACCCCTCTCCATTTTCCCAAAAAAAAGACGAGTACATTTTTTTAAAAAAAAAAGTCCTTCAATTGCATTAGAAGGGAAGTGCTGTAGGATTAAACAAGTAGAACTGAATTAGAAAATAAAAGAGGGAACCCATCCACATCTGGAAGGACCGTTTCCGCTTATTAGCAATGTAACGAAGCGCATACTCACCAAAAGAGGAGCCAATCAGAGGGAGCCCGTAGGTGAGCCAGCAGAATCCATCAGAGAGCAACACATGGAAAAGAGCGAGAGAGGCAACATATTGATTAGCCAGGCAACGTAGCTTTCAAAAACAGCTGTACGTACAAGTGACCTTAATCCACAAAGGCGAGAGAGTTCATACCTACAGATTTACTTTATTTTCCTCTAAAGTCTAGCAGCAGTTGTTCCTTAAGATCTCCTGCAGAGCAAAAAGCAACCAAACTAGCCAGAAATTCATTCTGGACTCTTTTTAGAGGTATATTTATAATTAAAAAGAGCTAGGATGGGTGGGGAGGAAGGTTTAAAAACCAGCCATGTGTTATTTAAAACACAGACGCTCCAAGCATCCTGCATATGGCCAGCATGAGTGTTCCTTGCTTTTTGTTTGTTTTTTAATCTCAGCGATGTGGGTTTATGGGAAGCTTTGGGTGGTAATCTCACATACGGATCCGATTTTCACAACCCAAAAATCAAGGAGAGCGAGGAAATGACAGAGAATCCAGCAGAGTTTGGGAGAGGGGAAAATACGATGCTGGAATTTGGAGGCTACGGGGGAGCTGATCGGCTGCATGCTCCGCTGCTTGCTGGGTCTGGCTAAGCCTGGATCAGTTACGTAAGGGAAGCCTTGTTGGGATGGGGGAACTGGTGGTCTGAATCCGTCCAGCTCAAACTCTTAATGGGTTCTGACTGAGCCCTCTAGCGGATTTTATTTTTTTTACAAAAAAACCATACTTTTTAATTAAATTAACACTGCAAGCCAGCTGATCATCCCAAATCCTACACACAAAAGGTGGCGACAAGTAAACACACCAGGTTGTTTCTGTTTAACTATAGTTCCGCAGTTTAACTATGTGGTGCACAAAGGAAGAACTTCTTTTTATCTGTTCTGAATGTCACTGGGTGCACACAAGCATTATGAAAGGAGGAGGAGAACTTTCCTCTACCTACTTTCTCCATATCATGAATAATTTTGGCAGTCTTCTGTCATGTTACCTCTTACTCGTCTTTTCTCCAGACTAAGGCACCGCACTGGCTACCCGTCACCTTAGAGTTACAAAACATTGTCTGTCTTCCAGTTCATTATGGAAGTTTCATCGGATGCTTTTGCCTGAAGATGGGGGCGAGCAGGGCATGAGCTTGCAAAAGCGATTTCCTAACGCCAGTTCACAAAGTGAGAAAGAGGATGAAATCTTGACTTTGCTTCTATCTTTGCCCAGTGAGGAAAGACAAGCACAGCTACACCAATGTCCTGGGTGTCACCCCATTGTTTTCTGTGAGCAGCTGCCTGTTTCTACCCCCTTGCAGGAGACTGCCAGGGGGGAGGGGGGAGTGAGCATCATCATCAAAGTAACCACAAAGTCCTGTATCCAGACAATGGCAATGTATCTAATCTAGCTCTATGACTACCAGAATCAAGGTTATGGTCTCTTTGGCCTTCCTTTGTCTGCCATCGCAGGAGATGGATGGGGAGTCTAAGTGAGCTGGGAGACGTGATTAGGCTCATTTGTCTTGCACCTGCTACCTCCATAGTTGGAAAGGGTGGGGTCTGGTCAGTAGCCTGAGCTGCCATGTGGAACGAAGCCAGCAAACAGTCATGTGCAAAATGCAAATCACAGCCAAGGGACTAGCCAGGAGCAGAGTGCCAAGGACTAAGCCAAGTAAAAGTGATACAGTGGTACCTTGGTTCTCAAATGGCTTAGTTGTCGAACAAATCGGCTCCCAAACACCGCAAACCCAGAAGTAAGTATTCTGATTTGCGAAAGTTTTTCGGTAGCTATACATCTGACGCGGCTTCTGCTTGAGTGCAGGAAGTTCCTGTAGCCAATCGGAAGCCGCGTCTTGGTTTTCAAATGGTTTTGGGAGTCAAACGGACTCCAGGAACGGATTGAGTTCGAGAACCAAGGTACCACTGTCTTTCTAGAAACATATGCAACAAATAATACAAGCTGAAACCACTAAGAAATTACAAGAGCCACTGAAGATGATGATGATGATTTTTTTGTGGGCCAGCCACTCTGGGGAAACTTCCAACATAATATGCAGAAACACAGCAACAACCACAACAACACAACAGAACACCACACATTAGAAGCTTCCTGATACAGGGCTGCCTTCAGGTGTCATTGGAAAGTCGTGTAATTGTTTTATGTCTTTGACATCCGCCAGGAGAGCGTTCCACAGGGCGGGCGCCACTACCAAGAAGGCCCTCTGCCTGGTTCCCTGTAACTTCACTTCTTGCAATGAGGGCAAGGAGCTGTACCTTAGTGTCCAGGCTGAACCATGGGAGTGGAGACACTCCTTCGGGTATACAGGGCCAAGACTGTTTAGGGCAGGGATCAGCAACCTTTTTCAGCTGTGGGCTGGTCCACCGTCCCTCAGACCATGTGGTGGGCCGGACTATATTTTATTGTTGTTTTTTTAAAAGATATTTATTGAGATTTTACAAAAACATAAGTTTACAAAATAGAAAAAAGACACATAGAAAGAAAAAGATACAAAAAAGAAGACATAGAAAAATACAAAAAGGAGAAAAAAGAGGAATAAAAATACAAAATACAAAAAACAAATAGATAAAAAAGAATTAAAAAACAAATCCGTTTTTAGTAACTTTAAACTCATTAGCTTGTTTCCTTGGCCTCCTCACACCTCCCCTTTTTGTATTCCCATTTAAATAATCAAATCAGCAAATCCTTACCCTCTTTCGTTTATCTTAACTCTGTATCTTAACATATTATAACTCTATATTTTCATCCATTTATCAATTCATTTTTGCATATTCTTATTAACTTTGTTGCTAATGCCACTTATTTTCAGTCCAACATCATTTTAACATTCATTAATTTTACAGTGTTTCTGAAGGTAGTCTTTAAATTTCTTCCAGTCTTCTTCCACCAACTCTTCTCCCAGGTCTCGGATTCTGCCAGTCATTTCCGCCAATTCCATATAATCCATCACCTTCATCTGCCACTCTTCCAGGGTGGGTAACTCTTGTGTCTTCCAATACTTTGCAATAAGTATTCTTGCTGCTGTTGTTGCATACATAAAGAAAGTTCTATCCTTCTTTGGCACCAATTGGCCGACTATGCCCAGGAGAAAGGCCTCTGGTTTCTTCAGGAAGGTATATTTAAATACCTTTTTCATTTCATTATAGATCATCTCCCAGAGAGCCTTAATCTTTGGGCACGTCCACCAAAGGTGAAAGAATGTACCTTCATTTTCTTTACATTTCCAACATTTATTATCGGGCAAATGATATATTTTTGCAAGCTTGACTGGTGTCATGTACCACCTGTAAATCATTTTCATAATATTCTCTCTTAAGGCATTACATGCCGTAAATTTCATACCGGTGGTCCACAACTATTCCCAGTCAGCAAACATAATGTTGTGACCAATATCTTGTGCCCATTTGATCATAGCAGATTTAACCGTTTCATCCTGCGTATTCCATTTTAACAGCAAGTTATACATTCTTGAAAGTATCTTAGTTTTGGGATCTAACAGTTCTGTTTCCAATTTTGATTTTTCCACCTGGAAGCCAATTTTTTTATCCAAATTATAGGCCTCTCTTATTTGATAATGATGAAGCCAGTCTCGCACTTTATCTTTTAATTTCTCAAAACTCTGCAATTCCAATTTGTCTCCTTCTTGTTCCAATATTTCCCAATATTTCGGCCATTTGGCCTCCATATTGAGCTTTTTCTGAGCCTTCGCTTCCATTGGTGACAACCACCTTGGGGTTTTTTTTCCAGTAAATCTTTGTATCTTATCCAGACATTGAACAATGCTTTCCTGACAATATGGTTTTTAAATGCTTTATGTGCTTTAACCTTGTCGTACCACAAGTATGCATGCCATCCAAAAACGTTGTTAAAACCTTCTAGGTCCAAAATGTCTGTGTTCTCAAGAAGCAGCCAGTCTTTCAACCAGCAGAATGCTGCTGATTCATAGTAAAGTTTAAGGTCTGGCAGGGCAAATCCACCTCTTTCCTTTGCATCAGTTAATATTTTAAATTTTATTCTAGGCTTCTTGCCCTGCCAGACAAATCTGGAAATGTCTCTCTGCCACTTCTTGAAACAGTCCATCTTGTCCAAAATTTGCAATGATCGAAACAAAAATAACATTTTTGGCAATACATTCATCTTTAAAGCTGCAATTCGACCCAACAGGGAAAGCTTCAAATTTGACCATATTCCCAAATCTTTTTTCACTTCTATCCAACATTTCTCATAGTTATCTTTAAATAAATTTAAATTCTTAGCAGTCATATTAACCCCCAAATATTTTACTTTCTTAACTAATGTTAAACCTGTCTCCTTCTGAAACCTCTCTTTCTCAATTGGTGTAAGGGCCGGACTATATTTTGGAGGGGGAAATGAACGAATTCCTATGCCCCACAAATAACCCAGAGATGCATTTTAAATAAAAGCACACATTCTACTCATGTAAAAACACACTGATTCCTGGACCATCCGCGGGTCAGATTGAGAAGGCGATTGAGCTGGATCCGGGATCCGGGCCTTATGTTGCCTACCCCTGGGTTAGGGCTTTAAAGGCCAGATGAGCGCTGCAACCCCAGAGTCGTTCGTGACTGGACTTAATGGACAGGGGTCCCTTTACCTTTACCTTTTAAGATTTTGAATTGTGCTCAGAAATGTACCGGGAGCCAATGTAGACCCTTTAGGAGTGGTTTATATTTGGTCCCTGCGGCTACTCCCAGTCACCAGTCTGGCAGCCACACCAGCAGCCCAATTCTGCCAACAATACTACAAGGCAAGATGTCCAGGACTGAATCTTCTCCTGTACTTCTTCAGGTCTGCAGAGCACCCCAAGGGCTGGAGGAAGAGACCCAAGGGTTCACATTGGGCCCCAGGGCCTGAGGTTCTCCACTCCTCCTTTAAAAGGAGCAAGGTCTAATATACCCCACAATAAGAAGAGCCCTGCTGGTTTACATCACTCTCATAGAATTTGAGCTTTCTCCTGCTTTTCTGCCCGGCAACTGGCATTAGATGGCAAACCTTCCCTGGATACAGAGGCTCTGCTTAGCGCCCTTCGATAGAAAGAACTCAGCCCAGCTTTGGGTAGTGAATACACAGAAGACAAAGGACATTAGCACACAGCAGTGGGGAAGTACCATGGAAAACATCCTCCCTCTCTTGGTTTAAGTCTCATCTCTCTCTCTCTCTCTCTCTCTCTCTCTCTTTCCTGATGCTTTGCTGAGCACCAGGCTCCCTGCCTGGATGAGAGCCGGCTCAGCAGCTCTTTCAAAAAGCAAACAAAACTGTCCTCCTCTGACCTGGGGATGTTATCTGGGCAGCCAGTGAATAAACAGCCCTCTCGAAGTCCACCTTCTGGAATAAATCCCAAGAGCTTTTTGGCCTCCCCAGCCTAGGCAGGGACACAGATGGTCCTGGAGATTATAACATATAGGGGAATTAAACAAGGCCACACAAATGAGCTTCCTCATTCAACCCGCCCCCCTCCGCAGGGTTGGCAGGTGCTCCTGGGGGCTGGTGGTCAGGATGTGTTCATTACAAATTGTTTACCTCTGGTGTCCTGCTATGCAACGGACAGACGAAACATGGCACACAAAAGGGGGTTGAGAGATGAGAAAGATAAAAATGGGGGTGGGAGGGGGAAGACAGGTCGGGCTGGAAACCGGAAGGGCCAGCTGCCTACTGAGAACCCTTGCCGTCATGTATTCCTCTCCTTTTAGGCTTGGTTTTGTGTGTTTTTTAATAGTCTCCCAAGAACGATTAGGGTCCGGGTGGCAGAATTGCACACAGGGAAGAGGCTCTGCAGCTGGGATTGAGCATGCTGGGGAAGGAAATAAATAAATAACAAGACGTGATATTTATCTTGCTGAAAAGACCCTTCTGCAAAAGGCCATCATCCATGCTTTGGCGATCACAAACGCTCGTCCGATAAGATAAAATGGGATAAGGAATTATGTTGGCTTTGTGCTTGAGGTTCCATCACGTTCGTGTGACTTCTGCTGTATAATGAGACATGGGGGTATTAAATTACTTAAAATCTCGACGGGCAGAGACCAATCCCTCTCTTCCCCACCACACACTGAACACACACACAGGCAAATGTGCAGAAAGTTGCAATGCCAACCCCACTTGCTAAAGTACTCGGACAAGGGGAGCCAAACTGGAGCCCTCCAGATGTTTTGCACTACAACTCCCATCATCCCTAGTCTTTGGCCATGCTGGCTGGGACTGATTCACAGAATCTCATAGCACTCGCTACAGAGAGTGTGTGGCAATTCTATAATTCTTCTCTGGCTCGGATTTGCATCTCAGACAAAGAAAAATTAAGCTCCTTTCCTCTTCCCATGCAACCATATCGGAGTCTAATGTGCTTGGACTCAGCCATATTACTTCCCTTCTTGTTGGAAGGGAGGAGAGAAAGAGCTCCATTCCAAGTCAAGCCAGGATCCAAGCTTACTGATCACTAAAGTGCCTATCACATAAAAAGTTCATACAGGAAAGGGTTAAAGCTCAGCGGTAGATTATATCTACACTGATGGCACTGCGCAAAATAGTATTATTACAGTTGTACCTCGGGTTAAGTATTTAATTCATTCCGGAGGTCTGTTCTTAACCTGAAACTGTTCTTAACCTGAAGCACCTCTTTAGCTAATGGGGCCTCCCGCTGCTGCTGCACCCCCGGAGCACGATTTCTGTTCTCATCCTGAAGCAAAGTTCTTAACCTGAGGTACTATTTCTGGGTTAGCGGAGTCTGTAACCTGAAGTGTATGTAACCCGAGGTACCACAGTTCTCCATAATCATGGGGCTCCAAGTGCCTCCAAATCCATAGATCTGCAGAAAATGGCAACCAAAATCATTGGGGGTCTGGAGCACCTTCCTTACAGAGGGAAAGACAACTAAGAGGAGAGGGATGTGATACAAGGTTTACAAAGTGATGCATGGTATTGCAGAGAAAGTGGTGTTCTTCTCCCTCTCATAATGACAGCTGAGTCTCAAAATTGCTCAGCTTCAAAGGGGCTGCAGCCTCAGATGCTCCCCAAACACACACTTGGCCCACAATAGTCAAGTTTTTAAAAAAGCCATTTGCTCCACAGGCTATGAACCTCAACTCCTCCCTGACCACCCGCTCTTTTTAAAAAGTAGCTATTAACCATCACACTACAGAAGTGAATGAGAATGCAGACAAGAGAAGAAAACACAGCTATCCATGTACATGCGTATTGGCAAAGCCATGTGCACTAATGGGCAGAAGAGTATTTAAACTTGTTTGCGCATGACACCTCCCTCTCTCTCTTCTCTCCCTCACACACACACACCATCTTCCATTTTCTGTTCCCCATCAGAGAAAAGCACCAAACAGCGCTGCTGACCCCATCTGCCTGCTTGAAGAAATGAGCGACTCGGAAGGCGGCAGATTGGACAGGGACAATCTGTCCCATCCGCAAGAGGTTTACCTTCACGTCACAGACACGTGCGCTCACCATAACATCAACAAGACTGCGGGAAAGTCACGTTACAGCACAACGTGGAGCGGGAGGGGGGAAGGGAGTAAGTGGGTCATGTATCGCCCTCACTTACGTCGATCCCTAATGCTGTAATTAATGGAGCTTCTGCGGGAGATGTTTACTATTTAGAATGCTAACTCTCATCAGAGCCAGCAGATCTCTAGGTGTATGCAGATAATTTTAGATGTGTGTGTATATATGTTTGTATCTCAATACAGACATAAATATTTCCAGGTAGTCACTTAGCTTCTATTTTTGCTACTTATGTTTGCTCCACTTATTATCAATTATTGTTATTATTATTCATTGAGCTTATTAGTTGCCTTTTTTAAAAACCAATGTGACTCAAAGTAACTTACAACAACAAATAAATAATATGCATCAATACCAGCGTAAAACAAACCATAGTAAACTCTAAAGCACATCCATATTTTTAAAAAGCAGGATTAAAACACCACATCCATGGAATGAGGCGCTTATCGAGAGGTTTGCAAGCTGTCCTTAAGCACAAAGACATTTTTTGCAAAAATGGGCCTTCTTTCCCTCATACCTTCCCTCTCCTTTTTGTGTCCTCATCTCCTGACGGTGGGCTGGTAGAAACCACAAGGCATTGCAATCAATGCAGCAGTGGGAATGTTGAAATCCACCCAGGAATTCTTTCAGCATAAAATCGTTCTGACCAGCGCCAAATCCCTGTCCTACTCTCGGCGCTGTTCTCGCGGGGGGGGCAAAGTCCTTCTGATCAAGGCACAGCCCATAGTCAGTGTGAGGTCAGTAGAGGCCTCCAGCACACCAGGTCCAGGTCTTCTCAGAGTCAGGCTGCTTGAGAATTCAGCCAAAATTGAGTGGCAAACTCCATCTAAGGCAAAATACCAGCCCAAGACCCGAAAATCATGGGCACGTGCGCAGACACCGAAAATCGTGGGCAGGTGGGTGCGATCCGGCCCAAGGAGGGATCTCCCCAGGACTGATCCGGCCCAGACAAGATAAACCTTGCTGACCCCTAGCTTAGTGCTTCAGAAAATGTGTTATTTGGTAAGTTTACCTTTAAATGTGAACGGAACCGAGGTTTCCCCCCACCAAGCAGGGAGCATCTGAACCAAAGTCAGCCACCCCTGTGCACAGGATTGCCCCATGGCTTCCCCTAATTTCCAAGGGTTTCATAAATTTGCTCCTTGGAAGAACTATGCTGTCAGTTACATGGACTTAGGCTGAGTTATAGCACTACACTGAAACTCCTTCCCATTATAAAGCTGCATGGTTAAAATGTGTTCTTGCAGGCGTAGCCCTCAAGCATTTTTCTTGCAGTCCCATTCACATGGCACAACGGTTTCTTCAAACTATCTTTACGAAACAAACAAACCAGGGTTGGATGGGGGAGAGGGAAGGGGATTTGGGAAAGGGTTATATTCAGACAGGTATCGGGAACAACACTGAAACATCTAACCCTATCCCTGGACATTCTTGCAGAAGCAGGCTAGTCCTGAACATGATATCTACACTTAACCTTTGCAGGCTGCCAGGTCATTTCGATGGGGCAGTGGGGGACGTTATGGTGAAGATACTGGCTGACCTTCTGAAAGCATTCCTTGGCATGCAGAACTAATGCGTTTTCCCTGTTTCAAAGAAGACTTGATGACTTGATAAGGGGAGATAATGGATATACATACATTGATCAGGAATGGGGTGGAGGTGGGGAGCAACATTAGAGGAGGAAAAATGATGAGCAGGGTGAAGGAAGAGGGCAGCAGCGCTGCATGTAGACGCCAGGACTCTCCCTCAAACGTTGCCATGTGCACTTAGATATGTGCTTTATCCCCTAGAGAGGTGCTAGCAAGCACCGTTAGGAGGAGCAAATTAACAAAACCCTTGGAAATTAGTGGGAACCGTGCTTTGGGTTTAGTATTGGGCTTTGGGGAGAATTGGGATTATTGTGCCTATAACAGCTGTGTGACAGGCAGAAATTCAACCAGTTAAGTCTTTTTCTAGTATGGAAACACAATTACCAGGGAATGCTTCACCTGTTCACATTCTGCCTGTCAGACTTTTTATTATTTTATTACATGTGTGGCCGCTGGTTTATTTTTGGACGCTCCACTCCAACTGCAAAAAGGGACAAATATTTGCATATGACACAAAGAATATGCAAATATGTGTCCTGTTTTGTCTGTGGGTTAGAGGGAAAACCCTGTTGGCCAATCCCCAATACAGTTACAATACGGTTACATACGCTTCAGGTTACATACACTTCAGGTTACAGACTCTGCTAACCCAGAAATAGTACCTCGGGTTAAGAACTTTGCTTCAGGATGAGAACAGAAATCGTGCTCTGGCAGCACAGCGGCAGCGGGAGGCCCCATTAGCTAAAGTGGTGCTTCAGGTTAAGAACAGTTTCAGGTTAAGAACGGACCTTCAGAATGAATTAAGTACTTAACCTGAGGTACCACTGTACCAGGGATGGGCTGCTTTAAGACCGGCAGGATCTACTTCTTTTTTTCTTAGATCCATCAGGTTCACCAGATACAGCCAGGTATAAGATCAGGCATAGGCAAACTCCAGCACTCCAGATGTTTGGGACTACAACTCCCACCATCCCTAGCTAACAGGACCAGTGGTCAGGGATAATGGGAATTATAGTCCCAAACATCTGGAGGGCTGGAGTTTGCCTATGCCTGTATAAGATAGTGGCTCAGGCAGGCAAGCATATGCTAAAAATGAAGGGAGAGGGTGTCTCTGAGCACATGCTCTATCTGGACACTTATTATCAGAACCAGAACTGATCTTACAAGCCCTTCCACACAAAAATCCACTCCTGGTTTTCCCCCAAGTATTCTTTTCATCAGTCTAACTTGAGAGGGGGTGTACAGTGGTACCTCGGGTTAAGTACTTAATTCGTTCTGGAGGTCTGTTCTTAACCTGAAACTGTCCTTTACCTGAAGCACCACTTTAGCTAATGGGGCGTCCCGCTGCTGCCGCACCGCCAGAGCACGATTTCTGTTCTCATCCTGAAGCAAAGTTCTTAACCTGAGGTACTATTTCTGGGTTAGCGGAGTCTGTAACCTGAAGCATATGTAACCTGAAGTGTATGTAACCCGAGGTACGACTGTAATTTTAGTTGTTGCTGTTAGACCATTGGGAGTCAGAAATCCTTGCTGCTCTACTACAAAGCCTCCAGCACTCTACTAGGAGAGCTCAATCCACCTTCTGCCAGCCCTTCATTGACACGCCCTGTCCTCTAACACCAGCCTTAGAGCACCGCTTGCAGCACAGACCCAGCACAGTTGGCGGAAGCAGGCAACTCGGAGAATTGGTAAAGACACATAAACTAGATCTATTGCTCAAATCCGGGCTGAGGTCAGCCGTGGCCAAAAGTAATTACTATCTGCGGGCCTAGCCAAAATGAATTGCAAATCACTTCTAAGAAGAGGATTTGCTTACATCTCTCGCACAGTGATCCTTTGCAATGTAGCAAGAAGGGAAGCCTGTGCTCAGGATGGATGAGGAAGGTTATTAATGGACCTCAGTTTGGAAAAAAAAGGTATTATGGCAAGGCAGGGTGGGGCATTTGGAAAGCATTGAGATACACCCCTTGATTAGAGTCGCCGATTAGGGTTTGCTTACAGGTTGGGTTTCAAGGAAGCAAATGAGTCATTAAAGTGGTAATAGCTTCTTCACAACATTCCTCAGGGGTTTTGGAGAGATGTTGCAAGAAATTTTGTCTTTGGCAAGCCTGGGCCACCTGCAGCAGGCAAGACCTTTTATTAGGACCAACCAAAATGTCACAAATTAGCAAATACGCTTTCAGGTTCTTCAGAAATCTTCATCGGGCATGATGTTAAAAAACAGGGGTGGAATATGAGACAGAGAGAGAAAGCTGGCGTTAAAACCATCAAGCCTGCAGTTGTAGTAACTGTGCAGTGCAAACACCGGTCCTGAAAGACCTCACACTGGTCACATAACATTTCCAAGCACAATTCAAAGTGTTGGTGCTGACCTTTAAAGTCTTAAACGGCCTCGGCCCAGTATACCTGAAGGAGCGTCTCCACCCGCATCGTTCAGCCCAGACACTGAGGTCCAGCACCAAGGGAATTCTGGTGGTTTCCGCACTGCGAGAAGTGAGGTTGCAGGGAACCAGGCAGAGGGCCTTTTCGGTGGTGGCACCCACCCTGTGGAACGCCCTCCCATCAGATGTCAAGGAAATAAGCAACTATCTTACTTTTAGAAGACATCCCTGTTTAGGGAAGTTTTTAATGTTTGATGTTTTATCATGCTTTTAATATTTGGTTGGGAGCTACCCAGAGTGCCTGGGGAAACCCAGGCAGATGGGTGGGGTATAAATAATAAATTATCATCATCATCATCATTATTACCTACTCAAAAGTAAGCACCACTAAGTGGACCATCAAGGCCAATGAAGTTTTCCTATGCATGTTCACCCAGGAGTAACTCTCACTGTCATCAGTGGGGCTTCCTGGCTCGCAAGCAAGTTTAGGATTGAACCCTTAATGGGACTGGCCTCTCAGGTGCTAAGTTGGAACAAAGAATGGATGATCTCTATTAAATGGGGCAGGTGGCAGGTGCCTGTTTTCAAAAGAGCCATTCCTTCCTGGGTGCCAAAGAATAGGAAACTCCTATTCTAGAATGATGCTTACCATCATTAAATGATATATATGAGCATCACTTAAAAAAATTTTAAAAAGCAGAGCTGGCCCAGGACGTTTAAGCAGGAATGCCTCCTCCCAACCCCCCAAAAGAACCTCAGGTGCATAATACTCATGACTAGCTAAGTTGTTTTAGCAGCCGAGGCTGAAAAATCCTACAAGGGCATTGCCCCGTCCCTGGCAATAAAATACAATCACCATCACAATACAGCAAGCAGTTTAATGCCCTGACGTGACTCCCAAAATCATCTGCCTCAGGTGGCTGCAGAGGTGGATCTAGGGAGCAGGGCAGGAGCACTGGGTGCCCAGTCCAAGAGGGAGCCTTCTCAAAGCCCAGTAAGCAGAATGGAGGCATGGCAGTTCTAACAGGGTCCTAGAGTCCTCCCGCCTCCTTCCCAAAGCTGGGCAAGCACTTATCAGGCTTTGGGGAGGAGGAAGGGGGTCTCTAGGACCCTGTCACTGCCCTCACACCTCCTTCCCCAAGTCCAGTACTTTGTTTACCTGGCTTTGGGAAGGCTGCGTGGGGGTGTCAAGGTCCACCCCTGGTGGCTGCCTCACTCTACCTAACGGTAGGAGCGGGAAAGCACATTTCATCTATTTAGAACTATTATTTCTCTTATATGCAAGTTTATATAGATTTAATCTACAGTCGTACCTTGGAAGTCGAACAGAGTCCAATTGACTTCCAAAACGTTTGGAAACCAAAGCATGTCTTCTGATTGGCTGCAGGAAACTCCTGCAGCCAATCAGAAGCCGCGGAAGCCCCATCAGACGATCAGCTTCCAAAAATAGTTTGTGAACCAGAACACTCACTTCCGGGTTTCGATTGTTGGGGAGCCAATTTGTTCGGGAGCCAAGGCGTTTGAGATCCAAGGTATGACTGTACTGGCTAACAACCAGTAAGGTTAATCTTTTAAGATTTCTTTAAATTTGGGGCACAACCCTCAAGTAAGGCCAAGGTAGTGACGTCACCCAATTAAGTACCAAGTTCAGGGTACAGTGGTACCTTGGTTCCTGAACAAATTGGCTCCCGAACACCGCAAACCCAAAAGTCAGTGTTCCAGTTTGCGAACATTTTTTGGAAGCCGAATGTCCATTCCAGCTGTTGGCATTGTTTCCAATCAACCAATGAGAAGCCACCAATTGGTTTTCAAATGTTTTGAAAGTCGAACTGACTTCCAGAACAGATTGAGTTCGAGAACCAAGGTACCATTGTAGTCACAAATGATTAATTTTAATGCTCCCACAACAAACTTCCACCCAGTGACGTTGTCACCTTTTACATGCCTTGTTGTTTTCAACCTTACCTTGTTTGTTTCATCCCTTCTGCATATACACCTGTCACATTCATAATTCTTCACAACGCAACAGGTAAATTAGGCTTCGCCAAGAGGCTCGTGTCACAAGAAACCAGTTTGCCTGAGGCAGAAAGGAAAGAGAGAAAATGCCATTACCATGTTAGAAGTCTGAAGCAACAAAGGTATTTCCATCATGCTGGATTCATAAATCAAGCACGAGCTAAGGCGGTAATGCTTCTGAAAAGCAGTTGCTGGAACCTGAAGGGGAGACCGCTCTTGTCCTCAGGTCCTGCTTCTGAGTCTCCCACAGGCATGTGTCTACTATAAAGTGGTACCTGGGGGTACATACGCTTCAGGTTACAGACGCTTCAGGTTACAGACTTCACTAACCCAGAAATAGGATGAGAACAGAAATCGTGCTCCGGTGGCATGGCAGCAGCAGGAGGCCCCATTAGCTAAAGTGGTGCTTCAGGTTAAGAACAGTTTCAGGTTAAGAACAGACCTCCGGAATGAATTAAGTACTTAACCCGAGGTACCACTGTACAGCAATTATGCCTTTCTGAATCTGCCTTAGTTCAGGAACTAACCAGCACCCAAAATAAGGAGTACTTTAATGGTATCTATAAGGATGTGACAGAGTATTACCTGCCCGAAAATTAAAGTGAAGAGGATATTCAAGCTCAAAAGGACAGGTTTTTAATATAGCTTGGGGAGTTTGTTTTAAATATGGAAACTGAGTGCATTCTGTCCTTATGTAATTTCTGTACACGCCATCCTAGACATTGCCTGTCATTTAAAAGTGTAATAAACACAAACAATTTGTTCCATTTCCCCCCCAAAAAAATTCCAACTGAACATTATCAGCTTACCAACCGCATATTCCACCCCTTCAGCTCCACATTTTGTGTGCAACTATCATATCCCATTTGCTGCGGCTATTTTCAGTAGCGGGCAGCATGGTGGGGCTGCATCGCTCACCTGACCTCCCTGCAGCTACGTTGCTGCTGCATCCTGGGATGGGGAAAGGGGAGAGAGGCGAGGTCAGCATGGTGCAAACCCGCCAGCAGGACAACCAGACTGGCTCCGCTGGTGTGTTTGCGCAGTGACAACTTGGCCACCACCTCACCTATCCCCGTCCTGGTATGAAAGAGCGACATAGCCGGAGGGAGGTCAGATGAGCAGCTTCATCATGCCTTCCATTCCGAATCTGAAGGTGCATTTCGGCAGTTTGAGAGCCCGAGTACATCCTGGAGACAGAGGCAAGCAGGCACCCACACACACACAAGAACACAGTCTGTCCATTACCTGACCATTAAGGGTTCCCTCATCGAGAGGCGAGAGACAAAAGAAAAACCATTCAGAAAGGAGAGACCTCGCAGCCCTGGACAGAGAGTTGCTGAGCTCCGAGAAGCTGCTTGAACCTCTGGCAATCACAGTAACAGTTCCTTTGGAAAATAATTAGGCCAACTGCCACCCACACACCCACACCCTCTGGCTGGGAAGCTTGCATCGTCCCCCTTTCCAAGCAAGCAGTGCTGGAAGTCAATCCTGGAAGTTGGGTAAACTCTGAACAGCGGACAATGGCAAACAAGGCCTGGGAGCCCGTCTGACAAGTTCCAGATTATGTAAAACACCCGAAAAAATCCATTGTGAACAAGGAAACGGCAGTCTGTTTCTGCCTCCAGCCAGCTGGCAAAAGCAGGGCCAAGGCCACTTGCCAACTGCGAGAGAAAGTAATTTAAGCCCAGAGAGTTGCATCACCACATCAGCTCGTGATGCAAGGTGGCAGCGAGCAAAGCAGCGGTAGCACTCTGAGACAGCAATCCAAAAACATACTTCCTTTATATGGTATTTCTTCCTTTCCCTAATCAGATGTTGTAACAGGCTCTCCTGCAACACAGCTGCAGTTTAAGGAGTGTGGATGCCGCAAGGCAACAAGCCTTTCTGGAAAGCAACGTCTGCAGGCAAGGAAGGATAGTGGGCGGCCCAAAGGTTCTGAGAATGGCAGCAGGACTTGTTACCAGCAATGTAAGCCATGCGGCTACATGTATAGGA
This sequence comes from Podarcis filfolensis, assembly GCF_964270895.1. Classification (NCBI taxonomy): domain Eukaryota; kingdom Metazoa; phylum Chordata; class Lepidosauria; order Squamata; family Lacertidae; genus Podarcis; species Podarcis filfolensis. Next base: position 66,860,243 of record NC_139611.1, on the reverse strand, counting down.
GCTAGAACCTGGCTCAAATTGTTTGAGCCTAGTTTGTTTTTACTAACCACCGTTCCCTGAGCTTGGACAGCAAACAGCACTGTGGGAAGTCCTAAAAGGAGAACAGGATGTTTTGACCCCCCGATGCATGAGAAGGAAGCAGAAGGACTCGTTCCTCTAATGCTAAACTGTGGTTTAGCATTGTTTCTGAGCAGAGTCCAAGTGTTTTGCTATTTTTATTTCATGCACTTTCATCCATGCAAAAACAAAAAAGCACCCAAATACTTTGGTTTAGCCCAATAGGAACAGTCACTCAGTGGAGAGCTAAAAAGAGGAAAATGAAAGCTCAAAAGAAATTGTTCCCTTTTAACTATGCCTAAATTTTATTCAACTTAAACCCCACAGGACCCACAAAGGCGGCCTTCTATCATTAGTAAAGTCTCACCAATTTTACTAGAACTTACACTAACACACAGTAATTTAGCCATACTGTGCTTAATTAACTTAACTTGCTCCACCTTTGCTTTGCAAAATCATCAGAGTGAATCACTTTCAGGTTTCCCCACACGAAGAACTGAACCAGTTCCAGAGATGCGCCAAACCGATTACCAAACTGCTTGTGGTTTGAACTGAAACGGCTTCAGCTCCACCCCAGCCTAAAATGTTCATTATGTGCAAAGTAACCAACTGGATTTTGCACATTTGTGTACATGTGATAGATCTTCGATATCATAGCTGGCTGCTTTCTTCTATAGTGTTCTTACTATATTCATTTTAAAAAGGGATCAATCGTGCTGAAGGCATAACAATAAACTTGAGCAGGTGGTAATTATTCTTCTGGTCCTACATGTAGTCCAGATCCACAAGCAAGGAAGGGCGATCACATGATTTCATTCAGAGGCTCTCCAATATGCATGTGAATAAGCTACTAAGAACAAATAGAATCATAGACTTGTATAGTTGGAAGATACCCTGAGAGTCATCTAGTTCAACCCCCTGCAATACAGGAATCTCAACACATGGTCTCCCATCCAATTTAAACCAGACCGGACTCTGCTTAGCTTTGCAAATGTGCTAGCAATTTTTACTGCTGCACTGGAGGTCTAGATTTAAAGGGGCACATACCACCTCCTCCTCTCCTTTGCCACAGGTATGGGAAACCATTGGGCCTCCAGATGTTGCTGGCCTACTATTTCCATCATCCTCAGTCATTGGTCATGCTTGCAAGGGCTGATGGGAGTTGTAGTTCAGCAACATCTCGAATGCAAAAGATTCCCCCCTCCTAGCCTAAGCTTCAGATCCAGAGTTTGATTTGGCTAAGGGAAAGAAACAGGTTCATGTCCATTAACCCCCAGCAGGGCTAACAGCAATACCAGAGGTGGTGGGGTTCAGCTGGGAAAGTGACATGGAGCAGGGTGTAGCCAAGGTGGTGTAGTGGTTAAGAGCAGTGGAATCGTAATCTGGTGAACCGGGTTCGCTTCCCCGCTCCTCCACATGCAGCTGCTGGGTGACCTTGGGCTAGTCACACTTCTCTGAAGTCTCTCTGCCCCACTCACCTCACAGAGTGTTTGTTGTGGGGGAGGAAGGGAAAGGAGATTGTTAGCCGCTTTGAGACTCCTTCGGGTAGTGATAAAGCGGGATATCAACTCCAAACTCTTCTTCTCTTCTTCAGGGTGGACATTGTGTCCTATTGTGCAAAAGGACAGCCATATCTTTGAAAGGCTGACTGGTCTAAGTCGGGTTGTGAGACAAATCCAGTGTTCGAAACTCCCATTGTTCTAGGCACATTTGCAACAGGGAATTTCATTAGCGCAAGCAGTTTCTGAGCTCTGGGCACAGTACTGCACCTAAGATTTCAGATTAAAACTGCAGAGTGGAAGGAAAGGACCTTTTTCTGCCTCCCCGTTTCCAGCTACTCTCTGAAGGCTGGAGAAGAGACCTTCTTAAGAATATTAGCAGGGTGGGCAGGAGAAGGACTAGACCATGTGAAAAATGAACATAATATTTGAGCTGCAGTTCATTCATTTCAAGCTTTGTATTCTTGTTATATATATATAAAAGTGTGCCTAGACATTCCAGTGTTGCACCATGACCTAGGCTTAAGGTGCCATTTAGCTCCTAGCTTTCATATCTCCGTTTCTAACACTGGATAAATTATCCTTTTTTTTCCTTTTTCCTTTTTTAATTTGAGTTCGGGATTTTTACATACTGGATAAATCATCCTAAGGAGGAGGAACATGAGAGGACCTTGACATTGCCCACCCACAGTAAGAACATGGATAGCAGACTGAGCTGCCAGACAGGTCATACTCTATCCTATTTCCATTTAATTATAGTATTAATTGCTAAATTTGCATCTATCCATAAAAATCAGGTCATGCAAATCCCTATCTTTTGCCCTCTTTTGGATTGATGCAGCTTGAGTTCGCCAGTGGCACAGGGTTTCACCCCTTCGCCTCAACCACCCTCCCAGAAAATTCAAACGCCAGTCATCACGCCCCTCCTGCCACTTCAGTTCCTGAGGGAAAATACTGCTAAAGGCTTTGAAGAGATCTGGGTCTCATTCCTAATTACATTAGGATGAATGGTTCAAACAAGAGTAGCACACCCTACCCAAAAATGTCTGGTGGGGCAAAGAAGCAAACCTGCCAGATCGCCATACTGAGCAGGTAATTGCCTTAAATCCTTTTTCTTTCTTCCTTTCTTTTTGGCTGACTCACTACAGGTGCCGAGCAAGGGGTAGGAACACACCTGCTGTCACTTCAGCTTGGAGCGAGCCATTTCTCAGAGCCAAGCAAGAACCCTCCTCCTGGTCGGAGGCAAGCTGCTCCTTCAACACAGTTAATTCCTAGCCCGAGGCAAGAGAGCGATTTTGGGGCAAGGAGTTGAGAGCTGGCTTTGAGCCAAGTTCCACATTAAGCTTCGTGCACAGCACATATCCGTGTCACTGGTTTGTCTTTAATTACATGTATGTGGGGGTTGCTGATTTTAATCCAGGTCACCGTGGTGTGGGGAGGGGAGGTTTATTCCGCCCCCCGCTTGCCTCACTAAGACTGCCACACCCACTCATGTGGTTGGAAGGCTTGAAGGAGGAGAAAGTCCCCCACATTAGCAAGGAATTTTCATCCTAATGGCAGGTAGGTGTGGTGGCAGTGCCAAATTTTTGTATAAGCTAAACAAGCTATAGCCTAGGGCCCCACTCTCCTGGGGGCCCCCAAAAAAATTTCACTATTAATGTACAGGTAGGTAGCCGTGTTAAAGGGACGCGGGTGGCACTGTAGGTTAAACCACAGAGCCTAGGACTTGCCAATCAGAAGGTCGGTGGTTCGAATCCCCGCAACGGGGTGAGCGCCCATTGCTCAGTCCCTGCTCCTGCCAACCTAGCAGTTCGAAAGCACGTCAAAGTGCAAGTAGATAAATAGGTACCGCTTCGGCGGGAAGGTAAACAGCATTTCCATGTGCTGCTCTGGTTCGCCAGAAGCGGCTTAGTCATGCTGGCCACATGACCCAGAAGCTGTATGCCGGCTCCCTCGGCCAATAAAGTGAGATGAGCGCTGCAACCCCAGAGTCGGCCACGACTAGACCTAAAGGTCAGGGGTCCCTTTACCTTTAGGTAGCCATGTTGGTCTGCCATAGTCAAAACAAAATTTAAAAAAAATTCCTTCCAATAGCACCTTAGAGACCAACTAAGTTTGTTATTGGTATGAGCACACGAAAGCTCATACCAATAACAAACTTAGTTGGTCTGTAAGGTGCTACTGGAAGGATTTTTTTTTTATTTTGTTTCGACTATTATTATACTTCTTAATTGTATTTCAGTTCAACAATCACTTTGATAAAATACATATTTTGTTATGTGCAAATGGCTTTAGATACCTATTAGGTCCATAAATTACCATATAGCATATATTCAACACAAAGAAACAGTGACATTTGTTGTTGACAAAGGACAGCTGGACATATAAAGGGCCCCATTACCTTCAGTAGCTTGGGGCCTCATCAAACCTAAATCCAGCCCTGTGTGGTGTTATAACGGGAATGTGTCATTGAACTACAACACCGTTTTTTGCTTGTCTATATGGAGAGGACAATATCAATAGCAGGTGCAATGGTCAAGAAGGTGACTTCTGCACAAGATACAGAAGGAAATGAGGATCAGATGGGGCTAATCAGCTTGAGAAAGAAGCCAATCTACTCCACTGCCTTGCGGGGCATCTCTGGGAGAAGAAAAGGCTAAGGAGGAAACTCTACACAAGTCTAGAGTGGAGTACCTAAGATGGTTGGATGGCGTCTTGCACACCTCCTTCCGGCAACTCCTGCAGCCCAGCTGTTGCCAGATGTATTGCTCTGCTTACCTTTGGACCACATCAATGAGGCCAAGAAGGGGGTCTTGTTGTCTTGGCAGCCCAGGACCTCCAAACACACTGCCCAGGCTTGCGCCCCAGGGAAGTCACTTCAGTGCTGCCAATGCAGCGGTTTGACTTCACCCACAGAGGTGCACTCCATTGTCTCTCAAGACAGCTGGACGCCAGCGGTGATGGTCCACATCACCAAGGTCTTTGAGGGAGTCGCTGCTAGGGAGTTGAGGAACAGAAGGGAGTATCCTGATCAATGACATGGCAGTAGCTGCCTGGGGGACCGGACAGAAGAAGAATTCCACCCCAGAACATTTTGTTGCAGGTCCCGCCAATTAAAAACGCTCAACACAGTTATCTATTCACTTATCAAACTTACACCCTGCCTCTCCTCCCATAGGAGCCACAAACACAAATGCGATCAGACGATACAGTCAAAAATAAAATAAAATATTTAAAACATTTTCATTAGTCCGCTGGCAGAGATCAGCAACTACATAGCGATGACAAGCCCATTTCTTTTTTGGGCCATTTCCCTTCCATCGATTAGGACTGCATTCAAGAAAATAGCTTCCACTGCCCTCCACCACCACCCCTTGTGCTTTGGCAGCTGGCCACGCTACATTTCCGGACACAATTGCTGCGTCTGGCTGGGCTCTTGCCAGAGTGGCTCGGTGCAGCATGTCACACCAGTGGCACTACCAGAGGCGCAGATGAGGAATCGCTTTCTGAGCCAAGCCAGAGGAGGCTTCGGGAATCTTCTAGAAAAGCTGCATTTTTTTTTTCAAGCTTCTGTTTGCTCATCATCTGGTTAGAACAGACTCAAGAGAGCTTCTTTCATTTCCGCCTTGGAAACTTTATTTGTTTCAAGCCCCAGATGTCAATTAAACATTACAGATGTTATTATTCAGACCTTCTAAATCATCCTACCTGAAAATGTAAAGTGGGCAGCCATGTGCGCTTATTTCATCGATCTAGGGAAGAGCAGGGGCCAAGAGGGCCTATATGCCACAAATCAGAGAGTCCCTGGTTCAAACCTCACCTCTGCCTGAACTCTCCAGGGACCTGGAGGGGAAGCCATTCCCTCAAATAAAAAACAACAACCCTATGATTAATTGACTTAGCATACCATTCATCAACCAAAAGCCATTGCTTTCAATGCTCAGACATGCTCTGTTCAGGGCAAGTATAATTTCCAGAGGAGCAGCCTCTGTATTTTTCAGCAAGAACAACAAGGAGTCTTGCGGCACCCTAAAATCTAACAAATTCATTCATTCATTTCTGTGTAATTATAAGCTGCCTTGCAGGGCAAAGCCCTATTGAGGCAGCTTACGGATGATTAGTTTCACAAGAATGTAAGAAGTGCGTTTTTGGACGAGGCCAGTGGCTCAATTAGCCCAGCATCCTGTTCTCACAGGGGCCAAATGGATCACCCAGTCACAGCAGGGTCTGAACACACAGGCAACCTCCCCACATGCAAGTCTCAACAACTGGTATTCAGAGACATGGGGGAGCGGGTGTCGCTGTGGTCTAAACCACTGAGCCTCTTGGGCAGGCTTCCTCAACCTCAGCCCTCCAGATGCTTTTGGCCTACAACTCCCATGATCCCTAGCTAGCAGGACCAGTGGTCAGGGGTGATGGGAATTGTAGTCTCAAAACATCTGGAGGGCATTGGGTGAGGAAGCCTGCTCTTGGGCTTGCTGATCGGGAGGTTGGCAGTTCGAATCCCCGCGACAGTGTGAGCTCCCGTTGCTCGGTCCCAGCTCCTGCCTACCTAGCAGTTCGAAAGCACACCAGTGCAAGTAGATAAATAGGTATCGCTGCAGCGGGAAGGTAAACGGCATTTCCATGCGCTCTGACACTTGTCACAGTGTCCCATTGTGCCAGAAGTGGTTTAGTCATGCTAGCAAAAATGACCCGGAAAGCTGTCTGTGGAAAAACGGCACCTCCCTTGGCCTGAAAGCGAGAAGAGTGGCGCAACCACAGAGTCGCCTTTGACTGGACTTAATCATCCAGGGGTCCTTTACCTTTTTCACCTATTCAGAGACATACTTCCTCTAACAGTGGAGTGATCCAGCAAGACTCCCATCAGCCCCAACCAGCATAGCCAATGGTCAGGGATGATGGGAGTTTTACTCCAGAAACATCTAGGAGGCCACAGGTTCCCCATCCCTGCCTTTGGTAACTGGGTTTGTTTCCTATAAGTTTCTTCATCTAAACTCTGGAGCATTTTGCACAGAAACTAGGCAGCGTCTTCCTGCTGACAAGCAAGCCATGCCTCACCCACCATCACAAGGAAGGTTTGCCTTTTAGTTTGCACAGGAAACCGTGGTGATGATTAACGTGTTGAAAGCCCAAGCCTACATGAGATGGGAGGTTCAAAATAGGTACATCACCACAGGAAGCAAGTTGCCATTTTGAGGCCAGACATCTCAAAAGCCGTACAGTGGTACCTCGGGTTAAGTACTTAATTCGTTCCGGAGGTCCGTTCTTCACCTGAAACGGTTCTTAACCTGAAGCACCACTTTAGCTAATGGGGCCTCCTGCTGCTGCCACGCCACCAGAGCACGATTTCTGTTCTCATCCTGAAGCAAAGTTCTTAACCTGAAGCACTATTTCTGGGTTAGCGGAGTCTGTAACCTGAAGCGTCTGTAACCTGAAGCATATGTAACCCGAGGTACCACTGTATTCTTCAATGACTCGGTTCCTGAAATTCCTTCTGATGGTACAGATAAAAGATAACTGATAGAATTCTACAAGATTTAGCATAACTGTGTGAAAACAGTAAATATCCAATGATCCCCAGGCATGCACCTCCAGATGGTGGAGACCTCAGGCACCATCCTGGCAACTGGGCATCTTCACTTGGCCGCAAGTGGCCGATAGCCAGGTGCAAAATGCACCGGGCGAATTTCGAACCCTGCCTCAGAGAGGTACATTCCCACTGACAGAGCCCCAATGAGGAATCTCATGGCATTAGCTGAATTTTCTGAAGTCTTCAAGGACAGCAGTAGTCTATCCTTGCAAAATCCCATCTTCTTCTTGCCTTATACACTTCTTCAAGAAAACACTAGCCTTGTACACTCTAGCACTTACCATCATACACAAATTTAATAAATAATATTAATAAATATATTTATCAGAAGCATTTAAGCAGATGCTAGGTATCAATCCAACGAGGATGGTACAGCTATGCTGTCCGGGGCTGCAGGCTGGTAAAGGCTGCTGTATGGATACATCACCAATATCTGCCAACAGAGGATACACTTAATGTATCTGGTGCTGCGGCATCGAGTCCATAGCAGCTTTCACCACCGTAAATCTATTAATACCTTTAAGATTCCATTTACCGTATATGTGTCTGTAAAATTATATTCCCAACTGCCCCAGGCCATTGCTTTTCTCAGCACACTCACTCTCTGTTTGTGGCACGAGTATTCAGTGCTGCCTTGGGCAATTTTAGACTCTGGACTAAACTGGTCTCACGCACCACCCCTCTGGAATTAAGTGGCCCTTCACAGAGGCCCTTTTTGGAAAGAAATGCCTGCTACTTCCCTTCTTCTGAAACATGGCAAGCCAGCCCTAACAAACCTGGGGGGCTGCAACATGCAGCGAGACCACACAGGCCCTCCCCCTAATCCAGTAGCAGAAGCAACACCCAGAAGTAGCCCCAGTATTAGGACAGCAGTCGCCCCTTCTAAGCACCAGAACCATTGGCAGGAGCCCAGTCATGCTGACCCCCAGCCCCAGCCTTTGCCACTACATGGTGAGTAGTTTTCCAGAATGCAATAGCATCCGTATTCCATTGCAAGGAAAGGAAAGTTTGTGGGCCATCCCTGGAATATTGAATTACTCACAACTTTTACAGTTAAAATCAAGAGCTCGCAATCGCAGGCAACCTGATCCTGGGTGTCTGGGAAAGGAACGGCTGGCTCCAGAGCACCAGAATAATCTAGTTTATCTCCCTATTCCTTCCTGCCACCCTTTGCTTCTGTTTGGGTCTACGCTGGCATTTGGCTCCCTATGCATGGGGGCCTCGCCATTTGATACCAGGGCTGGAAATTTGCCACCTAGGAAACCCTAGCTAGAAATAAGCAAAAGGGGATCTGCTTGCTGCAAATTCTATACAGTATACTGCTGCAGCACGGTTCGCTGGCCAAGTGGAGTGGTGGGTATAAATTAATGGGCTGGCTAAAGCCTTTTGTAACTGTGGTTTTTCAAGCCATATTTGCCAGCCTTCTTGGAGCACTGAAAGGAATGGACCAGTGGTCCATCGACTCCAGCACCATGTTCTCACAGTCGTCACTCACGTTGCCTGTGGGAAACCTGCCCGCAGGACCCTGAGTGAAACAGCACTCTCCCCAGTTGTGATTCTCAGCAGCAGGCAAATGCAGCCATTGTGTTGGTTCAGACACTAGGTACTACATGGACCAATGATGTAAGACAGTCTGTTCCTGAAGAACAAGTCAGAATTGGAGGATTAAGTTGGGAGACAGGACCTGGAAGAATCACCAACAAGACCTGGGTTCTGCAGCAAGTGGGTATTCAAAGGCATACTGCCTTCCAGTGCTGGAGGTGATTTCTGGAGGTTTAAGTTAACAGCACCACAGGCCCATTCGCCTTCATTCTCTGGCTCAGACAAGGGTCAAATAGGTGCACGGGAAGAAGAGAAAGGCAGGCCAGGGGAATGAAGAACAGGTCCACCTGCATATGAATAAGCAGCATTTTTAATGAATGCATTAAAAAAAAAAAAGCCCACATACACATAGAGCCACATTTAAGTCTGCCCAGCCAAGTTTCAGGTTTTAGAAGCAGCAGAAAGCAAAGGAGAGAATGTGATCAGCACACAAAAAACCAGGCGGGGAAGAAGGTGTTGCAAACTGTTCATCTGTTTTCACATTCAGCAACGCCTAGGGTGGACACCTATGCCTCACCGAAAAAGAGAAAACTTGTGACCAAAAGCAGGCCCAAAGTTGGCATAACATTTGCACATGCCACTTTACAAGTATCTAAATGCAAATTTCAGAAATAATTGCTGTGATTTAAAATAGAACATATTGAGTCAGACCATTCGATGGTCCCTTTAGATCAGTGTTGTCAACACTGACTGGTAGCAGCTCCCTGGGGTTTCAGATGGGAGGGCATTCCCAAGTCCTACCTGGAGATGCTCAGGATGGAACGTGGGACTGGTGTGTCATTGCAAGTGTATTCTGCAACGTGTTACTGACCAAAAACAACAGTGCATTAGCGGTGGATTTCTTCTGCAATGCTTCCTCAAAGCTACCACATCACTGCTGTCTGGAGTGGCTCTAAAGCAGCAAAAGCTGGGGGGGAACATTTGTGGTATGAAAAGGTATGGGATATCAGCAGGAAATTACAGGATATGAAGCTGTCCCTAAACTTTTGCATGTTTGAAAGCGGGAACATGTATGGCTCCCCAAAAAGCATCACGAGAACAATGTAAAACCAGCAAAACAGTGGTATAAAAACATTTTTTAAAAAATAAATAAAAACAAGATCTAAAGAAAGGCAGGGCAAAAAGGTACAGCTTTCAATTATATATATTTTCTTGAGACACTCAACTCTTTTGTCTTAGAGGAAGCAGGGGAATGGAGGTTGGAAGGGATGTGCAGGATAATTACACAAACAGTAATGCTTGTTACCTCAAGCTGGGTATTCCAAATGAACGTTCTTTGGGCTTGATTGTTTTAAATTAAAATTCCCAGGGCACGTGCCAAATAAATCCACCTCACAGGTCTGGGAAAGTTAGGCAGGCTCGTTCCTAGAGCCTACAGAACACCAAGTGTAGCAACACAGAGATAACAACTAGAGTATGTGAAGGAACAGCAATTTCTGGTGGTGTTCCTTGCACCTCCTCCACATCAGGAACAGTTCCAGGCCAAGACATTCTGCTGCCTGAAAGGGAGCCTAAAAGCCTTCTCACCCGCGCTAGGACTGGCAACATTCAAAAAACGTTTCGCTGCCTCATTAAAAGGCAAGCCTACCAAATTTGCATTCTGAAACAAAATGCAAACCAAAACACAGCCGCCCTTCAAAATTCATACCTCTCCGAATTTGCAGTGCAGTTCCCCAGCCAAGTTATATGTACAAAAAATGTGTATGCCAAGGTAAAGTGTGCATAGTAAAGCATGCAAAAGCATGGTTGGATTACTGCAATGTGCTCTGTGTGGGGCTACCCTTGAGGCTGGTTCACAGGCTGCAGCAAGTACAGAACATGGTGGCTAGGTTGCTCATCAGGGGCAAATTATTGCCAGCATGCAACACCTTGCATGTGGAATTTGCTCTGGCTTTAAATCTGCTAGTGGGCCAAGTTCATGGTGGCGTTGGTACCAACATACAAGGCTCTATACAGCTCAGGACCAGGTTACTAGAGAGACTGCCTTATCCCTTATACAACCAGTAGATCTCAGCAGTCTACAGGAATGTTTCTCCTGGCCAGCTCCATAGTAACTCTATGGCTGCCCCTGTTCTGTGGAATAGCATTCCTGTCAACATACGACAGGCTTTTTTTTACTATCTGCACTTTCCAGAAACAACTGAATACACTTTTGTTCCTACAGGCTTTCCCAGCTGGATAAATGGGTCTTTGCCCAGAGGGTATATTTTGCATTGTTTTAGTTTTGTTTTTAAATGTAGCAGCTCCTCCCCCCCCCCTTTCATTGCACATAGCCTTGAGACAGCTGTGTAGAAATACATTGTCATTGTTGATAATAATAATAATAATAATAATAATAATAATAATAATAATAATGTGAGGTTGCTTCAAGGAGAAGGAAACCTTTGGCAGACTAGGGGTTCTAGAACAGGATGAGCAAGGAGAGCAGGGAAGAATTTGTCAGGACGCGGGTAGCACTGTGGTCTAAACCACAGAGCCTAGGACTTGCTGATCCGAAGGTCGGCGGTTCGAATCCCCGCAACAGGGTGAGCTCCCGTTGCTCGATCCCTGCTCCTGCCAACCTAGCAGTTCTAAAGAACGCCAGTGCAAGTAGATAATTAGGTACCGCTCCGGCGGGAAGGTAAACGGCGTTTCCGTGCACTGCTCTGGTTCGCCAGAAGCGGCTTAGTCATGCTGGCCACATGACCTGGAAGCTGTATGCCAGCTCCCTTGGCCAATAAAGCGAGATGAGCGCCGCAACCCCAGAGTCACCCACAACTGGACCTAATGGTCAGGGGTCCCTTTACCTTTTAAGAAGGGTAAAGCCTTGCACAGATTCAGGGGGGAAAGCAGGAAAGCAGCGAAGGGATTTCAGGAGGGGTGTGTCAACAATGGCTTTGGTGAAACAAGCTCTCTCTTTTCCAGCCCAGGCTGTTGGGACAGGTCTTGCCTTCCCAGACTGGTGGAGGCGGGTCCATCAGGGCAAATGGGGCCCTGCCCCAGTCTACCTTCAGCCACCCGCCACCTGCCTGTCTTCTTGCTTACAGCCAGTCTAGGGGGTGGCCCTGGCTCAGCATTGCCCTTGTAGAAAGAATTCAAGGGCCCAAACCAGAACTAGTTAGCTCCACCTGTCTTTGGGCTCTACCTACTGATTTACTGCATTTGCACTAAAAAGCTAACAAATTTTCATGAGGATGGTTTTTTATATATTTTTTTAAAAAATCGCAAAGTGATGTGGAAATGTGAAGAACTCAACTCTCCCTCTTTCTATAAGAAACTGAAATAAACCAAAATTGACAGATTCACCCACCCTTACTCCCAGGTAACCAGGCTTAGGACTGTAGCCTGATGCAGCCTCTTAGTTCACCTTCCTGCTGCCCAGCCAATTCTTGAAGGAAAGGGGAGGGTGGAGAAGGAGGCCAGGCTCCCACCCGCCACTCTCTGGGTGGAGAAAGTTGGTAGAGAGAAGTTTTGTCCCTCTCCCAAACCACTAGAACTCATGCACATCCAGTGAAGCTGGAAGATTCATGACAGATAAAAAGGACGCACTTCTTCACATAGCTAAACTATGGAACTCGCTGCTACAGGAGGCAGGAATGACCACCAACCTGGGTGGCTTTAAAAGAAGATGGGACGAATTCATGGGATGGCTACTAGCCATGGGGGCTACTGCCTCTACAGCTGAGAGGCAGCGATACTTTCCAATGCCAACTGATTGAAACCACAGAAGAGGAGAGTGCTCTTGTGGTCAGATCCTGCTTGTGGGTTTCCCAAAGGCATCCACGTTGCCCACTGTGACAGACGGGTGCTGGACTAGAAGGGTCATTCGCCTGACCTTCCTAGGCTCTTAAACCACAAATCATATGCCTTCCAAATTCTTCCCCCACTGTTCCAAATGACATTAACCTTGGGTTTGCAGCGGCAGCGCTGTACGTGATCAGGAAAGCTAGTCAAAACTAACCCGTGTGCCGCTCAAGGCAAGCAAAACTTTCTCCCTGTTTTGTCTGCTGGCGCTTTGCCCTCCGCCCTGGTTGTGTGGGGCTCTGTTGGCTCCGGCATGTGCAAGCCACAGCAGGGATATTCTCCAGCAAGTGGAGGGAGACAGACAGAGAGAGAGAGAGAGAGACCAGATTCCGCAGTGCTTCCCTGGCACAGCCTTCTTTCTATGCCCGGAATCTGCTGATCTTTCACTCCCAAGCCAGGAAAATCATCCAGCAAAGCGCCTGCCCCTCAGCTGCCGGCACTGCAGTGCTACAAGGCTTCTCCCCATCCCCAAAACACACACGCGCACAAAAAGGCAAAGGCATAACAGCTCAACCTTTAAAATTAAATTTTAGAGCACGGGGAGGGGCAGGGCTTGCTAGATCGGCGACGCACATTGCAGAGATGGCTTTCTGGACACAAACAGGTGTGTGTCCGTCCCCCCCACTCCTCCCCGCCCGCAAAAGTTTGGGAAAGCAGGAAGTCTCTCCTTTAGATGACTTGGCATGTGCAGAGAATTGGAGGCGGCGGGGCAAGGCGGAGAAGGAAGGAGCCGGCGGGACAGCCGCTATTATTGCCGAGAAGTTTTCTCCAGCGGCGTGGTCGCCTCGGCGTCTCCGTTTGCTGAGTAATGGCAACACGGAAACGTCACCGCAACGCCGCCGAGATGTGCAAAGTCATTCCAGGCGCCGGGAGAATCTCGACAGCTTTGGAAAAAGGAGAGCGGCCAGATCTGATCTGATGATGAGATTCTACTTCTGTGCCGCTTTTCATCCGAAGGAATCCCAAAGCGGAATAATTAATAATAATAATAATAATAGGCAGCAACCCGGAGGAGGGGGCCGCGTTTTCACCCCTTCCCCCCTCTCCTCTCCTCCCCACCCACCCACCCCATAACACACCTCACCCCCTAAATTTGCAATCCTCTTCAAGCAAAAGAGAAAAAGTAGCGGAGGCAAGAATGGGAGAGCGCTGGCCCAGTTAGATCACAGAATCCACCAACTCTCCAAAGTGGTCGTTTCATCTGCAGAGAGAGAGAGAGTCTGTCCCTTTCCTCTTTCTTCTGGCTTGCAAGTTATAATCCACTGGCTTCTTCGAGCCTTCTTCCTCTTCCTCCGCTCCACCCCAAAGACCTGGATACCCCAAAGACGAATCTCCTTCGTTTTAGCAACGGCTTTCTGCCCCAGCCCCATCATCTCTCTCCCTCTCTCTCTCCCTCTCCCATCCGCCCTTCCTCGGATCTGGCCTTACCTGAGCCGGTCACTTTTGCAAAGCAGGCCCGGAGCAGCCCAGCGAGTCAGGGGCGAGTTAAAGGACTCCTCGCCCTTTAAGAAGCAGCCGCTCTGCCTCCGCCAGCCGCTCTCGGGAGCCCTTTCCACCTGCACCGCTGGGGACCTGCCTCTTCTGACGTCACTCCAGCGATGGGCCACGCCCTCCGTCCACCGTTCCCGGTTGGTCACTGGCTGGCTGTCCCGCCGATCATTTCCCTCCGGGGCGCAGCGTTCCCGGACCTTGGCAGCTCCAATGAATGGAGGCGGCGGCGGCTGGCAGGTGAAGCCGCGTGACGCCTGAAGCAAAGAGGACCGAGAAACAGCGTCTCACCCCCCCCCCAAAAAAAAATAGGATTAGTGCATGCAAAAAGTGCCAAGCCGGGAACAGCCAGTTCGTTTCCAGCTGCTACCGCTGAATTTGAGGAAAACCTTTGCAGCATTCTGATTGGCTGGAATGGCCGTGATGTCACAGAAAGTTTTTGCTCGGGTACTGACATGACCTCAGGAAGCCAGCCCAGAAGCATTTGCAATTTCTAATAGAATTCTGCTACTAAAATAAGCTCCATCACTGAAATTCAAACTCTCATCTATGGATAACATCTGCTTTTTTTAAAGAAATAAAAAAGAGCAATGGATCCAAACTACAAGAAAGAAGATTCCACCTAAACATTAGGAAGAACTTCCTGACAGTAAGAGCTGTTCGACAGTGGCATTTGCTGCTAAGGAGTGTGGTGGAGTCTCCTTCTTTGGAGGTCTTTAAGCAGAGACTTGACAACCATATGTCAGGAGTGCTCTGATGGTGTTTCCTGCTTGGCAGGGGGTTGGACTCGATGGCCCTTGTGGTCTCTTCCAACTCTATGATTCTATGATTCTAAGAGAAAGTCTCAAGCCATCCACTGAAATATATAAAGTTTCTAAGTTACACTTTCCTCCCCCACAAATGGAATTTCTGTATCACAAGACTCATTTGCCAGAGATACACATTGTTTTTTGGGCTTATGGTGGTGATTTTAACAATGCAATCCCATGCATCTGTACTCTGAAATAAGTCCCACTGAGTTCAATAGGATTTGCTCCTGCGAAGGTACATGTAGGAGTGTAACCTTAATAGCTCCTACCTTCAGAATTGCCAGTTTTCTGTATAGGACAATAGCTGGTTGGAAGGAAGCTTCCTGGGAACAAATCAAGAGGGGAGAGTCTTTGTAGTAGACTGACCTTTACTTTGTGATTTGATAGCTTTCTTTTATAAAGAAATTGAAAAGCAAATAAGGAAATGCCTTTGTTGAAGCCATTCAGGCCATTAAAATCCTGATATTAACTCTTCTGTTTAGGGAAGCTTTTAATACTGGATGAATCATTGTATTTTAATATTCTGCTGGGGAAACCCAGCCAGATGGGTGGGATATAAATAATAAATTAATTTATTTATTATTATTATTATTATTATTATTATTATTATTATTATGCTGTTCAATGTGTTCTCAGCAAATAATTATTTTCAATATTTAAGCTGATGCTATTTATCTATTTAGTTTACTTGAACTTATTGAAGCCCCCTTTCTAGCCCCAAGAGGCTAAGTGGCTTGCAAAAAACTCTCACAATCAAAATAATGTTTTGATCGGGCATCATGAACAGAAATAGCATTGTGACCCTATGATGCCAGGATTATCCATTTCCTGTCCCTTGGGCGTAGCCAGGATTTATGTTGGGGGGGGCGGCAGGCTTCATGTTAGGGTGGGCAGAACTTTACTTAGTTAAGTAGTTTTATTGATTGACTTGATTTAGGGGGGCAGCTGCCCCCCTTGACTACACCCATGTCCCGTCCACATCCATGGTGTTCTTTGATATTGCCCTTCAATCTCTGAACCAGCCGGATTTTGCTCAGTCCACAAGGGAGGTAAGCCTTTCCTATGTCATGTGGCTTAATACCGTTCCCAGGTAGGGGGTTGCCCTTCCTGGTGGATGACATCTGGCAGTTTCTTTCTCTTTTCCTGCCTCCTGATCAGTAGTAGTATGAGCTTCTATGTAAACCGCTTAGACGTTTTTTGATTAAGCGGTCTATAAGTCTTGTTAACCAAATAATAGGTGTCAGGGAACTGCCATCGGAGCTAAAGGCGGAGGCAAGGCTCCACAGCAATGCTGGAGAAGGGCCCAGCAGGGAGAGAGGCAGCTCTTTGGCTGGGGAAGGAAATCAGCGTAACACCAGGGATAAAGGGGGGCCGATGGGGGAAGCGGAGAGGGGGCTCCAGGACTCCTCGCAGGAGACCAGCGAGGAGCGCATGGGTCCTCCGCTACCCACACCCACCCTGCGCAGAAGACTTCCGCGCAGGAAGAGTAGGTGGCGACTTGGCGTCAAAGAACTTCTTTGCTGGAAGAGGTTCAAGAAATGCCCACTGACGATTCTGCTAGCGACTGAAACAGCCACGAAGTGAAGGGCTGTCCAGACAGAAAAGGTTTAACCAGGCAACCTAGCCAGGAGTGGCGGCAACTTACGCACGAGCAACCCCTATAACCATTACAATAGGTATAGGGAGTTTCTGCCACCACTGCTTTTTATTTGACATTACTTTGATTTTTCTTACTGTCCTTTTTATTATTGAATTTAATATTCAATTTGTGTGTGTGCGCGCGCACGTGAACACAGGTAAGTGCATACGACCAGCCTTATATCTGGTATTACTAAGAAACAAAAACAAAACAAGGCTATGGTTTTGAAGCCGGTGCTTAAAATCAGTGCGATTTTTAAAGGTTCAGGTCACCATCTTGATTCAAAATGGCATCCAGATGTATCCAAGCAGAGACAAGCAAAACCCTGCCTCTTGATTTCAGGAACCATCATGTAGAATTTGGTTATGAGATCTTCAGAGATCTCCAGTGCATATCAGACAATCAACTTTCCAAAATATATAGGGTGAGATCCATTGTTTGTCCTACTCTAAGCAGGCCCACTGAAATTAATGGATGGAACTACTGCAACAGGTTCCTTAATGTAATGAGTCTACTCTGAGTAGGTTGACTATGATCCATAGATCGATAGATAGATGATAGATAGATAGATGATAGATAGATAGATAGAGAGATAGATGATAGATGTGATATATAAAAAAGCTAATGCGGTTTTTTTTAATGCACTTTAAAACTTCTGAAGACTTTTGCACAGAACACCAGTGGCCAAAGAGAAATCTTGGGCAATCCCAAAACTCACATCCATCTGCTTGGGGATTAATTGGACCAAAGGAAGGCATTGCTTCACACGGTGTTGTACTTGTTCTGCAGGATCAACATGGCTTCTTGGAGATCCCAACCAAGCATGGTAAAGTGTATGATGAATTCCATTCTTCTTTCAGGTGGCTTCCTGGAGGCAGGGAGTTTCCCAGCTCCGTTACAGCAAGAACCTATGTAGTAAGAACTTAGGAAACTCCTATCCATGCAGCACAGTTTTGTCTGCTCTGACTGGCAGCGCCTCATCCAGTCTCCAGCAGGCCTCTTCCTCCCTCCCTTCACCTGCTGTTTGATTCCTTTTGATGGAAATCGTGTGGAATGAGCCAAGGACCTTCTGGGTACAAAGCAAGTACTTTGCCACTGAGCTATTCTCACCAGCATTTGTATGCCACCCCTCCATAGTCAAACCATGCTTCAGGTTTCCTACCAGTGGCTACCTGGTCATTTCAACTGGCAGTGCCAGAGGTTGAACCTGCAGCCTTCTGCATTCAAAGCATGAGCTCTGCCTCCCAGCTGCATGGTACCTCAGGTTAAGTACTTAATTCGTTCCGGAGGTCCGTACGTAACCTGAAACTGTTCTTAACCTGAAGCACCACTTTAGCTAATGGGGCCTCCTGCTGCCGCTGCACCGCCAGAGCACGATTTCTGTTCTCATCCTGAAGCAAAGTTCTTAACCTGAAGCACTATTTCTGGGTTAGCAGAGTCTGTAACCTGAAGCGTATGTAACCTGAGGTACCACTGTATAAAGTTCCAGCCCTCGTGACTCCAAAAGAAAAGTCAATTTAAACAGGAACGTAGGAAGCTGTCGCAAACCATGGGCCTACCTAGTTTGCTGTTGTCTGCTTTGGCTGGCAGAAGCTCCCCAAAACCTTTCTCAGCCCTGCCAGGAGATACCAGAGATCAAACCTGGCACCTTCTACACACAGAGCAGAGGTTCTATGGATCCCCTCTGTTTATGAAGGACACTTGGGTGCCAGTATCACCTCCACTTTCCGTGGTTTATTCTCTTTAAGCAGCGCCGGGAACATTGGACTCGTACACAGCGCTGAGCTTGCGAAAGCAAAGCCAGGCACTGTTGTGCTTGCTGGGTTAGCCCCCAGACTTATCAGCTCGGCCCATGCATTTTCCAACTGGCTGAGTCATTGCGCTCCAGCGAGGGTCTCTGCTGACGGGGCAAAGGAGGAGGCTTACTCAAAAAAACAAACTCAGCTCAAACAAACAGAAGAGCAGCAGCAGAGAGAGAGAGAGAGAGAGAGAGAGAGAGAGAGAGAGAGAGAGATTGCACGCAAACGCCACGTGGCCCCCAAGCTGCTGATCAACAGGTCAGCACAACAGGACACTAACCAGTCTCAGCTGAAGCAGCAGAAAGTTCCTGGTGGCCAATGAACTGCAGAGTTATATTGTACCAGGCAAGTTCAGAGGGTTGTTCCCCCAGTCCTCTGAAAGCTCTGCTCAAAGCACCAAAGCTCAGTGGCAGAGCGAAGGAAGCAGGGAAGGGGAGAGAGAAATTTGAATCAGTCCTCATTCAAAGGAGAACCTGCCCAAGGCCCCATCTGCACTGCATATTTAAAGCAGTATCGTACCACTTTAGACAGTGGTGGCTTCCCCTCCCCTTACCGGCTCCTGGGAAGTGTAGTTTAAGGGTGCTAAGCGGTGTGAAGAGACCCCCAATTCCCCTTACAGAGCTACAGTTACCAGAATTCCCTGGAAAGAGGGACTGAAAGAGGAGAATCGTCACTCCTTTTTGCCTGCTGTCTCTGCCAGGTAAACTCACCAAGTCTAGGGCGCTTTTTGCTAAGGCTCTCCACCCACATGGTACATTTAAAGCACACAGCTCCCGCACTCCACACACACACATACAGAGTGTGAGAGAGAAACCTGGCGGGAAGAGGAAGAAGAGGAGTTTGGATTTGATATCCCGCTTTATCACTACCCAAAAGAGTCTCAAAGCGGCTAACAATCTCCTTTCCCTTCCTCCCCCACAACAAACACTCTGTGAGGTGAGTGGGGCTGAGAGACTTCAGAGAAGTGTGACTAGCCCAAGGTCACCCAGCGGCTGCATGTGGAGGAGCGGAGACGCGAACCCGGTTCACCAGATTATGAGTCTACCGCTCTTAACCACTACACCACACTGGCTCAACTAGTTTTACCCTGACAGTTTCTGTTATGTACTGAAGTTCTCACCCTGGGCCAGCAGGGGGATACTGTAGATAGTTTTAACTCAGGTCCACATATGCAAATAAGGGATTGAAAGTGATGTTCAGTGATTGGATAGTTACAGAAAGTTGCTACTGTTGCGTTGTAGTGGAGCTCTATATAAGCAGGCTGGCTGAACCCTTCAGTTCAGTTCTGTTCTGGCCTGTGAATAAACAAGAGCTGTTTGAAGAATCGCTGTGTCGTCTGATATGTTCACCCACAACTTAACAGTTTCAATCCCCCGCAGCCTTAACAAACTACAGCTCCCAGGATTCTTAGCAGGGAGCCATGTGCTTTTAAATGTATGCTCTGGGTGACCCTTGTCAACCCTGGATGCTACACAGAGTATGCAGTGTTTCGTATGCCTCTGAATACCAGTGGCTGGGAATTGTAGGTGGGGAGAGGGCTGTTGTGCTTAGGCTCTACTTGTGGGCGTCCCATCTGGTTGACCACTGTGAGAACAGGATGCTAGCTCAGATAGGCCTTTGGGTGCTTCCTAGATTCTTTTCAGTTGGCAAAGACTGGAATGCAGTGTGGGATCTCCCATAATGATGGCCTCCTACTGGGATATCAGATCTTTCAAAGAAACGCTGCTTTTGTTCATGCGTGAGTGTGCGTTGTACATACACACAGGGAGTTCCTTGGGAGTGGTTAGCGTTAGGGACAGTCTGAGTTACGGAAGTCTTTATGAGGAGCTGGAAGCATGGAATCGTCCATGCTAGGAATTAGTGGCATTTGGCTAAGACGCAAACCGAGTTCAGCACACGTACCTCTTGGAAGGTCTCTTATTTATTAGCTGACAAAGATTAGGATTCTAAATAAGGCTACCCTGTTTAAATAAAGCAGTGGGTTGCCCTCACCTGGAATGCTGTCCTTAGCTGTTAGCATGTAGGTCTTAAAATAGACAGAGCAGTAAAGAGAAAGTAGCCAAAGACCGGGACATCAGAATGCTTGGGAGAGATTGAAAAGAGCATGTGCAGGTTTGCTATAAGAACTCTGCACACTGTAACCATCCCTATTTACTGCAGACATTTTCTGATTTCTCAATAGCTGTCCTGGCCACGGTACATTCTGGTTTCTATTTATGCCTTTTGAAGATAACCTTGCTAAGATTTTGTCAGCGCGAGGTGCTAGGATTATAATTCTTCCGAGGTTTCCCTCCCCAGTAACTCTAGAAAAAATATAGCATGGGATTTTGTCGGTCGGGGCTGTTGCAGTGCGCTTTTAAGTGGGGCTGCTCTCAAGGACTGTTCAGAAGCTGCAGCTGGTGCAGAATGCAACTGCGAGAGACCATGTGGCCGGGGACCAAAGAACATTGCATTGGCTGCCAGTTAGCTACCGAGCTGAGATACGGAGCCAGCGCATAACTCTGGCGTTCAAAAGCTTGCGCTGGCTGCCCAAAAGCCACTGGGCCAGGTTCAAGTATTAATCTGCAATGCCCTTAACAACTTGGGTCCAGGATACTCCAGCAACTGCCTGATCCTTTATATCCCTGCTCACTCACGAAGGTTTTGTGGGCTGTCACCATTAGTGGTCGCTCATGGCTCCGATGGACGATGCACAGCTGTTGCTTTTGGTGTTGCGGATCTATACAGTGCTTTTTTTCCTAAAAAAAAAATGTTTTCCTACTCAAATTGAAATACTGCCCCTCAATGAGGCCAAACTTAGATTCACAAAATGTTTAGGGGTATGCGTACCCCCAGAAAAAAAAGCATTGGGTCTTTGTAATACAAACAGCAATCCTATACCCACTTACCTGGGAGTAAGCTCCAATGAGCCCAATGGGTGTTGTTTCTGAGAAGACATATATAGGATTGCTCTGACATAATTTAAAGAGGAGGCATGCTCTGCATTCGCTATTAAAAATACAGATCAGTTGAAGACACATTCTGTTTAATATTGGGCATGCAGAAGATATAGTTTGTTTAAATTTGCTTTTTAAATGACCGTGTAGGGTATCCTTCCGTATTCAGTGAGGCCTATTTCCTACCTAATGGTGTTTAGGATAGCAGCCTTGAACTGGATTTCCGTTCTTTGGCAATTGCAAGCTTTCTATCTTCTATAGCAGCAGTGCCTGGTTTTGAATCATTGGCATGCATTGGTTCAGGTCTGCCTAAAGGGTAATTTAGAACAGGGTTTCCCAAACTTCTGGGTTCAATGACCCTTTGATAAGCTTAGGAAGTTGTCATGGATCGCCCTCCCCGACTGAAATTCTTAGGAATGTAAATGCAATAAAATTAAGAAATATCAGTCTATAATCAATATTTATTAATCATCAATCACCATTACCAGGAATCATAAAAGGTTAAAAAAGAAAAAGAAAAAACACGATACCTGCAGACTTTTTTCTTTTTTAGCAATAAAGCAGCATGGTCCAAAAATACTGTTGAATTGTGGGATCATCCATTAAATGCAGAGGGTAGATCCACACCAGACATTTACATATTCAGTGCACATTTAAAGCACATTACTTTCCTTTTAAAAAATCCTGGGAACCATAGTTTCCTCCACACAGCTGCAATTCCCAGCACCCTTACCAAACTACAGTTCCCAGGATTCTTTGGAGGAAGCCATGCTCTTCAGATGCATGTGTGCATTTGCCCATGGTGTGCATTTGCTCCTTGGCAAGGAAGGTACACTCTGTACATGCCTCTGCCCTTTAATTCCGAGTTCCTAATCCATTTTTTGGTGCTATACTTCATAAAAGTATTTTCCACCACAGGGTGTTTTGTGCCCACCCATTTTTATTTAACCCCCCACCCCCACCCCACATAGTCCCATCAACCCTCTGGTCAATATTGACTTAGAGGTCATTTCAGTTTCTTTCCTTTCGTACAGCAATATGTGCAAACTCTACCTTTAAAGCACATTCTCCCCCTCCAAGTATTCTGGGGCCCTGTAGTTTACCCATTGCAGACTTACAATTCCCACCAGCAACCCTTCACAAACTACAGAGCCTATAATTATTCAAGGGAAAGCATGTTCTTAGAATCTGCTTTACGAGTATAATGTGTACACTGCCTTAGTCGTTTTCGTTCTATGCTGTAGTCCCATTGTATCCTTCCTACGCAATGGCGAAAAGGCCCTTTCCTATGACCTGGGGACGCTCCCTTTGTTTCCCAGCCCAGCAAAGCCCAGAAGAAGCCGAAGAGTGGCCAAGAGCTCCATCCTTTGAACATCTGCTGGCAAAGCAGAAGAACCTCTTTTCAGCTGCAAAAAGTGGCAGCCAGGTTGCCCCAGAACTGCAGGATCCCCTTCTTCCATTAGCGGCAGCTGGGCCTGGCTGATAAGGAGCTTTACTTGCTAGGCAAGGGAGCATTCTGAGGATGAATACTCGCCTGATGGCAAGTACCAAGAATCTCCCCCTGGCTCCCTTATCCCTCTAGAAGCAGCTGGGGCCAAGCCGGCACGCCCAGGATGGGCCCCATCAGCCAGACACACACACGGGACAGCAGCGGCCTGGGATCAGGCGATACGGCTGTTTATGTCCTGGCCACAGCTTGCAGGGACCGTGAGCACGTCCTGGGTGATGAGCTGGGCTCTCTATCCAAGCTGGGCCACCACCGTTGAGCAGTCAATTCCTTCCTGGGATAATTAGCTACTCCCTGAGCAAGGCAAATGGATGCCCCTGCCAGAGATGATGGAGGACAGGGAACAGCTGCTTCGCGACAGGGCAGAGGGGAAGGTCCAGATAGGTGTCTCCGATAATGCTACTTAATAGATGGCGCTCTTGCCGTCCTGTAGTTGTAAGTAGCAGGCCATGTTTTGCAAAGGCTTCTTAAAGGGCAAAGTTAAGGTGATGCTTAGAGAGGAATTCTACAATGGATCTGCTAAAGAAGATCTCATACGGCAGTGATCCCATTGTACGCTTCCCTGGGAATGAGTAAAACTATCGTTTAAAGCCATAGATCCCCACGATATAGATGCCCTCTTTTTTTTACACATTCAGCAAACAAATCTATGTACTAAAAGGAGAATTACCTATGAATGCATTCAGTGGGACTTATTGCCAAGCAAGCAGCTTTAGGCTCACTCCATATAAGAAAGAACAAGCAGTACATATTTTAAGGCGGATTGCAATCAATGTTTCGGAAGCTTAGCAGCTGAAATATAGATCCGTGTAGTGTGATTTATTTTTGTCTACTATTTTTCTCAGGCTGTGCATTAAATTGATTTTCAAATGATTTTTTTTTAAAGTGTTTGGCTTTTACTGGTTTTACGTTGCTCTAGGGCAGTAATATATGTTTGTTTGGGTTTTTTTAAAAAAACAACCCACAGCCTATTGCACTAATGACATTTAATTTTAACTGGTTGTATATCAGGTTTGGTCTTTTAGGAACTCAAGACTCGTTTGTAAATGTGTATGTTGCAAAACAGCAATTGTCAAAACAGCCTGTGGTTGGAACCCTGAATTTCTTCTAGCACTGCCATCACAGACCCAGACCCCTATTCCAGACTCATCTTAGTTTTCTTCCTCCCCAGACTACTTCTGGGCCCTGCAGATAATGCTGAATGCCTCTTTTTGATGGGCCTTTTAGTTAGTGAGGTGCACACTGCCATCTAGTGGCCAATGCCTCTAATGAAGGTGGAAAGAAAGAGAGAAATGAAGACAAAATTCATCTCTCCCTTCGTTAATAGCAGCACAGCTGGTGCAGCTTAGGGTTCTGCCCAATGACCCAGTCTTCCCTCATTCATCCTCATTTGCTTGCACAAAGCTTATGCTGTAGTTGGACTATTGTTTATATACAGGGCGGTTATACAACAATCGGCATTCACTGTTCATCCTGATTTGCTTGCAGGGTGTTTACACATTTTCCTGCTCGTCGTTCATTCACCCCAGACTTTTCATTTCTCCCCATCACTTTCCAAACTGCAAGTAACCCAGTTTGGGGCTGTTGTTGCTAAAGTAGGAGCTACCGCTAATTAACCTCTACTCGGAGTAGACACATTGAAACTAATGAACCTAAGCTAGTCCTGGCCATTACCTTCAATGGGTCTTCTCTGAGTAGGGCTAGCATTTGCGAACACCTTAGATTTGCTAGGCTAGGGCAGCAGAGTGCTTTAGGCACAAGCCTAAAGTTGAATCTCACCCCACCCCTTGCAAAACACTGTCTGGAATCTAAAGGCACCTTTTTCCTGTAAAGATCAACTGAGACCTCTAGCAGACTTTAGCTTAAACTGCAAGATCCTGTGTTTCCTATTGTCAGGAATTATTATTCCTTGATAAGCTACCATACGTGGTCTGGATCCATCCATTCTTTTACCCTGCAAGCCAGTCCCAGATGCTTAGTGGCCCCTTGTCATCAGAGATTCACCCAGAAGACTGAATGGGAGCCCTGAATATACTACCCTGTGAAGGGCAGGGAGGGAGATCAGCCCCCAGTGGAATGATGTGGCGAGGAGCAGCTTCCATAAGCTGTTAAGCCTCCGCAAAGCCCCTCTTACATTCAGGCCACACTAACTGGCTGCTGCTTTGCACATCTGTTCTGCTGCTATTTGTAGCTCAGCATCAAGGACTTTGGCTTTTGGAAGGGAGCTGACCGCCCAATGTCTGCTGCCTTCGTTATCACTGGGATGGAACAGAAGTGACAGCCAGGCCACATATTCCAACCGTCTCCTATTTCATAGATACGATCCTTGGTTTCCAGTACCCGTCCCTGGGAGATCACCGTCTCCATTTTTGCTCTGGGGCATGTTTGGGAAGGAGAATGTCCTTTAAAAAAATAAAGGTTTGCAAAAATACGCATTAGGAGCCAAGCCTGGTGCCAGCATGCAGCACCCTCAGGCAATTGCCGGGCCTCCTCAACACCCCAGAAAGGGCTGCCACTGACAGCCCACACCCCTATACACCCACCCACACCATATTTTTCCGTCTATAAGATGCCCCCGTGTATAAAATGCCTCCTATTTTTGGGGACTCCAAATTAAGAAAACACCCTTCAGCACTACCCATGTATAAGACGAGCCCCAAAACCTTTTTTTTTTTTTTTTGGTTAAAAAAAACAACCCTAGTCTTAAACACGGAAAAATACAGTATATAGGCAGCTCTCCAATCCCTGCCAAGCAACAGGCCTGTTAATTTGCCACAATATCCCTGATGTAGCAGGGCATTCTGGGAAATTTAGGCAGGGTCTCTTCTAGCCAGCTGCCTATTACTGCCAGAGCTCACCCACAACAAAGGAAGTTTGGGAGGGGGTCCTGTAGGTCATCTAAAGCCCCGCTTGATGCCAGAAAGCCGGAGACCAAGCATCCCTGGTGGGTGGCTAGACATCCTCTGCTTGAAGATCTCCAGTCTACTGCTCCTCCAAGGCAACCAATTCCACTATGTTACAAAGCAGCATCTCTCAACATCAAGAAGCTTCTCCAATAGTCCAGCTGAAATCCACCCTCCCCTGAATTGACGCCATACAGTCCAGTCCTGCTTGTCATAGAAGAGGGCCCAGACTTGTGTGACAGCCTTTCAGGTGTTTGAGGAACGCTACCGAGTGTGTTTCCGAGCACAACTCAAAGTGTTGGTGCTGACCTTTAAAGCCCTAGACGGCCTCGGCCCAGTACACCTAAAGGAGCATCTTCACCCCCACCATTCAGCCCAGACACTGAGGTCCAGCGCCGAGGGCCTTCTGATGGTTCCCTCACCACGAGAAGTGAGGTTACAGGGAACCAGGCAGAAGACCTTCTCGGTAGTGGCGCCCGCCCTATGGAACGCCCTCCCATCAGATGTCAAGGAAATAAACAACTATCTGACTTTTAGAAGACATCTGAAGGCAGCCCTGTTTAGGAAGGTGTTTATTATTATTATTAAAAATAAAGTGATAAAACATCAAACATTAATCTGTTGGGAACCGCTCAGAGTGGCTGGGGAAACCCAGCCAGATGGGCAGGATATAAATAATATATTATTATTATTATTATTATTATTATTATTATTATTATTATTATAAAATATTATTACCACATGTTCCACCCTAGCCCCTACCCAGTCTTCTCTTCTTCAGGCTAAATATACCCAGTTTCTTTCTGGAAGCAGAGATGAGTGTGCTCAGTTCTCCAACACTGTTTGCATGGGACTCTGAAATATGCATGCATTGCTAGCTATTCAACTGGCGACTTTTTTTTTTTAAAAAAAAGAAGGTTTATTATTATCATCTTTAGCTGCAGCGCTGTAGGAACACAGAGTTGGACCATTGGGTCTGTGTAGTTTGGTATAGTCCACACTGACTGGCAACAGCTTTCCAAGGTTTCAGGCAAGGGTCTCACCCAGCCCTTCCTGGGAAGTGAACTGCACTCATTCCCATTTGCATTAATATGACTCCTCCAAGTCAGATAAACAAGAAGTTTTTAAAGAAGAGAAGAGAAGAAAACACTAATGAAAGAAGTGAACAGCAGAAATGGAAAAAATAAGACCCACAACAACAAAAAGTGCTAATCCTAACAATAGGCTTTAAAAATAATTCTCATGGTATTTACAGTTGAAATTGGGAGGGAAGGAGCATCTCTACAGGGGGAATCTGGATGCTCGGGGCAGAGGGCAGGTTTATGGGGAGAAAAGGAGGAGGCTTCGTCTTGCAAATCGTCCAAAATGATTAACACCAGTCTTCCAAATGTAGGTGATGGCGAATCCTCTGCCAAAAGACAGACTGCTCAACTCAATGATCTCTCACTAGCCAGTTATACAGCAGATGCCTATCGAATGACTTTTGATGTTAAAAGACTTCCATAGCCTTCCTTTTGACTCATTTCTGCTTGTGATTTTTACCTTTGGTGAGAGCAACCTGTGTCGTATCGAGCTAATATTTCCCAGCTGGTTTTGCGTTCAGATCAGCTAATCTAAAAAAGGATTGTTAACTCTGAAGCTGGAGGTGAGCAGTTGGGTCTGTGCTTATGTCACACAGCAACAGCCACCTACCCGACTTGAGTTCCAGTTCTTGGAAAGTTTGCATCTGGAGAACAAGGGGGAATGTTTTGCTGTGCTGACCAAACAGCACCAAGAAGGAGAAAGGGATCGTGGGAACCAAGGGGCTGCGTACGGTATGATGAAAACCGCCTAAAGCCAGCGTGTTATTGGCAGTTGTTTGCTTGTGGAGCTAGATCAGAACTCCTTAGATAAGGAAGCTACCTTTGGAACAGAGGATCTGGTTAGTGCAAAACCAAGTGTGCGAGCTTCACCCCACAAAGTGCCAGGTTCGTGCTGATGCACAACAGAGCACTGTTTTCCAACTGGTGGGTCCCTCTACCATGTTGCGGCCCGATCTAAGGTGAGTTTCACAATAGCTGTACTGTCGCCATTCAAATACATGGTGGTCATAATAAAAAAGGAACAAGAACTGGACCCCCAAATGCACACTTGGTTCTAAGGCGAGTCCTGGGTCTGAGAAAGCTGGAGCCTCCTGCCATAGAGGACTGTGTAGTGCCTGGACTCACATGCCTTCCAGTCTACTGAGGTCACCCTCCTCCATCCCCCGATTCTCCCAGTAGCATCCCAGGTAACAGCCAGCGCCATCTCTACCAGCCTGCATCATGGAGGTGGCATGGGGATGGGCTCTACTGCCTCTCAAGCTTGACGTGGTCCCCAATCATGCGCCGGTGGTAGGTGGCCAGGAAGATGTCATTGTCTGCGGGGCAGTCGTGGTGACAGGAGCAGGAGCGGATCACCATCATCTTGCGCACAAAGGAGTCTCCCTCCGGGCACTGGAACTCCACCTTCGCGGTGCTGGTGACGTGCGGAGTGCAGCAGCGCCCGTCCGTGCAGCTGCCGCAGAACTTGGGTCGGTAGGAGCGGGTGCTGGTGCAGCCCGTGAACTCAAAGCGGATTGCCCGGCGGGGCTTGGGGTTCCGCACACACTTCTTTCCCTTCTAGAGAGAGGAGGAGGGTGGGGAAGAGACCACAACAAAAAGTATCCTGGCTCAGTTCTGGACGTAGGATTATAAAAACCGGACTGGCAGTGGCTCTCCAGAGTTTGGGGCAGGGATCCTTCCCAACCCTAGCTGGAGATGGCTTGGATTGTGTTTAGGGTCTTGTGAATGTGGAGGAAGGGCTCTGAGACCGAGGTATGGCCCTGCGAAAGCTTTGTCTAGGTTTTGCCACTCCAGATTCCAGGTGAGATGGGCTCACGATGCTCATCCAAACAATCAACAAATAAATCCCTGCACAGGGAAGCAAATATAGTCGTACCTTGGATCCCAAACACCCTGGAACTCGGACGTTTTGGCTCCCGAACGCCGCAAACCCGGAAGTGATTGTTCTGGTTTGCGAACATTCTTTTGGAATCCAAGCGTCCGACAGGGCTTCCACAGCTTCTGATTGGCTGCAGGAGCTTCCTACAGCCAATCAGGAGCTGCGATTTGGTTTTCGAACGTTTTGAAAGTCAAGCAGACTTCCAGAACAGATTCCGTTTGACTTCCAAGGTACGACTGTACTCCAGGGCAGGAGACAGTGTAGTGTAGTGGTTAGGACAGGATAGAAACCTAATTTCCTACCCAAGGAAAATCCTTGGCCGTCCTCTGGAGGTACGGGGTATGTGTGTGTGCATGCGCACTAAGAATGTTGGGCCAGGGGACCTATGTTCAAATCCCCTATGTTCAAGGCTATGAAGATCACTGAATGACCTCAGAACGGCCATTACATCTTAGCCTAACCTACCTCACAAGGTTGTTGTGGGGTTAACATGAGCAGAGTGTGGCGGGGGGGAACTATCTACACTACCTTGCTCTCTTTGACAAAAAGGATGGGTGCAAATGAAAATTTATTTATGAAAATAAATGAAAAAGAAGCTTTCTCCATCTCAGCTTCTTGAGAACAGCTTCCTGAATGAGCTCACTGAAACCAAGAATTTTAAAGAAAGATTTTGTCTCTGTCTAGCTGTCTCTCCTCCTCCCTCCCTCCCCGTATTTACATGGGCCATATTCTTTGTATTTTGCTCACTCTTTCTCTCACACACGCATTTCTTTCTCAGCTTGGTTTCCTTGCTGTGTAGTGAGAAAGAGGACCCCTTTCCTATGAACGGAGAGAGGAAACCCATTGAGAGTTGTTCACGCAGGGAGATCTTTTCCTGCATTGCCAGCTCAGGGTAACAAGACAAGTGAGCGGGCAGGAAGCCTAGAGGGAAGGAGGTGAGGTTCAGAGAAAGCCAAGCAGGGCGAGTCAAGAGGCACAGTGGACCAGATTGGGAACGCAGGCTGGAAGCAGCTCGCCATGCCTGGCATGGTCCGATCTCGTGCATTTACACCTGTTCCAGTTAGCTGCCAGTTAGTTACCTTGATGCTCTTCTCTAAGGGGACGTTGCAGTATCGGATAAGGCAGAGCCTGCTCTCCTTCTCCAGCCGGCACTGGGGGTTGTCGTTGGTGACCCGGGTGGAGATGCCCATCCCACAGGTTTTGGAGCAGGCGCTCCACTCTGTGGTCTGCACCAAGCAGTTCTCCTGGAGGTGGTTCGTCTTGGGCTTGCGAACTGGGTTGTTCCTGTAAACTGAGATTGGAGGAAAGGACTTTGGTGAGCAAAGGTCAAAGCTGCATCCTTTGGTTGTCAGGCTGGACCTCTGGACAGGAGAAGGCAAAGGGAGCCAGCAGAAACCACCTTAGTAGCCTTTTCTTAGGGAGATTGCTTGAGTGCTCTCAACAGATGGCCTCCTAGACGGCCAAGAAATACTTGGAAGAGATAGCTTGTGCTATACACCACAGGCTTAAGGCCCTTTGGCCTCTCTATCTGTCCCACCTTCACTGTATAGAACAAAGCAATTCAGAATTCTCTCAATTTTCCATTTATCTTGGGCTATGTCCAACTGAGGACACATTCACACCCCACATTCAAAGCACTATGGTACCACTTTAAATAGTCATGGCTTCCCCCCAAGAATTATGGGAACTGTACAGTCATTGTTGTTGTTTAGTCGTTTAGTCGTGTCCGACTCTTTGTGACCCCATGGACCAGAGCACGCCAGGCACTCCTGTCTACAGTCATACCTTGGGTTAAAGTCGCTTCAGGTTGAGCATTTTCAGGTTGCACTCCACGGCGACCTGGAAGTAACGGAATGGGTTACTTCCGGGTTTCGCCACTCGCGCATGCACAGACGCTCAAAATGATGTTACGCGCATGTGCAGAAGCAGCGAATCGCAACCTGTGCACGCACAGACATGGGTTGCATTCTGCTCAGGATGCAAACGTGGCTTCGGAACGGATCCCGTTTGCATCCAGAAGTACCACTGTAGTTCGTTAAGGGGGCTTAGAGTTGTTAGGAGACCCCATTCCTCTGCCAGAGCTACAGTTCCCAGAGTTCCCTGTGAAAAGGGATTACTGTCACACCACTCTGGACCCAAGTGCAAGAGCACTCTCCTTTTGAGCAACCGGTACTCAGAAGAGTACAGCTTTGACAGTGGAGGTAGAAGATAGCCATCAGGGTTAGTAGCCATTGATAGCCTTGTCCTTCATGAATTTGTCTAATACTCTTTTAAGGCCATCCAACCTAGTCGTTCTCACTACCTCAATTCCACTGAATCGTCCAACGTTCAGCTTCCATTGGATGCCCACAAGCTCTAGTGCTTTGAGAGGGAGAAAAACTTCTCTCGATCCACTCAAGGGCTGTCACATGGAAGAGGGAGCAAGCTTGGTTTTTTCCTGCTCTGGAGGGTAGGACTCAAACCAATGGATTCAAGTTACAAGACAGGAGATTCCAACTAAACATCAGGAAGAACTTTCTGACAGTAAGAGCTGTTCAGCAGTGGTACGGTCTCCCTTGGGAGGTTGTGGACTCTCCTTCCTTGGAGGTTTTTAAGCAGAGGGTGGATGGCCACCTGTCATGGATGCTTTGGCTGAGATTCCTGCATTGCAGGGGGTTGGACTAGATGACCCTCGGGATCCCTTCCAACTCTACAATTCTATGGCTCTTACCTCGTACTCGACTTGAACTAAAAAGCCCCAAACGCTGCTCCATCCCCTTGATCATCGTGGTTGCCCTTTTCTGAACCTTTTCCTTGAGGTGAGGTGACCACAGCCAGCATCTTTTAGTCTTTCTGCTCCAACAGTCCTACCTGTCTCCTTGGCCACCCCCCCTTTCCCAATGAGTCTCCTCACCTGCCATGCCCTTTCCGTAGTGGCTCTTTGGGCTGCTGCCCCCTTCACAGACCCACTCTTCACAACACTTGTTCTGCACCTTCACCCGCCGGGGGAAGGGGCAATCGGGGGAAGGGAGGCGCATGCCGTCCATGCAGAGGGGGATGCAGCCAATGGCACCGTCCATGCAGATGCACCGCAGTTTGCAACTGGGCTGGAAGCTCTCTCCGTTAAGGTAGATCTTGCCCAGCAGGTCACAGGTCGCCCCTTCATGAGCTGGTGGGAAAACAGAAGAGAAGCGTGTGGACAGAGGGATCCTGTCAACACATGCATCTTTGTTGTGGTGCAAAGGCAGGTGAGCAGCTGTCATCAAGAGCTGCTGCTGCTGGGAAGACTGTGGGCAGGTGCTCTTTGTGGCCAGCCAGTTAACTGTGGGTGGCACCTTCTCCACTTTGCCCTGGGGACTGACTCTGCCCACCCATTGGATCCTTCAAGGCAGGCAGGGCTAAGAGAAGGCTTTCTGCCCTGACTAAACCTTGCCTGAGCAAAAAGGTCTACCTGAGCTCTGGAGTTTCCCCATATAATTGTCATTTTGGTTTTGACTTCAGGCTTGCTCCCCAACCCAATCTGGCGAGGGGAGGAAATACTAACTGATGGGAGAGGACGACAACAACACACAGTCTGAATGCATCCCCCATCCAAAACTGCTCCTGTGTGGATGGGAAACAGGGCTGTCAGACCTCCAGGGCTGACCTGAATGCTCAAGGTTTGTCTGGCCCCCTCCAGGCAGCACAGCAAGGGCTGCAACCTCCAGGTGGTCAAGAGTGCCTTTTGAAAAGGTTTTTAGAAAGCAATTAAGTAGACTGTGCTTGCAAGCTTCAATCCAGCAGGAGCCAGCTGCAAATTATTACATAGATGCTAGGGGGTGGTGGTGTCTTCCCTCTTCCCCTCTCCCAATTAACCTCCGTCTCCAGGGTTCAGTGGCAGGAGGGAGAACAGAGGAAAAATCACCCTATGACATCACTAGGGTCTGCCTACCGTGACATCACCAGGGGGCCAAGTTTGAGCCCTGAAATCTCAGGGTGTGGGATGCTCCTGACCTCGACCCCTAACAGGAAACGCTGTGCTATCGCACAATTGGAAGAGCACACAGAAAAACTGGATCTGTGCCACCCACTTTATCTGTTAGCACTCTGGTGCGTGCACAGCCATCCTTACACCCACGTGACCTAGTCCTGCCATTCAGGGGGGTAGCAGCAAATAAGCCTCTTTCACTGCAGAGAATCTGTGGAAGCAGCTCACCTAAGCAGATGCCGCTGTCTCTGTGGATCTTGGAGAAGTCGCAATAGAGCCCTTTGTGGTGATCGCAAGGCTTCTGGAGTGAGCACAGCTCGCCAAGCTGCCTGGCACACACTTTGCAGCATCCGCAGCCATCCAGCAAAAGACTGGTGCCAGCAGGGCACCGGAGTGCCTGCACGGGGCACTGGCAAGGGTACGTGCATGCCTCAGATGCTGCCTAGAAGGAGGAAAAAGTCCATGAGCGTGGGCGAGAGCTTGGAGCCTTGGCTGCAAGTTGCTCTGAGTTGCCTTTGGCAAGAGAAAGCGACCAATAAATTGGAATCATCACCATCACCATCACAGGGCAGCCCCACATGGATTGCAATAATCCAGTCCCAAGGTTACCACAGCAGCAAACAGTCTAGCCATACAAAATCCCGAAGTTTCTCAACACCCACATGTATCTCCATTCTCTCATCAGACAAGCAAGAAGCAAGGATGGATTCCAGCCAGACAAAATAATAATAATAATTACTTTATCTTTATTTACACCCCCATCTTTTGCCCTGACAGGACTCAAAGCAGTTTACAGATAAAAATAAGAACAGCTGAAAACACAGGGAAAACAATAATCAAGAACAATTAAACAGCGCTACAATTAAAAGCTGTGTATGTATATGGAATATATTCTACAAAAGCACTTGTGGAAGGTACAGAGCACAGTCAATGAGGGATGTAGCCTGTAGAGAGTCCTGAATGCTATGGAGACAGGCCTGGGGGGCCCCTATGAGAGCCAGTGTGGTGTAGGGGTTAGAGTGTCGGATTAGGACCTGGGAGACCAGGGTTCAAACCCCCTCTAGGCCATGAAGCTCACTGGGTGAGCTTGGGCCAGTCACTGCCTCTCAGCCTAACCTACCTCACAAGGCTGTGGTGGGATTAAATGAGGAGAAAAGGCTTGGAGAAAAAGCTGGGACGTAAGTACAAATAATGGTAATGATTAAAAAGTCCCATGCCTTAGATTCCCTACCCCTCTTAAGGGTAAGCATCCACACTTCGGCTCACGCCTGGAAATAAGCAGAAAGCCCGCAAATCTCTTATAGCCCTGGCACAATATATCCCCAATATCTGTTTCCAGGCTGCTGGCCAAGCAGCTGAATTGAATTGAACTTTATTACGGCCACTGGCCCATCACACAACAGTTTCCCATACCAACATAATGTACTTAAAACTCCAATTTTAAAACCGCCAAAACTTACAAAAAACAGACAAGAACCAAAGCAAAACAAAAACAAAAGACCAACATCATACATTACACTAAATTTGTAACATAAACATCGCCCTCTACTCATAAATTAGTAGAAGACATCAATGGTGATATCACCTAATTACATCCTAAAACATAGATCATAGTTTAGAGGGATTATCCGAGCCGCACAGGAGTCCGTTTCTCTTCTTTAGGGATAGAACGCTGATCAAGAATCTGGCAACCATGAGTGATCTTAAGGGGTCATCATCATTTAATAGATATCTCAGTTTGGCTTCATTTGTATCATCGGCAATTCCCTTTAGATATTGAGCAAGAAACTTGCTCCTGGCCGATGAATGAAATGCACAATCAAAAATTATGTGATGCAACGATTCCGGTGCCCCACAATTACAATCACATAAGAGCGATATCTGTCCATTGGAGAATCTATTTCTCAGCACGTTCGATGGGAAGGTGTTGAATCTTGCCTTTACAAAAGCATATCTATGAGCCGAAGAAGTTAAGGAATTCAAATAGTTTGGGAGCCTTAAGAGGGGTAATAAACCAAGGTTTAGAGGTGAGCAGGTACCATTGCCCAAGACCATTTTCTGCTGCAAGTCCATCTCCTCTAGTTTACAGGCTACTGTTCTTTTAGCTGGAACTATATCCTGCTCTAGTAATTTGGATGGGGAGATTCCCATTGCCGTAATTTTCAGTTGTAAATTTTTTACCCATGGGCTCTGGAAATCATCTCTCCACATGCATTGTATCAAGTACAAGTTTGGGAGATTGTGCCATAGAGATAACCAGTGACAAAGTATGTGCTTCCACAGAGCGTTTTCCAGGGATACAATATTAAGTTCCATGCGTAGCGCTGTATTACTTACACAGTTGGGCAGTTTCAATATCCCTCTTAAAAACTGATTTTGAATAACCTCTAGGTGGGATAAGTTGACAAAAGTCCCCCAAATTGAGATGGCATAAGCAATTGTTGGGATCACCTTGGCCTTGAAGACTTTCAACGCCGATGGGATATGAAGGGCCCCATCGGTGAAGAAAAATCGCAAGATCGCCAAGGAGATAGCTTTGGCTCTATTTGTAACATAGGCTACATGGGCCTTCCATCTGAGGTTATGTTGTAACCAAACTCCCAAGTATTGGAATCTATAGACTTGTTCGATGACTCTCCCATCAATTCTCCAATTATGGAGTTTCCGGCTCTTTGAGAAAATTAGAATTTTAGATTTCTCATAATTGATTGTAAGGGAATTTGCATTACAATATGATCCAAAAATTTTTAAGGCCCTCATAAGACCTACTCTAGAAAAAGAAAGGATGACAGCGTCATCCGCATATAGTAACAAAGGGCAGCGATAAAGTGCTAGGCGGGGTGCATGAATCCTTTCTTGAGCCTCTATTAGGGGAGTCCTCATGTCGCTTATGAACAAATTAAACAGGAATGGAGCCAATATACAACCCTGTCGGACACCTCTGTTAATGGGAATTGAATTGGTGAGATCGCCCTCCGGGGTGAGTCTCACTCTAGCCGCTGAGTTCTCATGGAGTTTGATTATTAGCCAGAGAAGCCTTCTGTCGATGCCCCAGCGGGTGAGTTTTTCCCAGAGGATGCTCCTGGAGATACTATCGAATGCTGCCTTTAGGTCAATGAATGCCACACAGAGTTGGCCACCCTTTGGGGTGGAATATTTCCAGGCAAGATGCTGTAAAATTAGAATATGATTTATTGTTGACTGTTTTGGGCGGAATCCAGCTTGTTCGGGCCCAATTAATTTTTTCTCTTCGGCCCATTGAATAAGTCTGTTCAACAGGAAGCGGGCATATAGTTTCCCCACTATTGAGAGCAGACTGATATTTCTGTAATTCCCCGGGTCATCTGGTGAGCCCTTTTTGTGGATTGGAACGATAACAGCGTCCTTCCATACTTCCGGGATCATTCCAGAGTTGTTAACGGCATCGAAGATGGTTGCCAGGGCTTTGGCCCACCAGTCCGCGTGGTATTTTATAGCTTCTGCCGGGATCAGGTCTGGTCCAGGCGCTTTCCCTGTTTTAAGTTTAACGATCAAGTCATGGATGTCTTCCGGATCGGTGGGGGGCCAGAGGGGAAGCTGATCTTGAGATTCATCTCTTGTGTTAACAGTACAGTCAGTTGTGGCAAAGTAGTTTTTTAAGTAAGATTCCCAAACCGGGGCAGGGATAATAGTTAAAGGGTATCTTTTAGTTCTTTTATTTACCAGGAGCCAGAATTGTCTGGAGTTCCGTGATGATGAGGCTTCTATGATTGCCCGCCATTGATTCGCTTGCCATTCCTGTCTGGCTCCCTTTTGAATTTGCTTGTAGGCCAATTTTGCTTGGAAATATTCTTTTGGCAGGACCGTTGCCCCGGAGGCTTTATACTCTTTGTATATGTTACCAAGAAGTTGTCTAGCCTGTTTACAAGCACTATTGAACCACAGTGCACCTATCTTCCTTTGTGTTCGATTTATTTTATGCGTCGGGACAGAGAAAAAAGACGTTAGATCTTCCGACAGGTTCGAGAATAGTCTTAGAGTTTGATCATGATCGTAATAATCCTCGATTAAGCCTGAGTACGCTTGTTTTAGTCGTTGTTGGCCAAGCAGCTGTGTTTCAATGAGCTGCACTTTTCAGTCTGTCTTCAGCAGAAGCCCTGCAGTAGTCAATCTGAAAGCTTGGCGGGTCCCTGTGGCCAGGCTATCTCTGCCTAGAAGTAGCTGCAGCTGGCACAGCAGCCTCAGACAAAGGAAGGCACTCTGCCCCTCGGAGGCCATGCTTTTTGCAAAGCTGCCTCTGCCAATACTCTCCGAAGGCGTAGCCAAAGAAAGAAGGAACAGTCGTTCTCAATGAGAAGAGCAGCCGTTTGGGACTCTACGGATCTGTTCAGGGATGCCCTGGTCCCATCTGCTCAGCCTGCAAGTCGAAACACGACTGATGTTTCTTCAATGCCGGCATGTCAGGCTTGAGTCTGGGTACCTGGCAAATTACTCATGCTAATGTTCTTTCTGCTTCAGATCACCTTCCCCAGCATCAAAACCTTGCAGATTCCCTTCTCACGTCTGCAGCTGTTCTGGCTGCAAGGAAGCCTTGAACTGGATCAGTGAACCACACAGTTCTCACCTCAGGGAAGGAGCTAACATGGGCGGCAGCAACGCCTTTGAATTGCTTTATGGTTCATGCTATCACATTCCGGGTTGGGGGGGGGGGATTAGCTGAGTAGCTCTTACAAGACGCAGTGCACTTGGGGACTCTGGGATGAAGTCCCCATTCTGGAAGCAAGTGCACAGAACTGAAATGAACACATTTCCTCCCACCTTTCCGATAATATAAATATTAAAGAGCATTATGATATTCTGCCCCCACTTCTATGAAGGTATGGAGGGAGAGCCTTTGGCCTTCCAGAAGTTGCTGAACTACAAATCCCATCATGCTTGGCCATGCGGGCTGGATCTGATTGGAGCTGTCTTTCAGCAACACCTGGAAGGGGCAAAATCTTGTCCTGGTGGAGGGAGCCCTTGGCCCGTCAGGTGTTGTTGGACTACCAATTCCTATCAGCCCCAGTCAGCATGATAAATGGTCACGAATGATGGGACTTGTAGTCCAACAACATCTGTGTGTGTGTGTGTGTGTGTGTGTGTGTGTGTGTGACCCAACTAGCTACCCCTGTTATGAGGCTTACTTTACTCAACTGATATAGAAACCTGTTTAAAATCCCAAGCAAGGAGACGTCACTGGTTATAAGACCATTTTGTCAGGAGCTGGTCATCCAACTAACTCGGGATGAGAAATCTGCGCTGCTCCAGATGTTGCTGGACTACAACTCCCATCGTCCCTGCCCATTGGGCTGGCTGCCTGGGGCCAGTGGGACCTGGAGTCCAACCACATCTGGAGCATCACAGACTTCTCATCCCTGGCCTAAGAAATTGGATGAATTTGAAAGATCATAAACACTGAGCTTCTTCTTAGAGCCACTAGTCACCTTGGGGTGCCCAAACAGCTGTCAGATGGTACTAGACAGAACAGCAGCCTGAAGGGGCTCCTTCCCTCCTGCTAACCCCTATCTGCAGCCTTCCCTTCTGGATCACCTTCAGGCAGCCCTTGGGTGAAGAATCCTCTGCAGATAAGGATCCATACATGCTCCCCGCTCCTCTGTTCTCCACCATACAGGAAATGACTTTCTCAGTAATGAGAAAATAGGGGAAATGGGAGCACCGTATAGTGGTGGCAAGAGAGACTTAAAACAGCAGCTGTGATAAGGAGGCAAAATGGGACTTGGTGGGTTGTGTAATTGCGTTTGAGATCCAGCATGTTCAATGATTAGAGTGCTCGATCTAGGAACAGGGAGACCCGGGTTCAAATCTGCATTCAGCCATAAAGCTGGGTGACTTTCGGCCAGCAGCCTGACCCACATCGCAAGGTTGTTGTGTAGCTATAATATTATGGCAGGAGGACACATGCTGCCTTGAGTTCATTTGAGGTGGGGAAGAATTAAAGATGCTAAAAAATATATAGTAGTAACCTGGAGGACACAGGACATCAGGTGTGGGGAACCTGTGGTCGCTGAACTACAACTCCCCTCACCCCTCACCTTCAGCCATGTTGGCTGGGGCTGATGGGAGCTGGGAGCCCAACAGGAGGGCCAAAGCTACTCCACCCCTGCACACCAGCTTATTTGCAAATGGAGCCTGTGGCTTCCTTCTGCAGCACTTGCATTTCAACTCATTATAAAGCCATTAAAATAAAATAAAAAGTTACAGCACCAGCCAAAGTAAACATTGTACCCAAACAGGAAGTTTCCAAAGCTGCCCCCTTCAAGTAGTCCTCCATAATGTCAGATTTATACTGGCTTCTCTGCAATGGAGTTTCACCCTCAACCAATGGGGATACCTGCTGCAAGCAGTCCATCCTCTTGTAAGTCTACCGGGATCTATTAAAATCCATCACTGCCCTCTATTTTCATCCGGTTCAGGGAGATATGGAAAAAAGCCAGGAGGTTGCACCATTTACCAGTTCCACGCACCCACGGCCATGCTTACAAACATAGGAAGCTGTCTTATATTGAGCCAGATCCTTGGTCCATCCAGCTCAGTACTGTCTACACAGACTGGCAGCAGCTCTCTGGGAATTTCGGCTGGGATAGTGTCTCTCGGAGTTCTAGCTGGAGATATCGGGGATTGAACCTGGGACCTTCTGCATGCAAAGTGAGTGCTGTGTTACTCAGCTGTGGGATGTACTCCCCTCATTAGGGGGGTCATTTGCCCACTTTGAGAAATCTTGAATGCTGCAACAAGCACACAACAAGCAGATGAGAATCCCGGCCCAAATAACCAGCCCGGCCTTCTAATTCTCGCTGGTGCTTTCTCAATTTCCCCCTTGGAGCTGGATAACTTTGTTAGTGTCAACAACGGTGCCAGACACACTCCAGGGCTAAGGATGGGGGCCGGGATCTAATTTTAAAGGATTCATATGCAGAATTTAATGGTTCCAGGCCAGAGCTTCAATTGCCTCCAGCCCCCTCTTGTATCGAGTGCCCACTTACGTCCGAGCCACTCATCCATTGGATAGTGTCCAATGCTAACCCTACTGAGTGTAGTCCCATCAAAACTCATGCTCATTACTAACTTAATTACGTTAGTCTCAATGGCTCTGCTCCGAGTAGGACTGTTACTTTTATTTGTTTTATTTATTAAATTTGCATGCCCCCCTTCATCCGTAGATCTCACGGCGGTTCACAGCATAAAAACACAAGATGAAAAGACGAAATGCATAATATAAACAAGGACAGAAACAAAACAATATCCCCTGATATAACCTGCAGGGTGGAATTTAACAATGCACTAAAGTGGGGCATTCGCCGTGCAGGGAACAAGGTCCACTCATGCAGTGGGACTTCCCCTCCCTTCTGCACATCCCAAAACTGTTCAAGGTTCCCCCCCCCCTCAAAAAAAAACTTCCAGAGAAAATTTAGAGGGTGCGGGGGGGCGCCTTTTTTTGTGAGCAGACCTTGTTCCCTGCATTCAACAGTTCAGTTTAGTTCTGCCCATAGCCTGTTGTTGTTTTTAAAAAGCCCGTATTCATATGCAAAAATATGTATAAGAGTCAAGCCTCACGCTGTATGCAATCTTAAGCCTACTCATAGTAAACCTATCAAAATCCAGGAACGCAACTAATTATTTTCAGTAGGTCTGCCCTGGGCAGAACTCAGCTGACAACAACTCTCTATTTCTGCAGCATAATTTTCTAAATATATACAAAGTGGCCTTCGCTTCCACTAAAGAAACTCAAACCATTCTAACATATCCTATGCATCATTATAGCGCAGTTGGTCAAGCACAAGACTCTTAATCCTAGGGCCGTGGGTTCAAGCCCCATGCTGAGCAAAAGGACATGCATTGCAGCGGGTTGGACTAGATGAAACTCATGGTCCCTTCCAACTCGACAATTCTGTGGTCCTTTGTGTTATTATGCATTTAACACTAGACGTCTATTATATGCATGTACCCTCCAGGTTTCCTAAAGTTGCCAGTGTGTAAAAAGGTAAAGGTAAAGGACCCCTGACAGTTAGGTCCAGTTGCAGATGACTCTGGGGTTGCGGCACTCATCTCGCTTTACAGGCCAAGGGAGCCAGCGTTTGTCCACAGACTGTTTTTCCACATAGCTGTCAACTTTTGGATTTGAAAATAAGGGATCAGCAGCCTCACCTGTCCTGGGGACAGTCTATGGGGTATCTAACAATCCGGGATAGCAGCGGGAAGCAGCGGGAAATGGCGCTGGAATAAGGGAATTTCCCGCAAAAAAAGGGTAGGTTGACAGCTATGGTTTTCCAGGTCATGTGGCCAGCATGGCTAAGCCACTTCTGGCGCAACGGAACACTGAAACCAGAGCAGCACACAGAAACACTATTTACCTTCCCATCACATCAGTACCTATTTATCTACTTGCACTTTTTGGCGTGCTTTCAAACTGCTAGGTTGGCAGGAGCTGGGACTGAGCAACGGGAGCTCACCCCGTCGCGGGGAATCGAACCACCGACCTTCTGATCGGCAAGTCCAAGAGGCTCAGTGGTTTAGACCACAGCGCCACCCGCGTCCCTCACTAGTGTGTAAACATATGCATACAAGAGGCAGCCCCCAAAAACCTGCAGAGCTGCTGCTAGCCAACTGGAGCTGGACCTCTGAGCACTTGGTCCCACCCTGTACAAACATATTAAGCTCTGCTGAAGTCAACTAACTCATTCAGCACGCATCAAAAGCAGGCGCAAGTCTCATTCATTCATTCATTCATTCGTTGCACACACCTCCTGTAAAATTGTGCATACATACCCAGCCAGGCCCCAGGACAAAGAGAATGAGGGTGAAGGTTGTTCTTGCCCCGGCGTGGTCAGACATCCTGAGCCCCTCGCTTTGTGCATCCCTGCCTCTCTGCCTTTGGGAGGGTGCTGTGCTCAAGCTCATCCTTAAATAGTCTCTTCAAAAAGGGGTGTGTCTGGATAGCAGCGACTGGCCTGAAAAAGAGCCCAAAGTGGGTGCAACAGAAAATGCACTAAATTCCAAAAAACTTCCCCTTCTTCAAAATTCCTGTGGCCCTGGTGGTGAAGTCTGGGATAGGCACATAACATTCCACATGGGGTGGGGAAAGAGACCCAGCATCTCTGTCCAAGCCCTTTAAAAGGCCTTATTTAATCTCCAAAGCATGTAGGCTGCAACGATTTTCTCTCCCCCTCTGCTGTTAGTCTCTATTGGCCACAGGAGCTGAACTTGTTAAATAAACTCAAAGCACGCTGGGCTAATTTCACTTCCCCCTTCAAGGAGGGAGGAGGGGGAATGATGATGGAAAGTTCAGCTGTTGTCTTGAAAGCAACTCGGTACCACAACTGTGCTTCAAGGCACAAGCCAGGGGTTTGAAAACTACGGAGAGATCAATGCCAACACGTCTGCAGGGTGTGATCACCTGTTCTGAGTCAGTGCCGCAGAGCCAAATTAATCACAGATGAAAAGCTTCCCGAGCTGTAAAATAGTTGCGTGGGGTTAGAAAGATCCTTTGAAAAGTGGGGATACTCGTTTTCTGAAGCCTAATCCAGGCAGATCTTCCCAATCGCAGGGTTAACCTTGAGAAATGGATGCTTAGAACTGGCCTTGCCCTCACTTCTTTTAACTCACTGACAGGACATCTGCTTTGGATGCAGAAGGTCCCAGGTTCAATCCCCAGTATCTCCAGGTAGGGTTGGGAATTCCCCCTCCCTGCCTAAAACCCTGGAGAGCCGCTGCCAGTTAGTGCAGACCAGGGTTTCCCAAACTTGGGTCTCCAGCTGATTTTGGACTACAATTCCAAACATCCCTGGCCACTGGTCCTGCTAGCTAGAGATGATGGGAGTTGTAGTCCAAAAACAGCTAGAGACCCAAGTTTGGGAAACCCTGGGCAGTATAGAGCTAGATGGACCAAGGGACTGGCATGTCAGCTTCATATGTCTCCATGTTCCGGATCGTTTGCTCTCTTCTGGACATGCTCCAATTTTTCTAAGGGTCTTCCTTAGAATAAGCTAGCTTGTTATATTCTCAGGCTGGAGCTCTTCAGATAACCCCACTTTTCTTTGAGCATGTGTTATGTGCTGCAGAGGCAAAAATTATTTATGCATCGCAGGGGGTTAGACTAGATGACCCTTGGTGTCCCTTCCAACCCTACAATTCTGTGATTTCACTTATATCCCACAAATGAGCATTTGCAGTTCCATCAAAGCCTCAGATATCCCTCAGGGCAATAAAGGGGTGGGGAAGCCCCACTTGAAAGGGGCAGAGCCAGTAGCCTTTCACCTGCGGTCAGACTCTAGCTCCCATCAGCCTCAGCCAGCATGGCTAACAGCCAGGGATTATGGGAGTTGGAGTCCAAGATTTGGAAGGCCACAGATTCCTCACTGCTGCTCAACTTGGTGTGATCACTGACTCTAAACCCTCCTCCCATCCCTACAACAAGCCAAGAGATGCAGAAATTATGCTCGAATGACTCAGAATGATCAAAGAGAGGCAACACCCAAGTTTGGGGCTATTTATGCTTCTGTACTACTCCCCCCAACACACACTTTTTTCTTTTTGCCTGAGCTGCTTTAGAAGAAGAGATAAAGATGTCAAACCTGCTTAGAGTCTCCCTGGAGCAAGGAATGCTCCATGTTTAATTCACTTTAAAAATATATGTGCTTCCCCCCAACTGCATCCCTTGCGTCTTGCCACCCTTTCCCTCAATTTGCTTTCTTCTTCCTTTTTGGGAATAGCTCAAAAGTTATGTAATGCTGCCACGAGATGGGGTAGGCACTAACAGAGATGGCTTTAAAACACAGGAGTATAGAAAGCATGGACAACACAGAGGAGGCAGGTGGACCAATGGTCTAACTTCATATAAGGCAGCTAATGGGCAGCATCTCTCCAGAGCCAGTGTGGTGTAGTGGTTAAAAGCAGTGGACTCGTAATCTGGTGAACCAGGTTCGATTCCCTGCTCCTCCACATGCAGCTGCTGGGTGACTTTGGGCTAGTCACACTTCTCACAGAGTGTTTGTTGTGGGGGAGGAAGGGAAAGGAGAATGTAAGCCACTTTGAGACTCCTTCGGGTAGTGATAAAGCAGGATATCAAATCCAAACACCTCCTCCTCCTCCTCCTCCTCCTCTTCTTCTTCCAATGAGTCTTTCCTCCAAAAATATAAGTGGCATACATGTTATTCCCCCACTTTCACCTGCACAACCACTCTGTGGGTCACCCAGCAAGCATCATGGTCAAGTGGGGATTTTAAACAGAGATCTACCCAGTTCTAGTCCAGCACTCTTAACAACTATACTTTACTGGTTCTCACTGAGTCTTGCAGCGTAGTGCACACGGAATACTTGCTGTCAGGCTCTGAATGCTTCACAGTAACCTTGCAGTGTTGTCTTATGGACATGAGACCCTCCTTGCTGATGGCCCTGAAGCTGAAAATGTTGGCTTTCTGTTACCTGCTGAGAATAGCAAGCAGGTTTGTGTCAGGAGTCTATGCAGCATCCAGGGTAGTGGTGTTCCAGTTATGGTGCATCATGTATTATTATTATTATTATTATTATTATTATTATTATTATTAACATTTATAGATCTCCTTTCCTCTTAGGATCACAGAGCGGTTTACAGTATAAAAGCCCAAAAATACATAACAACAGACAAAATAACCCTGTACCATTGCATAAGATGCTGCAGCTGCAATCTCTTGCACACAGACGGGCGGGTATGGGGCACTCCCTGGTCCTGAATGGGGCAACTGTGCCTCTGAAGGACCAGGTGTGCAGCCTGTGAGTCATTTTGGACTCACAGCTGACCATGGAGGTGCAGGTCAAGTCTGTGTCCAGGGCAGCTGTCTACCAGCTCCATCTGGTACGCAGGTGGAGACCCTACCTGCCCGTGGACTGTCTCACCAGAGTGGTGCATGCTCTGGTTATCTCCCACTTGGACTACTGCAATGCACTCTACGTGGAGCCACCTTT
The DNA here is from genome assembly GCF_964270895.1 of Podarcis filfolensis. Lineage (NCBI taxonomy): Eukaryota > Metazoa > Chordata > Lepidosauria > Squamata > Lacertidae > Podarcis > Podarcis filfolensis. The sequence continues at coordinate 66,815,742 of NC_139611.1, read as the reverse complement.
GAAGGTGACCCAGAAATTACAACTAATCCAGAATGCAGCAGCTAGACTGCTGACTGGGAGCGGCTGCCAACCACATAACACCGGTCCTGAAAGACCTACATTGGCTCCCAGTACGTTTCCGAGCACAATTCGAAGTGTTGGTGCTGACTTTTAAAGCCCTAAACAGCCTTGGCTCAGTATACCTGAAGGAGCGTCTCCACCCCCATCGTTCAGCTCGGACACTGAGGTCCAGCACCTAGGGCCTTCTGGTGGTTCCCTTGCTGCGAGAAGCAAAGTTACAGGGAACCAGGCAGAGGGCCTTCTCAGTAGTGGTGCCTGCCCTGTGGAACGCCCTCCCACCAGATGTCAAAGAAATAAACAACTATCAGACTTCTGGAAGACATCTGAAGGCAGCCCTGTTTAGGGAAGCTTTTAATATTTGATGAATCATTGTGTTTTAATATTCTGCTGGAAGCCGCCCAGAGGGGCTGGGGAAGCCCAGCCAGATGGGCAGGGTATAAATTATTATTATTGGTCTATAAAACAAATGGGTTTGCTCTGGACTTAATCATGCTTTGAACAGCCCTGCTGAAATCAGTGGGACAACTTGGTCACAACTACTTAAGCCCCATTAATATCAGCACACCTACATGACGCATGACAACTAAGTCTGGATTCAACCTGCACCCTCTCTGCAATGCCACTTCAGTTCCCTGCTTTTGCTCCATGCTGCCACTAGGTGGTAAAATACCAGACCTGCCTGATTTGCTGCTGCCAGAGGCTGAGGTAGCGTTGCTGTCCATTTCAGATACAGAGAAGCTTCTCCTCTAGATTTTTCACTACTTCTGCCTTTGGTTAGTTCCTGTTCTACTGTTATTTCTTAATTTATTTCTTGTTTTTATATCCCAGCTTTTTCTCCAAGCTCAAGGTGGTGTGCATGGTTCTTCCCCCTCCTCATTTAATCCTCACAACAATCCAGTGAGACTGAGAGGCAGTGTTGATCCCAAGGTCACTCAGTGAGCTTCATAGCCAAGGCAGGGACTTGAACCCTTGTCTCCCAGGTCCTCTTTCAGGCAAGCTAACCACTGCACCACACTGGCTCTCTTGAACGTCTTCAAATCATCAATCTGTTTTCTATATTCTTTAACTGCTGCTTCTGTAACCCCTTTAAGGTTTGCTAAAGCTTAGGAGGCATTTTGCTTGGCTTTAGTGGTTCCCTTGGTTCTAACAAGGGAAGAACTTTGCCTCTGGGTTCTGGATCCTTAAATATTTCGCTTCAGCTCACATGAGCCTGCTTTGTTGGATGCAGGGCTGTCTGGGGCAGGAGAGGCAGCTGGAACAGGGGCAGCTGCAGACTTGGCCAGGGTGGAGCCAGCTTGGAGAGAAGACAGAGGCAGTCAGGGATGAGGAGAAATTAGCCCAATGTTTGTAGGGCTACAAGTTCCCCATTCCAGCGCTAGGCTTAGGGAAATGACACCTGCTAATTTTTTTGCTGCGTGCAGGTGTTGAAAAGTGCAGAATCCCTGTCAGAAACTGGGTGGTAACCCAGCCACACCCAGATAGCTGAAATAACTGAAGGCCATCACCTGAACAGAATGTTCTGTAGATGTGTTAATTTTTTTAAACATGTGTAGGTATTCTGCTTCTAGCCATTTGTGCACTTAAAATAAAAAATATTTGTCCAAACTTGAAAAAAGTGATGAAATATATCTAAAATTTTCCCCACCTCCCCAAAATGTTCCTTCTCACTCAGAACATTTCACGACTACAATTGCTAAACCTGGGGCGGGAATAAGTGGGTAGGATTCAGACTAAGTTTATTGCAATTAGTCTCATTGGAATTGACAGGATAAGTTAGGCATGGCTTATGTCTCACTGTTTGATTAGTTCAATAAGAATGAAGTACAACCAACTTAGTCTGGATTCAACTCAAGGGGTTTTATTTCTCATGTACTGCATTTCTAACCCACCTTCCCCCCGAATAACTCAAGGTAGTGTATAGGGTCTCTCCCACTGTATCTTCTCAACAGCCTTACGAGGTAGGGTTTTGTTTTCTTTAGTTTTGTCTTATGCTGGTTTAAATGTATGTGTTTATTTATTGTGGCAAGTCGCTCTGAGCTGCTTTTGTAAGAAAAGCGACAAATGGGTTCAATAAACAGATAATAAATACGCAGACATCAGCCGAGGAAGCTTTGCACAGCAGAGAGCTAAACACAGTCTCCTCTTATAACTGATACAGAATGGAGAAAAGGGGCAGTTCTCAGGGACCTGCTCAAACCTCAGCCATCCTAGCAACATGTAAGACTCAGCCCTTGGTCGGGTATCTGTTAAAATCTGGAGCCACGCCACAAATTCCAGCAAAGTGATTCTAGAGTCACAGGAGAACTGCTGAGATTAAAATCATGTTCAAAGCTATGAAAAGAAGCGAAGGGACTCGTTTCCCAGAAACAAAAATGATTAATGATGGGAAATGACAGGACAACAAAGAAGCCCCCTTCACCCCTCACTCAGAAGCACATTATCTCTAGAAGACAACGGGTTCTCCTAATGCAAAGGGACCGTTTTCTTTGAATCCAACACAAGAAAAACACGACCCTTTGCGCTCATTAAGTGTTCCAGATTCTCTCACTTTGTTCATCAGGAACATGCTTGAACAAGTCCTGTTTACCATTTTGCCTCGGTAGAAAATGGCCATTTGGGATCAGGCAGCGTGACTCAAGCACCGCGGTGCTGGAAGAAGCACATCATGATTGCAGTTTGCCCACTGACTATATGTTCCTCCAGGATCTGAGCTACGTGGTTGGCAAAATCACATGCTATGGTCCCAAGAAGCCTGTCCAATGCAGTTTCACTGTGCGTGTAAATGGGTCCCAAGTCACACAGACAATAGAGCTATCCCTGCTTGTAGCAGTGCTGGTGTCTTGAATCTGGAAGCACAATTTAGAAGTAGCAATATGCTAATACAGGGGTGGGGAATCTGACCCACCAGGCCTCTTACTCTGGCTCCAGGAGCTCTCCCTGGCACAGAAATGGCATAAACCGGTACAGAAGTTTGAACAGCAGCCAGAACAGAAGGGTGAACCCTTGTTGCATCGCTCTCACTGATGGGAGCAGACCAACCCGTCACAACAGAGATCATGCTTACAGTTTTGGCATTCCAGCAAGGTGAAAGAGTCTCACAAGTGAGCGTGCCACGCCTCATCTTCAAAAGCTTGGCGGGAGGGGCAGGGATACCTGTTGGGACATATTTGTTATTTCCATCCAGTTCTGAACTTCTCGCCCTGTTCCTGAACGCCTGAATTGTGACTCCTGAGCAGTATGTCTGCTGCCAAGCCTGCACAATTACTTGCCCAAATACTGATCTGTTGTATTTTGGGCATGAGCCAGAACAAAAGCAACTGACAAATGCAATAAGTAACAGCGGTAATGACAACAACGTTTTGCTGTACATGTAACAGTATACTCCCCACTGAGTCCCAAGCAAACAGACAGAGGAGTCTTCCAGCAGCATTCCTCTTCGAGTTCCTGAATCCCAAGTGAAGATCTCTGAGCGCCTTGTGTGTGGGATGAAAGTCCCTTCCTTTGCGACATGGCTGTTGCCTTTAGAAAGGCTGCAGGGATATTTCAGTCTAGCAGCATGCTTAGTCCAAATAAACAGCAGCTAAAAATAACCCAGTCACCAGTCCCCAAAGCAGATGTTGGGCCTCACTGGGAATCCCAGGCAAAATTGTCAACACAAGCGAGGAGAAGGGGGTAGTGGTATTTCTTTCCAACCCACCTGACCCAGACTCTGAAAGCAGACTTGGTTTGTGAAATCCACTGAAGAACCTCAGGAGGGACACTTGTGATTTCTGGAGTCCCTCCGCCACTCTTCCCTTCTTTTGGTTCTTCTGCCCTCCCCACCTATTTCAATTTTCTTCTTCAGCTGTGCATGCTTAAGGATAGGAATAGAGGAAGCTGCCTTGTGCTGGTCCATCTAGCTCAGTATTGTCTACACTGACTCTGACTGGCAACAGCTCTGCAGGGTTTCAGACAGGGAGTTTCTCTCAGCCCTATCTGGAGATTGAATATCAGGCCTTCTGCATGCAACGCTTTACCACTTCAGAGTGCACATCTGTAAGAACATAAGGCTATAGGAAGCTGCCTTATACTGAGTCAGACCAAAGGAGCTATCTAGCTCAGTACTGTCTACACTGACTGGCAGCAGCTCTCTAGGAATTCAGACAGGTCTTTCCCAGCCCAACAGAAACACTGGGGATCAAACCAAGGAACTTCAGAATGCAACAAATTAACAACGAACTCCATAATAATTTTGGGTTTCATAGTTAATGGGCCCTACATTTTCTTTTGCAGCTGCAGGCCTGTGAAGATTTCCTAAGCAACCCGAATGTTAGAAAACATTACACAGGGCTGAGAGAATGTGGGAGGAAAGGAATCTTAAATCTGGAAAGTAGCTACTAAAAAAGACTGGAAGATATTTATCCTTGAAGCATACAACGCTTCAGACTGCCACAGCAAGACGGAGCCAGCACTTCCCATTGACAAATTTTCCCTTGTGATTTCTGCAGTCCCTCTGCCACTCTTCCCTTCTTTTGGTTCTTCTGCCCTCCCCACTTATTTCCACCCTAGTGATACATCACAAGTTCAGGGAATGCTCCAAGGCAGGGCTCAGCAACCTTTTTCAGCCGTGGGCCGGTCCACCGTCCCTTAGACCATGTGGTGGGCCAGACTATATTGGGGGGGGGGGGAGATGAACGAATTCCTATGACCCACAAATAACCCAGAGATGCATTTTAAATAAAAGCACACATTCTACTCATGTAAAAACACCAGGCAGGCCCCACAAATAACCCAGAGATGCATTTTAAATAAAAGGACACATTCTACTCATGTAAGAACACGCTGATTCCTGGACCATCCGGGGGCTGGATTGAGAAGGTGATTGGGCCGCATCCGGCCCTCGGGCCTTAGGTTGCCTACCTCTGCTTCAAGGCATGTCAAGAATGACATGATTAAGTTAAAGAAGTATCAAAGGGCTGAGATGTCAGCACAAAAAAGTAGTTCAGTCCTGGGTCATGTTTGTTCAGCAGGGAGGGGGGTTGCTACACAGATCTCTCTCTGGCCACAGATAAAATATTGTTAGTATGGCTTTTTGTGTTTCAGAAAATGAAAACAGTTATAAAGAAGATGATGAAAAGCATTTTTATTGCTGATCAACTGGAAAGAATGTCTCCAATTTCCCATTATTTTCTTCCCATGCACTTTACTATTGTTTTCATCTGCAAGAGATTTGTTTTAGGCACTGTTGAGATTCTGTCCAAATTTTCAACAAAGCAATCCATAAGCACTCAGCTAACATCTCAGAAACAGGAGAACCATCTACTTAGCTACTGGCTCTTTACCTGATGACAAAGTGAGTATGCAATGTTTATAGCTTGAGCTAAGACCTAGGTCACATCCACACCAGACATTTAAAACACTCTTAATCCACTTTTAAGGTCTTCAATTCCTGCCAAGAATCTTAAGAACTGTATTTGGTTAAGGGCGCTGCGAGTTGTTAGGAGACCCCTCTAAGAGGTACAGTTAGCAACACTCTTAGCAAACTAACATTCCCAAGATTCTTTGGGACGCCACTACTGTAAAAGTGGGGTAAGGGTGCTTTAAATGTATGGTGTGGAGGTGGACTCATTTTGGGATCCTCTTGGCCTAAGATAGGCTTCTCTGGACGTCAGATTAGCTGTCCTACTCATTCCTAATGGAGGCTGCTCTTTCCAAGTTTGAGAAAGTTCATAGGAAGCCCCAGCTCGCATTTAGCTCTGAGAAACTTCAACTACAAGGCAAAATTCCTATTGGTTTTGCAGCTTGTTTGGAAAAGAAAGTGTTCTGTATCCAGAAACACAAGGTTGCTTTTAGAACCCTTTCTTTATAGGTCTGAATGGTGCAGTTAAATCCAAGGGGGAGAAATGATCATTCATTTCACTCCTTCCTTTAATAAATATTAAATTGCCCAGATGGAAACCTTTGCAGTGATGCAGGCAGCCCAGCCGACATCTAGTTTCTTGTGGTTCACAGGAATTTCCTGTCCTGTCAACACACATTTCCTCCATCCCAGGGAGGGATGTTGTTCAAAGCAAACAACATTCCTTGGTTAGCAGAGCAATGGCATTGGCTGAAGAAAACAAAAAATAAATGAGATTTGGTTGTGTTCTTGTTGTCATCACTGATGACTGTTTGGAACTGGAGCTGCTTAAATAGCGGGAGCCATGTTGGATGCTGGATCTTGTAGAAACTGATGGAATCCTATTGAAGATACACCGTGGACTTATTTAGATAATGGCATGGCGTCCAAATTATTTATTTCACATATTTCCAAACTGCTTATTGATCTAAAATAGGTCCAGAAAGTGACTTACAAGGAGGGTGGACCACTTGCTACTGGCCTGAAGGTTGCATGAAGAATGCATTTTAAAGCGTAATGCACAGGACCGATCTTAACAGCACAAGCCCATTTACTCAGAAGGAAGCCCCAATGGCTTCAATGGTACTTAAAAGGTAAAGGGACCCCTGACCATTAGGTCCAGTCACGGATGACTCTGGGGTTGCTGCGCTCATCCCGCTTTATTGGCCTAGGGAGCCGGCAAGCAGTGCACGGAAACACTGTTTACCTTCCTGCTGGAGCAGTACCTATTTATCTACTTGCACTTCATGCTTTCGAACTTCTGGATTCAAACCGCCAACCTTCTGATCGGCAAGCCCTCGGCTCTGTGGTTTAACCCACAACGCCACCAGCGTCCCTTCAATGGGGCTTACTCCCAGGTAAATATGACTAGGATTGCAGTCTATTTTGGTTGCACTTGAAGCCCACTGAAATCAACATGAAAGGCTCGTGATGGAGCTAAGCCACATTCATTTCTAACATAGTCTGGATCTAGCCCAGTATTATTATTTTTTCAGTTGGAGATGGAACTCAAGAGCAAGAAAATAATCGAAAACCACATTTAAAGTTAGCCACAAAGCGAATTAAAATACCTGCTGCCTTCCAGATATATAACCTCTGCAGAATTAGCAAAGAGATCAACTTAGAATATAGCCTGGCAGATAATTACCACAAGAGCCACAATGTAAACAGCACAAAAATACCCAACACCTTGGCAAAAGCCCCACCACCTGTTTTCAATCAAAGCTTTAAAAAGGCTGTGATTGATTCTCTTCCACGGGATGCTTGTAAAAAACATAAACAGACGAGATGTCATGCCAGCTGGGAAATTCTTCTTGTCGTGACCCCTGAAATTTTCTCTTGTATTATTTAATGGTATTTTCTCTCTCTTCGGCATAATATAGTTTCTTTCTCCATGCCATGCACAATTTTACAAATTTCTATCATGTCACCTCTTATCCTTCTGTTCTCTAAACTAAAAGGCCCTGGCTGCTCTTTCCCAAATGTTTTCCAAGTCCATAATATCATATGCTGCCTTGAGAGCACATTACGAGGAAAGATGGGATACATGTGTAATAATAAAACACATTTTGCAAATGATTCCCACTCCTATCAGTAACTTGTGTTTGGCTGGTCCAGCTGATGGACCCCTCAGTTCTAGTTTAAAACAAAACAAATAAGTGTAGATACCACAGGATTGAAGTCAGCTCTCCTCCCCGCAGCCCCCACTGGAAAGGACCATCAGAAGACACTGCTGTTTCAAATGGGGGATGAGTAATAAAACAGGCAGATGATGAAGTTTCACCACTGCTCTTCCAAGTGACCCTAAAAGTGGAGCTGCTTGTGTAACGAGTGAAAGGAGCAAAAAACATGCCAGGTCTCTGATCATTTATAAGCACTGTTAGGGAGGAGGGAATTATGTGGCCCATCAAATTATATGATCCTTGTCTTAAAGTGGGTGGTGCGGGGGAGAGAGTTGATAAACATTTAAGGCATTTCATCACACACTTTAATGGTGTAGCAGGAACCCCCCCACCCCAATCATTCTGTTTGTACAAACTTCACACACACACACACTCACACACTACATTCGCCACATTTCTGTTATAAATTCATGGAAAATCAACCATACATCGGATTTGCACTGTTCCATTTTATTTTACTCCATATGACAAGAACTATCAAAGGGGGGTGCCTTGGTCCTGGTCAGCCATAATCCCTTCACCGTCTCAGCACATCCACAGGAGCCCTGCCCAGTTGCTATGCCAACCCTGATGATCCCAGACAGAAGACAATCAAGATCACAAAGAACTTGCATATGGGAGTGGATTCAGCATGGACTGAAACAAAGGACAATGATCAGATCTTCCCTCTGGGGGCAGGAAACTGCAAACTCCCCTTTGTCTCCTGGAAGTGACTCATGGGGAGGGGGGAAAGGAGGAACTAGCCAGGTGACAAGACACTCAGGTTACCACCAACTCCTCCCTCAACCCCTCCTTTCTGTAATGTATGCATGATGTTTCTGGGGGTGGGCTTGACCTAGAGGAGGGGAATTTCAAAAAGTTTTATAAGACCTTGCACACTATTTTTCTGGGTCTTTCCTCTCTCTTGCAAGTGAGGGGAACACCCTGTTGCAACAGTTCAATAAAGGCCAAGCCTACAGGCTGCTGTTTTGCTCCAAGTTATCCTGGTTGGTGTCTTTACTTTTTGTCCAAGGGAGCCCTCGGATATTTCCGGCAACAGTTTGGCGACCATGCTCAGGGACACTTGGTTCTCCTGCGAAGGTGAGGAGGGAGATAGAGGGGATCGGGCGCCACTGGGCAACCTTAGCCCAGGGATCCTTCTTCCTCTCCCTGCCTCCTCTTTGTGGGCGGTAATCAATCGTCACCAAAAGCCCAGCCAGGGGGAGCAAAGGCAAGGTCAAGCCGGCTAAAGGGAAAGGATCCCGGGATCTGCGGGGGACATCTTCGAACGTGAGTATGGTTTGAAGTAAATACATTGGGAGGGGGGTGGAAGAAGCAGCGTCCCCACGACAGCCAGACTTTCCTTCTTTCATTTCTGACGATTACCCCTCGGAGTCGTCCGGGTACGTCTTAAACTCTCCCCTTTTCTCCCCTGATTTTCCCCCTCGGAGTGTGGCCAGGGAGATCGCGGAACTTTACTGTCAGACGATTACCCCTCGGAGTCGTCCGGGTACGTCTAAAACTTTCCCTTTTCTCCCCCAATTTCTTTTTCGGAACGTGGCCGGGAAATTGTGGTACTTTTACTGTTTTCCGGCGTTACCTCTCGGAGTCGTCCAGGGACGTCTTATTCTGTCCCCTTTTCTCCCCCGTTTTCCGTCTTGGAATTGAGTCCGGGAAAGCGTGGCTCTTTACTGTTTTCTCTGACGTCCCTCTCTCGGAGTCGTCCAGAGGCGTCTTTTCAAAAGTATTTTAACGCAAGGTCATTTGCTTCCTTTCAAACCTTGGGTGTTTTCTCGGACCCCGATCTGGCACGGCATTGCGCAGGCGTTCAGTAGGGGTCCGAACTTAGTCTCAAAGGCTAGGCAGGAGGCTGTCGTGGTGGTAGAGGGGGAATTGGGGCCCCACACTAGGACTAGTTGTGTAAGCAGTACTGAGGCAGAATTTCAGGATCCGTGGTTGTGTAGCGGGTAGAGAGAGAGACCCGTGGTTTTAAGGCTGATGTTTGAGGTTTTATAGATGATAAGTTATTTGCGGTTCGTTGATAGGCAGGAATTGAGTTAAAGAGATAATCAAAGGTACCTTAAATACTGAAAGAATATTATTTTCCTCTTTCTACCCTTTCCCCCCTCTTTGTCTTCCCCCTTGTGTGTCCATTCTTTCTGTCCTTTTCTGTCCTTTATACTAGAGGGAAATGGGAGCTCACTAAAACACCCTAGCTGGACTCCTCCTGGCAACAAAGCTTCCATGAAGCCTTTTTTGCCCCAGAGAGGATTCTAATATGCCCCTCCAGCTTGTCATCTCCAGTTGGAAAAATAAAATAAAATAAAGGGGAAAAATGGTCTTTCAAGTACAAAGTACGAGACCGTTGTAACTTTTAGTGGGTAGCTTAGGCCCACCACCTGGGCCACCTCAGGGATCCTTCAACACAATCAGGGTGTGAACCCTTAGGGAGAGCTGAACATATCAAATTTGTGTTGTTAAACTATAACCTAAAACTAAACATGAAACCGTAAACTTAATGGTGCTCAGAAGGCAGTAGATATAATAACAGCCCAGCCTGAGAGCCCACACATTAGAGAACTTAGTTTCTTAAAAAAAAAAAAAAAAAATGAATAAGAGATGTACTCAAAGATCTAGAAATATTTAAAGGGTTTGTGTTTACATTGGCTTCGGCATCCACAGACTGTTCTTAAATGCACATAGTTTTTAAAATTGCAAGCTTGCTTCAAAATTTTAAATCTAAGGAAGCCATGTTGGGCCTTGTCAACCTGAAACAAGACAAAATGGAGAATGAAGTATGCAAATGTTTGTTCTTTGAGAGAAGCTCTAAAAGAGAGTTTTCCTCCCAAGTGGTAAAATCCTGTATACGTGCTACTTGTGTTCTGGAAGGAGGATTACCCCACCTCCTTCCTCTAGTTTAAGTGAGGAGGGTGATTTTAAGTCTAATGGTAAATGATGTTTTGTTATAACTTTTGAGTTTGTGAGTACACCTGTGTTCCAGTCTATTTTGGAATGTGAAGTTAACCTAATGTTTCTGCTGCAAAAGCCTAGTTGAGCACAATTGCTCTCTCAAGCTAAAATGCAGTGTATGTATTTCATCAAGCACATGCCTATGAAAGTATGGTGTTCCTTCTAAGAAAAATATGTGAGTCCAGTTTTAACTTTGATTTGGTTGGACAGAAGAGTTATTGTAAGGCTCCTGATATCAGTCTCTATAAGACTTCCTGGCCTCTTTTCTCAGAAAATGCCCCCCCTTGTTCCATTCTGTCTCTTTCAGTTTTTTTTCTCCCTTCTTACTTCTGTGCCAGGTAAATTTACTCCCGAGTAAGCTTCCTTTAAAGGAAACTGCAAAGGGGGGGGGGCAATCTTTCCTAAGGTACCCTGCATCTCACTTTCCTATGTGTGGTTATTTAAAAAAAAAAATAAAAAAAATCTAAATTAGGCTTACTATTCCTCTGCAAGTTCAGAAAAAAAAAATTGTTCACTTTTGTATTCCCTTTAAATCCAATCTATGGCTGTTTTAACTATGCTTAATAAAAGATCCTCTCCCTATCTTAGAGGAAAAAAAACTGTTCACTTCAATCTTCCTTTAAATATCATTTCACTAGGAACTTGCATTCTTTAGTCTAAGGAAGTAAACTCCCTCAAGCTATCTCAAGATCTGCTAAAAGGGTTCTGTGTAAAGTTGGGTACTTTTATTTTCCTCTTCATTAGTACATGATAGGAGCATAGATGTTTCCTTTCTCAGTTGTAAATCTATACTTAAATGGGTATGTCTCTTTGATAGTACAAATCTTGCTGTGAAATCTTGCTGTGAACCCTATATTTTGGAGGGTTGGACTAGATGACCCCAGGGTCTCTTTCAACTCTCCCAATTTGTGGCTGTGTGGAAGGGACATGTGTCTGCAAGCATTGGAGGGTAATTCTTAAATTCTGGTGTGGTGATGTAGTTGAAATTCAGCCTAGCTTTGCTCTTTAGTTTTAAAAGGTGAGAGGTGAAGCCTTGATGGTTTTGAAGCACAACTGGTAATATCAAGCATTTGAGTGATTAAAGTGTTTATCATTTTGTCTACTATTTAAAAATCAGACTTCAAAGTCAATTCAAAGTTTAAGCACATAAAAATACATATGCGCCTTGACCAATCCTGTAAATAAAGGGCAGAAAAAATATATATATATATTTTGTCTGCAAATGGTAAGGCTGAAATGACTGAGAATATTAAAAAATAAATAAATAAAATAAATCCTATGAATTTTGACTCTCTGGCCATTTTCCCCCATATATAAGGGCGTGGCATTGTTCCGCGAATGGCCAGAGGGATATTAGCCCTTTCCTGTACATAAAGGAAGCAGTCCCTTTGCTTGGGCTACAATTGCTAGCTTTGGTGAATACTTGAATTGCTGAGTTTCTCTTTTTTGTTTTAAAATCTAACCCTATTTTAAAATCTACTCCTTACCCTCACCTTCCCTTATTCAAATGGTAATTTAGCCAAAAGATTCAACATTTTCAATAGTATAAAAGGTTTACTGAGACATGAACTCTGTACATGCACAGAGGCTAGATCAGCTTAAAAAAACACACACACACACACACACACAAAAGAGAGAGAGGAAGAAGGGGGGAACTGTAAGGGGGAAGAGGAGGTTTCGAGAGCTTGGGCTGCAGGGAGAAACTTATCCAAATTTCCTTATGTAAAACTTGGAACCATTGAGGGAAATTACCCTTAATGTGTCTTTTGCCCCAGGGGCTACGGAAGACAAAAGGGTAAAAAAAAAAAAACAAAAAAAAACAAAACAACAACAACAACAACAACAAAACAAAAACCTAGCCCATCAAAAGTCAAGAGCTTTCCAGGTTCCAAATCTTAACATGCCAAATTCTTTTCACAGGTAAACATCAAAACGCTCCCACTGTGAGTTCCACTCTTGACTAGTCCCCCCCCCCACAGGATTTAACTTTTACAACAGGCTTTGTGTGCATTATAGGAACAGCATTCCTGACAGAGATTTTCAAAGAAAGAAAGAAAAAATTTTGTTTCCCCCTTTAAAACAGGATATGTGAACTCGGACCCACATAAGCAAAAAGTTTAATAACTTGCCAATTGTGTTCAAATTAACAAAGGTTTTGTCCCTTCGTTTCTTCCACAGCCAAACTAAGTGAAGGAAAGCAAACAAACTTGGCAGATAATAACAGTAATTATATGGAAATGTGATAATAATATTGGAATGAATAAAATGCTTAATCCGCTAAGATTTTTATTATTTGCAGCTTCCCACGTAAATTGAAGGACATCCTTTTTTGCCTTTTTGCCCCTTCTAACTCTGTCTTTAAGTCCTGCCCCTTACAGGATATCACTTCTACAGATGTGTTACTACAGATCCAATGAAAAGCTTCGCCACCACAAGACTATTACCTGCAGCAACAACAACAGACACCAAAGTTTTCAAAGTGGCCACAGCAAATCCTTTCAAAGGGGAAGTGGGGCTGACAAAGGGGGGTGGAGTAGAATTCTAAGGACATCTTCTCACTTTTGAACCTCAAGACTGTGCTCCAGGATTCTAAAGATACATACATAAAATATCACAATTGTCTCAAGATATGCAACTGATACTTAATTAGTTTGTTTTGTATTATGTGTTATTATGTAGGAATGTTGAAATGTGTCTGACAAGTGTGTTATTTCCACAAATGGGAAGGGGGGGGGCTATTTTTGTGGCTATTTTTGTGTGTAATTGTTTTTATGTTTAATGTCTTATTCCTTACAACCCAGTGGAGGATTCTCATACATTTTATGCTTTTTAACAGACCAGGCTATTATGTAGTCCAATGTTTAGAACTAGATAAATTTATAACCACATTTAGTTGTTTCACCTGGCACTCTGCCAACTTCCCTACCCATTTTAAAATGTGCCAAAAAAACTCGCTTAACCAAAGAGAAGCTGATAAGATACATGAAAGTGCATATGCTTTGGTTTAGCAGGAATAATCCCTTATAGAGTTAAATTGACTTATTTGGACAAATGCCCTTTAACAGATTGGTTTGAGAAGTTGGGAACCATGGGGCAAGATAAATTCAAATTGGACTCATTTTGAATTGGGCAAGTGTATCCAGGCTGCAATTAGCTTTTTGGTCCTTAAAGTGCAAGTGAGCAACTTCCCATGACTGCAAGACCAGAGCCTATAATAATAAAATCCCATAGAATGGCCAAGGCAAGGACATTTCCCTCATGACGTGCCCAAACCTGTGCCAGCTGGGGTGAGTGCCAGGCAACATGGTTAATATGAAAGCCCTAAGTGGATTCACCAGGGATTGCCACTACTGTGACACCAGGCCGGTGTGAGACCACAGAAGAGCTACCTTGACACCTGAGAACACAAAAATGGCGGGGGACAAAGCAAACTGCATTTTTCAGTCATTAGTGGACCTTCCTGCTAAATGTAAAGCATACGCCACTATTGAGAAAATATTTCTTCCAAGGTACTAGAGTGCCACAAGTAACTGAACAACAAAATATTAATTTTACGTGATATCCTAAGTCTAATTATGTGCACTGTTACACCATTATATTTCTATGCAAATGTCCTTAAGAAGCATGACATCCGAGTCCCTTTCAGGTACACATGGAGACACGCATCTGGGACGGAGAATAGCAGGTTAATAATTACCACCTTAAATTGTGCGGAGAAAAGGATTGCAAAGTAGCCACCTTTGCAATCTTATCTCCGAAGGGGGGAACTGTAGCAGGAACCCCCCCACCCCAATCATTCTGTTTGTACAAACTTCACACACACACACACTCACACACTACATTCGCCACATTTCTGTTATAAATTCATGGAAAATCAACCATACATCGGATTTGCACTGTTCCATTTTATTTTACTCCATATGACAAGAACTATCAAAGGGGGGTGCCTTGGTCCTGGTCAGCCATAATCCCTTCACCGTCTCAGCACATCCACAGGAGCCCTGCCCAGTTGCTATGCCAACCCTGATGATCCCAGACAGAAGACAATCAAGATCACAAAGAACTTGCATATGGGAGTGGATTCAGCATGGACTGAAACAAAGGACAATGATCAGATCTTCCCTCTGGGGGCAGGAAACTGCAAACTCCCCTTTGTCTCCTGGAAGTGACTCATGGGGAGGGGGGAAAGGAGGAACTAGCCAGGTGACAAGACACTCAGGTTACCACCAACTCCTCCCTCAACCCCTCCTTTCTGTAATGTATGCATGATGTTTCTGGGGGTGGGCTTGACCTAGAGGAGGGGAATTTCAAAAAGTTTTATAAGACCTTGCACACTATTTTTCTGGGTCTTTCCTCTCTCTTGCAAGTGAGGGGAACACCCTGTTGCAACAGTTCAATAAAGGCCAAGCCTACAGGCTGCTGTTTTGCTCCAAGTTATCCTGGTTGGTGTCTTTACTTTTTGTCCAAGGGAGCCCTCGGATATTTCCGGCAACAATGGGAAACAGATTCTCACTGCATCCCTTTTTCTTTCTTGGGTGTCAGTAGCTGTTCCAAGCTTCTGACTCCACCGTTGTAAAGCCTTGCAATTATATAAATAGATATAGATGTAGCCAATTAATTCCTGATCTAACGATCAGCATTCACACATAAAAAATGCCAGTCTATATTTCCTCTCATTTAATCTGGATATAACACTTTCTGGAGGAAATGCAACAAATTAAGACTGAAACAAACAGAAAAAACTGGTGCCAACATCTCATTTCCAGTTGTACCTTGGTTCACGAACGCCTTGGTACTTGTATGTTTTGGCTCCCGAACGCCGCAAACCCAGAAAAAAGTGTTTCGGTTTGCAAAAATTTTTTGGAAGCCGAATGTCCAACATGGCTTCCACTTAACTGCAGGAAGCTCCTGCAGCCAATCGGAAGCCGTGCCTTGACTTTCGAAAGGTTTCGGGAGTCGAACGGACTCGTGGAACAGATTAAGTTTGAGAACCAAGGTACCACTGTACCATCAACCCATTTACAATATTACGCCCAGAGCTGACACAAGGTGGTGGGGTGACAAATCAATAAATGATTATCATTTTGCTATCGCTTTTAATTGCAATACAGTCTTTGGCTGCATACATGCCATAGATTTAAAGCACATGATTTCCTGCCCCTACCTAAAAAATAAATAAATCCTGGGAACTGTAGTTTAAGGGTGTTGGGAACCATAGCTATGTGAGGGGCAAACAACAGTTCCCAGGATTCCATATGCTTTTAAATGTATGGTGTGCAACAAAGCCTAAATCACCATCTTCTTTTAATTACATGTATCTTGGTGATCAGGCCATTGCTTTTCACCCTTTAAAGGAGAAATGGAGAGCCAGTGACCCTCCAAACGTTCTGGACTCCAGCTCCCATAATTCCTCACTGCTGCCCGTGCCAGCTGGGGCTGCTGGGAGCTGAAGTCCAACAACACCTGTAGGTCCACAGGCTTCATACCTGCACAGTAACACGTCAGTAAGTCCAGCACTTACAATGACTCTTCAACATCAACTTCGTTGGACTGGTCATGTTCTTTGGATGCCTGATTATTGTCTTCCAAAGCAACTACTCTATTCTGAACTTAAAAATGGAAAGCGTAATGCTGGTGGTCAACAAAAGAAGTTTAAAGACTCTCTCAAGGCAAATCCCAAAAAAATTTGGAATAAACACTGACAATTGGGAAACACTGGCCTGCGAGCGCTCCAGTTGCAGAACAGCCTTTACCAATGGTGTCATGGGCTTTGAAGACACTCAAACTCAGGACGAAAGGAAGAAATGTGCTAAGAGGAAGACACGTTTGGCAAACCCTCACCATAATCAACTCCCGCCCAGGAACCTATGTCCCCACTGTGGAAGGACGTGTGAATCCAGAATTGGCCTCCACAGTCACTTATGGACTGTTAAGACTGTGTTCATGGAAGACAATCTTACTTAGCTATGAGTGATTGCCAAAGAAGAAGAAGACGACCATCATCCCATTGCCAAATACACCTCAAACAGCCTGGCGTTGAGTAGGGTTGCCATATTTCAAAAAGTAAAATTCTTGACACCTGCGAAGTGGGTGTCAGGAATTTTACTTTTTGAAATATGGCTCTCTCTTTTTTTAGGAAGACCCCAGAATTGCTGAGGTAAACCCACCAGAATTGTTAAGGTTTTTGGGGGGACGAGCCCAAATTGTTGAGGAAATCTAAACCCCAAAACGGTGGTTTTAAGCTTTTCGGGGCGGTTTCCGCTGCTTTTCCTATCCCGTTGCCACACATCCGGGTTTCTCAAATCGGCAAAATCCCCCCACGCCACTTTTGCCAGGACAGACCAGGAATTTCTCCTAACGCAGCAGGGCGAGTCTAGCTGAGCCCCGGCGCGAACCAACACATGTACCAATGACCCTCCTCCTCCTCCCTGACACGCAACCCTGACACGGCCTTGCCATAGCTCCTCCCCACGGGCAGAGGCCGCTGTGGGCGACGCCGAGGCCTACCCGAGCCCCTTCTTCCGCCTCGCTCGGGCCGCTCTAGCAGGAGGCGGCGGGGGGGAGGCCCGTGGCGCTGGAGGAAACGAGCGGGGGAGGGGGAGCCAGGCCGCGGCGTGAGGGGACCACCGCGAGGAAGAGGAGGAGGAGGAGGAAGAAGCGGCGGCGGGGCGGCTGAGCGGGGGCGGGCCTCCCCGTCGCCCCGGCCCAGGCGCCCAGGGACGGCGGGGGCAGCATGGCCGCCAGCCTCTGGATGGGAGACGTGAGTGAGCCAAGGGCCGCGGCGGCGGCGGCGGGGCGAAGTTTGGTGGGCGGCGGAGGGAGGTGACGGGCGGGCGGGCGACGCCCACCGCTGTCTGTGCCGCAGGGCGCGCTTCCCTCCCTTTCCCGCACCCTCCGCTGCAGTTTCCTCAGCCTTGCTTTCCATTGGATGCTCTTCGCGGGCAGAGCCTTCTTTGCGCCGTGGCCGTTCCCCCCGCCCCCCCCCCCGCGCGGCCTTTCCCCCCAGCGGACGTTTCCCCTGAATCTGCAGGCGGCTACAGAGGAGGCTGCGTAGTAGCCCCGCCGAAGATTAGGCCGTAATAAATGGTTTCGAGGCTCCTCGGTGGTATCTCAGCTCTGCTCAGAGTAGACCCGTGAAAGCCTGAGTTAACTCCTCCTGCCCGCGAATTTCAGCTGGTCCACTTGGGAGGGTGCAACCCTTTCTGCGGCTGCGGGGTGGGGGAATCGTTGTTTTCTCAGCATCGTCTTCACCTCAAGCTTTATAAGGTGCCACAAGGACACTAGTGCTGCCAGTGACGGATTTACATACAGTATAGGCTAAACAAGCTATAGCTTAGGGCCCCACTCTCCTGGGCCCCCCAGAAAAATTTAAAGGGGAAAAAACCTGGATGTACATTTCCAAAATATAAGATAAAAAACAAATAAAATAAAACCTACATACAGCAATAATAATAATAATAATAATAATAATAATAATAATAATAAATTTTATTTATATCCCGCCCTCCCCAGCCGAAGCTGGGCTCAGGGCGGCTAACAACAATCAAAATAATCCAACATTCTAAAAACATTCATTATAAAATTAATTAAAATCAAATTAAAATCAAATTGATGGCAACCATTAAGCAAAATTCTGTGCAGATTGCCAGAGGAGGGGGTCAGGCTGCGCCCTGACCAAAGGCCTGGTGGAACAGCTCTGTCTTGCAGGCCCTGCGGAAAGATGTCAGGTCCCGCAGGGCCCTAGTCTCTTGTGACAGAGCATTCCACCAGATTGGAGCCGCGGCCGAGAAAGCCCTGGCTCTAGTTGAGGCCAGCCTAACCTCTCTGTGGCCTGGGATCTTCAGGATGTTTTTATTTGCAGACCGTAAATTTCTCTGTGGGACATACCAGGAGAGGCGGTCCCGTAGGTACGAGGGTCCTAGGCCGTATAGGGCTTTAAAGGTTAAAACCAGCACCTTAAACCTGATCCTGTACTCCACCGGGAGCCAGTGCAGCTGGTATAGTACCGGATGAATATGATCTCGCAGCGAAGACCCCATAAGGAGTCTCGCCGCGGCATTCTGCACCCGCTGGAGTTTCTGGGTCAGTCTCAAGGGCAGCCCCACGTAGAGCGAGTTACAATAATCCAGTCTGGAGGTGACCGTTGCGTGGATCACAGTGGCTAGGTCAGGGCGAGAGAGATAAGGAGCCAACTGCTTAGCTTGGCGGAGATGAAAAAATGCCGCCTTTGTTATAGCTGTAATCTGCGCCTCCATAGAGAGGGAGGTATCGAAGATTACACCCAAATTATTAACGGATGATGCTGGCACTAATTGCGCCCCCGCAAGAGATGGGAGTTGCCCCCTCAATCCCATATCGCTCCGTCCCAGCCAGAGGACCTCTGTCTTCGAAGGATTTAACTTCAACCGACTCCCACGTAACCATCCAGCCACAGCCTCCAGACATCTGGTCAGTGTGTCTGGGGCCGAGTCAGGATGGCCATCCATCAACAGATAGAGTTGGGTGTCATCGGCATACTGATGGCAACCCAGCCCAAAACTCCGGACAAGCTGGGCGAGGGGGCGCATAAAGATGTTAAAAAGCATCGGGGAGAGAATCGCACCCTGAGGCACTCCACACACCAAGGAGTGGCGCGATGACAATTCCCCCCCAAGCGCCATCCTCTGTCCCCGACCAGAGAGAAACGAGCGCAGCCATTGGAGGACTATGCCCTGGATCCCCACGTCGGCAAGGCGGTGGTCTAGGAGTTCGTGATCGACCATGTCGAAGGCTGCTGACAGGTCTAGAAGAATCAGCAGCCCCAACCCGCCTCGATCCAGCTGCCTGCGGAGATCATCTGTTAGGGCGACCAGAGCCGTCTCGGTCCCATGACCAGCGCGGAAGCCGGACTGGAATGGATCGAGAGCCGATGTTTCATCCAGAAAGAAACCTACCAAGCTGTTCAGCAACCGCTCTCTCAATCACCTTACCCAGGAATAGAAGATTCGAAACTGGGCGGTAATTGGATAGATCTAAGGGATCTAATGATGTTTTCTTTAAGAGCGGACGCACCACTGCCTCCTTCAGTTCCCCTGGGAATATCCCGGTGCCAAGGGACAAATTGATGATATCACCCGGGGGGGGGCGCACCTCGTCTAGACACGCTCTAATCAGCCAAGACGGGCACGGGTCAAGAGGACAGGTGGTGGGCTTTCCAGCTCGGAGGAGTCTGTCCACATCGGCTGGGGATATCCGGTCAAAGTGGTCCAATACTGGACCCGAGGACAGTCGAGGGGCTCGTACCCCAAACCAACATAAAACGGAACAAAATAAAAATACATGTATACAGACCACCGTTCACGGTGGTACTACAAAGTAAAAAGTAAAAACCGCTTTAAAACACTTTAAAATATATAAATATGTAAAATATATATATAAAAAACAGTGTTGTGTAGGCTCCTATGATGTAAATAATGGGTCCTGCCTGCTCCCTAAAGTATCACTGGTTTGCTCCTTTCTATATATAGGGTGCCTACATTCTGCATGGACTGCTTGCATGGCAGCATGTGCAAATGGCTTTAGATACCTATTAGGTGCATAAATTACCATATAGCATATATTCAACACAAAAAAAAGCTGCAATTTGTTGTTGACAAAGGACAGCTGGACATATAAAGGGCCCCATTACCTTCAGTAGCTTAGGACCTCATCAAACCTAAATCCAGCCCTCGTGGTGCTTTAAGGTGATCTGTGGTCTTGCTCTGTGTTTGCAGTTCAGAAAGGTGCTCTCTGGCCTCTGCTGTTGGCTAGGAGAACAAGGGTAGCTGGTGGGGTTTGCGCTCCCTGTTGAACAGAAAAGAAATAATAGCAAAAAGTCCAGCCAGGTCACATCCATACACCAGAGGCTTACTTTTCAAGGCACATGCTGATTTTTGAATAGCTGCCACTTCCTCTGCTCATTTTTCTCCTGCTCCTGTGGATCAACTCCATTTTTCCCCTGCCCAACCCTGCAGCAGCCCACCCCCCAAGACAGAAAAGAGTGTGTGCACAAATGTGGGTTAAAGTCAGGATTCGGTGGAATTAATCTTGAAAAGCACATCAAATTGAATGGGAGAAAGAGCATCACTTTTTTCGACTTCCTCCTGCAGCTCTGTTAGCTTTTCAGGGGAGGAAAAAGTAAGCATCCTAATCACCTCGTGACTGAAGGGGCTGTGTGTGCCCCTGTCTGTAGGGTTTTGTGAGTTCCAAGGGCAACACTGCCTACAGGTGCCATGTTTGCCACCCCTGTGGTACAGTGAATTGTACAAGATTGTGTAAACTACTAGCCTAACATCCATAGGCTCCAAAGAATTGCATGCAATGTCATTTGTGTGTGTGTGTGTGGCAAAAATCAATTGCCAGGCCTTGCACTTGAAGAAGTTCAGCCATATGCCTCTGTATTCTGGTTGCTTGGAATCACAAGTCAGGAAAATGCTGTTTCACTCAGGTACTGTTTTGGGGATATCTATGGCATTTGGTTGGGACGCGGGTGGCGCTGTGGGTAAAACCTCAGCGCCTAGGACTTGCCGATCGCATGGTCAGCGGTTCGAATCCCCGCGGCAGGGTGAGCTCCCGTCGTTCGGTCCCTGCACCAGCCCACCTAGCAGTTTGAAAGCACCCCCGGGTGCAAGTAGATAAATAGGGACCGCTTACTAGCGGGAAGGTAAACGGCGTTTCCGTGTGCTGCTCTGGTGCCGGTTCCCCGGAGCGGCTTCGTCACGCTGCCCACGTGACCCGGAAGTGTCTGCGGACAGCGCTCTGGCTCCCGGCCTCTAGAGTGAGATGGGCGCACAACCCTAGAGTCTGTCAAGACTTTACCTTTACTTTATGGCATTTGGTTGGCCACTGTGAGAACTAGATACTGGATCAGATGGGTCATTTGTCTGATCTAGCAGAACATTTCTTTATTTTTTCAGTTAAAATGGATAAAAATGACTGGGTAAGAGTGGCAAACTAGGCTAGAAGACCCAGATTCAAGTCATCCACAAAACTTTTAAGGAATCTTGAGCCAGTAACTGCCTCGCAGGATTGTTGTGAGAATTAGAAAGGGCCTTGAGTTTTGTGGAAGACGTGGGGTAATAATTATGATGATGTTGATTAGATTTAGGGACTACCTAAAGGGAGGATTTTACATGGAAGTAGTGTTGAGCTGAGAATAATTTAGATCTACACGCACATGGAATATCTAGAGTTTACATGACGGACATCATTGTGGTTAGAAACCTCTGCACACTTAACTTTGGAGTGATTCCCACTGAACTCAGTGGGACTTACTTGAGTAAACATGCATAGGATGGCACTGTAACTCACTGCCAGAAGATGTGATGGCCTAGGCTTCAGTGGCTTTAAATGGGGATTGTTGCCTTCTTGGACTCTTGGTCTGATCCAGCAGGGCTCTTCATTTGTCTTTACGAGTAAGTGGTTCTTGGAATGGGGAGTGTAGGGTCCTTGCAGGTTTAGTGACATTCCTTCCTCTCCCAAATACCTTGCAAATCTTGTAACATCATGAATTGGCAAGTATGCCAATAAAAGCCCTAATATGTTCATACTGTTTTTCGTCTGCAGTGACACCGGCACTCCTGATGTTGCCGGACAAAAACTTGCATCTTCCCTGACCACCAGCCATGCTGGCTGGGGCTGATGGGAGTTGGAGTCCCAACATTGTATGGAAGGACATGCATTCCACATCCCTGTTGTAATATATGGACCAATTTGACCAGGAACCGTACAGATACCTTGTGCCTTCCATCAATGTACCGCTTTACTTTGTTTGCTTAGATTATAATCAAGTTTGCTGTGCTCTGAAGAGTGCAAAACTGCTGCAGGTTTACTACCCTCCCTGTTCCTAGCCATCTTGTGGCTCCCTGCATAGAGTTACTTGCTTCACACTTTAGCGCGCGTCATTCTGATAACAGGTGTACACATGCACACCTCTTTAGGCTCTGTTGCCTACAGGCCAGAAGGTGCCATTCGCCTTTTTAAAATGCTTCTTAATTTTGTACAGATCTTCCTTTATGGCTGCATTACCTTACTTTCTCTTTTTTTCTTTTCCCTCTGTAGCTGGAGCCGTACATGGACGAGAATTTCATTTCGAGAGCTTTTGCTACTATGGGAGAGCTAGTTCTGAGTGTAAAAATCATTCGGAATAGGTTGACAGGGTATTTATCTGTATTTTGTGTACTACTCACCTGGTATGCATGTTGGGGGTGGGGTGGGGTGTTTCACAATACATATACAGACAAAACCAGTGTTCCTGGAGTTAAGATCGGGATACAGATTGTTTGAAGAGATGTTTTGAGCTGCCCACCTCCTATTTGTCTATGGCCAAATGCTGCCACATAATTCATGAAGCCAAGAATGCCTTATTTTGACCTACTGTTCAGGGCAGAGGTAGGGAACCTGTAGCCCTCCAGGTGTTGTTGGATTCTAGCTCAGATCAGCCCCAGACAGCATGGATCACAACAGTTGTAGTCCAGCAGTCTATGTATGCCAGCACGTTTCCCACCCATGTGTGTGTCGTGTGTTCATGCATGAGAAAGAGATGGGTCACAAGTAATCAATAACATTGATTGAAAAAACCTTAAATCAGAACAATAACCACAAAACCTATTGAAACAGATATAGAATTTGACTGGTCATTAAATGCAAAGTTAGGATCGTACAGCTTCATAGTAAAAAAAAATGAAATGGCAGAAGATACTAAAATAGTACATCCCAGGTTATGACTTTAAGAATTTTGGTAAATAAAATATTTTTAATCTGGTGCTTAAATGAGTCTGGCACAAGTGCCTTCCTAACTTGTTCTGGAGAGGTTACTACACAAATAGCATGGCAGTATGAGAACACTATCCTATTGGTCATCAGTTGAAAGGTTCGTAGAAATGAAGCATAGCATTTTTCACAAGTCAGTTCGAAACACATGTCTTATTAATGTTTCCTTTCTTGTTTCTTCTTTTCCAGGATTCCAGCAGGCTATTGCTTTGTAGAATTTGCTGACTTGGCCACTGCAGAAAAATGTTTACATAAAATCAACGGGAAACCTCTTCCTGGTGCCACACCAGTAAGTAAATCACTGTAATTCTCTGCTGGGCACATTAATGGATGGTCAATTTAACTGGACACCCTTGGAAGAAAGAGTGTGCCCTTGTAATGAGAGCAGCCAGAAATCTCTCTCTGCCACTTTATGTCTTACTGCAGATATTATAATGGAGTAAGGAACGATTTGATCCTCCCACTTTGAAAGCATTTACATGGTAGACCAATGGATGTTAAAATGCTGCATGAAGGGAGATGATGAATATATTCCTAGAAGCTTAGCCCTTAAATTTGGTAGTCAAGATTAAGAGCTCATATAATCTCAGAGTGAGGTTTGGATGAATGTGTTTTATTTGTATTGTGCTTCTTTCTCTTTGTAACATTTCATGTTGTTCGGGGATTCTCAGTCTGCTGTAGGAAAGGCTGCCAAAATTTCCATATGATGACGCTCAGTTGCCTGATAACATGTATGTTGAAGCTGTGTTGAATATTTCCACAGTAGTGTGTGTGTGCCTTTTCCTAATGAGCTATAAACTAAATGTGGAGGGCATACCTGTACTCAATTTCTTTCTCTCTCTTTTTTAACTGTTTCAGACAAAGCGATTTAAATTAAACTATGCCACATACGGAAAGCAGCCTGACAACAGGTAAGTCAAATACTATGAAAACTTCTCAAATGTTTGCCAAAGCACCTGCACTGTCATTGTTGAAGGATGATAGTTTCCTGTTGTAAAGAGTTTCTAGAAATGTGTTGCTAACTCTGCAGTCCGTCTGTAGTAAAGGCCTGACAGACACCTGCATTTTCATCATTCGGTGATTGCATCACACAATGACTTGTATGTATGAAACAATCGGTCCAGATTAAGTGCTGCAAATAGATTCAGCCTCCATCGTTGGAGGCAATGTGTCTCTGAAAGCCAGTTGCTTGGAAGACCAAGTAAGGAAGGTGGTGTTGTGCTGAAGTCCTACTTGCAGGCTTCCGGTTGGCTACTGTGAGAACAGGATGCCGGGCTAGATGGGCCACTGGCTTGACCCACCAGCATCCAGGCTTTTCTTATGCTATTAATTGTGAGCATGGCTCACATGGGAGAGTGCAGGTAGTTAATGCATCCCTGCTGCTGTTCGGACTGTTACTACTTAGGAACATTCAAGCTTTACTGAGGTTGGGAGTAACAGGTGAAAGTGCTTGAAACAACACTTGTAAAAGTCAGGAGCCTGTGGGAAACAATCACATACTCATTTGTTTCTGCTTATTATGGGATATTTTGTGGCACAAGGCCTCATTGTACACATTGGGCTTAATTCTTTTTCTTTGGTTTTTTTTGGATCACTTTTTAAATAATATATTGCAATAAGTAATGCAAAACAAACACTAGCATATCAGTGGAATCAAAGCAGCATGGTCAAAATAAGAATTGTAATTAATAGTAAAAATCAGCCAGGTGAAAACATAATATTAGGCTAAATTCTGTCTTGCAAAGAATTCCTTAACAAATAAGATTTGCTTGGAAAGTATACCTGCTAAAAATGTATTAAATAATCATTAAATGTTTCATACAAACCTTAAAATAAGTAAAAACCGCTTTACTTATATGTATCTCTAAGAATTATAATCTTTTTTGCCACTGGACTAGTTTAATAATAATAATAATAAATTTATTATTTCTACCCTGCCCATCTGGCTGGGTTTCCCCAGCCACTCTGAGCGGCTTCCAACAGAAGGTTAAAAATACATAAAATGACTTGTTACTTAAGACAAGAAAATTTGAAAGTGGAGGCAAGCAGTTAAGTCAGTCACATCAAATGAATTTGCCAGCT
This sequence comes from Podarcis filfolensis, assembly GCF_964270895.1. NCBI lineage: Eukaryota > Metazoa > Chordata > Lepidosauria > Squamata > Lacertidae > Podarcis > Podarcis filfolensis. The sequence continues at coordinate 66,790,302 of NC_139611.1, read as the reverse complement.
TGCGCCCATCATTAGTTTTACAGAAAAATAAAAAGAGTGTCCCATGACTTCATTTTCCTAATGACCAATTCTTCATTAATGTTGTTGTATTATTACTATTCTCAAGCTGCTTTTATTTTCCTCTTTAGCCCAGAATATTCACTATTTGTAGGAGATCTGTCCCCTGATGTGGACGATGGGATGATATATGAATTCTTTGTAAAAGTGTACCCGTCATGTAGGGGTGGCAAAGTTGTTGTGGACCAGACGGGAGTTTCCAAGTAAGCTCTTCCCTTCTGCATTTGGTACTGAATGGAGGCGGGATGGGGAAAGTATCTAATGCAAAGAGGTTTTTACTGCCCATAAATTAGTAAAGAGGAATGGGATTCTGATTATTTTGCATTAAGTGCTCACATACTAACAAAGGGGAAGGGAAATAAACTTGTGTAAATATAAAAAATACTCATGTTTTATTTTACCTGGTTCATAAATGATGGTGTTAAGGCTTCTGTTTTGTGTGTGTTTTTAGTATATCACTACAAACTGTTCTGATTATGACATGTTTATTGGAGTGGCCTGAGAGACAGTTAAAATAATGTGTTTGTATCGCTTACTATGCACAAGCTGTTTCAGTCAGAAGCATTTAAGGTTAGATGAAGTCACACTGATATTTTTCCTGGATCAGCAGCTTAAGTGTAGGGCAGTCCCAGCTTATGCAAATACAAGAGCATTTAACAGCAATAACATGTAGATTGGGTGTGGTGAACCTTTGGCCCCCCTAGATGTTGTTGACCTACAACAGCAAACATGACAAATGGCCCAGGATGATGGCAGCTGTAGTTCAACGACATCTGGAGAGCCAAAGGTTCTCCACACCTGGTGTGGATGCAGTCCTAGTATCTGAAAGTTGCACCCACTCAGTGAATTTCTTGCCGTCTGAATCCAGCAGGTTTCAATCACTGAACTACCATGTCCACGAATCTTTCAAGATTGCTGTTTTAAAGAAGCTTTCTCCCTTCCTTTGCACACCCTGGGATCCCACTTCATGTTGAGGGAATTCCCAAGCTACTGAGCTGCTTGTGATAGCTGTCCATTTCTTCCCCCCACCTCCAGTTCTTTAGGACTGAGCCAGGCAGGTGAATTCTCTGTAAATCCTTCCTTTTTAAAGGTATTTTAAAGGGTGGTCCAGCTCCTTGATTCTGACTGAACCTTTGTCTTTTGCCAGAGGCTATGGTTTTGTGAAATTCTCAGATGAATTGGAACAGAAAAGAGCACTGATCGAGTGCCAGGGGGCTGTCGGCCTTGGTTCTAAACCGATACGCCTGAGCGTTGCCATACCAAAAGCGTAAGTATGCTGCCTTAACTATATGGATAGACAAGTGGAGAGGCTGATGTAATGGAACAGATTAGGGGGTGGGCTGAGAAAAAGGTAAGTTTGAGTAAAGGAGATATAGGCCTAATTAAAGAATGCAGAGCAAAGAGGAGCAGAGGATAGGAGAGAACTGGCAGGGTGAAGGTGAGAAAGAGGGACAGACAGGGCCTAAGGAGAGGATGGGTGCTGTTGGCAAGAGATGAAGAGGAAGCTGGGCTGCTGAGGAGGCTGGCTAAGAATGAGAAAGCCTGTAAGAGTTAGCAGTACAGAAGAGACAATGGGCTGAACCATTACAAATGGCCACTGGGTCAAGTGCAGTTATTGTAGCCCTAGAGAATATTGGGTTGTTTGTTTGTGTTCTGGTGTTGGAATCAAATCTATTTCAATAGATGTTCTTGTAGATTAAACTTCTTTTTACATACCCTGACATTTTTGTGATTCCCTCCCCCTTCTTCCCAAAGTAACCGGCTGAAGACAGTTGAGTACAACCAGATGTACAACTATAACTATAACCAGTACTACCAACAGTATCAGAACTACTATGCGCATTGGGGATATGATCAGAACACAGGCAGTTACAGCTACAGCTATCCACAGTACGGCTACACACAAAGCACCATGCAGGTAAGGGCTGCGCAAATTTGCAAGCTTGCTTATTTTTACATCAACGAGATCCTTGAGGCTGCAGTTGCATACCCACTAGGGAGTGAGCCCTTTTGCAACACAGTGGGGCATATTTCCAAGTGACATGCATAGAATTATGGAATTATTATTACGGAAGGTATGTGCAAAATAAATAACATGATTCCTTGTTTGAAGCAACTGTGGTTTATTAATGCCCAAAGCAGGTCAAACTAAATCACAGTTTGACCTGTGTTTGGACAAAACAAGCCACAGTTTAAATGAAGAAGCAGGTGGCTCTGATTTCTTCCTGGCACATGCCAGGAGGGAGTGCTCAAGCCAGACCAAAAAACATCAGAGCAAACTGAAAACAGAATTCAAAAACAGTAAAACAAACTGTTTCAGCAGGTGAAGACCTGTATAAACCAAGTGAGCTAAGCAAATCTCCCAGGGAAATACGGTCTGTGGTGTTAGGCATGCTTAAAAAAATATTCTGGTTCCCTAACTATTTGTCATTCTCCCTGTTGCAGAACTATGAAGAGGTTGGTGAAGATGCATTAGAAGGTAAGTTTGCCTATTGCAATTCTCTGTTAGAAATCAGCATCTGATTCTAAATTTTCTGCAGGCTGCATCAGGAGAAAGATCTTTTGTTTCTATTTTGGTGTGATTATGTACCACTTTACCTACAGTTCACCTAAAAGTTCTGCTGTGCAAAATAAGAGTGTTAAAAGTGACTTGCTAGTTTTGAGAAGTTTGGGAAAGACAGTTTTTCAAATTCTGACAGGCCAATGGAATAAGGCCTTCCATGTCATCCAGTCAAGGAAATTATTGTTACTGGCTGCAAAGCAAAACAGGATTATAAAACCACAGTTTGAAGTTAGTTTAGTATCTTGATTTGTTCCAGAGCTGGTAATCACAGATTTCTGTTCAGACAAAATTGGAAACTGGATAATTACAGACTTCCTGGCTTAATCATAGCTCTTGTGGAGGGATGAGCAAAGGGGCTGTGTATACAGCAAAAATGCTCATTCATTCATATTTTGGGTTATGATCTTCCGAACCAACTTGGTTTCCAGGTCTTAATTTGAGCAATTCACCTTGCTTTCACCTGAGACTCACTCATGTGACTTTTAGAAGCCATCTGAAGGCAGCCCTGTTTAGGGAAAGTTTTTAATCTTTGATGTTTTATCGTGTTTTTAATGTTCTGTTGGGAGCTGCCTGGAGTGGCTGGGGAAACCCAGCCAGATGGGCAGGGTACAAATATATTATTATTATTATTATTATTATTATTATTATTATTATTATTATTATTATTTAGGCTTCCTTCCTTTTTCAGATCCAATGCCCCAGATGGATGTGGGAGAAGCGAACAAACAGTTCATGGAACAGAGCGAAGAACTCTATGATGCCTTGATAGAATGTCATTGGCAGCCTTTGGACAGTGTCTCTTCAGAGATTCAAGCCATGTAGTTGCCTTGCTAAACACGGCGTCTCTGAGCAACATGCCAGCGTGCCCTGGACTCTAGCCAAGCACACGAAGCCTGCAGCTGGGTTGCCCCCTCTTTTCCTCCAGATCGCTGACTCAGAAGAGTACAGAGGAGGGCTTGCAGCAGTTTCTGTATGTGCTGAGCCGGCAGAGGAGCATTTGTGGTCAAATCTATTCATGATGAAAATAGAACTCAGACACTTAGGTTTTTTTCCTTTCCTTTCTTTCTTTCTTTTTTTTGGGGGGGGGGAGGCGCGTCTTGAGACAGACTTGTTAATCCTTGTCAAGGAGTTGTAATTTATAAACTTTTAAAAACAAGATGGTATGGTGGGAAAAAATTTACTTCCATGTACAATAAAAAGTATCTTTTACACAAGAGGCAGGTTTTGGTGTTCTCCACTGTGGTGCAAACAGGACTAGGAGTCACCAGAGGTTATTATGGGTATGTCCTGAGATGGTCATTCTTCTCCTGTCCTGAGAGATTCCCCCTAGAAGTGACTGCAGTGAAACTTTGCTATCTGAGGACAAATTCTTCTTTTTTTAATTCAGGGGTGTTGGCAGATTTTAGCAAACCTGGTTATTTTCAGAGTCGGTTTCAACCTGTTTTAACCTACAACACCATCTTTTGTCAGAAGTTCCTGCTTCAGGCTGCATTGGGAAGTGTCTGAGCTGATGAGTGAGACTTGAATGTACAGTCATTGTTGGCCAGTCTTGCACGTTATTACTGTACCAATTAGAGCAGTCTTTGCTAACCTGGTGCTCTCCAGACGTTGTTGGACCAGGAACTCCAGTCCTGCAACATCTGGAGGGCCACAGGTTCCCCATCTCCAGAGTAGACAGTATTGAGCTAGGTGGGCTAGTCGCCTGCGGTTTCCTCTGTTTCCTGTGATATTAGTAATGCCAAGGCCAAATACAAATATATGTATTGATTGGTAGTAGGTAACAGAACAGACAAAAAAGTTCCATGCTTCAGTGATATGGGACCCTGTGGCCCTCCAGATGTTGTTGGACTATTTGCTGGTGTCGATGGGAGTCCATCAACTTCCAGAAGGCCATAAGTTCCATATTCCTGCTTTAATTTATGGAATTCAGTGACCCAAGTTGTGGTGAGGGCCATAGACTTAGGCCCCACCTCCACATACATTTAAACCACTTTAAACAAGCTTCGTCCCCACCCCGAAAAAAATCATTGGAATTGTACTTTGTTAAAGGTCCAGAGAGTTGTTAGGAGACCCCTTTTTGCTCCACAGAACTGCAATTGCCGAAGTTCACTGGGAAGAGGGATTGACTGTTAAACTACTTTGGAAATTGTAGCTCTGTGGCAGGGTCTCCTAACAACTCTTTGCGGATAGAGCCTGCTGCCTAAGAGCAGCCCTCCAGCAGTTAGGTTTTAGGTTAGGCTGAAAGTAGTACCGTATTTTTCACCCTATAGGACGCACTTTTCCCCTCCAAAAAATGAAGGGGAAATGTGTGTGCATCCTATGGGGCAAATGCAGGCTTTCGCTGAAGCCTGGAGAACGAGGGGGGTCGGTGTGCACCGACCCCTCTCGCTCTCCAGGCTTCAGGAAGCTATCCGCTAGCCGTGGGAGACGCAGCTCTCCCACGGCTAGCGGAGAGCTTGCTGGCACCCAGAAGCTTGGGGCGCGCTGGGCTCAGCACGCCCCAAGCTTCGGGCTTCGTGCAGCGCTCCGCTAGCCGTGGTAGAGCCGCACAGCTCTCCCAAGGCTAGCGGAGAGCTTGCCGCCACCCAGAAGCTTGGGGTGCGCTGGGCTTAGCACGCCCCAAGCTTCGGGCTTCCCCTGCCCCAGCCCCGCACCTGGGGGGGGGGAATAAAAAAAAATTCTTTATTTTCCCCCAAAAAAACTAGGTGCGTCCTATGGGGCGCAAAATACAGTAACTGGCTCAAGGGTCATGTGAGTTTGAGAGAATGCCTCTTCTGGAAAAGAGCCCTTCTGGGACAGATATCTACACACAATTCCCCCACCCCTGAATTGTTTGCTCTATTGACAGCAAATTTGTGCTGATTCATTAATCAACAAAAGTTCCTGTGATTAATTGGCGTAAGATGGCAACCCTAAACATGCACTGTCCTTACTGGAAATAAGGCCCATTAGGCACAATTGTAAGTCTTACTCTGAGTAGACTCACTGAAATGCATGGACATGACTAACTTAGGTCCATTAACTTCAAGAGGGTCTGCTCTGAGCTTAGGTGGGGAAAACCAAGTGGTACTTGCTTCTTCTGCATAAACATGCTTAGGATTGTGCCCTAAGATGACTTCCATTGAGTGACATTTCATGCTTTAAATGTGGAGTAAATCTCACTACCGCTAACAGGTACCACTTAGGGTTGGAGAAGGGCTGTGGCCCATTGTTGGAGCACCTGCTTTGCTTGGAGCAAGTTTCCAAGTTCAGACTTTGGCAACTCCACTTAAAAGGCTGAATCCCTGGAGATCTGCTGCAGGTTCTGTAAGAGCAGATGTGGGGAAACTTTGGCCTGCTGGATGTTGCTAAACTACGACTCCCACCAACACCAGCAAGCATGGCCAATGGATAGGGATGATGGGAGTTGCAGTTCAGCAAGGTCTGGAGGGCCAAAGGTTTCTCACATCTGTGTTAAGAGAGTACTGGGTTTGACGGAACAGCCTTAATGTTCTAGCAGGCCATGTTTGAATTAGGCCATAAGGTGTTACCAGAGGGATTGCAGCTGAGTGTTAAACAGAGGAAGCTGCCTTATACGGAGACAGACAAATGGTCCATCTAGCTCAGCATTGTTTACACTGACAGGCAGCAGCTCTTTGTATCAGGTGGAGTCACTGCCAGCCCTGTGTGGATTAAACCTGGGATCTTCTGCATGCAGAAGAGATATCCCAGTATCCTCTTCTAAAAACAGCCACAAAGAATGCTGGTAAGCCAAACCCGATGCAATTGTTCTGTGCAGGGCCTTGGGTTTCTGCCTCAATACACTGCTCTGCCACTTTGCTATGGCCCTTAAAACACCAGTTTTGGCTGCAGAAGGTCCCAGCTTAAGTCTCTAACATTTCCAGGTAGGCTTGAGAGAAACTCCTTGCCTGAAACCTTGGAGAGCTGCTGCGAGGTGGCCCAGCCTAGGGACGGGGATCCTGGTGCCTTCCAGATGTTGTTGGACCCCAACTTCCATCTGCCCCTGTCAGCCATAGCTAATGGTCAAAGCTGATGGGAGTTGTAGTCCCAACAAAAGGGGTCTTGGCGACCCCTAGTCTAGAGAAACCACTGAGCGAATGGTTTGACTGGCTATATAAGGCAGCTCTCCCTGTTCCTCTTCCTCCAGCAAATCTTGTGAGGAAAATAGGCAAGAAAAAATGAATGCACCAAAGTTCTCAAGGCAGGGCTTTTGTTCGTGCTAATGTCTGTTACCACGCGGCAAGAGAACATTGGCCTGGTGCGTTTGTTGTGCCTGACTTGAGATTTTTGTGTCCACAGAGGCGGAAGACGAAAGAAGAACGGCCTTTAAAAAGGCAGCTGCTCAATAAAACTACATTTCCCAAGAGCCTTTGCGACACCGTTTTTCAAAGGAGCCAATTGGAGACAGCCTTGGTGCGCCGAAGCTATAAAAGGCCGTGCCGGAGGGGTGTTCTTTCTTTCTCCCACCCCCTTCCGTTAGCATGTGGTTCGATGGACGCAGGTTAGTAGTTTTCTTTTACCTAAAAAGGGGGGGTTGCTATGCAATCGGTCGCCATCCTCCTCCGTTTGGGGGGTGATTCCTATTTGGACTATTGATAGCGCTGCTGGAGGTTTTGTGCTGCCTATTTCGGAGTGGATTTTGATAGCCAGCCCAGGGACACGATTGCCAGGCGTGGTTTTTGAGCAGCTGCAATATTGGCGGCTCCCTGCGGCCGCCACCCGCGTAAGAATTCCTGCACCCGGTGCCTGGCGTGGGTTGGAGATTATGCGGGAAAGGGAGTCGCGTTTGTCCCTTGTCTGCTTTGTTGTAGCCTTAGGATCGGAAGCCCGAAAGGGCGCCGTTGTTGGGGCGCACCCCATCCAAGCTTAAAACGGTCCAGAGATGCATTAAAAGCTCATCAACTATTTAAAGCAGTATCATACTGAAAGAGATATGTACGTTACCTTGAGCTCCTTTGAGAAGGTAGGAAACAAATGCAATAAATAAATAGAAATAATATACTACTTTAAGCCCCCCTCCCCCTCCCGGATTGGTTTAACAAGCAATCCAGAATTACCTGGGAGGTGGGGAGTTGTATCTCTGCAAGGGGAATATGGTCCTTTAACAACCCTCAAGCGCCCTCAACAAACTACAGTTCCCAGGATTCTTTGGGGGAAGCCGTGGCAGTTCAATGTGGTCTATTGCCTCTTGAAATGTATAGTGCAGTTGGAGCCTAAAATCTGGCATTTAAGGGGCGAGATTTCTGCATTGCCAGGGGGGTTGGACTAGATGACCCTCGTGGTCCCTACCAAATCTACAGTTTTCTGATTCTCTTATTCTAGTCCATAAGCTTGTAGCTGTATTTATTTTGAATGTTTGTTACAATGCACACGGTGGAACTGGAGGTGGCGTACGTTGTTTAGAGCCTAGTGCAGTCTGCTCTTGAGATGATCAGAGGCCTTTCCCAATATGCACCTGCTTCTTTTGGCAGGAGATGCTGAAGATTGAACTAGGCAAATGGCAGTAGCTGCCTGGGGCAGCATGCATTCTACATGCAAAAGATGACAGGTTCAATCCTTTGCATCTCTGGGTGTGGGTGTGTGTGTATATGTGTGTGTGTGTGTATAAGACCCCATTCTGAAACCCCGCAGAGCAGCTGTGTTGTCTGTGTAATAAGCAGTGCTGAGCTAGGTGAGCTAGAACTATTAATCACTCCGCACCTTTAATGAGCTACAATTCTCAGGATTCATCGAGGGAAGCCATGTTTAAGGTCATGGTCCTGCTTTGAATGCATAGAGCAGATGAGGCCTTTGTTCCTTAAGGCTGCAGATCCTGGGTCTAAAGATTTATATCGTACTGCAGCATCTGGAAATTCCGATAGAGCAGCTTAAGATGTGCTGTGGTTCTATCCAAGCCCATGCTTGCATTTTGCCCTCTCTCCCTTGCGTCCCCCAACCTTATTTTGCTTTTACTGTATTTTTATTTTGGCTCCTGTCGTTTTGAGTTGGGAAGCTGATCCATAAATGCAGTAGTCTTGTGGGCGGGGAGAGAGAGACTATTTTTCACTGTCTCCCAATTTGCACTGCTTAAATTGTGTGTCAGGGTAACTATTCTGTAGCTACACAGCCATGCTGCCCAACATTGATAGGCAAGTGGGGGGGGGGGTGAACTTTTCAGTATTCCTGTTTTCTCCACCAAGAATTGCTAGTTTAGTCACACGCACACACTTCTTTGCTGCCTACTATTCTGCAGTGCTGCCAGCTTCTTTTTAAGTTGCAGTTTTGCCATTGCATGGAAATGAACAATATTGCCAGCTCATTGCTGCAGACCACCTTGCTGCCAAGGCATAGTGACAGGGAAAACCCAAGCTGTTGATGCTCTTTTACTTTATAGTAACCTGTTTTTAGATTTGCCATGAGAGTGTCTTTAAACCTCTTTCGTTGTCCACCAGCATTTCGCTTTCCATTCCTAAGTTGGGAATAGAGTAGATGTTTTGGTCGGTGGTAATCAGGCACCCAAACAACATGGCCAGTCCAACGAAGTTGATGTTGAAGAACCATTGGTGGACTATGGCCTGGCTGACCAGGGTTCAGATCCCTGTTTGGCCCTGAAGCTCACTGGCTGACTTTGGGCTGGTCACTGCCTCTCCGCCTAACCTGCCTCGCAGGGTTGTTGTGGGGATTGAGGGGGGGGAACCATTTATGCCACCTTGAAAAAGGTGGGGGTATAAATGCAATAAATGAATAAGTATTGGGTGCCCAAGGTGGTATTTCTGCAGTTTTTCCTTGTGACCTCATGCTGCTTGTTTTCTGTTTCAGACACGAATGCAGGGCACTGCAGAAAAGACCAGAAATGGTTTGCAGATTGGACTGGCCTTACTGTCTTGCTGCGCTGAGAATAAAGCAGGTATCACAACACTGAGCCATGCCACGGGCTACTGTTTGGGGCAACTGGAGAAGTGCATGCTTGGCTGGCTTTGCTTTAGCCCAGCTTTTCCACCCTGCTGCCTTCCAGATGTTAAATTACAGCTGCTATCCTCCCTGATCATGACCCATGTTGTAGGGGGCTGTTGGGAGTTCTAGTCCCAAACAACTGGACGGCACCAGGTTGGGAGCACCGCTTCGCTCAGGGATGTCTCCTGGAAAACTTGCATCAGTAAAATGTGCAGTGTATAAAACAATGCTGTTGACAAGATAACAGTAGCAATTTCCCCTTTTGTCTTTGCAGATGACCTGACCAGCAGGCTGACTGTTCTGATGGCGAGTCTAAACAGGAGCATGCCTTCATTTCCAGTAGGCTAAGTTGGCCCCCACCTTTCGCTGCTCTGTCAATACAGGAAGCCCACAACTTATTGGAGGATTGCGCCTAAAGCCAATATCACATATAGTCCAGCACACATTGGGTTCCATGGTGCGTAGGATTGCCAAAATCTCCCCCCCCCCCCCCGATTTTTGTGTGCCCCCCTTTTTTTGCCAAGCGCTTAAGCCAGTGGTGGCCAAACTTGGCCCTCCCGCTGTTTTTGGACTGCAACTCCCATCATCCCTAGCTAACAGGAGCAGTGGTCAGAGATGATGGGAATTGTAGTCCCAAAGCAGCTGGAGGGCCAAGTTTGGCCACCACTGGCTTAAGCTAAATGGCATGCAAGTTGCAGGCTTACTGTATTATATCTTGCTTGTGGAGCTTCTTGAGTTGGCTTGGTTGATGGCTGGAGCAGGGGAGGAGTTTGGTGCAATTTCACCAAACTTCTCCTCTGGAACTAGATGGATGAGTACCCGCTCATGGCCCTATCGAAGCTGTGTCTGCCTCATGTGGCTGATGGAGTCAAAAAGGTGCCAAAAGTAACATTTTTTCCTTGACGGTCGCTGTTCAGTTTCTTCCCTTATAACTGCCCAGCAACACTTTCAGGAAAATACATATTTGTCATGGTGCTGGAGGGTTGCTGCATTGTGAAATTCGTTAGCTATGAATCCAAGAAGAGCGATTCCTTTTTAGATAATGTGACAAACATTCTGCAGTGCAGAGCCAAGGTGATGGTGTGGTTAGAGCAGCCTTCCCCAAGCTGGTGCCCTCCAGATGGACTAGGAACATAAGAAGCTGCTTTATATGGAGTCAGACCCCTGGTCCATCTGGCTTAGTATTATCTGTGTTGACCAGCATAGGCTGTGCCACTGATCTCTGCAAACTGAGAATTGAGATAAGTTGCAGACCTAGAAAGAACATAATGGGTGTTTTTTACTTAAATTGCCCATGCCTTAATTTCAGACTAAAAAGATTGGTACGTGAACAAAGCTAAAGCACACATGTGTATATCTAACTCAAGGAAGAAACGTGCAAATATTTTCTGCTGCAGTGGGACACTAATTTCTTTCAGCCTTTTAAGAATGAAAATTAAGAATGACATTGACCCTTCCAGAATTATTACTGTAATACTGATGATTTCCATAGCACTGCCAATATGCATGGTGCTCTGCAAAGTACAAGCTTACAGTAAGACAGCCTTTGTGGCTTTTAGATGTTCTAGTTTACAACATTCGTCAGCCCCAGACACCATAGCCATAACTGGAGGGCACTGGTTTGGCAAGGTGGCTGTATAAAGAAGAGTATGTTTATATAAACAAAAGCATTGGGAATGCTTCTCCCATCTCATCTCTGCTCTCCATATCCCTTTTAAAGGAATGAGAAGATGGAACGGCATTGGAAGTGTCTTCTCATGGAAGTCTGTGAACTTTGAAGCACCCAGGTAATAAATAAAATAAAGCGCTTGCTGGTCCAGTCTTTCTTGCCAGGGGTTTGAACGTTGTGTTGTAATTCTGTAGTATCCTTATCCATTCAACTTTGTTCTTCTGCTGAGTAAGTGGGCTGCATGTTAAACCAAGAGCTATGGCTTAGCAAATAGCCACAGGATCTCCAACAACATGCAAGAACAAAATGGAAGAGACTTTGGCTTCTCAGGCTTTGTTAGCTGCAGATGTCACTCGACTCTCCTACACAGCTGCTTTCTGGGTGGCATGAACATATATTTTGGTTTAAAAATAATAATAACTACTTTAACCTTTTATATGTTGTTTATTCAAATATTGAGTGTCTCATTATTCAGCAGAGATCATCTGGAACCATTCAGTTCCTAAAAGGGATGTTCTTGTTGTGGTGTGACTCAGCCAGGTTAGCAGCCAATCCTTCAAGGTATTGTATACTTTTTGCTTCTGGTCGTTCGTTGATTTTTATATATTTATAAAATGTAAAGAAGGCCTGAGGTGAATTATTGCAGCTGCCTGTAGCCTCCCTATCCCTTTCCCATCAGATCTGAATACCGATCTTATGGTCAAAAAGGAGGGAAATTAAAATATAAGTTGGCCCTAGTATCTTTGCTGGGACAAATCCTGCAGTGAACTGGGCTGGCTTAAAACAATTTGTTTTGGAGTCCTCAGAATCTCTCAACTGTGCTGGTCCCACAGAAGGATACCCAGCAGCTGCCAGTTGTCTTTAATTTATTTCCTATTTTCCTACTTCAGTGGGTGGTCATCACTTTATCCTCAGAGCACGCCTTTGGAGTAGGCTAGTCTGAGGGCTAGTGGCCGATCTTTTTCACGTTTTGAACTTGAGAGCTTTGTTTAGACCAGGCATGTCCAACTCCAAAGAGACTGCAATCTACTCCTAGTATAAAAAAACTGGCAGTGATCTACCCAAGGTGGCAACTGCCCAGAGTTGTTGAGCTTTTGTGGGGGGGGGGCAGAGTCATTGAACTTTCTTTGGGTGGAGAACAGAGTTTTTGAGGGGTTTTTGTTTGTTTGTTTTGTTTTTTGTTTTTTTGAGGGGGGAGCAGAGCAGCTGCTTTATTGTGATCACTTTCTGTCATCCTGTGATCTACCTGGGCCACCACAGCGATCTACCAGTAGATAGCAACCTACCCGTTCGACATCCCTGGTTTAGACAAGTGAGCAGGGGAAGAAATCATGTCCTATTTTGATTTGCTTCTTTTGGTGCAGCCATGCCTGTACCACAAAGTCAATAAAAGGATTGCAAGGGGGGAGGTGCATGCCTTTGATAAATCATTTAATGCAAATGTATGTTGTCCTAGGACTCCAGGTTGGACTACAATTCCCATCATTGGCTGTGCTGGCTGGGGCTGATGGGAAGTGTAGTCCCACTCAAGAGTAAGCCCCCTTGAACCTAATGGGACTTGGTTCTGATCACACATCATGATTCAGGATTGCATTGCAAGTTTTCCAGATATATGGCAGGAGTGATGGGAGTGTTACTACTACTACTACTACTACTACTACTACTACTACTACTATTGCCATTTTTATTATAGGACTGGAGATGCAGTGTGCTGAGCTTCCATTCTCCTCCTGAAGAGCATTCCCATGTGGAACAGGCAGGTGCAAAGGCGCCTCCAGCAATGTAAGTGCCTATTAACACAACAGTAGAAAGGGAGCTTGGTCTTTTGTTAACAACAGTTCATTGATGGATCTGTTTTAGGCAGGGGTCAGCAAACTTTTTTAGCAGGGGGCTGGTCCACTGTCCCTCAGGCCTTGTGGGAGGCCAGACCATATTTTGAAGGAAAAAAATGAATTCCTATGCCCCACAAATAACCCAGATGCATTTTAAATAATAGGACACATTCTATTCATGTAAAAACACGCTGATTCACAGGCCGGATTTAGAAGGCAATTGGGCCAGATCCGGCCCCCATGCCTTAGGTTGCCTACCCACGGTTTTAGGCAATGTGTGGTCGACAGCCACCTTGCAACAGCTTGGGAAGCGCGTGTTTGGTCACAAGTGTGGAGTGCAGCAGCAGCACCTCCTCTGCCTGGTCTGTGATGACTCAATTTTTCTAATGGTGACGGCTGGATGAATCCTGCGGATATGGGGCTGAGACCAAGCAGATAGCATTGGCGGGGTTCTTTTCCAAAGGGCAAAGTCCTTTGGTCTGTTTGCTTCCTAGCTGTTGCAAGTGGCGTTTTGGGAGTGGTGCTCCAAATTCCCTTGGACCTGTTAAGTTTAGTTATTGGTTGGCTTTTTATTGTGGAGTGGAAGAATATGGCAACAGTAGCAGAGATGGGATGCCATCCTCCCAACTATCCAGTAGCCACTTTGAACCCATATGCAACCTAGATTTGCAAGTAATAATATTTTAATTATTATCACCTAGTTTGTACTGTAGAACTGGTGATATGCTTGTTTCCACTTAGAACTTCCCAAGTGTTCTGTGATGTGGATTCTCATCTTTATAGAGGTTTAAATAACAGCACACTTTTTAAAAAAAAAATACTCCACAAATTAATAAACTTTCTCTTCTTTTAGGTCTTCAAAGACTTCCTTCAAGAGCCCTGGAGAAGTAGTATCGTAAGCAGAGAAGTTTCTTGAGATTCTCCGTAATTGAAGTGGTTGTTTTTCTGTAATTGTGGAATTAAAGGAATTGTGTTTCATACAATAAAAAGTGTGTGCTTGTTGTTTTTTGCCACCTCCTTTGCAAAGTTTAAGCTGGCTTATTCCCAAGAACCATAGTTAAGGTTTACCATACTTTTGGCTGGGTTTGTGTGACATGGGAAGCTGTGGTTAATCAAAAATACAAGCAAAAGTTTCTCGACTGTTTGCAGCAGCGCCAGGACTGGGAATGCTCAGGGGGGAGGCTAGATGTAACTTTCTCATGGTGTGTGAGATTTGTGTAATGGACCTTGTACCTTGGTTTTAACAAGGTCCTCATCTGCAGTATACACTTTGATACAGTCATGGCTTCCCCTAAGAATCCCAGGAGCTGTACTTTGTTAAACTCTCCCCTTGCAGAGCTTGCAATCCTTGGAGATGCCTGGGATGCATTGACTTTAAAATCACTCTGGGAACTGCAGCTCTGTGTGGGGAAATAGAGGTCCCTTGACAACACTAGGCACCCTTAAGAGTATATCACCTGTGGGACGAACAGCGTCCTTACAGTGGAGATGCCTTACATTCTCCAAAGGTAGCTCAATCCTACCCAGCAACTGCACACAAAACTGCGCTTTGGAACAGATGATACCCTACTTCTCAAATAAGACTTTAAAAAACCCCATAAAAGCTCCAGTTAACGGGCAGAGTAAAATGAGAGCGTTTTTCTCTACGCCTTCTGACCCTGAAGCGTCTCAACATACAGAGTTGGGGAACAAGGAGTTTCTTAATCTATGTTGCTGAGTCTGCACATGCCTTAGATATGTTGATAGCTACAAGTTTCTTTGCATGCATAACTGACTTTTCTGGAAATCTGCCCTTTTTCAAAAAAAAAAACCCCAAAGAAATGCAAGGACTGTGAGGCACTAGAATGGTAAATTTGTCCACTCTGATAGGGTTGATGTACCCTATAATAAATACTCAAAAAGTTTAAAAACAACATGGGAGGGCGGGAATTGTGTGACAAATTTCTTGACTGTTGGGTCACCTATCAGTGGCATGAAGGTCCTGGAGAAAAGTGTTGCAAGACCATGATTGGGGATGTAGATAGGCTACAGGGATCTGTTTGGGTTGGGTTTTGCCGTTTCCATGGAGAAATACAGAAGCTAGGGAACTAAAAAATGAAAGGCAGCTATGGTGGAGGGGGGAGGAATCCACATTTCATTCACCTTTGGCCCTCCAGATGTTACGATTCTTCCATTTGCAACATTACTGTTTCCTGAACACAATTGCAACCCCAACAACCACTATAGTTTTACTATGCATTAATGTTTGGTTCTCTGGTCCATGGGGTCACGAAGAATCAGAAACAACTAAACAACAACGTTTGGTTAAGCTTACTGACAAATCTTTCTGGATAGAAAGGGAGGGGGGTATATTTAAGTGAAATTTGCTCTCAGCAGATGAAATCAACCAGAGGCCCCTGCAATCATACCCTTCTGTGGTGGAAATGCAGAAGGCTAGTTGGTTTTATAAATTGCAGCTCTGTATAAGTGAATTACTGTTGCTGTTGATCTGAAATGTACAGTCTGACTCTCAAAATGGTAACATGAGCTTGGGAACAGTTAATATCTGGCTCCTGCTTAAAGAACTTGCCCCTTAGGAACCAAACAGGCCTTAGTAATAATTGATAAGCATTGCATAATAGTGAAAAAGGAAAATTCAATCCCCAGTGCAGAGAAGGTGATTCAATAAGGACTGGTGGCCGTGGGGAGGGGGATAACCAAGAAGATCTACTCAACCAGAATTTATTCCCAGACCTTTATAATATGGGTATCAATGGTAGCTCTTGTCTCTTCCATGGTTAAAATTCCTGATCTTGATAATAATACTTTGGGTAAGTGGGCAAGACACACTGTACTCAGCGCAAAATCTATATTGTATTTGTCCTACAGGAAATATATATATCTTTGTCCTGCCTTGTTAATGCCCGTGCACCACCACTCAGAGTGACTAACAACAATTTAAAATTGTAATGCAACAAACCATACATGCAACAATAAAAGTGCGCAAAATACATATTTAAAAAAAACAATTGCAGAGCGAAAAACGGCCTTCACAGATAAATGCAGTTTTGTTCCACCATTCTTAAAACAGGGATCTGATTCAGCAGTTTATATTGCAGAGGGCTGATATTCTTATGACTGGAGTTCCTTTTTCTCTTGAGAAGCAGGGAAATTGCTTTGATAGGCTATTCCGTCGCCTGCCCCCAACATATATACACATACATACATTTTGCTCCTTGCATTTGACAGAGATTTGATACAGAAGCTTGCTTGTTTTTGTGGGAGAGAGGCAATGGTATCTAAGGGAATGTTGTGGGTGGGGCAGAAAGAGGTGTGGAAAGAGGGTCTTGTTCTCAAACCAGACAGATGTTGGCTTCTCTTTGTTCTGAAGGCAGTGGGTGGGAGATGGCTAATCCTATCAGGCTGGAGTCCTCCTAATCAAACTGGAGTTCTGCTGCAGTCAGGATTGTCAGGACAAGATCCTCGGAGGTCCCAGTCTCTCCTGAGCACTGCCCTGGATGAAGGCTTCTGTTTCGCTGCTCCTCTGAGCCTCCTTCCACCATGGAAGCAGCTCCTGAGATGGAATTAGCGCAATCACCTCCAGCCCGTAACCTAAACGGCAACTGGCACTACCAATTCCGCATCCTTCTGCTGGGTGACTCCATGGTGGGCAAAACGTCTCTGCTCAGATGCTACACGGAGGGGTGCTTCGTTCCATCCCCGTGCCCCACGGTGGGCGTGGAGTTCTACAGCAAGATGATGGAGCTGCCCCCAGGCATCAAGGTGAAGCTGCAACTTTGGGACACGGCTGGCCAAGAGAGGTTCAGGTGAGGCGGGGAAGTCCTTGTAGGACCAAAGGATGAGTGGGGGAAGATGCACATGCTTCTTACCAGTCCAAAACCTTTCCCTTTTCTAAATTCCTTTCCCTACTGCCCTGGAAATAAGGTCTGGAAGCCAATCACATTACTGCTCAGTTAGCAACAATCCATTCTGGTGCATAGACCTTTCGTGTCCATATCATCCCTTGCTCCCTGCATTTAATTTCAGCCAGGTTGGCGATTCTGCTGGAATGCCAGCCAGTGGTGCCATGAAGGAAGGACTTGGAGGCAGGTATTCAGGGTCCCATGAGTGTGGTGGGTCAGGGGATAGCACCAGGTTGGCTTACTACGTTTTGAAGTAACCTAAGTTTATCACCCTGTCTGTAAAGGAGAGGTAGGAGGAGCTTTCAAGGCCACTATGTCCAGAGTCTAAAATGTCCTAGCTGCACCACATATACCACCTGTCTTCATTCCCCACATATTTCACCCCCACTTATTATTCCCCCTACTGGATTTCTAAATTTTTAATAAAAAGAAATTAGTGTTATTCTTGGCAATTAAGTTGAGATTTTAAGAAATTAAATAGAAATGGAATAGGGAGGGGGAATAAGCATTTAGCACATTCCTGTCCCACCTATAGGGTTGCCCTATGTCCTCTTTTTTTCCCCAGGACACCCTCTTTTTCATTGGTATGTAAAATGAGAGTCGTCATAGCGATCCATAGTTAAAAGTAGAAGTCGGCAAATGTGTCCTCTTTTTTTTGCTCTTCAAAATATGGCAGCCCTATCTTCACACTAACCCTGTAAGGCGCATTAGGCCAGGAGGAAAAGAATGACAACCCCAGAACCAGCTAGGGAACATATTAGTTCCAATCTGTCTGTAGATCTTA
Source organism: Podarcis filfolensis (assembly GCF_964270895.1). Classification (NCBI taxonomy): domain Eukaryota; kingdom Metazoa; phylum Chordata; class Lepidosauria; order Squamata; family Lacertidae; genus Podarcis; species Podarcis filfolensis. The sequence continues at coordinate 66,772,562 of NC_139611.1, read as the reverse complement.
GGAACTGGTTGGCATCAGGAAACACCCTACACTACAGGAACAAGGAAGGGATTAACTGGGGACCTGCATCCCAGGGGAAGAAGGCTGGGCAGTGAGTTCAGCTCAGGCTTCATTTATTCATCAATACCAGGGGAGGGAAAACTGCCAGATGTTGGGCTCCAACTCCCATCAGCCCCAGGCAGTAGCAAGGGTTGATGGGAGTTGCAGGCCAGCAACATCTGGAGGACCAAACACCCCCAAGTAAGCCTGGTGTTCCTAAGCAAGAAAGTAGTGGATAATTGAGCTCATGTGGTACTGAAAAAAGTTCCAGCAGCAAAGGCACAGCTCCTCAAAGTTGCACAAAGGAATCTTTATATAATTACTGAGAATGTGTACAGTGCTTTGCTGATGGTTTAGTGAGTTGTCATCCCGTGGTCATCGATTCAGGTGACACAGGGTTTTGTAGAGCAATCTGAGACAATTTCTCCAAGGAGCTCACAATGGTGTACGTAGTTGACCCCCTCCTCAGTTAATGCCGGCAGCAATCCCTGCAGGTAGGTTAGGATGAGAGGCAATGACCGGCCCCTGGTCATACAGTGAGCTTCCTGCTCAAGTGGGGATTTGAACCCTGGTGTCCTAGACACACTAACCCAGAGCCTTCCAAATTTTTCGTATTGGTGACACACTTTTTAGACATGCATCATTTTGCGACATAGTTTTTACTAGCAAACCAAAGGTTAAACTAACCCCTTTCCAGACTTGGAAGGAACGCAGGGAGTGTTTGCACGACACACCAACACACTGCAGCTGACACACTAACATGTCGCGACACGCAGTTTGGAAAGCTCTGCGCTAACCACTACGCCACACTGATCTCACCAGCTCGCTTTAAGCTGTCTCTGGGTTTGGTCAGAAACTAGATGTTTGTGCATATCTTTGAGAATCATGAATATTTGCGAATCATTCTGGGCTGAATAATGAACTTTGCTTTCTGTACTCCCTCTAGCAATCTTGGTTAGATTTCTGTTGGCACTAAAGTTGCCTGTATTTTTCACAGAATCGATGAAAAAAACAGCTGAAGGGAGGGTAGTGCATAGCTGAGTGTTGTGTTGTGGGGTGGGGTGGGGGATACTTCAAGGTTGTCTGTTGTTATTGTTCTTTTGCAGAGTTGAGAAACTGATCCCATTCAGTGACTAGAAGCCTGAGGGCATTGATCTCAAGTAATCCCAGAGGCCATCATATCTCCTTGGAATGTCTGACCTTGCTTACTGATCCACTCAGTTATTGACACAACCTTACCAACTCCCCTTTTCTTGCTAATTTTACTGCAAACAATGGCACTCTCCTATCAGCTCCTCTTCAGAGATAAGATTTGTATGTAGAATCTCTGCTTGTTTATGTGGTTGTAAATCGTATAGGGGTCTCCTCACTTGCTTACCCTGCAATGAGCCATGAGCAGGACTGGGAGATAAAGGCATGGCGGGGAGGTAAGGAAGGAAAGGAGATGTTTAAGGAAATTAGAAACTGAAATAAAATGTCAATATTTATCAATAAACAAATTGGGAAAAAGAAAGGAAGGAATAAGAGAGGAAACTGTTACAGTATGAAGAAGTGAATATAAAAGGACCAGAGAGAAGGGATGGAAGAAAGTGGCAGGGTTTTTTTCTTTTTCAGCTGAATGTGGAAGGAGAAAGGGAAATGAAATTATAAGAGATGGGTAAAAATATTTTGAGAAGCATGTGGCAGTGGGAAGGAAAAATTATAAAAGAAAAAGCCTTCTCTGCTTCAAGCCTCTCTAATCAAATTCTGCCTAAAATGGAGAGGTTGAGTTGTTCCATATCACATGTCTGTGCTTAGCTTGAGGAAAGCTGAACCATGGGACTCCTTGCCGCAAGGAAAATGCTGTGGCTAAGAATTTAGCAATGTCCCAAAGGTGGTTTAGATATCATAGGAAAATTATGTGAGTATATGTTATTTATTTTACTCAATACATTTATATCAGGCCTTTTCTCCAAGTTGCTCAAGGCAGAATTCTTCCTCCCGCACTAAGACTACATTGTACTATAAAATTGACATTGCTCAGCACCAATAAATTTCTGAAGACTTTGTGGATATGTTTTGCTAATGTAGTTTAGCAATATCTGTAAAGGCAAATGAGAGTTCTGTGCTTACATCTCAGAAGATACTTTGTCACTATCATTGCTCCAGAACAAAGTCCTGGAGATGGCTACGAATAGTTGGCATTTGGTAACTAGACAAGTGACTTAAAGAAAGTCTCCATGATATATTGGAAGAAGGTTAAATTAATTAATCTACTTCTTCTGTTCTTAGGTGCATCACCAGATCCTTCTACCGGAACGCAGTGGGTATACTCTTGGTCTTCGATATGACCAACCGGAGGTCCTTTGAGAGCATCTTTGATTGGTACCATGAAGTGACCAGTGTTATGGAGAAGGTCGTCTTCCTCTTGGTTGGCCACAAAAGTGACCTTCAGTCAATGAACAGAGTCACAGTCGAAGAAGCAGAGGGACTGGCCATTTCTTTGGGCACGCAATTTATTGAAACGTCCGCCAAGGACAACCTCAATATAGATTTGGCTTTTGCGACCATCACCAATGCTATCTACGATGCTCTGAGAAACAAGGAGATTGACCTGCAAGAAGGGTGGGATGGTGTGAAGGTGATCCATAAGAAGAGAACTAGCGGTCTTCAGAGAAGGAAGAAGGCCCCGCAAGAAAAATGCAATTGCTAACCAAAGTCAAGGAGTGAGACATGGTTGGAAGGGGGCAGTGGCTCTAAAGATGATAAATGAGTTGAACTCTTTCATAGCCAAGGTTCTGAGATGCAAGCTGCAGAGGACCTCAATGACTGGACCCTCAAAGTGACATTCACTCATCAGCATTCAAGACTGTTGGGGAACGCATACTGATGATGGGCAGGGCTGGAGTCATCAGTGAGCTGATAATGCTAAGGTTGCAAGTTCGATCCCTGTATGGGACAGCTGCATATTCCTGCATTGCAGGGGGTTGGACTAGATGATCCTCAGGGTCCCTTTCCAACTCTACAATTCTGTGATTCTAAGGCCAGAGCCCAAGTGATGAACCCCCTCCCTGCCTTCATTTTCCCCTCTTGCCACCTACTGGAAATGAGGCTACATTTGGCCCTGTGGCCACTGGCGGCTCACCTCTGCTGTATGGAAACCAGAGATACCCAAACAGACATGGGAGTCAAAGATGGTTTGGATAGCACCAGAGCAGATAGGAGAGAATCTGGAAAACAATTGTTTGCAGCTGAAAAGCTTGCCACACTGACCTTTCAATGCAAGTGGTCTGCTAAAATGCATCTGAATTGCTTTGAAATGTTCAGATTATGAGAGCGTATTCTTCAATTGTTCTGCAGAAAAGCTAAGCATAATTTGCTGTGTAAAGAGCTGGGAAATTGTAAGGGGAATATTTGTTTATAGTTGGGGTGGGGAAAAGATAATGGGTGCAAGGATATTCAGAGTTCAGTCATTTAGATAGAGTCAACATTCCACTATATTTGAGAATACAAGAAAGAAAGAAAGAAAGAAAGAAAGAAAGAAAGAAAGAAAGAAAGAAAGAAAGATTTTCATCTTGAGTAGATGACCTGGGGATGCTGGGAATGCTAGAGTCCCATTTTAATGTGAAACAAGGGTGCTGATTTCAAAACAATAAAATAAATTCATACTGCTGATTTATGCTTAGTTTCTCTATTTGCCACTTTTCTATAGTAAGTTTAATGTAAACTAAAGCTATCATTTAATTCTTAAAATACTGTAAATTAAACTCATAGGGTTGTATCCAATACTGGCCCTGCTCAAAGTAGAAATTTATTGAAATTAATGTACCTGTTAGGCTTAGGCTCATGATGAGACATACACACCCTACCGAGGTGCATATTCAAGGGATCATTTAGGCAAAAGATCTGAAAACCATGGTAAAAAAAGTGACATATTACTGGTTGAAGTCTCATGAGACTTATGGTAAAAGGTAGAGGTAATGGGACCCCTGACCATTAGGTCCAGTTGCAGACGACTCTGGGGTTGCGGCGCTCATCTTGCTGTACTGGCTGAGGGAGGCAGCGTACAGCTTCCGGGTCATGTGGGTAGCATGACTAAGCCGCTTCTGGCGAACCAGAGCAGCACACGGAAACGGCGTTTACCTTCCCGCAGGAACGGTACCTATTTATCTACTTGCACTTTGACGTGCTTTCGAACTGCTAGGTTGGCAGGAGCTGGGACCGAGCAACGGGAGCACACCCCATCGCGGGGATTCGAACCGCCAACCTCATAAGACTTATATAGGATAATCTCATATTTTAGTTTTATTTATTTATTTTATGAATCACATCACCAGGAACCAAGGCAGCTATAGCTATAGTGCCATCTGCTGGGGGAATCCTTCCACACCTCATAGATTCATGAGGCAATTCTCCCGCCACCATAAAAATATTATTAATTTTTCATATATCCAAAGCAATACAAACAAGCATATTCATCCCCTAACTTGTGTCCTCACCCCGCTCAGGACAAAGAGTGTTTAGATTCCTGTGAACGGCAAGTGGCAGAGGATGACGATAACAATAACAATAATATGCTTATACCTCACCCATCTGACTGGGTTGCCCCAGCCACTCCTTAGATATTGCATACAAAGTAAAGTCTATTCAAACCTTGTAAGAGTCATTGTGGCGTTTTTCCTTCTTGCTCTTAAGTCGATTCCCCCCCCCCCCCCATCCGCATGAGATGCCAAATTTGAGGCGTCCGTTCCCTCAACATCTTCCCAGCAGTGGCGTAGCGTGGGTTGTCAGCACCCGGGGCAAGGCAAGTAATTTGCACCCCTAACCCGTGGATTTGCACCCCCTAACCCGTGGATTTGCCCCCCCTAACCCCCAGATGTTGCGCCCGGTGCGGCCGGCCCCCCCTGCACCCCCCACGCTACGCCACTGCTTCCCAGAGAGGGTTCTGTCTGCCCATCTTGCCGCAATGATCAGTTGTGCAGTTAGTTCTTCAGAAGCTGCAGGAGGAAGTTCCAGTTCAAAGATAAAAAGAGCAGCAAGGGCATGGAATCGGGTCAAATTTGTCATGAGGCAATTCTTATTTATTTAAACGGCAAGCTTCTTAGAGTCTCCTTGCTGTTGCCCTTGAAAACACCTCTGAATATAAATATAACAAAGTCATCCTTCATGGGAAAACCCTTTTTGAATCCTCATGAATTCATGAGACAATTCTTATTTATTTATCAAACAGGTTCTTCTGCTGTTGCCATTTGAAAAACTCTGCTCTGACCCCCTCGGAGCTTTGGAGACAGGAGACATGAGACAAAGAGGTGACTCCTGAAACAGAAACATTCTGCTCCTTCTCTTCCAGTGGCTTCAAAAGAGAGATTTGGAAAATATTTGAATGTGGTCTCTGCCCCAACAGTTCACTGCCCCTGCTTGTTTCTGAGGGAAAAGGTGTCTAAAGAGAGAGGCAGTGTGGAGTAGGGGTTAGAGTGCTGACCTAGGAGCTGGGAGACTAGAGTTCCAATCCCTGCTGAGCCATGAAGCCCACTGAGTGGCTTTGGGCCTGTCACTGTCTCTCAGCCTAACCTACCTCACAGGGTTGTTGTGAGGATAAAATGGAGAGCATACCATCTTGAGCTCTTTGGAGAAAAGGTAAATGTAATAATAGACATAATAACTAAAGTTTTCCACAGAATAAGTTGTGGAACTCCTTTAATTCCTATTCAAGCAGCTCAGAGCCTTTTTTGTTTTTGAGGGGAATGGTGTCTGATACTGTATAGTTAACCTCCTGACTGACAAGGTTTTGCGTGGCATCTCCTTACAATACCCACGACTTCATTCTAAGACTTTTGCACGTATGAGTCAGACTCCCCACGGTTTCTGCCCAGTCTGCAGCATTTACATACTTTTCCAGCGCAAAATGTTTGATAGCCCCGCTCCTTTATCTTAACGCTTGAGACTTCAGGGCAGGATGACAAGGAGGAAGAGGATTCATGGTCACCTGTGCTTTAAATTAATTCCTGGGCGGTTACTTCTGTTTCCAAATCCCTGATCTGCCCCGACTTAATCCAGCAATGAGGGCAGGGGGAAAGCCTCCACACAACCAGGGCAGTTTGGATAAAATATACCGTATTTTTCGCACTTCCTCCTAGAAAGTAAGGGGAAATGTCAGTGCGTGTTATGGAGCGAATGCCTACGGATGGCAGGGGGATCTGCTGCAGTCGTGAGTAGAGGATCCATGGTTCCCCTTCCTTCCCTCCTCCATGGCTTGCTTTGAAACAGCAAAGCGGGAGAAGAGCCGCTGAGTGAGGAGGAGAAAGAGACAGAGAGCCTGCTTGCTTTAAAGGAGCAAAGCGGGAGATGAGAGGAGAGGAGCTGCTTACACAAGTGTAAGCGGCTCCTGTCCAGTTGGCTCCTTTAAAGCAAGCAGGCTCTCTGTCTCTCTCTCCTCCCCACTCGCTAAATAGCAGCAAGGTTTTTCGCAAGCAGGCTCTCTGTCTCTCTCTCCTCCCCACTCGCTAAATAGCAGCAACGTTTTTTCAAGCAGGCTCTCTGTCTCTCTCTCCTCCCCACTCCTCTTATAAGAGCCTTCTCCTCTTATACCCCTCTTCTGCATTATTAACAGCATCCTTCTCCACCCACCCCACGCGTGTTCCTTGTCCCTTGAGTGCTTTTCCTTCCCTCCCCACTTAAAACATGGTTACAAAGCACGGATCCACACGGATCCTCAGGATTTTTGCACTGGGTCACCCCAAATTCACCATCAGATCACATAGCATGTCCATGGCTACAACTTGCACCAAAAAAATCATGCACCCACTGTTGCCTGGGGCCGCAGTGGTGCAAAAACGTGGTTACAAAGCACGGATCCACATGGATCCTCAGGATTTTTGCATTGGGCTACCCCAAACTCACCGTCAGATCACATGTCTGTGGCCACAGCATGAACCACAAAAATCATACATCCACAGTTTCGTTTAGAATATTTTTTTCTTGTTTTCCTCCTCTAAAAACTATGTGCGTGTTATGGTTGGGAGCGTGTTATAGAGTGAAAAATACGGTACCCCCCCCACTTCACTCCAGTTGCTATTTTGCACCTCGGGGACAGAATTGGTGCTGCACCAAAATGGTCACCATACTAGGCTGAACCTTTCCTGCCTTTCCTGTAGTAGAACTTCTACAGGAGAGTCAGCCTGATGACAGCCCAAAAGAAGAAACACCCATTCCAGGAATGTCTCCCTTGACACATCTCCCCTGGAAACCAGAGCTGTCTTTTTCTATTACACTGGAGAACTGGCCTCACAGAAAGAAACCTTGGAATATGCAGTACCTCTAAGGGCCAGAGCTGATGGGAAAGAGGGAGGGTAAAAAATCTCCTGTAGATGGTGGCTAGTTAAAGCCCAGTCTCTATGTGCAGAGATGGTCTTCCTGCCTTTACCTGGGATGTGCTCCCTGCAAACCAGACGGCTGCTGTTGGTCCTGCATGAGGATATTGGCCATGACCTGATGTACCTAGCACAGAGGTCCTGATGCTGCAGACCACCCGTCACCAGTGGTCCACGAGCATCATTAAGGTGGTCTGCAATACGTCTGCGGATTTGTGATTGAAGGCAGGAGGTGGCTTTAAATATTCATATTGATTTTTAACTGCATTTTTACTGCTTCTATTTTTTCCCCTTATATTGCATTTTTTCCCTGCACAGTATTACAACTTGAATTCTAGGGAAAGGAGCTGGAAACAAAGCTGCCAATATCTTAACACCATTACACAGTGGCATAGCATGGTGGGGAGGGAGCACCAGGGGCATAAAATGGTTAGGGGATCAAAATTTCAACATCTGGTGCTGCCTCAGTATGGCTGCACTCATCTGTTGCTGGGCTTTGTTGAAAATGGCTTCCCCAGGCGAACCAGGAAGTGACCTCTCCAGAAAAGGGAACAACTCATCTTTCCTTATCTGTGTGGCTATGATCTCCTGGTAATGCAGACAGCATTAGGAAGTTGGACATGCATGTGTACTCCATCTGAAGGGAGAGGGGAACGGTAAATCATTAATATTATCTACACATAGTAAATTCCGGCACTCTGCTAGGATGGCTACACAAGCTCAAACTCAAAAATGCAGTTATTTGCAAAGCCTAAATCAGACAGGTCAGAAGGTCGTTTCCTGCCTAGCCAAAAACTGCTGTCAACTAAAAACCACTAGCAAGATGTTTCCTGCTTTGCTTCTGCTTTAAGTAATGCAAGATAAGAAGAGATACGAAGGGAATGCTTAGCTAAGCAAAAGAAAGACACGTGTACAAGAAGGTGGGAGGGGGTGCTTACTGAGCAGAGAAAATGCTTAACCAGCAGAGGAAGTGCTTAGCTAGCAGCCTTAGCCAGCAAATATTGATATGCCCTAAAAGGGAATGAGTTGAAAACTTGCCAGCTGATTGGGGAAGTTTTGGGGGGGAGGTATGGGAGGAGGGTGAATGCTTTCAGGTATAAAGATGCTTGCTGAACATGGTAACAACACAGTCAGATTTCAGAAACTATATTCTGCTGGCTGTCTCTGTGCACAGATTTGCAATAAAACTCTTTTCTCCAAAGAAGAAACTTTCCTGGAATTTTTTATTCTCTTCTCGGTCCTGGGGACGCGGGTAAGCAATTCTCTGGCAAAGTAAAGGGCCTAAGCCTACACATCCATTTCCCTCCCATCCACACACCCTTCCATGTGGCCCCGGGCACTGGCAACCCACGCTACGCCACTGCCGTTATACAGATCTATGGCGCAACTGCACTTTGGAGCACTGCTCTAGCTGCCTCTCCTCAAAAAGAATATTGTGGTTGGAAAAGGGTCAGAAAAGGGCAGCCAACATGATCCAGCGATCGTGTGAGGAAATGTTGCAAGATGTGGGGCTTTTAAAACGTAGATAGAAGGTAGGTTGAGATAGGATAGAGGTGTATAAAATTACACATGGCATGGAGAAAGGGACTAGAGAAAAGTTTTTCTCCCTCTCTTAACACTTGTGGACAACCAATGAAACTGATTGTTGGAAGATTAAGCACAGACAAAAGAAAGCAATAGTGACTGAAGTGCAGTGAGGCTGCAATCCCATGCAAGGATACTTACTTCCAAGTAAATATGCACCCATGTAGGTCCCCATTTTGTTTTTGTTTTCTAAATTCTAAGGTTTGGCACTTTTCCTAGGGAAAGGGTGTGTATACTCACACTCACATATACATAGATAACATCTGATACGTTCTAATGAGAGTGATATGTTTTCTCATTAGAGCTCTGAAAGGGTTTAATGTATTCTCCCGATGCTCTGACTGCTGGCCCAGGAATATTATCTTTTTGCCACCAGAAAGAAGAAAGGGTGCTGTTGCCTGTAGAATATATGTGAAATGTGCTTCCTCTCTGCTGGGCTTCCCCTCCCATAAACGTTGCACATTCTCAGGGTGGGGCAGAAAAAAGGCGAGTTAAGAACATCCAGGCTGGCTTAGCAGCTGCCTGCCTGAACATGAAATGAAACAGCCGTCAGCCCCAGGCTGTAGATGCGACCAATCTACTTTCACCTACAACAAGCCTCAACCAGTTTTCCACTTCTGTCGGAGCTCAAGAACAGCGTTTTCCACTTGGCCGTGTGGCTGGGTAAATCTTGACACTGGGAGTGGAGTGCCTAGTTTGTGCCACTGTACGAGTGTTCCCACTTGCCTCTCCAGCTTCCTTCTCCCCTCACCCCCAGCCTCCGGATGGCAGTAGATTCGCTCTGGCACTACCAGTTCCGGATTATCATGTTGGGGGACTCCACTGTGGGAAAATCCTGTCTCCTGAAGCGCTACGCCGAAGGGGTCTTCCTTGAGTCCATGAATCAAACTGTGGGTGTGGATTTTTATGTTCACTTTCTGGAGATTGAGCCTGACCTGCGCATCAAACTACAGTTTTGGGATACAGCTGGGCAAGAGCGGTTCAGGTGAGTTTAGAATGGAAGTTTTATATGTAGTAAGGAGAGAGAAATGAAGAGGTTGTTGAAGGGCTTTCACATGAGATGATGGGGAACTTGTCCAGCAGTGGGGGAAAGAACTTGGTGGTAAGGAAAAGAATAGGTATATTAAAAAGAGAATTCCTGGATGCCAAGATAAAAGTTTGGGACAAGTCCTCTTTGGTGAGAGATATCAAATCACGAAATATGCAGCAAAGTAAAGTGTGGAAATATAGGGTTTTTAAAATATGCCATTGCAAATTTATTCCAAAGTTCCCCTCTTCCCCAGCGTAGAAAAATACCACTCATTCGGTGAATTAAAAATGGTTTACTTACAAACTCCAGAGGTCAGATTCATGTGCTTTTCCATACAGCATTCAGAAAAGTTGCGCAAGCAGTGGAACTGGGCTTAGTCACAGTGGTGAAAGTTCCTAGATTATTGGTCTATGAACTCAAGAAAGGCTTATCAGAGCCATGAGATCTGAGCAACCAGCTCAGACCTCTTTACATGCTGAGCTTCTCAGGTAGACTGTGGTACAACACTAGGCTTGACTACCTCCCAAGGTGAGGGGGAGTGACCCCAGCTAAGCCTGGCAGAACCCCTTCATGCATTAATTAAACTTAAGCATGTTGGTTATATGAGGCTGGTTTTCACACATTTAGGGCCCTTCCCATGTTGCTGAACTACAATTCCCATCACTTGGAGTCCAACAACATCTGGTGGGTTACAGGTTCCCCATTATCTTGTTACTTTCCTTATGGCAAAAAGTCTGATTTGGGGGATTAAGCAGGTTTTGTTGTGCAATACCTCCCAACCAGCTATAATTGTGAGATATGAATTTGTTCGTTTGCGACTGAATCACCCCCCAAAAAAAGTCTGGAAGCATCCAAGGTGTGCTGCAGACATACGCCAGCTCTTTATATGAGTAACTCCTCATTCTGTAGACTCAAAACTGATTAAATAGGAGGGGTCCCTCCCTTTCCTGAAAGGCGTCTCTATTTGTATTTCCTTCTTCTGTCTCATAAAACGGCTGTTTGTGAAAGATTTTGTTGGACTCATGAAGACTCATTTCCATCTGGCATATATTTTAATGCTGCTTTCAATAACGATTTAATGCAATTTTGTTAACTAACTTTGACACTAAAATAATAATAAACTAATTAACTGTAATTGTTTACGTAATTTACACATTAGACATAAAATGACTTAGGATGGTATCTAATGCATTTATTCCATTAGCACGAGCCTAAATTGTTGTGCTATAGAATTGCAGAGTTGGTAGGGACCCTGAGGGAAATCTAGTCAAAGCCCATCAAATGCAGCAACAAGTTGCTTCTGATACAAGCCTTGGACATCAGTAACCAAACTATGTAACTCCATCAATAACTTATGCGGTCATATTGTTTGCTATATATTCCAATATTCAGCAAATGAATTCCAACTTAATTTCTGGAATTGGCCAAGCTGCCTTGCCCTTCTTAGGTGAGTTTAACAATACACAATGTGTTCCAAACCTTATTCAATCCATCTTTCATCTTAGGCCTTGTGTTCTCTTCCATTCATAGCCCTCTTCTGTCCAAAGCAACATACTATGCCAATAAAGATTAAAACCACTAAGCCAGTATAAGGGAAAAAGGACCCCTGGACAGTTAAGTCCAGTCAAAGGCAACTATGGGGGTGCAGCGCTCATCTCACTTTCAGGCCAAGAGAGCCAGCATTTGTCCACAGACAGCTTTCCAAGTCATGTGGCCAGCATGACTAAACCGCTTCTGGTGCAATGGGACACTGTGATAGAAACCAGAGCACACAGAAATGTCATTTACCTTCCTGCCACAGCAGTAGCTATTTATCTACTTGCACTGGCATGCTTTCAAACTGCTAGGTTGGCAGGAGCTGTGACAGAGCAACGGGAGCTCACCCCATCACAGGGATTCGAACCACCAACCATCTGATCAGCAAGAGTCTCAGTGGTTTAGAACACAGCACCACCCACATCCCCACTATATAAACCAGTATATAATGCCCTAAGGTGGTTGATTGTACAAAGGTGACCCAAGTGAGAATGAGTTTCCTTCTTTGTGTTTCCTGACTTAGGTCCGTGACGCGTTCCTATTACCGCAACTCCGCTGGAGGTGTGCTGGTGTTTGACCTGGCCAACAGAGCATCCTTTGAAAGCATCCGGAAGTGGCACCAGGAAGTGATGGACACGGTGAAGCCTCACCACATTGTCTTTGTGCTGGTTGGGCACAAGAGCGACTTGGAGGCCGAGAGGAAGGTTGGACAAAAGGAGGCGGAGAAACTGGCTACTTTGCTGGAGGCCAAGTACATTGAGACGTCTGCGAAGAGCAACAGGAACGTGGGGGAGGCCTTCCAGATCTTGACTATGGGAATATACGAGGCTCTGAAAAGCGGGAAAATGAGACCCAGTGAACAGTGGGACGGGGTGAAAAGCAAACTGCCACCCTTGGCACAGCCTGAGGCCCAGGCACAGGAAGGGGGCAAGAAATGTTCCTGCTAGCAAATGGCAACTGCCTCTGGGAAAGTGCATGGGCCCTTTTGTACAATAACCCTTGCATGATGCCCATGAGCCATTCATCTAGAAAGCAATGAAGGCTATAAAAGGCTTTTATATGCTGGTGTATAAGCAAAGGTGTATTCCCTTTTGTTATTGCTAACCCTAACATATGGGAGAGTAAAATCCTTGCAGAATGAAGGCAGAGAACATTGATCTGAGGCTCCCTTTGGCATACTGACAATTACTGCAACATGTACCTTTCATTTCTGCACGTACCACACATCTCTGGAAATATTTTTTGCACCTGGTCTACCTGGTTCCAACCTTGCTCCCCCCCCACATACCCCCAACTCTTGCCATCTCCTGCTTTTACCTCTGCTGCGGAAGAGGCTGGCTTGAAATGTGTGGAGGTATTATGGACCTGCTCTCCCTGCTTGCCTAAACCGTAATCATCATGTTAGCTCACCGCCTGATTTGTGAAGACCTTCATTAACCTATCCTTTTTGGCTGATCAGTTTGAGAACTCTTGATACAATTTCATCACCTGTTTTTAGGAGGAAATAACATTGGTGCCTAATATTCTACAGAAGACCTGTGGATACAAGTAAAAACTATTTCAAATTCACTTTCTCTACTCCTGTTGTCTCAAGGAGATGCCTGAAGGGGATAGGGAAGACGACAGGGCTTTTATAGTCACACAGACAATACGGCTTGGGTAATGAGCAAACTTCCAGATTAATCAGAACTATTCTTTACAGTGGTATGAAAAATGAAGATGGCACAACCTGCCACATACAAGAGTTTTGGATGGAATGGGAAGAGGTGCTTTGGCGAATTAGGTTCAATCATGCTTAGTGCAAAGAAACAGATTGCAAGAAGGCATGTTGTGAAAAAGGCCAGTGAATGCTACCCCTTTGAGAATACAAAAGCGACCAGTTATTCATATCTGTCCCAAGCACTAATTGAAACACATGGGTTCCTTGTAAGGTAGAGAACAGAAATAAAGGAAAATACAGCCATCTTTATACTTGCAGAACTAGATTATCAGTTTTAGGTGGCAGGGTGGGTAAAGTGTTGATAGAAGCAAAGTTTGGAAGTGTTAGCAGGTGGTTGGGAGGGTATTGTCTCCCATAGGTAAAATCCCACCCCTGTGGGTAAAAGGTAATCTCCTACAGATCCCCTGCTGCACAGCAAAATTCAGTCATCCCTTCCAGACAATAATGGCAAGCATCTGAATAAAAGCCATTCCCAAACAGACTTTATAATTCTTTGATAGCTGCTGCCTTCTTGTCAGTGCAAATGTTCCCTTGCCTGTTTTGTGGATTTTTAGGCTCTAGGACATCTCCCATTATCAAATATGTTGCACTTATAGATGACTTAACAGGGAACAACAAAAAGCACCATTTTGGAACCATGGTAGCAATGTCAGATCAACAGGGCATAGAAAAGGTGGTAGTGGAGACATGTTGGAGGACACTCAGTTGTAAAGAGCCGATTGTTCCAAAACTAAGGTTGATGCACACTTGGGAGCAGGCAACATTGGACTTACATCTGAGCAATTGTTTAGATTCAGTCTTTATTACATGTTTACAATGCTAAAGGCTGTATAAACTGCCAGGATGCTAAATTCTGCACTTTATGTTGCCGCTATAGAATATGCAGAGGCCCTGCTAAGATGTCACCTCTTACGAAAACTGTACACTCAGTAATCCAATTTAATGGCTGGTGGTTCAAATTCTTAGGCTTGTATCCAATGTTAGTCTATAGCTAATGCAAGATGGAGCTAAAGGAATCTATTCTACACGTGTGGCTACTCAAAAGTAAACCCACTGAAATGAAAGGATAAGACAAACTTAATCCATTACTTTCAGTGGGTCTACTCTGAATTGAACCTAGTTGTTTACAACCCCCCGATTCAAACATTTCCACTGTTTTCAATGGTTTTCAAAGAGATAAACCATATACTGTGCATTTCAATTATAATAGCAAAGGTTAAGAATAGGCTCTGAAGCATCATTTTCATTTTGCCAATGCCATTTATTGTATTCGGTACACACCATCTCATCCAGAGAGCTGCATTTATCATCTCACCATCTTTACTTGAAAGAGCATCAGCAGAAGCCACAGTGAGGACTTGAGTTGAGTTTGTAGTTGCATTTATTTCATGTGGGGGGAGGGGAAATCTACCTTTCTGTATATCTGATGCTGGGAAACCCACCTATTCACTGATGACATGTCCAAGCTGCATTCTTCTGGGTGGTTTGCTGTAACACACTTGGTGGACATATGCTTGAAGCAGGAGGCCTCCTTTACTGTTGGGTTGTGAAAAAGCATGTTACAGGAGAAAATCAGGACCACACACTTGAATTACATGTAGCCTACTTCTGATATACTGCCCAATTTAAGGTATTACGTGAAGCAGGGCCTCAAATTTATTTTTTGGGACAGGGTGATACAACTGTGGTCTGAGTTCTGTTGACCTTCTATAAGTGTATTTGGGCTAGTTCACAATACTTTGCCAATGCAAGCTTACAGCAACACATTAATTTCTCTATACACCATTGCACATGGCAGTTATAAGGGGTTGCATTCAGTTAACTTCTACTCGAGTACACCCACTGAAATTAAAGGGCATGACGAGGTCCATTAATTTCAACTGAGCTACTCTGAATACAACACAAGGCGTAATATCTAAAGCATGCATATGCAATGGGAAACAATGATTCTGCAGTTTATGGTGAAAAGCCCATGTACTAGCTTCATCAAAAACTATAGAAAAAACAGTTCATCTATGCAGAAAAATAGCAGCATGTGAAGAACTCGGTATAAGAAAAACAGCAGCAGCTATGGGGCAAGTCCTTAGAAGTTTGGGTGGCTAATGGGGAGGGTCGGGATGTACTGATTTCTTGAAGGGGAAAGGTTTACTGAGGCAATACCGCAATGTCTTTCGACTTCCAAGTCCCGTCGTCCCTGATCATGGATGGGGATGACAATAAATAAACATGCCCTTGTCATTGGTTGTTTAATGGCGAAGATGCTTTCAAGTGATGCAATACATAAAATAACTGCAGCAAAGGTTCTTCCCCCTCCCCACCCGCCTCTGCCTCCATGGTGCAATTTCAGAATTCATTTTGGATTATTTAGACATATGCCTCAGTTGGATTCTATTTGGCTGCTAATCCCATGGCGAAACAAAAGGATGGATTGTTTTCACAAATGGAGATTTACTCTTTTAGAACAAGAGTTTAAAAGAACAAATGACACGCTGGAATATTCCTAATGGCTCATGCTACAAAGGCAAGCATTGTGGTTTTATGAACTGATGCCATTTTTTTCCCTTCCTTTTAATGGAAAGCACCAAATTGCATGCTACCTGGGGCAAAGTGCATGAGAAATCTTGAAAAACAGGGAACATTAACGTACTTGTTTATTACCGTAGTCTAAATGAGTAGAGAACTTGCATAAAAAGGGAAAGCTTCTATAGCCACTGCTGGATGGCTTAATGAAAACCTGTTACGCACAGAGAGAGAGAACACAAAGTGTAGGTTGTGTGGTCAGAGGTGGCTTGTTCATTCAGAACACAGGCAGTGCAACACTTCTGTTGCTACAGTTCAACCTATCAAAGAGGAAGTGAGGAAGGAGGGCAGTTTTTCAGCAAGCGAGGAGCTTCAGAAGCAGCAAAAAAAACCCCACCATTCATAATCCATGAAAGTCTGAGGCAACAGTTTTGCACCAATTTTGATTTTCAGCCTGAGTTGTGCTTTTGGTATTGGAACACTCAATGAAAGCAAAGTATTCTCAATTATATTTTTCTCCCTGTAACAGAAGAGACAGGAGGCAAGCCAATTGTTCTATGAGCACAGATTGATATCTGGGCTGTGGATACTGAGGACTGTTCTCTTCACAAGACAGATGCTGCCAGTTTAAAAATAATAATAATAATAACAACAACAATAATAATCTCTCTGTGTTGAGAATTGCACCAACACTTTCCAACAGAACCACCATCCGCACAGAACTTCACAGATATTTTGCTATGCAGTGGATGTCCATTGCATCCTTAAGAGTTAAAGGGACTTGCAATATGGACCATATTGGAATTTAAAAGAGGAAAAAGAGATGTTTGCGTTGAACAACCTATAATGAACAGCCCTTTCTCTGGCTCTTGCCCTGATGCCCTTTGCTTTTTTGCAACCCGTGCCAGTACTGCGACCTAGTTTTAGAGTCATAATGTCTCTGCTGATAAAACAAATCCAAATATCTATAAACAGCAACATTACAAAGAGTAAGAGGGAAATGAAAAAAACATCTATAGCTGTTTCTAATACTGTTCCCCAAAATACCAAAATATTCTGTCCGTTGGACAACCACTTACACCATAAATCACTCTGAAGGCAGAAAATAAAGTCTGTGTGTTTCAAGATACATTGTGTTCTCTTGGGGAAATATGTTGTGGAGGAGGGGTGGGGGAAAGAGGCAGGGTCTATCGACTTTTGGCAGGTCTCCCCTCAAAGTCAGATATTGCTGCACAGTTAAAAGGTACGCTTCTCTGCAAAGCCTTAAAAAAGAATCCCACAGATGACGTCATGGGCACTCCACAAGCTTGAGGCAGATTTCCCGCCCAGAAGAGCCATTTTAATCTCCCTGCCATTCCCAAGCATTATTTCTTTGTTGTTTTGCGGATCAACGCCATCCTCTGAAAAGAGAGAGAGAAAAAGAACAGTGAAAATCAGGGAAATGGACCACCAGCAAGCTTCAGTGGAAGGTAGATTCTTTTAGGCCCAGAAAACTATTTCCACTCACCTGGCCACCATAGTATCCAAATACCTCAATCACATAACTAGTCCACTTAAGAGTCAAAATGAGGTATGGCTGCATTTCCGTATCAGTTTTTTTAGATTAAAAAAACCGCAGCTGTTGGAGGGTCCTCAATCTGAATTGTGACCACAGTGCAGGGAGGTTTGATTCTTCCCTTTTCCTAATGAACATTGCTCTGCATACTCTAGTTTTTATTACTCCTACAGGATGAAAAATATAGGGGTGCACATATTTTGTTTCCTTTGAGGACAAACAGCAGCTTTAGTAGGGAGGGGACCCATCTCAGTCAGGAACTGTGCAGGGAAAAGGTGAACCTGTACCTGACATGCTGCAGTCCTGACTCAGATCAGGCCACCTGCAAGTTGGTGTGTTTTGTTTCTAAGTTAAGAGATGGAAATGCATTTGACCCAAAGGCATGGCACGGGAGGAGTGATGTTCTTAAGTATTTATATTGCGCTCTCTCTTTCTCTCATACACACACACACGCAGAAAGGGAATGTGGACATTAGAAAGTACAGTATAAACACCTGGTGTTTTCTCTCCCCTTGCTGACATGTTTGGTTTATCTGATGCCATTTACCTGCAGATTCTGGATGGAACACCCTCCTTACCTGTTTGTGAGCTTCTGTAGTGCAGGCTTTTTTATATGGCCTGATTTCTTCAGAACCAAAACCTGGGATCCACATATTCCACTGCCGCTCTACATCAAAGAACAGGGCATGGGTGGAGGGGATGAGAAAAAGAGGTAGAGGAAACAAGAGTTAAGGAGAAATATTTATCAATTCAATCATGTAAGTAGAAATCATTGTCTTGTTTCTAAGAACTAGAACAAAGAGAGAAATGAAAAAATAATCCTGTTTTGGCAGGAGTTCTGTTTCTCTTAATTTTAGGGGTTTCTTTGCGTTAGAACAAATTTCAAGGGGACACTTCTGAATTGCATGTGACAGCAATTCCCTTGTGTGCAGGGGTTCACTACAGGCTATTTTCTGCACACCCTAACACATGAAGGAAGACTGCAGTGGCCTGACTGGCCTGGTGAACTGTTATACATGAAAAGCTCACTACACGGGGAGAGTAGGCACATACAGTCACCTATAGCAGCCTTCATGAAACAAACAACTCATGCATGGGCACTCACCAAGATGCAACTGGACATCTTTCACTTCCAAAGTGTTGGACTTGCGATGTCGTGCAAGCTGGCAGGCAGCTGTCACAACGCTTTCAATGAAGTCGTCCGCGATCTGCAGCAGCATCTGTCAAAAACAGTGGAGCACCAAGCACGTTAGTGATAGTTTCAGCATGATATATAACAATGCGTGAAATGATGTTTAATTCAGAAGCGTCACATTCTTCCAAAAAGTAATCACCATCACCAGTGACTTTACATCAAGGAAAAACACTTTGTTTCCTAACTGAACCAGTGGCACTGTTCAACTATGGATGAGCTCAGGCAAGTACCAAAGGGTCTGAGATTATTCAGAACTAGGGATTCATTCAGTTCATTTCCCCCCCCCCCCAAAAGCCTACCTCCTCCACATCTTCATCCAGTTGTTCATTTGGATCCACCTCTCTGACAAGATCCTGTAGTTTCTTCTTAGTTAATATCTGGGGCAGGGGAAAGAGATCACCAACATTAGTACAGTTCAACCAGGTCAATGGCCACCAAAAGACAAAGGAGATGATGCCCATCTAATATTCACGGGGAGGGAATTCCAAAAGGCAGGTGCTACAACACTCAAGGCCCAATTCCTACATTGTGTGCAATGGACCTTCTGGTAAGATGGTATCAGCAGGAGGGCCTCACCTGCAGAGCATAGACATGGACTGGGCATAAGGAGTGAGGTTATCTTCAGGTATCCTGGCCCCAAACTGAATAGACCTATATACACCGGAACCAGCACCTTGAACTTAGCCTGGCAGCTAACTGGCAGCCAGTGCAATTATTTCAACAGCAGGGTAACATATTGGCGATGTCCTGCTTTAGTGAGCAGTCAAGTTGCCACATTTTACACTAGCTGCAGCTTCTGGACCAACCTCAAGTTTAGCCCCACATACAGCACATGGTTCTGAACCTAAGACTCAAGCTTTTATTCATTTCAAGTCACAAGATGGAACAGGGAGATTTTGGCAACTCTTGGGCACGGCCAGAAGCAGCCAACCAATATTATTTTTCAACCTCACCTTACCCCACTCACTTTCCCAGTATTGCAAAAGCCATTACCTGGTTGCTTTCAGGACTGAGGCGCCCGCCACTGCTAGGGGTCCCTGGCATCTTCGCCACAGTGGTATTGTTTGCCATGGAGCTATGTGGAGGGGTGCTGGCTGGTTCTGGCTTGATTGAGGAGAAGTTGGACAAATTGATCAAGGTAGATGGGCCAAACTGGTTCATAATCTGCTGAGCTTTAGCCTTCAGATCATAGAGCTTGTCCAGATCTTGCTTCTTCTTGGGATTGTGTGGGCCCAAACCAATCAGCTGAAGAAAACACAAATCCCAGGGTTTAAATGAGGAGGAAGGGAAGACAGAGGCGATTTAACAAGTTATCTATTTTAGAACCATTCCCAGCAGTCTGGAACTCAGATATGAAAAGCCTTTGAAAGAACAAGTTTTCTGAAGTGGCTGGAAAAGCACCTTAACTATGTCACCATCAGTGCTTTTTTTCTGGGGGTACGGATACCCCTAAACATTTTGTGAATCTAAGTTTGGCCTAATTGAGGGGAAGTATTTCAATCTGAGTAGGAAAATGAGAGTACCCCTAAACATTTTTAAAGGGAAAAAGCACTGGTCACCATAATGCCACCTCATGGAAAGCTTTCAAGGCCTGTGTTCTGTGAGAGCTTTAATGCAAACCCAGTATCAGATCACAATGTGGAAATCAGAGCAGAAACTGTGTTTGTGGGTGTCAGAAGCACCTCCCCAGACACTTGGATCTGACAGCCATGGTTATAAGAACTTCCCTCCCTGCTCCTAGATTGCCCAGAAAGCAACTATGAGGCACTTGCTGACCACTGGTGTCCGGAGATATGCATTTGTAGTTCTTGGACAACTTTTGATTATGCATAACAATCCTCCACACCTGTCGTTTTGATAGTTCTAAGACAAAAGTGCTAAAGGGAAAACTGCTCCTCTTATAGCCAGCTATAGATGAAAGCCCGTAGTCTAACTAAAGGATGCTTGTCTGGAGGTTCTAACACGGGAGCGCAGCTATCGTACACCCTTGACCAAAGAACGGTACACTCCTTCTATCTGGGATGGTTGTCCTCTTCCACTGATGCACGCAGCTTTGGGGGGGACGCACATGGAGCGGTGAGGGAGGAAGGGGACACCCGCCTAGCCAGCCAGATCAGGCGAATCAACTCTGGCAATCAATGGGGTGACAGATGTCGCAGACAGATCGCCCTCACAAACCTGATCTTTAGCTTCCTAGAGCTTGACATTTCCCTCAAATAATACCGATTGGGATGTGTTAATGTGTTATGTTTATACTTCTGTTACGGACTACATTATGGAAATGGACCATGTTTGTCAATCCACGGTTCCACCTATTAACCTTCAATATCCAATTTCTTAAACCCACCAGCAGCAAAGATGCCTTAGGGCTATAGTTCAGTGGCAGCATTTCTCTGGGAATGTTTCTTCTCTTTGGTTCTCTCCAAAAAAAAAAAAAAAAAAAAAAGGCAAACGGCTTCGTCCAAGATAAGTTAGAAGTACTGTACTTATTTAAGCCATGACTAATTTATCCCATTGATTCCACTTGGAACTAACTTTAGCTAACCTAGCCTGAATTCCAACCAAAATGTGTTTTCTGATCATTCCAAAACATTCAAGATGCAACATCGAATTTCAAGGAGTCTCTTCAGAATCTCTCAACATCCAGTCTATAATGCTATTGGCTTGTGTGTTCAGTTCAGACCACTCAGCAGCAGCTTGTTACCAATCAACACAGCTGCAGAAAATATTTTAAAAAGGTAAACATTACCAACTTCTCAAGAATCAGAAATGGCATTTTCTTGAACCTTAATATACAGGTGATTAGCATGCAATTTTACCACATGCAGTTATTTTAATTCTTATGCATTTTGCTTAAAATTGTAATCCAACAATGACGCCAACGTCACATCAAAACACAAACCATGCTGAACACGGACTAGCCAAGATGCAAGGAAGTCAATATGAAGGAAGCGGAAACCACGCTTCATTATTATTTTAAAGAGCAAGTTCTCTGTTAGTATTAATCCACACAAGAATTATTAAGAAGGCTGCAATTGAAATGCTTCATTCTACCTTATTCAAAACAATAAAGGTTGAAAGGCAATGTAAATATAAGTTGTTGGGGGTTTTTTTTAGCTTCACCCAGAACAAATCCTTAACCTTGTGCTACCAATGGTTTGCCGATAAAAATAGCCTGCCCAGAGAGAGGAAAAGGATATATGCCTGGGAATGGCAAGGCTCAGTGCCAGATGAACTTCAGGAGCTCATAGGCTGTAAAGTTAACCACTAGCAGATTCACACCTTTATAGATTAGTAACTGCAACAG
The DNA here is from genome assembly GCF_964270895.1 of Podarcis filfolensis. Lineage (NCBI taxonomy): Eukaryota > Metazoa > Chordata > Lepidosauria > Squamata > Lacertidae > Podarcis > Podarcis filfolensis. Next base: position 66,750,727 of record NC_139611.1, on the reverse strand, counting down.
CCAGGGCTTTGTTTGCATGTTGGCAGGCCCATGAAGCCATGACCGCTCATTCCATTTTTGTTTACGCTAGATATTGTTACTCTGTCATAGCAAATGGCACTGTTGTCGAAGTTCCTGAACTACAACACCCATCAGCCCCAGCAAGCACGGCTCCACACATTTCTGCACACATGGTAGATATACTTAGCAGTTGTTTCCTCTTCAAGCAGCTGGCAGATGCATATAAAGGCCCTTCAAAGTATGGGAGAATTCAATTTTTAAACTGAAGGCAGTTCTCCTATCATCTAAGCAATGGATGCAACCTTTGCTTTCTATCCTTACTTTCAAGACTCCCAGCTCTTGCTCTCTCCCATTTTAGCCAGTCTTTCTACATTCCTTCCTGTTCTTTTCATTCTGCTACCTCTTCTCGACAAATCCACTGTGCTCTTTTCTGATACCTGGCACTGCATTGCTTTACTTCTTGAATCTCCTTCTGCAGCGGTGGGGAACCTTTTTCAGTGCAAGATCCATTCCAGCCTGGTTTTGGCACTGAAATGGACTTGGTCGCACTGACTGATTACCTCTATCAGGAGAGAGACAGGGGAAACGTGACCCTGTTGGTTCTCCTTGACCTCTCAGCAGTTTCTGGCACCGATGAGAATGGTGTTCTTTTGGAATGATTTGGGGCGGGGGGTGGGAGTTGGAGGTACTAGTTTAGTACCTACCTAAACTCACACTAGTTTAGTTCCTACCTACAGGGGAGCTACCAAAAAAACAGTAGTAGGATATCGTTGTTTGGCACCTTTTGAACTATGGGGTCCCACAAGGGTCTAGTCTATCTCCTATGCTCTTTAACATCTATTTGAAACCACTGGGAGCTGTCATCTAGGGATTTGGAGTATGGTGCCATCAGCTGATGGCATGCAGCTCTATCTCTGCACTCCATTGGAATCAGGATAGACTGTGAAGATGTTGGGCAGCTGTCTGGAAGTAGTGGTAGAATGGATTGAGGTCAATAAATATCAATGCTGAATCCTGGTAAGAAAGAAGGGCTGTGGTTGGATGGTTCCTGTGTCTGGGAATTAGCTATCTAACCTGTTCTGGAAGAAGGTGCATTCCCATTGAAGGATCAGGTTTAGTAGTCTGGGAGTCCTCCTGGATTCCAACTTGTCATTGGACTCTTAAATGGATTTTGTGGTCAAGAGTGCTTATGCCCAGCTCAGGCTGGTTGCCAGCTGCAGCTATTCCTGGACCAGGATAGCCTGGCCTCTGTTGTCCATGCTCTAGGAACCTCCCGCTTGTATTGTAATGTGCTCTATGTGAGGCTTTTCTTGAAGACAGTCTGTAGGTTCCAACTAGTGATCATCACAAAACCAACTAAAGATGCATAACATTCCTCTGGGTAGGGGCCACCTGTACAATGTTCCACATTCCTATGCATCTCTATAGCGAGGAGTAACGCTGGCAGGAATAAAGTGCAAGTCAACAGGGAGATTGATTACTTCTTTATCAGGGAGCGATACAGCAATAATGCTGGAGAGATTCCAGCACTCAGTTCTACTAATTTTTGTCATCTTCTGGGAGACCATATTCACTAACCAAACACACAAGACAGGATCATTTCCTACAAAGCATTTTCAAATCTGAGTGGAAAAGGACAATACACTCTTGCACATTTCAGTTCTGGCACACAAGCAAAACTGAAAAGCCACAAGCCCACCTGCAGCATCTCACCATGATGCCAGCATGCCATGTCCTGGTGAGTTCAAGCCAACTTACTTACAGCTATCTGAGTGTCTAGATCTTTAATTACATCAGAAACTGCTGTGGGACCATTGAATGGAGAGGCCATTTCCCCAAAAAAGCTCCTGCAAGTAAACAGTAAGGGTTAACCTATAGAGCCATTCTTTCCCTGTTGCAAATGTTTATACAATTCCCCCAGCTATCACATCTCTCTCTCACTCTCTGCTGGTTAAAATGGATCTGTGTAGGCAATCTAACATATATATAAATAGGAGGTTGTCATTGCATAGACTTTCCCCATACAACATCCTCTCCACCCAGGCCTTACATGATACAGGTGCATTAATCTGCAATGGCTGGATGTATCACAGCACTGGTGCAAAAGCTCAGTGACCAATACACTTGTTTATAATTAAGCATAGTAGTTAGGATTGTTGGCTGTGAAATGGAAAAATCACATCAGTTACAGACTTTTTAGGTGGTAAACCACTATTCTCTCAGCTTTACCTTCCGCATTTTCAAATCTGATATGCTGGCCTTCTTTACAAAACCTCAGAAAAAAATAGTGAAATCTTGTAGATGACGTGCTTGGACGATGGCATTTGTTTTCTTTAAGTGATTACAAAATGTAAGGGAACACAGGCTTATAAGATGCTGGGGAAAGATGAACTTTATGTCCCAAAGTGAGGATTAGGATACTGAGAGAGGGAACGTATGGATGCAGTGCTTAAGAGATTAAATTTGCATTGTAAAATGTTTGAGAACCTCAAAGCAAAAAAAAAGGGGGGGGGAGAAGAAAGTTATGCTGTTAAATGAAACAAACAAATGAAATTATTCAAAATGCTATAAGCATTACTACTGCTATTACAATACAGTAAAGGAAGAATAACGGAACAGAGCTGGGTAACCTGTGGCCTTCTAGATGTTATTAGACTCCAACTACCATCAGAAAGGCCAGCAGCATTTCAAAGGCAATAGGTTCCCCAGTCCTGATAAAGAATAAAAGCAGGTGTGTTCTCCAGAAAACTGCAAGACAAGAGCATAGCCATGGTGGTGGGGAGGTGGAGAAGTAAGAAATATGTTGCTTTTTTTAAGGACACTGCAGATTCTATGGCAGTGGTGGGCAGAAAATACTGTAGATTACAATCTACTGGTAGTTCTCAAGAGTCATTTGATGTAGATCAGCAAGGATTTCTCTGACACACAATTACTTAACAATGACAATAAAAATAATTCCTCCTGTAAATCATACTTCTGAAATGAATAATGGAGGGGGAGAGGATCCAGAGAAGATTTTTGTGTGGAGCGACCATGAGCTCGTGTATGTTTTGGTACTAAAAAAATTATAAGGCTCTATCTTTTGCACTTTGCTCTGGTTGCTGGATCTTAGGGTACCAGTGTAAAACAAATTAGATTCCACAAGCCTAAAGTCTGCCCACTCCTTTCATAAGATTGTTTTCCCATCTTATGTTTGTGCTTTAAAATTCAATTGTAATCAGCCACCTGGGAGCACACACTCCAACAGTCTCTATGTTGTGGAAGTTGCATAATTTAAGCTTTTGGCAGAATAAACCCCTACTAAATTATTTTAGTCTATGTTAGGAGTTTTAATTCTTCATGATTAAACCCTCTTACCCTGGTTTTTTTTGGGGGGGGGGTGGGAAGAAGCAGCATCTTGTTTTCAATGCCACATGAATGTATATAGGGACAGAAAAAAACTAGGCTGCACCACATTGACAACCCCAAAGCCTCTTCCCCGGCCCTTAATCCGGAGGTTTCCTAAACTGCAGCCATGCCTAACTTTAAGCAGGGCTCCCACCACTGCCAATTGCCTGGCTCAACTTCCCATCACTCGGGAAGACATTTCTGTTTCTCCAGAGGCTTATTAAAAAGAAAGAAATAAGCATGAAATCTGATGCTACTTGTTCTTTCTCTTCTTGGCTAGTGTCATTTGGTACCAGCCACCATTGTTTTGAAGACATCGATTTGTTGCTGCATCTTATTATATTACCGTGTATAATCTTGCCCTCAGCGCGTATATATATATATATATATGAATGTGGCGAGCGCTCACGTTTTGCCGGCCACCTTAAAATGTCCTGAGTGAAAACAGACGGACGAAATAAGCGCGTGTATACCTCGGGTTAAGTACTTAATTCGTTCCGGAGGTCCGTTCTTAACCTGAAACTGTTCTTAACCTGAGGTACCACTTTAGCTAATGGGGCCTCCCGCTGCCGCCGTGCGATTTCTGTTCTCATCCTGAAGCAAAGTCCTTAACCCGAGGTACTATTTCTGGGTTAGCGGAGTCTGTAACCTGAAGTGTATGTAACCTGAACCGTGTGACCCGAGGTACCACTGTACTGCACACATACACGACGAGGAAAGTGTTTTAAAACGCACGATGAATTAAAGTAGACCCTGTCAAGCGTCGGGAGGCCTGTCGTCAGGGGAAAGGAAAAGGGAGAAATCGGGACACGGATAACGTATTTTGGCCGCTTCGCGCGCCCCGGAGGCAGCCCCTCCCCCGGAGGCCCCTCGGAGTCCAGAGCTCTGTCTTACTTTCAGCGGGGAGCCGCCGCGGCTCGAACCGGAGCTCCCGCTCCGCTCACCGGCGCCTCGGCCGCCTACCCGGCCATATCCCCCTTGCGAGCCGCTCGACGCTTCCGACCGATTGCCGCCTTTCCTCCCTCACTGGGACGCCGCGACACAGCACTTCCGGGGTCACGACCCCACGAGCCGCTCCAGGAAAGACGCTTGGCCCACACAGCGGCAGCCAATCCGCAAGCGCCTCCGTCGTCCCTTTTTAGGGTTGGGCCGCTTGTTGTCGTCTGCACATGCGCCGAAGCTCCTCGCGTTCCGAGACTCCCTCGCCCCCGCTCTTTCTTGTTTGTGGTGAATTAAGGTCTGTGCGCGCCCGCGCGCCCGCTGTCAAATCGTCTCTCTGGTTCAGCCCCGCAGTGCGCAGGCGCACTTCGCCTTGGTACCTTATGGAGGGAAGGGAGGGAAAAAGAAACGCGTTTATATGTAGGTGTTTTAATAGGCGGCCGCGGCACCTTCTCGGTTCCCGATCCGAGAGCGCGTGGTGGTGCTGCGCCTTCTTTCTTGTGATTGGAAGGAAGCAGAAGCGCGCGGGCTTTTGCACCAGTGTCAGGTTGGCTGTGGGTAAGGTGAAGTGTGAGCGTCATTTGTGCAAAAGGATCGTCTTGAGCAAGTGTGATGGGGAAACCAAGTTCGAATCCCAATGCTGCCTACCCTACTTCACAGGGTTGTCGTGTAGATTTTTGATTTTTTAAGCACAGAAGAAATAACTGTATAAGCAACCCTGAGAGCTTTTAAAAGAGGATGGTAAAGGTATAATAATCATAATAATAATTTTTTATTATTATCCTGCCCATCTGGCTGGGCTTCCCCAGCCACTCTGGGCGGCTTCCAACAAAATATTAAAATACAGTGGTCTGTTAAACATTAAAAGCTTCCCTAAACAGGGCTGCCTTCAGATGTCTTCTGAAAGTCTGGTAGTTGTTCTCTTTGTCATCTGGTGGGAGGGCGTTCCACAGGGAGGGTGCCACTACGGAGAAGGCCCTCTGCCTGGTTCCCTGTAACTTGGCTTCTCGCAGTGAGGGAACCGCCAGAAGGCCCTCGGCACTGGATCTCATTGTCCGGACTGAATGATGGGGGTGGAGATGCTCCTTCAGGTATACTGGACCGAGGCCATTTAGGTCTTTAAAGGTCAACACCAACACTTCGAATTGTGCTCGGAAACGTACTGGGAATAAGTGTAGGTCTTTCAATGTAGGTAATAGAGTACAATGAGTCTGGAAAGTAATTCCTGTGGAGCTCGGGTTTGCTATGGTTCTTGCGAGGGTCCGGATTTTAGCCTGCCTTAGCAGCGGCATCCATGGTAATAGCAGCTTCTCGCCCAGCCGACCGAGAACCGTCTGTGCACCCGCTGTATGCATCCAACCTCCGCTGTGTTGTAGATCTCTCTTTGCAGCTTTGCAAGAATTAACGTCGCGATCCTAGCAGGCGCACTTACTTGGGAGTAAGCCCCATCGCCACGTAGTTTGCAACTACTGCCCCGAGCAAACATCCGAGCACCCGCATTGTAAAAGTGCTGCGATTTCTCTTTGCACCGGTAGGGGTAAGATTTTTCACTCCCTCTCAATAGCTCTTAAGGGTGAATCTTCTTGGCGGCCGCTGAAATGCAGCGTTCGGAAAGGTACCCAGAATGCACTGCCATTATTTGCATATGTATAGAAACGCGGGTATCGATAACTTTTTCCTACAGGAATACTTCTGGATATCGAGCGGGAGAGGCGGGGGGGATCAAAGCGAACCTGAAGCTGCTGTGGCATTATATCATTTCCAAATATTATTGCGGTGCGATTCTGCTCGCTGTGACAGCAAGAGGCGTCTCGGGCAGCTGGGCAAGGTGTGAGCCTAAAGTCTTGTTAAAAAGGGCTTCTGCTGTGAGTGGCACATGGGGAGGGGCGGCTGTGGCTTTGCCTCTTTCTGTGCGGAATCGCTATCAAGAGATTTCGGAAGCATAATTTTTGTGCTCGGGGCAGCTGGTAATCGCTTGTTCTGGCTCCCCAATTTAACGTGGTTTAAATGAGAGAGGAGTGTAAATGGAGGTTACAGTGAGCTTAAGGTGCTTCAGAGAGGCAAAGCTTCAAAAGTTTGGGGTTCCTCCAACAGATATACAATGTGCTGTTCGCTGATGTCTCTAAATGAACTGGTTGTTTTAGGCAGAGAAGCAGCCAGTAAATTATGGCAACTCTATTAAAGACACAGGAGCCTGGTTAAGTGGAGTGTGGGTCCAGTTTCTAACAGTCCCCACATAATAAATTATGTCACTTAATATGTCGCTTTCAGGCCAAGAGAGCTGGTGTTTGTCCGCAGGCAGCTTTCTGGGTCAGGTGGCCAGCATCTGACTGCTTCTGGCACAACGGAACACCATGACAGAAGCCAGAACGCATGGAAATGCCGTTTACCTTCCCACTGCAACAGTACCTATTTATCTACTTGCACTGTTATGCTTTTGAACTGCTAGGTTGGCAGGAGCTGGGACAGAGCAACAGGAGCTCACCCCATTGCAGGGATTCGAACTGCCGACCTTTCCATCGGCAAACCCAAGAAGCTCAGTAGTTTAGACCACAGTGCCACCTGCGTCCCTTGTCAAACACTTGCTATTCCACCACACTGGCTCATGTCTTGGCCCTTGACCAACAGTGGTAGTGGAGGGCACAGCTTCCCAGTCCCTGAAAGGCATGCTCTCCAGCTTGCATCTCAAACCAAGAGGTTTGTCTGCTGTTGCCTTGTGTGGTGAGTCACGAGAGTTACAGGCCCAGTAGTGAGAGTATCTTTTTTGTGGCTGCTCTCTATACTGTGGACTTGTTTTGTGGCCCCCTTGCCAAAAGCCTAGGCCCTTTGGTTCTTAACAAAGAGAATCCTTGTTTTGCCATCGTTTTTTGTCAGCGTTGTATGCCTGTTTTAGCCCATGGGTACCATGATATCACAGCTCATGTCAATGTGTATTTTGATGTATGAACATCAGAAGATCTGGCTGGATCAGGCCAGTGGTCAAGTTTCCTGTGTTGACAGTGGCTGACCAAATGCTTGTGGGAACCCTGTATGCAGGACCCAAGCACAATAACATTCTCCCCCACCAGAGTTTCCAGCAAATACTATCCTGAATGTCCTGCTCTCTTGAACCCTGGCATACCTGGATGTAAGTCTTGCTGGTGTACACAGTCACAAGGGCCATGTTAGAGAGTAAAGGTAAAGGGACCCCTGACCATTAGGTCCAGTCGTGGCCGACTCTGGGGTTGCAACGCTCATCTCGCTTTATTGGCCGAGGGAGCCGGCGTACAGCTTCCGGGTCATGTGGCCAGCATGACTAAGCCGCTTCTGGCGAACCAGAGCAGCGCACGGAAATGCCGTTTACCTTCCCGCTGGAGCGGTACCTATTTATCTACTTGCACTTTGACATGCTTTTGAACTGCTAGGTTGGCAGGAGCTGGGACCGAGCAATGGGAGCTCACCCCGTCGTGGGGATTCGAACTGCCAACCTTCTGATCGGCAAGTCCTAGTCAGTCCTAAAGGTAAAAAAAACAACAACAGTCCAGTACCACAAGCAAACAGTAAGGCCAGGTTCCTCATCTCTGCAGCAGACCCAGGGTCAGAAAAAGTCCCTAAGTCACAGTCCAGTGGCGTTTGTGAAGCAGCCAAGCTGTGGTGCATCCACGTCGAAAGCTGAGCAGTCTCTGCCTTGCTTCCCTTTTCTCCTTACCATCTTGATGGACACTTCTGGGTTTGCTCCACTTGATGAGGAAGGTGAGATCCCCACCTGCTCTGAGCCTAATCCAACTGAGTGGCCACAAACCTCCCAGAACTAACAAATCCCGTGATCTTCACCTGATCAAGTAGTAAATTTAGCCTGTTCTGTTCCCTGTCTCAGTGCTCAGAGACTGCTGTGTCTGTGGAGATGGGAGGGGGCACCTCTGATTTCTGGCGATGTGTCCCCCTCCCCTGACTCCTGTGACCTGTCAGCTGCCCCCTTGCCGTCCTCTGATGTCCCACAAGTACCTCCTAAGTCCCCAACCACCCCTTCCCCATCTTCAGTTTGCCCTGGGGTGTTCCAGTCGTGGCTACACCCCTTCGCCCAGATTCCCCTCCCCTTCTTCGGTGTCCTACCAGTTCATGACAACTGCCTCCCAGTTCATGGAATTAGTCGCCACTGATAGCCAGCAAACATTTTCTTGATGTATTAATGTTTTTGACCCTCCATGAAGTGGGGAAGGATATATCAGTGAGCAGTAAATGAATAGTTAAAGCAAGTAAAATGAAACATCTGGCGGGTTTGTGGTGACTGCTGTTGGGAAGAGGAAGAGAGCAAAGGATTTTGATTTGGTTTACGAAATGCCTTCAAGTTTTTAATAAGGGAATGTGATGGAGGATCAGGGAGCTCCGATGGCTCTGTTCTTCCTCCTAGGAACCTCATGTCACAACATGTATATATATTATATATCTGTTATTCACAAAAAGTAATTGCAACTGCAGAGCAGTGAGAATAAATGTTACCATATGAATGCAATTTTTCAACCCTCTGCCCAAATACCTGACTGGTTCCTTCAAGTCCTAATGAAGATAAGCCAGAGGCATTTGCTAAATGAAAGTAAGAGGGAACCCCAGTCAAGCCCCCTGGAATTGAAAGCTTGCCCAGGCTCCATAGGAGTTAAGCATGAAAAAAAATGAATTAATTTTCCTTTGCTGGTGGGAGGAAGAGTGCTATGTTTTTCCTACAAGAAGGACCACAGTTCAGGGGAGAAGCAAGCCCTTTGCACGTAGAAGGTCCCAGAACATCAGTCAATTTTTTAAAAAAAGGATCAGGTGGCAAGCATTAGGAAAGATCTCTGCTTCAGAGCTGCTGCCCGTCAGTGTAGACCATATTGGGCTAGATGGACAGAGAGCCTGATTAAGGCTTTCCTACGCCCTTGACCTGAAGATGCTCTGCAAAAATCCACCTCTTTCCTAGCAGCCTGGGCACCAGAAGATCCTTTCTGCCCTGCTCACAAGGGCTCGTGATAGACATGTGTGAGCGGGGAGTCTGTGAGCTGGAAGCTCTGCGGAGAGGTAGCTGGCTGCGGTGGAGGGCGTTCGTCTCTCGGGCTCGGAGTCCGGTCGCCGTGAGGCTCCGTGTAGATGGTGCTGGTTTGGGCAGGTCCCTCCCACAAGCCAGCCTCGCCCGCTTTGCCCTCTGGCTTCTCTGCCGGCCGTTGAGCAGGCGAGTCGTATTGCGCCAGGGCCTCTGGGCAGACCGGTGAGACCAGGGGTCCTGCCTGGCTTTGGGGAGAGGAGATGACTTTGATGACGCAGACGTTCTTCCTGAATGCGCCTCCTTCCGGCTCCGCAGGAGGAGACTGATCTAAGAAGGGGGTGGCATACTCTGGCTCGGGAGGCAAGGGCTCTGCGTACTCGTGGTGTTTTCCCGGCACATCGTAGTGATTCACCACCAGGGGGAGCGTGTAGCCTTCGTCCAGAGCCGGCTTGAATGTGGACGGGATGGACTGGGTACTGGGGCTGACTTGGACCACATCTGGCTCGGCGTATTCTGTAAAGGGGGAAAACAGAAATCCCGGTGAAATTATGGATTTAGCCCTCTGAGACACATCACCTAAAATCAGCCTATGTATGTACGTACGTACATACAAGTAATAGCTTGGTTCTTGAACAGCTTGGCTCCCAAACAAATAGGCTACCAAACGCCGCAAACCCAGAAGGAAGTGTTCCAGTTTGCGAACATTTCTCGGAAGCCGAACGTCCGACGTGGCTTCCGCTTGAGTGCAGGAAGCTCCTGCAGCCAATCGGAAGCCGCGCCTTGGTTTTTGAACGGTTTTGGGAGTTGAATGGACTCCCAGAACAGGTTAAGTTCGAGAACCAAGGTACCACTGTATTCATTCATTCATTCATTTACAAATAATTGTATGCCACTAATTTATTTTATATATCAGAGTGGATCACCACAATCGCACATAAAAGCCATGCGATATAAGCCACATTAAATAAGTTGATTTTTTTATTTTAAAAAAATCATGTCACTGTTGTGGAAAGATGTATTTTGAACTGCCTGTATCACCCTGATGGAATAAAAGAGTTTTTCAACAGGCATATTTAAAAGTTGAATTGGAAAATGCTTGCTGAACTTCCATTGGCAGAGTATTCCACAATACTTCCACACTAGAAACCTTATTTGTGTTTGACGTAATACCATCTCAGGATGTCTCTTGTCTGCATTCTTGTATTGGTGCACAAAGCCCTATGCGGCTCGGAACCTGAAGGGTTGTCTCACCCCTTATAGTCCCAGTCGATCACTGTGCTCTACAGCTGAGGGCCTCATGAAGCTACCATAGGAATTGGGCCTTTAGTGTTGTGGCACCAGCCCATTGGAATGCTCTCCCCTCCCTTTGAATATTAGACAGGTCCCACCTCTGTTGTCTTTTCCCACCTGCTGAAGACCTTCCTGTGTCAACAAGATGCCAAAATGGAGATCTTCATCCTAGTTTGTATCTGTATCATCCCCCCACCCCCAAACATGGATTCAACCAGGACATATTCCGTTGGTCCTACTCCTGCAAGCACTGCTGACATCCTGCACTCGCCCCAGAGAAATGTGCAGCAACAGGACTTGTTCCAAGTGACTTTGTATAGCAGGGACAAAGGGCTGGGCCATGGCAGGGAGCAAAGTGGAGATTCCCCCAAATTCCTCCCGCCTCCCTGCTTCCTTCCTTCCTGTGGGCCTGACCCCTTTGCACGAATGGCACTGCCACCAGCTGCTCCAGAATGCAGATGTTTGCTGATGGCCTCATGCCCAGTTCTCTTCTCTCCCCCCCCTTATGCGTGCTAAGCATCATGGATGGAAATCGGGAGTCAATGGGCTGAGTGTTTGGTCCCATCTGTGTGGGGTGAATGGAGCGAATACGCTGAGCACGAGCTGGTAATAAGAGCTGTCCAAATTTGCCGGAGTTGTTTCTGCACAATGAGCTGCATTGGCTCGAAACTAATTTATGGGCACCCCAACCCGGTTCCTTAGAATTAACCCTGTGTTTTCTCCACCACAAAGGAACAAGACGGCCATTCAGAAAAGGCATTATTTTCCCTCCCCGCATCCCCAGTGTTTTGGGGGGGATGAAGGGCAGGGGAAGAAAAACAGGTGTCTGTAAGTTGTATTCGGGATGGTTTGCTTGTAAATATTGTTATGCTCTCCCTACTTCTCCTACTAGGAAGTGATTCCTGGGTGGGTAGTACTTACCTGGGTCTTATGGAAACTTATGGCATTTCATAATGATTTACAGATATGCAGGTTGAGTAGTGCTGGCACGTGGCCCCTGGAAGGCTATCCAGAAGGGAATGTGGCCCTTGGGCATAGAAAGGTTCCCCAGCCCTTGCTATGGGCAACAGTGGACCTTTCTCAAACCCAGAACAGACGCCACCTACCTGGAGACTGAGCCCTGCTGAGATCTACTGGCGTTCCAGACCTAGGAAACGAGGCGATTTCCGAGGTGGACAACTGCAGGCTCCCTCTGGGACATACCTGGCTGGCTTCTGATGTTGGGAAACCTAAAAGGGAATCTTCAAGTCAGCAGGAGTAACAAACGAGCAGCTTGAAGCCACTTTGCATGCTGCAATCAAACAGTCCATTTTTTCATTTTGGAGAAGGAACTAAATGGGCAGACAGCTCACCACCACCAGAAACACACAGATCCTGCATTGGGGCTTGGACTAGAGCAGGCATGGCCAAACTTGGCCCTCTAGCTTTTTTGGGACTACAACTCCCATCATCCCTAGCTAACAGGACCAGTGGTCAGGGATGATGGGAATTATAGTCCCCAAAGAGCTGGAGGGCCAAGTTTGGCCATGCCTGGACTAGAAGATCTCTAAGGTCCCTCCCAGCTCTGTGATAAGAAATAAAAGAACGTTCCTTTCCAGATACAATTGAAGCAATTTTTAATAATAATGAGCAGGCTGCAAAAGGAAATGACATTCAGTTTTGGAAGTTAGCGAACAGAAGCTGATGGGAGGCTGTTATTTGTCTGAATGGGGGTAGGCAACATGCATGCCCTGTAGATGTCGCTGGACTCCAACTCCCACTGGCACCGACCCATATTTCCTATGGTCAGGGATGATGGGAGTTGTAGTCCAGCAACAACTGTAGGGCACCATTTTGGCTAACTCTGTTTGAGGAAATGCACGTACAAGCCAGCCTTTAGCATTTCACTCCTTGAGTGAAAATACACAGTGGAAAAGTAAAACCTCTCGTTCTCCCCCAAAACCCAGCAACAGAACAATTTTAAAAATGGAAAATGTCCTCATCCACCCAGCAGACCAGGCGGGAGCATAATAGCTATGAAAACCAGCAATTCAAAGAGCTGGAATGCCTTGTATTCACCTGGAGCAAAAATACAAATTAGTGAGTGTTGGGCAGGTTTCTCTGGAGAGGGCATTCGAGACGCAAGGTGCCGTGACTAAGATATTGGAATGATTTGTGGGTCAGCTCAAAAAAATTTTTTTTTGTGGGGGAGAGCTATTTCAAAACAGGTGTGCAGAAACACAAAATAATCTGTCTCCCTGCACCATACACACTTGTAGTGGAAAAGCAGGGCGACCTGCTCACCAGTTCCCAAACGTGACTACCTGTGCTAGTTCTGTGTGCTGTTAGGCGCTTTACCTTTTATGAGGTTGCAATCCTGATCTGCTGGTGTCTTTCTGCTGGGGAGAGAGGGAGAGAAAACTTATCAAGCAGGTTCAGCCAGATTTTCCGCCCCGACCCCAAGGTTCTGGATTTCCAGGAAGACTCCCAATTCATGTACCTGCTCCTTTGGAGGTAGTGCTATCCAATTCAGGGCAGGCAACTGGAGCCAAGAACCACACATTCACAAAGCCTCTGTCTTCTCAGGATTCAGACTGAGCCTAATGGCCCTCTCAAGGCTGCTACAGACCTCTCAAACCTAGAGATCTCTCCCGTCAGCATGGCCAGTGTTTGGGGATGATGGGAATTGTATTGCAGCAGGAGGTTTCTGGAGGGAGTCAATTTGTGTGAAGTGAGAGGGAAACAGCCGCCTATCCCTAGTGCAACATGACCTCAGAAGGTGCAATCTATTTGCAGACTCTTTGTGGTGACTGGATGGGAAGACTTCTTGTATGCATGTGCTCAACTTGGGTTTGTGGCTGTATGCGTATCGTACCATTGGAGCAAACAGCTTTTCCCCAAGGAATCCTGAGAACCGTAGTTTATCTCTCACAGAGCCACAATGCACAGCACCCTTAATTAATAATGATGATGTTGATGATAATAATAATATTAATAATTTTTTTAATTTATACCCCGCCCATCTGGCTGGGCTTTCCCAGCCACTCTGGGTGGGCTTCCAACAAAATATTAAAATACAGTGGTCTGTTAAACATTAAAAGCTTCCCTAAACAGGGCTGCCTTCAGATGTCTGCTAAAAGTCTGGTAGTTGTTCTTCTCTTTGACATCTGGTGGGAGGGCGTTCCACAGGACGGGTGCCACTACTGAGAAGGCCCTCTGCCTGGTTCCCTGTAACTTGGCTTCTCGCAATGAGGGAACAGCCAGAAGGCCCTCGGCACTGGACCTCACTGTCTGGGCAGAACGATGGGGGTGGAGACGCTCCTTCAGGTATACTGGACCGAGGCCATTTAGGGCTTTAAAGGTCAGCACCAACACTTTGAATTGTGCTCAGAAACGTACTGGGAGCCAATGTAGATCTTTCAAGTGGTCTCGGTGGCGGCTCCCAGTCACCAGTCTAGCTGCCGCATTCTGGATTAGTTGTAGTTTCCGGGTCACCTTCAAAGGTAGCCCCACGTAGAGCGCATTGCAGTATTCCAAGTGATTACAGTTCCCAGGCTTCCTTGTGTGTGTTTATTAAAGCCACGTGCCTTGTGTATGCAGCCCATTGTCAAGGGGAGATTGCAGGAAAGCTATAGCTCATGGACCTTGTGGCCGTGACATCTCCCGCCCTTCCATGATGGGAATGAAAGGAGCCCCCACAAATTACAGGGCTGATTGGTGAGAAGTGGGAGGGGGGCGCTACTCACCTCTTCTTACGACAGAGGAAAACCAGCAGCAAGAGGGCCGAGGAGATGAGCACAAAGCCTCCAATCAGCAGCATCACCAGCAATGGGGGCCCTGGAGAGAAAGGAAGGGAAATAGTTCAGTGCAGAAAAAAAGGGGAGAAATTGGCAACGTGAAGGAAGTGTACAAAATCAGGCAAGGTGTGAAGAAAGTGGAGACACAGAGAAGGCTTTCTCCCTCTATCATAATACCAGAATGTGGGGTCACCCAAATATGCTGAACGTTGAGAGATTCAGCACAGAAAAAAAAGCCCTTAGAAGCATAGAATCGGAAGGAGCCCAAGGGTCATCTAGTCCAACCCCCTGCAATGCAGGAATCTTAGCTAAAGCATCCCTGGCAGATGGCCATCCAAATTCTGCTTTAAAATCTCAAATGAAAGAGCCCACCACCTTCTGAGGGAGACTGTTCCACTGTTGAACAGTTCTTACCTTCAGAATAATTCTTTCGAATGTTTAGTCGGAATCTCCTTTCCTGCGATTTGAATTCACTGGTTTGGGTCCTAACCTCTGGAGCAGCAGAAAACAAGCTTGCTACACCACCCATGGAACAGCCCTTCAGATATAACCCATCATTTCTGCCTCTGCTCCAACAGCTAGGCCAAGCCACTCCTTGCCGCCAACGAGCACTTACCTGTTTTTTCTGAATTGATCACTATTCCTGGGATTCGGGTGAAAACAGCTGGGCTGCTGGTCAGGAGAGGGGACTCTTTGGGGCCACTGCGAACTGCAAAGGGGTAGATCTTCAGGGGACGTACTTAACGCACCACACTTCAGGTGTTCCCTCCTAAGTCTTACTCCAAAAGGGTCCAAACACAGCCCACTGTCAACCTCTGGCTGCAACGTGGGTTATAGGGGGCAGGTTGCTTTTCTCAAGTCAGGGCATTTCTCCATCTGGCCTAGTATTGTCAAGCTCTCTGAGGTCTTAGGCAGAGAAGAGTTTTTCCCAGCAGCTGCCCAACGGATGCTCGACAATATGGGCAAACCTCAGCCTGCCCCTGCTGTCTACCTTTTAGAATAGGGTTACCAGATGTCCCCGTTTCCCGGGGACAGTCCCCAGATTTGCAAATCTGTCCCTGGACAAATTCTGTCCCCAGACTGTCCCCAGATTTCCTAGGACTCTCGTACCTACGGGACCGCCTCTCCCAGTATGCCCCACGGAGGACCTTAAGGTCCATAAATAGCAACACCCTAGTGGTCCCGGCCAGTGGCGTAGCGTCGGTTGTCAGCACCCGGGGCAAGGCAAGTAATTTGCGCCCCCTAACCCGTGGATTTGCCCTAACCCCAGATGTTGCGCCCGGTGCAGCCCGCCCCCCCTGCACCCCCCACGCTACGCCACTGGTCCCGGCCCTTAAGGAAGTTAGATTAGCTTCAACCAGAGCCAGGGCCTTTTCAACACTGGCTCCGTCCTGGTGGAATGCTCTGTCTCATGAGACCAGGGCCCTGCAGAATCTGATTTCTTTTCGCAGGACCTGTAAGACAGAGTTGTTCCGCCTGGCCTTTGGCTTGGAGCCAATTTGATTCCCTTCCCCTCTTTCTTTTTCCTTTCTCCTCCTGTGATGAGGCTGCATTTTAATGTTTCAATATTTTAATGTTGTATTTTAATCTTGTTTTGAAGTTGTATTCATTCAACTTGTTTTTATTATGGCTTGTTAGCCGCCCTGAGCCTGGCCTTGGGGTATTAATAATAATAATAATAATAATAATAATTATTATTATTATTATCATTATTATTATTATTATTATTATTAAATGTCTCCGGGAAACATGGCAGTGGCAGTCTCAGGAGCCTGGGGCCAGGCTTCATTGGAAAAAAATCTGGTAACCATATACTAGAACAAGTTAAGAGGGTGGCACAGACTTGTCACATTCCTCCTTTTCAGTCTCTGCATTGCCTTTCTAGGCCTCACCAGGGGCAAAACTTGAACTAGCAGGCTCTGGCTGTCATTGGCTCTGCCTCTTCCTGCCAGTAGCTCTGGCCTCACCTCCAGGCCTTGGCAGTGCCACCACCACCGGGGGCTGCCTGGTTGGCCTTGACTTGTGACGGCCTTATACAATGTATAAAATATTACAAACCCCATTAAAAGCCACAACTAAATAAATCGTCTTTCCAAGAACCAAACATACAGCCGGCCCCACCCCTCCTTACTTCCGCCGTCGCTATAGGGGTGCTGGGACTTCAGGCGAGCCACTTGGCACCCCAGAAGTGCCACTTTCAGAGCCACCCTCTGGTTCCAGCTGTGGGGCACGATGCGCAGGTAGCGGGCCAGGATCGGGGGGATGAAGGCGTTGGAGACTTCTTCGTGGCTGTTTTTATTTCCTTCGAAGACCTGGGATGGGTTAGAGAGGGTGAAATGGAGGGTCAACTGCGGGGACCTTTCCAAAGCGAGCTTTTGCTACCCGTTTTCCATCCTGGCCTAAACCATTCACCGATGCTAATCCCTCCGCACCTTCTCCTCATGACCACCGTTGGATTTGTAGGCCTTCCAGTTCTTTCCATCCCTGCTGGAGAGGACTTGGTAGGACTTGACGTAGTAGTCGTGCTTGTGAGATGATCCCTTAGTTATGATTCCTGGAACAGAGATGGGTTAAACTGGTACCTCACATACGACAACGGTGCTAATGTGTGAAATAGGCTTCTGTCATGTCACTGTTGTGTCAGCTGCAGAGCTGCAATTCCCAGAGTTCCCTGGGAAGAGGGAGCGGTTGTTAAAAACACTGAGAACTGCAGCTCTGTGAGGGGAGAAGAAACCTCACATCTTCCAGCTCCCTTAAAAAAAACTACACTTCTTGTGAATCGCCCTGGGATCTTAGGATGAAATAAAATAAACACACTTCCCAGGATTCTACGGGGAAGCCATACCTGTTTAAAGTGGTATGATCCTGCTTTAAAAGTGTGGTACAGACGGGGCCTATCATTTGCTCCATAGTTTAAACTATGCCTTTCCTGAATCCTCTCACATTCAGCTTTATCGGATGGCCCCAAGTTCTGATATTGTGAGAGACTTGCAATATAGAACAACAGCAGCCACCGAGTCCCTCCTCTGTGGACCACTGGGACCTGATTCTTGAAGTTTTTTGAGACCAATCAGCTTGTATGTTTAACCCTATCCCCTTGCTCTGCCAAACACCAGCCGGAGAGGCAATCAGATAAGCCCCCTTTCCATTCATGCGTTCCCTTCCTGCATTCCGCTCAGCCCCCAGCCACTCGGCGTCACAATGCCTCTCTTCTTCCTCACGCCAATTAACAGGCTAACGTTCTGGGTTTGCCACAGCAGAAAGGGCCCAGCTTGTCCTCAGGCCTTGCCAAACAATAAAGAATGACTCTGAAAGGACATAATATGAAATTTGTTCTGTGCAGTGGTGGCCTGGGCCATATCCCTGAGGTAACGAGGGGCAGTGAAGGAAGGAATGGGGGAAAGAAGCAGAAGAAGGCAAGAGGAAGGCCTCATCTGCACTGTGCATTTAAAGCAGGATCGTACCACTTTAAACAGTTATGGCTCCCCACTGCTGACAGCCAGGGGCACCCCCCTGGACTGGATGCAATAAGTAAGAAGGCAGACTGAAGTTGGGAGGGCAACACCCCTTTTCCCCTAATGGACCAGTTCCCACTGAAGTGATGGGAAGGATATCTGCTTAGGACTCTGGAAAGCTTCTGCCAGTCAGAGCATATTGGACAAGAGTCATTATGTCTCTCCCTCCACTCCGCCTGTGGAAACAAACAAACAAACAAACAAAAAGATGCGGATACTTACTGACCTGTGATGTTCCTCTTTCCACCCAAGTCTATTTCCAACCACTCATCTGCAGAGCTCTGAAGTGCTGCCCAGGAAGTGCCGTCGGCACCGAAAGAGGCGTGCTCTGCTATCCAGGCCTTGTTCTCCCCCATGACGTTCTGTTCGTGCCAGTAGGATGAAGCATTGAAGCCAGATACTTCCAGGAAACTGGAGCAGGCTGCGGAAGGAAGGAAAGGGTGGCTTTTGGCTGAACGCTAGGAAAAAACATGTTTCCAGTAACAGAAGTTCAGCAACGGGACCAATTAACTACAGAGGCAGAGCTGGATGTGTCTCTCAGTTTCGTTTCTCTTTTAGTGTCTTGGTTTTGCAATCTTAAATTGGATTCTCCACATTTTTGCAGCAATTTGTGGTTGTTGTTTTTAAGGTTGAAGATTCATCAGCATTATAGCGGGAACAGAAATCCCTCTATACAAATACACCAACAAATTAGTACGAGTGACATACCTTTGTGAAAGATGAGACGTTTTTCAGATAAAGATCCCCTATTCAAAAGGAAACAGAAAGATGGATAAGATTAAGGATCTTGAGACTCAGGTTGCTTCCAGACGACCTCTTTATTGAGCATTCACCCTTATTGAGCATTCACCCTTAGGGAGATTAGACAATGCTGGATATTTAATGAACATCTGCTTTGATTTGTCCCCTCACCTTTTTGAGTAAAGTCCATTGGCAAAAGTTGACTCGTAGAGAGTGATACCCTTCTCTCGAGACACAGTGACATGTCCCCCTTGCTCATCTAAGATTATGCCGGCATGGACAGCAGCTTTGCAAAGAACAGATGTCTGTAGGGAACATATATTATGAGACAGTGAAAGGAAGAAGATGGTGGTGACAAATTCTCAGGCAGGAGAAATCCAGTGGGAAGACACCACGGGAATGGAGAACATAATTTTATGCATTTAAAACACACACCCACACCCACACCCCTCTGAGTGGTTTACAAAGTAGAATTGAAAATATTCCTTAAAAATACAAAAAACAAACAATAAAAAATGTAAATAAGCAATCTTAAAACCACTCTACATAATACTAAAATTACATTCTGAGCTTAACTTCTGATCTTCCCATACACCAGATGTGTTGCAGGGATAACATTACAGAAACAATGGTTGTATCAGCATTGAAGTTATATTGATGCCTTGGTATCTTTGAAGAAAAGCAGTTTCTAAATATCTTAATAAAGAGAAATAAATAGAGGCAAAAAAAGGAAATTGGGAAATAGATGTGTGTTTTGTCCATGTGAAGAACCATCTGTGAAGAATGTCACATTTCTTTTTAAATAACTATTTAAACCCTTCACTGATATCACAATTTGGAACATTTTAATCAGTGCGACTCCTGTCTTTATCACACAATATATCCTGTTTGAGGCTGGGGACTAGCAGGGTTTATTGGTTAGGACATGGGTAGGCAAACTAAGGCCCAGGGGCTGGATCCGGCCCAATCACCTTCTAAATCCGGCCCGCGGATGGTCCAGGAATCAGTGTGTTTTTACATGAGTAGAATGTGTGCTTTTATTCAAAATGCATCTCTGGGTTATTTGTGGGGCATAGGAATTCATTCACCCCCCCCCAAATATAGTCTGCCCCCCCCACAAGGTCTGAGGGACAGTGGACTGGCCCACGGCTGAAAAAGTTTGCTGACCCCTGGGTTAGGGGGCTCAGCAAGAGTTGAGGCTCGGCTGCAGAAGGTCAGGACCACGGTCAGCTCACTGTGGGGCTGGTCAGCAGAGACCTTGGGGGTATTGCTCTGGCCACCATCAGTGGCCAGCTGTGAGCTTAAAGGGGGACATTTCAAGCCTCACTCTTTCTGAGGGATACTTGAACCTTTCAAAAACAGTGCAGTGTTGTCTCCAGCCCCGCAGGAAAACATATTCAGTCAGGGACTTTCCACTGTAATAATTTCAAAGCAGGGTAGCTATGTTTGCCTGTTGCAGCCGAAAATAACCTCTGAAGCGTCTTCTGGCTAATTAAAAAACAACAACAACAAATTTGTTACGGCATAAGCTTTCGTGGATTATTTCATGCCCCTTCAGATGATATGGACTACAGCTCCCATCAGCCTCAGTTAGCCTGGCCAAGGGTCAGGGATGATGGGTGTTGTAATCCGAAACATCTATGCCTTTCTGAAAGCACGACTGATGCTACAGGACTCACATCTCGGTAGCCTTGATTCGTGTTGCCCCAGATGTCTCCCATTACTCCTTTGCAGCCTGCAGGGCAGTAAACTCTGCAAGAAAATAAAAGACAACATAGTGTTGGGCCCTGCTCTCTATGTGGGAGCAGCTCTGTAAAGCTAGCCAGTTTTCATATATCCTCAGGTGGTATATGCACGCTTTAGGGTTCCATTTCTACCATGCTATAACTACTCTGTGTCCTTGGGGCCCAAGGACACTAAGAAAGACTCAGTCCTAGTTGAACACAGATTCAAATCCCTGCATTAGGGTAACAGCACAGAGGGCAGCAGCCCCACAAACCTGCTTAGAGGACAGGTTTCTGCTGGCCTTGAGTTGTTGTAATTTTTTACCCTACGGTCCCAAGGCGGGTGGGTGGCACTGTGGGTTAAACCACAGAGCCTAGGGCTTGCCGATCAGAAGGTCGGCGGTACGAATCCCTGCGACAGGGTGAGCTCCCGTTGCTCGGTCCCTGCTCCTGCCAACCTAGCAGTTCAAAAGCATGTCAAAGTGCAAGTAGATAAATAGGTACCACTCTGGTCGGGGAGGTAAATGGCGTTTCCGTGCGCTGCTCTGGTTCTCCAGAAGCGGCTTAGTCATGCTGGCCACATGACCCGGAAGCTGTACGCCAGCTCCCTAGGCCAGTAAAGAAAGATGAGCGCCGCAACCCCAGAGTCGTTCGTGACTGGACCTAATGGTCAGGGGTCCCTTTACCTTTACCCAAGGCGGGTTACAACAATTAAAACACAGCATTCATATTAAAACACGTTACACTGTATTTAAAAAAATTAAAAACTTAAAATCACAAGAACTGGTGGGTCCTAAATCTCAAGCGTCAGAGGTCAGGGTAAAGAGCTGTACCTTCAGCATTTTCTGAACGCTGGCAATGAAGGTGCCAGAGGGACCTCTGTGGGAAGGGAGCTCCGCAACTTTGGAGCTGCTACAGAGAAGGCCCTCATCTGAGCCACCAGCCCTGGAGCTTCTGAGGGTGGAGGAACACCCCTGGGTGATCTTAGCACCCAAGAGAATCTGTGGGGAAGGAGGCGGTCTTTCAGATATTGGGGTCCCCTTAAGGGCTGTAAGAAGAATCCCATCTATGCTTGGAGTCTCATGTAAGAGAACACTCACCTGATTTGTTCCTTCTCATAATGGATTCCCTTCTGCAAACAGGAGATCAAATCTAAAAGAGAAGGGGAGAGCTCCATTGGGTAAGAGTACAGAACTTAGGGCCTGGTTGATTACAAGTCACAGTGATTCTGACCCCTTGATCTGGATACAGTGGGTTGTCTTCAAATAAATCCTACCTAGAGTAGACCCATTGAAATTAATGAACCCAAGTCAGTCATGTCCATTAACTCCAATGGGCTATTCTGAGTAGGGATACAATCCAATGGCACCATCAGAGCAGGACATTTGGGCAGAAGTCTAGGACCAGCAGAATAGGCAGCAGGGTAGGCTTACCACATTTTAAAATAAGTGATGAAATTCAGACTTCCAGCTAAAGTGTGTGTGGTCTGGAATGGGGTGGGGTGGGAAAGTAAGACCATTAAGTCTAAAGGATCTAAAACAGGCTTCCTCAACCTGGTGCCCACCAAATGTTTTGGACTCCGGTTCCCATCAGCTTCACTCAGCATAGCCTATGGTCAGGGGTGATGAGAACTATAGTCCACCAACATCTGGATTGCACCAGGGGAAGACTAACCTAAAATTACCTAACTGCACCACTGTCTGGATCCAAATGTAGTCTGGGCTTATAGAAATCAATTCAGCTCTGCAGAACTCACTTTTTCCTCTGTATGCGAGAAAAACAGAGGCAAATCTGTCGTGCAGCACAAAATTTCAGGCAATAGAGACAGAATCAGTTCTACTAGTTCAAAACTAACAAAATGAATTCCAGTAGGGACAAATGTAAGGTTCTGCACTTAGGCAGGAAGAACCAGATGAACAAATATAAGATGGGGGCACCTGGCTTGCAAGTAGTACACGCAAGTAGTAGCTCTAGGGGGTCTTAGTGGACCACTAGCTTAACATGAATTGGATATGTTTAGCCTGGAGAAGAGTAGACTGAGAGGACATACAATAACCATCTTCAAATATCTAAAGGGCTGTCACATAGAAGATGGAGCATGCTTCCCCCCCCCCTACTCTAGAGGGTAGGACTCGAACCAATGGCTTCGTGTTACAAGAAAGGAGATTCCAACTAAACACCAGGAAGAACTTTCTGACAGGAAGAGCTGTTCAGCAGTGGTACGGTCTCCCTTGGGAGGTTGTGGACTCTTCTTCCTTGGAGGTTTTTAAGCATAGGCTGGATGGCCATCTGTCATGGATGCTTTAGCTGAGATTCCTGCATTGCAGGGGGTTGGACTAGATGACCCTTGGGGTCCCTTCCAACTCGACAGTTCTGTGACTCTATGACTCTATCTTCTGGAGAGTGTCATGGATTGGCTACCCCTGCATTAGGAGATTCAGCAGCACAAGCTCTATGGAAGTAGATGGGGAGCTGCACATCTATGAACCACGTTCTAGGAATCTGTTCCTGAGAGAAGAGAACTGCTTAGGCAAGAGTACAGTGGTACCTCGGGTTAAGTACTTAATTCGTTCCGGAGGTCCGTACTTAACCTGAAACTGTTCTTAACCTGAAGCACCGCTTTAGTTAATGGGGCCTCCTGCTGCTGCTGCACCGCCGGAGCACAATTTCTGTTCTCATCCTGAAGCAAAGTTCTTAACCTGAAGCACTATTTCTGGGTTAGCGGAGTCTGTAACCTGAAGCGAATGTAACCTGAAGCATATGTAACCCGAGGTACCACTGTATCTGATTGACAGTGCTATGCTCGTAGCAGGTCAGAAACAAATGTCAAGAATGCAGTCTGTTCCAAGATGGACACAGCGGGAGTTGTTCCCCCCATTTCTCGTAAGAGAAAGAATACCAAGCAGTCTAATGTCCAAAGTTTCTCATCAACCCTGAGAAACTCATATCCTCTTACGATCCCTCTCAAAAAATCTCAAAGGGATGATGGGGTGGCAGTGGATGGTGACTCACAGATGTTTGTGGTGTGGAAGACCCAATGACTGGCTGCTTGTGTGGGGCCTTCAAAGGCAAAGGCCAGCTGCAGATGTTTCCCATTGGCATTCTGCCTGCCAGTGTCAAAACACAAGGCATGATTCTCATGCATGCAATGGCTCATTTACACTGCTTTGGGGAAGGGCTGTGGCTTTGCAGGTTCAACCCCTGCCTGGCATCTTCATATAGGACTGGGAATGTCCAAGCTGGGAGCTCTGGAGAGCTATTGCCAGTCAGTGTGTAGACAATACTGAGCTACATGGACCAATGGTGTGACTCGCTCTGAGACGACATCCTGTGTTTCTCATCCTTTGGGAAAGGGCCACAGCTCAGTGGTAGAGCATCTGCTTTGCATGCAGAAGACCCCAGGTTGAATCCCAGGTATCTCCAGGAAGGACTCCAGGGTTTCCTTTGCTTGAAGCCCCTGAGAGCCATTGCTAGTGTAGATAGTACAGACTGAGCAAGATGCACCCATGTTCTGACTTGCTGTAAGGCAACTTCCTAGGTTCCTGCGTCCCATCAGCAGGTCCTTCAACTGGCAAAGGAGGAGAAACGGGTAACTAAAGTGATCAGGGGTCTGGAGCACTTTCCCTACAAGGAACAGTTTCACTGTATGAACAGCCACAAATACTTTTAAAAAATAAAATAAAAATATCATAATTATTTTTAATTAGAAAGGCATTCATCAAAGGGCAAGAGTGACATATGGATGAGTTCACTGAGATGCCGTGGTGGAAGTGGAGAGTGTCCACTGGCAGAAGGCTGAAGAGGCAAAACTTTTCCCAGCTACCTCAAACTTTGCACCAACTGCACGGTGCGTATCTCTCTTACCTGATTGGTTGCCACTGGCATAAGAAAGAAGGAAGCCACGTCCCGAGCGATGTGTTGTTGTGTTGAACAAGATGGTCACTGGGGTGGAGTCCATCACCAGGACTGTGCGTGGAGGATTTGAATTGCTACAATATGGGCCTGGAGAGAGAGAGAGAGAGAGAGAGAGAGAGAGAGAGAACAAGAACAAGTTACACTCATGAATCATTACATCAAGAAACACACTGGTTATCCAGCCCAGCCTTAAGCAATCATCTTCAACAATGGATCAACAGAGAGCTCAGATTGCTCCTTGATGTCTAACTTTTCTACCTTTGGTTTTTGAATGCAGAGAAGCAATCAAAAAGATGATTCCCATACTTTTTATAAAAAGATTTTTTATTGATTTTCCATATTTATGATAAAAACTATGAACCAACATTTAAAAAACAAACAAACCACAGTGTCATTGTCTTATTTCTGAAGTTAGCTTAGCAGGTCTCTCCACAGATTGCCATGAGTCAAAGGCAGGTTCTGAACACTGTCCTCATGTTGTATGAAGTCAAGGAATGATTACCAAGTATTGAAGATATTAAAGGGGTTTGAATTCTCATTGGCTGTTCATATCTGGCATGCCAGTTTTTCAGCCAATGCTATTGACCAGATCCTCATGTACCACAATTCAATGTTCAGACCATCAGCTGTGTACTGGTTCCAGGCTATCTCCATGCACACTGCAACTAAATGAATGGTCAAAAGTTCCTTGTGGTGGCCCTGCAAAGCCTAGACGCTTCCCTTACTAACCTTCTTACAAAGGCAGCAAGACTTATTATTGCCAGAGTGAAACACTGGACTATTTTGAAGAACAGTACAGTTGTACCTTGGTTCCCAAATGCCGAAAACCTGGAAGTTAAGTGTTCCGGTTATTAAACGTTTTTCGGAAGCCAAACGTCCAATGTGGCTGTTGGTTATTGTTCCCGGGGAGCCTGCACCAATCAGAAGCTGCGCCTTGGTTTTCAAACATTTCGGAAGTCAAACGGACTTCCGGAATGGATTAAGTTTGGTGCTTTTGTTTTTGCTATTTATTTTGCATTTTTGTTTTTGAGGCTTTTTCAGTTAATTTGTTTTTGTGACTGTGTGGAACCCAGTTCAGCTACTGATTGATTGTGTGACTGCAGAAATGGATAAAAGCCTCCCATCCGAACATGACTATCATCAGTGAATGTAAGAAAAAAATATTACTTTTTATCATCTACAACACTGTCTTATTTATTTTATAGTTATTGCTTTCATTTTATGGATCAATGGTCTCGTTATATAGTAAAAGTCATGTTAACCTGCTGTTTTAGGGGTTGTTTTTAAATGTCTGGAGTGGATTAATCTGTTTTGCATTACTTTCTATGGGAAAGCGTGCCTTGGTTTTAGAACGCTTTGGTTTTGGAATGGACTTCCAGAACGGATTAAGTTTGAGAACCAAGATACCACTGTAATATCAAGAATGGACATTGGCTATAATGAGGGGGGAGGAAACCATATCAAGCAATTGCACATCATAAGAAACAACAAGGAACACAACTTTTTTTTTGGGGGGGGGGGAAATACCACTTTGCAAAAAGAGGTCTTGCTTTATTGATTAAACCAGGTGAAGGGAACCTTTGGCCCTCCAGATGTTGCTGAACAGCAATTCCTATCAGCCCCAGCAAGCATAGCCAATGGCTCTGTTGAAATCCTGAAACTTTTTCTACAGTACTGCCAATGTTCCAGTTTCTTCTTCCCTTCTTTGTTATGCAAAGTGCAAAAGTGCTGCTCCAGATGGCAATATCCAAGCCTCGCAGATCGACTAATAAAGCGGAATGATGGATGGTCCAGTATAAGTCCACCACTAAATGCACTATAACGGAATTGTCGACATGTTACAGAATATGCAAAAGCAAAACCAACCCTCCACCAATCTGGAAGGGACCCAGGCTGACGGCAGTTGGAGTCCAGCAACATCTGGAGGGCCACAGTTTCCGGATCCACAGATGACAAAACCTACTCTTTCTGTCTCCTGCGGCTGGGGACAGGTAACTCTGGCAATTTCAGTTCTCTGTTTCTCAGTTTTCCACATTAGTTTGCAATTTTATTATTATTTTTAGGTTGTCATGAAAATTCACCAGCCAATTTCTCCAGATATTTTCGTAGGCCGTTTTGCCTAATATGTGCATTTTGTAAGCACATTCCTCTAATACAACACACCTTTGCATGTTATTTTCACTGACGTATGCATTTTAATGCACACTTTACTCCAGTGTGTGCATTACTGTGCACCTTACTTGGCCTTGCAACATCCTTCAAATTTATAAGGATGCCTGTGTGCTGCTTCGAGAAGTGTGAATCTGGGAGGCTCACCTTTAAATACAAACGAATCCACATTCCCCCCCCCCCAGCCATACGTGCGACCCAAATGTCTGATGCCCAACAAATGAAGAGAGATTTAGCTACCAGCCATGGCCACCAAATTCCCCCCTTTTCTCTTTTGACTCCAAACAACTCAGAAAACAAATCCCCTCATGCTCTCAGCCATGTAATCCAAATTAATTTGCAATCTCCCTCTCCCCATTAAGACCCCGGATTAACAAACTACCAGCCTTTGCCCAGCACTTTGTAGGAAGGGTCTGATCAATAAGTCCCTGTTTTATAACGGGCAGATTTGCACGGCACAGCCTCCCCCTCCTGCAAGCCCCAGCTGTCATTTCAGCAGGCAGGCCAGGAACACCAAGACCTGTTGCAATGCATTCTGCTCTTATTCGTTTTATGGCTTCACTCTAAGAAGGAAGGCCTCAGGCCCATATTCACGCATTCTAATCTTCCATGGAATTGAATGGGCAACCTAGACGACAAGCCAGCTCTGCAACTTAAATGAGGGGCGGGGGGAGAGGGTTATTCAAACTGCCAGTGCGGAGGGCCTGATCCGGATTAGGACTGTAGCTTGGGGTGTGAGTGTGTGTGTGTTGGGGAAAACTTTAACTCTTTGCATCTCGATTCATATTCTTCCATGCTGGTCATTTGAATTGGGGGGGCGGATTCCATTCACCGCAATGTGAACTTATTCCCCTTAGGTCAATCGACTGGCTGGGTGGGGGCAGAGATCTATATTGGGATCATAGCTGGGGGCAAAGAGTTAAAGCTCTACTTCCTATATTGGGAATTTGAGTTGTGTGTGTGTTTGTATATATGTGTGTGTGTGTGATATAGATTGCTGCTGGATTCAGGGCATCTGAAAATATATACAGTGGTACCTCGGGTTACAGACGCTTCAGGTTGCAGACTCCGCTAACCCAGAAATAGTACCTTGGGTTAAGAACTTTGGGTTAAGTACCTTGGGTGAGAACAGAAATCACGTGGCGGCGGCATGGCAGCAGCGGGAGGCCCCATTAGCTAAAGTGGTACCTCAGTTTCAGGTTAAGAACGGACCTCCAGAATGAATTAAGTTCTTAACCCGAGGTACCACTGTACAGGAAACACCCCATTTGCGAGTGGGTTGCATTCCAGGTCCTTGCGTGCTTCTGTGAAATCACGTGAAATCGGAAACCCATTGCAGAAACCTGCCAACACCCGCCCTGCCCTCCAGTCTGCACTTTTAGTGATGTTTCAGTGATGATGTTTCCAGGTAATTTCCAGGTTTGGCGCTGTACACGTGTGCATGATTGCACCAATGTAAGCCATGCCTAAAATGGGAGTTACCTGTATATATTTTCATATGCCCTCAATAGCAGCAATGCAGACATAAGAACTGGAGGCTGCAGAGGCACCAGTTAAGGAACTGGACCACGTTCAGGGCTCCGAGTTGACTGTTGGAGATCAGGACACCACTGGCATGTCTGAGAGGACCCTCCAGAAGAAGCTCCTGGACCACCAGGGCCTACGGGACCAGATCCAGGACCCTAACAGGATGCCTTCCCCTGGATCTGAGGAAATGACCTCCCAAAGCCCAGTCCATCCCTGAGAATCTAGAATGAGAGAGAGCAGATGAGGCAAAGAGGAGCCTTCAAGGGAAAGCCTTCGCCTTCACACACTGGAATGGCCTTGCATGTCCTCTGTGAATCATCTTAGATGGACCATTAATGTCTGCATGAATGAGCTTCCTTCCAGTACGGACTTGAATATGGAAAGGAGGTGTAGATGAATAGAACGGGGGGTGGGGGGTGGGATGCATTTGGAAACATTTCTGGCTGTGTCTCTCTCCTACTCTTTGTTCAGTCCTGCTTTATAGCTGGCTTGTGAGCATATGACACATTTTGCTGGCCCACCAGATGTTACACAAGCATTACTGACAGCTCTGGTATGTGCCATGCAGGCCAGTGAGTGGGAGGGCGGATGGGAATCTGCGGTCTCAAAGCGCTATGCCAGGAACTCAGTAAAGGTGACGAGATAAGAAAAAGCACCCACTCCAAATCACACAACACTGTCACGTCCGAAAATCACTGGGAAGTGTGGGATATAAATTGCTTGATGCAAAGTCATCTAACTTTCCAGCAAACAATTCAGAATGAATGCTCAATGGGGATGGAAGAGAAAATTCATTTTGTTTCCATTTTAATGAGAAAATATCTAACTCACACTTCTTGAACCAATCCCTGCATCAAAGCACAGCTATCTTTTGAAATCTCTGAATTTTGCAAAGCAGTTCTCCAATCAGACAATATGTAGAAAAATGTGTCTATTTGGAGGAAACAGTGGAAATAGCATTAAAAAACAGCACTTTATTATAAGAGATTGCTTGCAAAAAAAAGTCAGTTATATCTAAATCTAAAAATCGTTTATTAGGAGACATTGCATGAAAATGCTGACAGATTTTTGTGAGGATTTTTTCTTTCTTTAAAAAATTTCAAAGTGCTGCAGAAATACAGAGAAATGAATTTCAGATTGGGGAAATGAGAAACCTAGAGCACCAAAAGAGACAGATCTGTCCATTCTTAATGCTCAATGATTCGCTTATACTGTCTAATCTGCCTGCACATTTTCCGCAAACAAAGCAAGGAGAGTTATAATAAACAGATCAGCTGAAAACCAACTTAATTCTTGCTAGTAAGGGCATGCAGGGCAGGCGGAGAGGGGAGCGCCTTGAGGCAAGACCCTGAACCTCTGTGCGGCAAAGTCTCCTGTAGATGCTTCACTCTGATTAAGCAGCCATAAAACTATGGCTGAGTCAGAGTGAGTGATTCCCACATCCTCATTTTACCCAAACACCATTCTGCAAAGAGCTCTGACTGGGACAATAGGGCAATCATGAATTATAGAGCCATCACTGGAGTCACTGTGTGCCAGGGGAAAAAAAGCGTTTTGCATCCTGCCTGCAGCTAGACACCCACACACCCTTTTAAAACAAATAGTCATGTGTGTCTCCATCCTCATCAGCCATTAAACATGCCTCGCCCCAGGTCCTAACTCCAAACTGATCCATCTAGGAAGACGAAATGGTGGAGAAAGGGAACAGATTCAGAGCCAAAACAGATGAGATGTGTGGGACAACCACAACAGGCCATTTACCGACACTCTTCCTTTCCCCCCTTAGTCTGGCTCTCCTTCCCTTTGTTTGCTTCACTGCTGCTCTTTCAAATTGCGGATACCTAGGGAATGGAGAAATATGTGTACATCACCCCTGCCCTGTGGGAATCCCTTGCAGACGACAACAGTGACCGGAGGAGGAATGACTACTGGGAGGAGCCCAGGAAGAATAAACACAGTGATACACCTGGAACAGCAGAACCGGACGCCTTCATCTTCCCCAGATGCAACAAAACATGTCTCCCTCATATCTCTGGAGTCACACCAAGCGCTGTAGCTCTCCAACAGTTTGACTTTATGCCAGGGCACAGTCTTCCATTGTGTCCCAAGACAGAGGGATGCCAACAACTCACAAGTGCTGTGGGACACAGAGGGTGCAATAAAAACTGGGGGTGGACAATCTGCAGACTCCATTAGGCCTTGGCCTCAGTTGATCTGGGTGGGAAGGAAGGAAACTACCAAGTGGGGAAGGGGTAGTTGGAAGAGGGAGGGAGGGGTTCTCAACCCTCTTTTTAGTCCACCCATCAGTGGGCTACGCCTTACCTGCCGACAATGGAGGTTAGTCCATTAGTGCACTGACTCACCTGCCTACCTTCCAACATAACCATTTCAGAGGGAGTGATTGCTGGCTTAGTTTAATTCAGCGTTGCCCTTCTAGAATTCAGCAGGGAGGAGGATGGGAGCAAACCTATCATTGGTTGGTTCTGCCTATCTCTGGCTCCAGCTACTGCCCCAACTGCCACCAGTCACCACTGTCCACCTGGCAGATGATCACTCTGGCCTCCACAGGAAAAGTATCATCAGGTAACTTCAGCTATGCTTCCCTGTTGTATATAAAATAATAATGGGGCTATTTTTTATTTTAAGAAAGGATGATTCTGGCAAAAAACCCAAAACACTAGTGGCTGGCCAGCTTTGAAAGCATTCAGATGAGAAGCGTGGGCTGCAAATATGACCAAAGGACTCTGCTTCCAGGCCTTTGTAGTCCTCTTTGCCACAGGGCTGTAGCATGAAATCCTTCATTCCACCCCACTTGCCTCAACCACCGAGGAGCCTGCCAGTTGCATCATTTCCCACAGCACGCTGGAACAAAGTGACGACCAAGAGACACAGCCAGAGACCCCTCTCCCTTCCTTGCTGCGCACACATCGCATTGTTCCAAGGTCATGCTGGCCCAGAACTTCCGTTCCAGAGAACTTCCCGAAAGTCAGCCAGGAGCCAGTTCTGCTGAAGGCTGAATTGGACCAGAGAAGCCTCTGCTTTGAAGTGAGGATCTGCTCTCGGTGCTGCTGCCAGGAGCAGGAACTGGCCGACTGAGGGAGGGGGGAGAATCCCAGCAAAGGCACCATGCTCCAGTTAACTCAAAAAAGGCACTTTCACTATAAACCCAAACTCGTGTGTGTGTGTGTGTGTGTGTGTGTGTGTGTGTATTCTTGATTGAAAGATAAAAAGTACATAATTACAAGTGCGCAGTGCAAGATAAGACACCAAAAAGCTATTGTAGTTCACCAGACCTTAACCTAATACAATATTTATAAAAATGAATTCCAAATGTCATTGAATTTGTCCGCAGCAAGTCTACGTTTGTACCCAACTTGTTCATGTGTAGCGAGTTTGTAGATATCTTCAATCCAATAATTGACAGGAGCTGCATTTTTATTTTTTCCAGTTCATCAATACCTGTGTTTTTGCCGTAGTAAGGGTGCAGAGAATCCATTCCTATTGTCCCTTTGTTAGATTCCATGTATTGGGTATATCATTCAAAAGGATCTTTTCCTCTGCAAATTTGAGATTATTCCGTACAGTCGTGTTGATCGTCTCTATTACCTTCACCCCAACACACGTTACAGGGAAGCAAAACCACGTAGGGAGCTTTTTTCTAACAATCCAGACCACCAGTCTGTATCAGGGATGTAAAGCTACATTTTTGCATCCTCCTTGTTTTCCTGTTGCAATTTTGCACAACTCTGCTCATGAATCGCTTGAATGCTGAGGCCTCTTATCTCCTACCACTTCCTGCATGCCTGGTGGTTCCTCCCCTTCAGTTGACATACTTCACACTATCAGACAGAAGCTGGCATTTCAGCAGTTTTCTGTGCATCTGTTCATTGGGGTCTTTCAGTCAACAGGACTCCTTCAGTGGTATTCATGCAGTCAGGCAGAAAGCACCTTCTTTTGGAACATGAAATTCTGTTCAGAGAAGAGGAAACTCAACCATTGTTGTGTTTGGAAGCAGGCAAAGAGGAATTCCAACCCTTTTTCATTCCAGGAAATGTAGGACCAAGATCAGGTCAAAATTATTTTGTTTTTTTCCCTGCTAGAAAATGAGAACACTATAGCTGATGAGTGAATAATCATTGCAAGGCTGGTAGGGATGGAGGAGAAAGTCAATTCCTTTTGCATTTAAAGAAAAGCCAACCCAATTCCCATTTCCCAAAATGAGGTGTGAATCATAACACAGCCATCCTTTGAAATTTGCGCAGTTCTGTGAATTTTGCATTGCAGTTCGCCAGCCAATGCATGTGTGTAAAAATTCATCTGTTCGTGGAAATAACATGCGAAAAATTTGCATTTTATGCAAAATTGCAAAGAAACATGAACATGCAAGGAGAAATATGCACGGAGGCACTGGTGAATTTTCATGAGAACCTTTTAAAGAAAAAAAAATCATAAACTGAAGTTTTGAAAACCTAATTTAGGATCGAAGAAATGAGAAATAGAGAAAAACTGAAATGAAAAGATTCACCCATCCCTAGAGGTGGAGCTGTTCGAGAATATGGAGTGTGGGCAGGATCTGTAAGAAACTCCTTGCAGAAATTAAATGATCAAGAAATATTAGAAAAAGGGGCAAAAAAATATCAAAGGATTATTTTGAAATTAATTTAAACCAAATGACAGATTTAAAGGTGGTTTAGGATGCGGGTAATGTGGGTTTTTTTAAAATAGCAAAGTGTGTACCAAAGAAAGTTAAGAGAGCAGAAAAACAAGGAATTTTACAAGGAATAAAAAAGAAAGAAAAAGAATTAATAAATTCCCCATGAAAAGAGATAGTGAAACAGGACATTAAGATATTGCAAGCGCAATATGCAGTGATAATAAATCAGGAAATAGAATGGAAAATTAAATATTGAAAACAGAAACAATTTTAACAGGCTAACAAGTCAGGGAAACTACTAGCTTGGCAAATAAAGAAAACACAAGAAAAAACCTGCTTTAATAAAATATGTATAGAAAGAAGAGTACTGTAGTGGAAAAACCTAAAGAAATAAGAGACCAGTTTGTGAGTTTTTATAAAGAACTATATCGAGCCAAATGGGGTAACTCAGAAAAAATGAGTAAATATGTAGAAGATAGTGGGATAGGACATCAAAAGATAAAATGACATCTTTGAATGGACCAGTGACAATGATGGGATTGCAGCTAGTACTTTTACAGGTAAAATTAGGAAAGGCATATTATAACAAGTTGCAAGATTACCTAATAAAACGTTTAAAGGACATTATGAATACGACCTCAAATATAGGGAAGCTGCCAGAATCCTGGAAGAGTGCTTATATAACTTTGATCCCTAAGCAAGATAGAGATTGACCTATATCTTTGTTGAATAATGATTATAAACTTTTTGCAGATATATTAGCCAACAGGTTGAAAGCTGTACTAAAAGAGGTAATCCATCAAGATCAGGCCAGATTCTTGCCAGGAATACAAATGAAATATAATATCAGAAATATAATTGATGTAATAGAATATTTAGAAGTGAGAAATGAAAAACAAGCAGCCTTGATGTTTTTAGATGCAGAGAAAGCATTTGATAATGTCTCCTGGGACTTTATGTTTAAAATTTTGGAATATATGAACTGTGGAGACACTTTTACAAAAGAAGTTAAGGCAATATATGCAAAACCATCAGCAAAATTAATAGTAAATAATGTATTGACTGAGAATTGTAAGTTACCTAAACTAGACAGGGTTGTCCGCTGTCACTTTTATTTTCACATGAGTTTTAGAAGTTTTGGTGCAAAGATTAAGATGCAATCAAGAAATTAAAGGAATAAGAGTGGGACAGAGACAATACAAACTAAAAGCTTTTGCAGATGACATGGTGATATCTGTAGAAGAACCAATAGAGTCAATTATGAAAGCATTAGAAGAGATAAATTTTATTTGAGAAATACCAGGTCTTAAAATTATTAAAAATAAAACCAAGCTCTTGGTAAAAAACATGAATGATGAGAGTAAAAATGAATTACAAAACATATCAGGTCTAAAGATTGAAAAGAAGGTGTATGATTAACAGCAAAGAATATAAATCTGTATAAAGATAACTATCTGAGAACCTGGAAGGATATTAAAAGAAATTTGCAAATATGGGGTAGAATTAAACTTTCGTTGCTGGGCAGAGTGTTGACCATAAAGACGAATGTATTACCAAGAATGTTATTTTTGTTTCAATCAATACCGGTGATCGGCTAGACAGACTGCTTCAACAAATGGCAAAACCGAGAATGAAATATAAAATACTGATACACACAAAAGAGAGAAGAGGTTTCTCCCTGCTGGATATGAGATTATATTATGAAGCATCTTGTCTGTGCTGGTTAAAGGAATGGTTGCTATTGAAGAATCAGCATATTTTAGATTTGGAAGGACATGATAATATTTTTGGTTGGCACGCTTATATGTGGTATGAAAAGGTGAAAGTACATAAAGGTTTTGCAAACCATATAATTAGGAAAAATTTGTATAGAATATGGGACAAATATAAAAATTAATTGGAAATTAAAACACCACTTTGGCTTTTACCTTTGGGAGCCATAGCAGTGAAAAAGAAAAATATGACGGAAAGCTGGGCAACTTATAGAAATTTGCTAAGAGAGGAGGGTGGAGACTTTAAACTAAAAGAGTTTAAGGATTTACCAAGAATGTTAACATCATGATTATATTATTATTATTTGAATGAAATGTTTTAAAAGGATATGACGTGGGGGTTTGGGGGAACAACTATCACAATGAGAAAGAGACCTGTTAAATTGTAATGTTAAAGTGATGTCTAAAATGTATAAGGTGTTATTGGAATGGGAGACAAACCTTGTAATAAGGTTAAAGTTTACTGGGAAATGATATAAAATGAATTGAAAAAGATGTTTAATATAACATCCGTTAAAAACCCCAGCTTTTCTCCTGGGAATTATAAGATTAGACCTATCCAAACAGCATAGAAATTTATTTATATATGCAACTACAGCTGCAAGAATCATATCTGACCAAAAGTGGAAGGATGAAGAGGTCCCGACGAAAGAAAAACGGATACAGAAACTAATGGAGTATGCAGAAATGGCGAAACTTACTGGAAGAATAAAAAATCAAGACAACAAACTTTTTAGAAAGGAATGGAAGTGGTTTATTGAGTATTTACAAACAAACTGTAAACAGATCAAGACATTGGCAGGATTCTGGAAAAAAACTGCAGATTTAAAAATATATATGAGATATATATGAGAATAGACGATTAAAAGAATAAGCTAAAGCAATCTGGAGTACAGGAAAGGACGAAAATAAATGTAAGGAACCGCAGAAAGGGGGGGGAAGGGAGTCAAAATTGAAAATGTTAAGACTATGGTTAAATAATTGTTGTAATTTATATAAATGAAAATTATAAATAATTTTTTTAAAAAGAAAATTAATTCCTTGTGGGAATTCAAATTCCATGGGCACACAACAATTTATTGTAGGGTCAGTGCTGCTCATTTTTTGTTTATTTAACAAAATGTATATATCACTTGATTGTAGAAAGAAGAAAAACCTTCTGCCAATTAGTTTTATTTATTTATTTATTTCAGGGGAGACTCTAATCATGTCTCACGCGCTCTCCGTTCATCATGTTCTGTTCTCCCGGAGGAGGAACAGGTAAGGATATACCTCACTGACGATGCCAATTAGTTTTATTGACTAAATAATGAAAAACCTTCTAAACACCTTACAACAATATAAAATAAGACGTTGACATTCTTGATTAAAAAGAGGTTTGTTAGAAGCAGGCTTTTTTAAATATTTAAAAAGATAACATAAATCAATGCTAACTAACAAGGAATGAAACACATGGAACTTCCACTTGTCTGGATAGGCTTGCCTAAACAAAAATGTTTTCTGCAGGCATCAAAAGGAATACAGTGAACATTTATGTATTAACCCAAGCAAGCTTTGCACAGCATCCACACAACATCAACCTCATCAAAACAACGCCCCATATTATTTTCCGTTTAATCTGGATTTAATGTTCCTGTGGAAAATCCAATAAGCAAAGAAACAGCACAGAAACAGTAAATCCGGATTAAATGGGGTAGGGTGGGGAAGTTTAAGATGGCATCCTCATGCAGACACCATTGTATTCTTCCTTGGTGAGGCTCCCCTTGGAGTCGTGTGCCCAGTTCTGGGCATCACATTTTAGGAAGGATGTTAACAAGCTGGAAGGTGCGCAGAGGAGGGCAGCCGAGATGATAAAAGGTTTGGAGATCAAGCCTTATGAAGAACAGTTTAGGGAGTTGGGTATGTTTAGCCTGGAGAAGAGAATAGTATTTTTCGCCCTATAGGGTGCACCGGCCCATAGGGCGCACCTAGTTTTTTTTTTGGGGGGGGAATAAAGGGAAAAAAATTATTTCCCCCCCCCCAGGTGCGGGGCTGGGGCGGGGGAAGCCCGAGCTTCCCCCAACCCCAGCCCCCAGAACAGGCTGCTATCTGCAAGCCTTGGGAGCCCAGCGGGAAGGCGCGCTGGGCTCCCCAGGCTTGCAGATATCTGCCCGAAGCCCGGGGTGCGCTCCGCTACGCTCCCCGGGTTTCGGGCTGCAGGCTGCTGTCCGCAAGCCTTGGGAGCCCAGCGGGAAGTCGTGCTGGGCTCCCAAGGCTTGCAGAGAGCTTCCTGAAGCCTGGAGAGCGAGAGGGGTCGGTGCGCACCGATGCCTCTCGCTCTCCAGGCTTCAGCGAAAGCCTGCATTCGCCCCATAGGACGCACACACATTTCCCCTTCATTTTTGGAG
Organism: Podarcis filfolensis; assembly: GCF_964270895.1. NCBI lineage: Eukaryota > Metazoa > Chordata > Lepidosauria > Squamata > Lacertidae > Podarcis > Podarcis filfolensis. The sequence goes on along the minus strand of NC_139611.1, from coordinate 66,713,935 downwards.
GGGAAAAAGTGCGTCCTATAGGGCGAAAAATACAGTACTTGAGAGGTGATAGGGTAGCTATCTTCAAATATTGAAAGGGCTGTCACATGGAAGATAGAGCAAGCTTGGTTTCTCCTGCTCTGGAGGACAGGACCCAAACCAATGGATTCAAGCTACAAGAAAGAAGAGTCTGACTAAATATTAGGAATAACTTTCTGACATTAAGAGCTGTTTGACAGTGGAAGGTGATGTGATGGTCTCTCCTCCATTGCAGTTTTTTTGTGGGAATGTTCAGGGAGGCAGGAGATGATATATTGTTTACTAATATCCTTCCTAACTTGCGCTAGCAAGTTCTATAACTTAGCAGAGTTTTACATTCCCCTTTTAAACGCATAGCAGATAGCTGGTTGCAGGCTTGTTTAAGCCTCTCAATATTAGATTCCTGGTAAGTTTCCTTAAAAGAATAAACACGCTACAATCTTGTGTAAAGTATAGAAAAGAGGTTTACTCACATCATCATTTCACAGTTGGATCCCTGAAGGCAGACTTAGTTACAAAGTATATACATGTGGATCTATCCCATATGGAGATAGTTCCAGTGTCCTCTGTTGGCTGAGAGCCAACAGAGCAATTCTAGCTAAAAGCTGCTGCTCCGACGGAGGAAGTCAAAGAGAGGGTCTGTGCTGCGTGCCTTGTCCTTTTGTTACCTGGGCAGGTAAAGTCACACCCACCTCTAGTCACATGCAAAGGAACTATGTCCCAGCCAGGAGGAAACAGGAAGTTTTTGACTGGCTGGACCAAACATTCCCCTGCATGTCCACTCTAGGAAAACAAGGAATGTTGTACTTGACTGCTACTTATGTACTACATCCCACAGTTTTTAAACTATAAAAAAGTGCAGAAACGAGCAGCACCAAGTCCAAAGTAAACGTCTGTATGGAGGCACCTCCATGCCCACTTTAAAGCTTCTTCACACATGTGCACAGCTATAGCCTGAAAAGGAATGTCTGTGTGTTCATTCAGTGTAATGTCCTAGACCAGAACAGGATCAAGTGATAGGATGGGGGGCCCTAAAGGCCTTTGGAATGTCCCTGCCAGCAATGCTTTTTAGGGAGATATTCTTATATGCAACGGCCGCAGCTTGGACTTTGGTGGCAAAGGGGTGGAAGGAACCAGAAGCCCCGACAATAATGGACTGGCATTACAAACTACAAGAATTTGTTGAAATGGCGCACTTAACAAATACCCTGAGAAGCAATTCAAAACAAAAAATTATGGAAAAGTAGGATAGATATAAAACATATGTTCAAAAATACAGTAAAGGTTCGCTATCTATGCTAGCATTTGATTGACGTTGGAGTGAGACTGAGCTGAGAAATAAGACTAAGAGCACATATTGATATAGGAATGTATTAGATAATATGTAAAGAAATATACAATAATAAGAGTACATTCATTTGTAAAAAAGGAATATACAATGGGAAAAACAGGAAGTCTAGTGTGTTGGTAGGTATATGATTGGGGGGGGGGAGAAATTGTTTTTGTTTTTTCTCTTTGTTCTTTCTTTTTTTGTTTCATTTTCTTTCTACGTACAGTGGTACCTTGGGTTAAGTACTTAATTTGTTCCGGAGGTCCGTTCTTAACCTGAAACTGTTCTTAACCTGAAGCACCACTTTAGCTAATGGGGCCTCCTGCTGCCGCTGCGCTGCCGTAGCACAATTTCTGTTCTCATCCTGAAGCAAAGTTCTTAACCCAAGGTACTATTTCTGGGTTAGCAGAGTCTGTAACCTGAAGCGTATGTAACCTGAAGCGTATGTAACCCGAGGTACCACTGTATATAAAATTTGTATATAATTTTTGTATATATGTTGGAAATTATATTATAGTAAATCCTGTAAAGTAATATGACAATGTTTACTGATGTAATATAAGAATGTTAACAAATAAAAAAATGCACATTTTTTTAAAAAAAGGATGGGGGGTGGTGGCAAATACGAATCTGCCTTTTTATATATCTGCATGGGAAATGGGCCACGTGGAGGGAACTTATGCAAGGAGCAGGTGTGTGTGTGCGCGCGCGCACGCCAGTTCATTAAGTCCCCCCCCCCCCCGAGCAGTGCTTGAGATGTTTTCAGGATTTCCTAGGAGAGATTTTATGGATTTAAAGGGAGATTGGATGGGCCTTGAAGCTGCCTGTAGAGAGGGAAGCTGAAAAAAGGAAGGAGGCAAGCAAAGCTAGCCAGGAAGGATGACCTTTGGAAATGTCTTCCAGGAACTGTCTCTCCCAAAGAATCAAGTGAAAGCAGCCTCTGCCAGGAATCAGAGGTGATGGAGTCGGAGAGGCAAGGGGTGAAGGAAAGGGTGGGCGAGTCCCCATGCCAAGAGGAAGCAAAGTTAATTATAGGATGCAGCAGGAAAAGAACTGTCAGCCAAGGAAGCAAAGAAGGGACAAGGGCCCAGGAGCTCCAAGTGTATATCGCAAAGAGAAGGCCCCTTTGTGCTCTGCCAGAGCGACACATGAGAGGGTCAGCCAGGAGATCATTCAACGTTTCCCCTTCTTCTGTCTGAATGGCCATAGAAATCAGAGATGGAAAAGACCGGTTCATTTCACTGAGCTCCTCTTGCTTTTCCAAGCAGATAAGGGAGTGGGGGAGAGCCATTCTATTCCTGGGACAATAATGCGCTTTAACTGTATTTAAGATTGAATTTTAAATTGTTGTAAGAAAATAGCAGGAGAAAGGCAAGAGCCTTTTTCAAAAGGAAGCTTATTTCTGGCCAGCCGTATTCCTCCCTATAGCCATGCCAGTCTATATGTGTTTCTATGGAGCAGGGACACTCTCTGCTCATGTTTTAGTCCATTTCTGTGGCTTTTTAGACTTCTCCCAGAATAGAAATATGCTGGGGATGAGACTGAATAAGGGCCCACTCTGGTGGGTAGCTTGGACGCACAGCAGTTGCCATCATAGCAATAACCGGGGGCCCAGGAAGTGATGGCAGCAGCTTGGCTTTAGCAGGTGAGATGGCCCACATCACACTCACCCCTCTCCCTGCAACCAGACATAGGCAGGGCTGGATTTAGGTTTGATGAGGCCCAAGCTACTGAAGGTAATGAGGCCCTTTATATGTCCAGCTGTCCTTTGTCAACAACAAATTGCCACTGTGTTGAATATATGCTCTATGGTAATTTATGGACCTCATAGGTATCTAAAGCCATTTGCACAAGCAGAATGTAGGCGTCCTATACAGTGGTACCTCGGGTTAAGAACTTAATTCATTCTGGAGGTCCATTCTTAACCTGAAACTGTTCTTAACCTGAGGTACCACTTTAGCTAATGGGGCCTCCCACTGCCGCCACGAGATTTCTGTTCTCATCCTGAAGCAAAGTTCTTAACTTGAGGTACTATTTCTGGGTTAGCAGAGTCTGTAACCTGAAGAGTCTGTAACCTGAAGCGTCTGTAACCCGAGGTACCACTATATATAGAAATGAGCAAGCAAGTGATATTTTAGGGAGCAGGCTAGCAGGCGGGGCCCATTACTTACATCATAGGAGCCTCCACAACACAAAACACTGTTGCTGTTTGTAGGTTTTATTTTATTTGTTTTTTATCTTATATTTTGGAAATGTACATCCAGGTTTTTTCCCTTTTTCTTTTTTTGGGGGGCCCCCAAGAGAGTGGGGCCCTAAGCTATAGCTTGTTTAGCTTATACGTAAATCCGGAACTGGATACAGGGTTAGGTCAGAGGGGAAGTTCCTTGCTGCTTTTCATTTAGTGGCAATGTACATAGCCCTGTGAATTGCTATTTTGAGATTACTACTGTGCCTTGCTAGTGCTATTAAGCATAAATCGAAAGGGGATACATGAATGTGGGAGTCTCAGGTCTGGACTGGTTGAAGACCATTGGTCTGCACTGATTGGTAGTGGCTTTCTAGGGCATGGATAGTCAAACTAAGGCCCGGGGGCCAGATCCAGCCCAATCGCCTTCTAAATCCGGCCCGTGGACGGTCCGGGAATCAGCGTGCTTGCACATGAGTAGAATGTGCCCTTTTATTTGAAATGCATCTCTGGGTTATTTGTGGGGCATAGGAATTCGTTCTTTGCCCCACCCCTTCAAAATATAGTCCAGCCCCGCACAAGGTCTGAGGGACAGTGGACTGGCCCTCTGCTGAAAAAGTTTGCTGACCCCTGTTCTAGGGGTAGGACTAGGAAGGGACCTTCCTAGTCCTACCTGGAGTTGCCAGGAACTGAACCTGGAGCTCCTCTGCAGGCAGAGCGAATGCTCTCCCACGGAGCCACCGTCTTTCCCTCTTAAAGGTGAAGGTAAAGGGACCCCTGACCATTAGGTCCAGTTGCGGCCGACTCTGGGATACGGCGCTCATCTCGCTTTATTGGCCGAGGGAGCCGGCGTACAGCTTCTGGGTCATGTGGCCAGCATGACTAAGCTGCTTCTGGCAAACCAGAGCAGCACACGGAAACGCCGTTTACCTTCCCGCCAGAGCGGTACCTATTTATCTACTTGCACTTTGACATGCTTTCGAACTGCTAGGTTGGCAGGAGCAGGGACCGAGCAATGGGAGCTCACCCCGTCGCAGGGATTTGAACCGCCAAACTTCTGATCGGCAAGTCCTAGGCTCTGTGGTTTAACCCACAGCACCACCCGTGTCCCTCTCTTTCCCTCTTACCTCCATGTGAAAAGGATGTGTGCGTTTCCCCTTCCTGACCCCACTGCAGAGTGTGCTCCACTCCCATGACCCCAAGCTGTCCGTGACTCCTGAGATCCTTACGACCGAGAAGTCAAACGGTTGTTCTTACCAAAGTGAGTTCCATCCGATGGGGAAGAAAGCAGTAGGAAGCCGGATTTGCATTGCTCTGAGGCTTCAATGTCCATGTCTCCAAAGATCAGGCTGAGGGAGCTCCCCGCAGCTCCGCGGATCTTCCACTCGCAAGACGTGAAGTTAGGATAAGTGCCAGGGTAGTTCTTGGAAGTCAGAGTCCCGCTGTAAGGCGTCAGCGTCGAGTGACCGCAACCATCCCCTGGAAGGTGAGGAGATAAGACTGATGTACACCAGCACTAAGTACGGAGTGCCAAGCACATCAGAAAGCTGCTTTGCATCACGTCAAATGATCTGTCCGGCTACTCAGGAATTGCCCACTCTAACCGGCAGCTTCTCCATCACTTGTTACCTGATCCTTTGCAGGCTGCATGACTAGTAGACTACTAGACATGATGGGGGAAATTAAGAGAAAGGGCCATAGCTTGGTAGCGGATAGCATCTGTTCTGCATGCAGAAAATCCCAGTGCTTCCAAAGATGTTATTTTTGTTTCAAATGATCCCTATAATCAAGGGAACAAAGATCTTCAAAGAGTGGCAAAGAATGATTTCAGGATATATCTGGCAGGGCAAAAAGCCAAGAATACAATTTAAGTTATTAACAGATGCTAAGGAAAGAGGCGGTTTTGCCCTGCCAGACCTGAAATTATATTATGAAGCGTCTTGTCTCCGTTGGTTAAGGGAGTGGATAAAACTAAAAGACAACAAACTATTAGATTTAGAAGGTTTTGATAATAGATTTGGTTGGCACGCCTATTTATGGTTGGAGAAGAAGAAAAGTCACAAGGGTTTTGATAATCATATTTTCAGGAGCTCCATAATAGAAATATGGGATAGGTATAAAAATATACTGGAACCCAAAGTTCCACACTGGTTGTCACCACTAGAGGTAATGAGTGTAAAGAAAATCAATATGAGAGGGAATTGGATTACCTATGGAGAGTTAGTAATTAAAGAGGGGGGGAAATGGAAAATGAAGCCATATGAACAAGTTAAAGATCATGTCTATGATTGGTTGCATTATCTTCAGGTAAATGAAATGTTTAAAAAGGACCTTAAAGAGAGGGGATATATAGAGAAAGAATCGAAATTTCAAACAGAGATAATTGACAATGATGTTAAGACAATGTCAAAAATGTACAAAATACTTTTGGAATGGCAAACGAAAGATGAGGAGATAAAGTCGGTTATGATACATTGGGCCAGAGATTTTGGTTATAATATACAGTTGGCTGATTGGGAAAAAGTATGGAATGAAAATATGAAATTTACTGCATGTATGGCGTTAAAGGAGAATATTATGAAAATGGTATACAGATAGTATATTACACCCGTAAAGTTAGCAAAAATGTTCAAAACATGTAACAAGTGTTGGAAATGTAAAGAAAAAGAAGGATCATTTTTTCATATGTGGTGGGAATGTAAGAGGGTAAAGGGTTTCTGGGAAATGATATATAATGAGTTGAAAAAGATGTTTAAATACACGTTTGTAAAAAAACCAGAAGCCTTTTTGTTAGGAATAACAGGAAGAGAGATAAATAGAAGTGATCACAAACTTTTTCAGTATGCAGTAACAGCGGCAAGAATATTAATGGCCCAAAAATGGAAACAAGAGGAACTACCGACCTTGAATGAGTGGAGAATGAAACTTATGGATTATGCAGAATTGGATAAAATGACTGGAAAAATCAGATATCAGAAAGATCACAAATTCATCGAGGACTGGGGAAAGTTCACGGATTATCTGAAAACTATCTGTGATGAACAGACAACGCTAGTGGGTTTTAAGGAGGCTTTGTGATAGTATAAGGTATATTGTAAAAAAGAAATAGAGATGGAAAGATAATATTAAATTGGCAATATCATATAGAAAATGCGTGAAGATAAGAAAAATGGATGATTGAGGGATGTGCTGGTGGAAGTTCAAAAACAGGAAATTTGTAAACATGGTTGCATGGATTTATTTGTAAAGGAAAAGCTTAATAAAAATTTATAAAACAAACAAAAAAAAAGAAAATCCCAGGTTTGAACCCCAGAATCTCTCACTAGGCCTGGGAGAGAATGCTGCCTAAAATTTTGGAGAGCTGCTGCCAGTCAGTGTAGACAGTACTGAGCTAAATCGACCAATAGCGCACGATGTTCCTACCACCTCCAATCTCATTTTCCCAGTCTTGAACCTGGGACCTTCTGCGTGCAAAGCGGATGTTCTACCACTCAGTAAAGCCCCCTCTATTGGCTTAGCTGGGATCAACTACCTTCATCTTTCTACTGCAGTAGAACTATCTACTGCCGTGACCACTCAGCGCTAAACTGCAAATTTTCCCAGGGAAAAGCAGCAACACAAACTAGATAAGCCCTCAGTTTGCTTAATTTTCTCCTCCAATTCCTTTTAGCCTCTTAGAACAGAAACCCCATCATTTTATTTAAAAATGCAACTGGCTAGGAATATATCAAAGCCCACTCTACTCCCCCACCATCACATGGTTGGTACAGGCCTCAGTCAACTTGATCAGAGATCTAGATAAGATCCTGTTTATTCGTACATTGGGGCTTATTCCCAAATGAAGCGTGTACCTGGTTGCAGCTTTGAAAGCCACATAATCCTTCTCCCAAACAGGATGGTTAAGGAAAAATGGCATATTGTGTTTCCCTCCTACCTTTTCGACAGGGGTTCTCTAAGGGAAGCTAAGGCCCTCCAGATGTTCTGCTACTGACCTGTGGCCATTCAGAATGGGAAGGGTGGGAACTCAGTGACAGAGCATCTGTTCTGCATGTTCAACCCTCCAGCATCTCCAGATAGAGGTGGAAAATTCCCTACGGCCTGAAAACCTGGAGAGCAACTGTCAGTTAATATAGACAAAGCTAAGCTAGATACATTAGTGGTCTGACTCAGTAGAAGGTAGCCTTCCTATGTTCATGGACTACAACTCCCATCATCCCTGACCATTGGCCACCCTGGCTGGTGCTGATGGAAGGTGGAGTTGAATAATATCTGGAGTGCACCAGGCTGGGGAAGACTGCATCAGATGATTCAATGATTAAAACACAGGGCATGACCTGTTAAAGTACACCTTTGTCATTCCATCAGTTGCAACTTTCTTACAGAGGGCAATCTTTTAGTATGCAATACTTACGCTGTTTTAATGCAGAGCTGTGGTGCTTTATCAAGTTTAGAGATATAAAATTTTGGATTACACATGATCCCTTTGACAGGTAAGAGCATTCAGTGTGCTTTCAGTTCTGTCTACTATCTGATCGTCGGTCCATCTACTTTTTTTTTTTAAGCAAGAGGCAGTGCATGTGTGTGTGTGTGTGTGTGTGTGTGTGTATCAACATAATTGTCTTTGGTCGGGGAGTAAGGTATTTATGGGAATTGGTTTTAGACTATGGCCCACTATCCTGATTGAAGATGCAGATGAATGAGATTATGAGTCGGGTTAGAGTTTAATCAAGGGCCTGGGAGAGGGAGAGGGTAATCTGCTTGGCCAAAGATTTCCTACAATTCCACAAGTTTCTGGCTTTGCTGGTTATCGGCTTCCTTCTTAGCTGTACAACATTGCGGGTGGACGCGCTCTCTCTGGCGAATGCATGAAGATGAAAGGTCCAATAAAGTATTTACTCTGCCTGCGTTCAGCAGGGATGGGGGAGAAAAACAGTGGAAGAACACCAGCAGGAAAACTAGACCGGATGACGAGTGCTTGATAATGAGCGCAACACAAGAAATTGTTTTTTAAAATACAAAGCAATATAGAAACAAGAGGTGGCTGATTTGGTTATGCTCTGAGAACTGTTTGGGGGGGGGCATGGAGAGATAAGGGGTCTGAGCTTGGGGAGGGAGCCAGCAGGTTGTCACCCAGTTGGTCCATGCCAGCCCAACCCACAGTCCTGCTACCATCTCCCAATGTTCTTCAGCTGTCCCCAGATGTTGGACTATAATCATCCCTGACCACTGGCTATGCAGTCTGAGGCTGCTGAGAGTAGCTTCCAGACAACCTGGGAGGTTGCGGACACTCTTTCCTTGGAGGCTTTTAAGCAGAGGTGGGATGGCCATCTGCCATGGATGCTTGAGGCTCTGGCTCCACATACTGTTTCCACCTTACCAGTACCAATGGGCATCAGCCAGGTGTGAACAGTGGATTCCTCCCACCTTTCTCTTTTGTTCAAAATCTTATAGAAAGCTGTGAGCAATTCTGCAGAAAGGAAGCCCTGCGGTGGGATGGAGGGTTTCTCCCATGCTTGAACAATCATCAGGTTGTGGGGGCAGATTTGTGGTGGCAGTGGAGTATGCATGTCTAAAAACATAGGTGCCTGCTTGTGGATCTGAGCCTCCCCTTTCCTGCCTTGGCACCTTTTACTCAGCCTTTGCCCCTGATTTTTTTTTGCAGTGGCCCAAAGTCAGATAAAGTTGGTATCTGTGTGGATCTGAATTTATTTTATATATATGTTGTTGTGGTTAAACTGTTTACAATTGGTTTTAATTGGTTTTTTTATATATGCAAATGTTTAAACCGTTTTCACACATGCAGGTTTTTCTATATATGTTTTTATTGTAGTGCAAATTGCTTTGGGGTGCCTCGTGGGAAGCCATTCATAGATGAAATATACCGCAGTACATATTTTGGAAAGTTGTTTGTTGCTATGCAACAAAGCCATTATAAAATATAAACCAAATAAAACAGAATAAAATACATTCCAAAATTAAAACAGTTATTAAAACCAGACATTATGTCAGATAAGAGTTTGCTCCCATGAAGAATTTAACTTCTCATCCCCCAAACTTTACTCCTTAAAATCGTTGCTCCAAAGGCAAAACAAGCCAATTTGTCAGAGACTGTGCACTTGGACACTTTTTAAGACAAATGATGCTTTCTGATATCAAGGAGCAGGTTTCTCTCTATGTTTGGATACATTTGCACACCACTGTGAATCAAGATGAAGAACTGAACCTTTCAAAACTGCTCTGATTTTAACCACTGATTTCAAAACTGGAGTGGTTTTTTTTAGTGTACTATTTCCGAGCAATGCTGGGTACAAGCTTGCTAGATGATAACAGCAGTAGTGATACAGCCCCCCCCGCTCCAAAAAACCCCCCAAACACTTTTCATAACTATGTTGGAGGGAAGCAGTGGGAAATTCCAAGTTAGAAGAGGGAGTCACAATTCCCAGGAAATTTCACTGGCAAAAAACGTAAGCAAAAAACCAAACAAAAACCACTTATAAAGAAATTAGACACAACTCAGATACTGAAGGTTCCCAGTGCACAAGTCATTGCATTTTTCTGGAGCTCATTCAGCAGGAAGACATTACCATGTTGGTCAGCAAATTCCAGGCGGTATATTTTTCAACAGGATGTGGAGAAGACAAAATACAACAGATGCTACCGGGGGGATGGGGGTGGGGAGTCCTTACTTTTGGATTAAGACCTAAAACCTCAGAACTAATATTTTACACACAGAGAGAGACACAGAGGAATAAAATTTCATCATGGCCGCTGTGCTTGTTTGGTTTTTTTGAGATGAGTATATAGAAGGGTTCTTTTGCAATTTATTTGCTGTGGTTCCCAGAAGTGATGTGAAGCACCACTTGAAGGTCATCTCTCTACTGGCTTAATGGTGTGTGTGTGTGTGTGTGTGTGTGTGTGTGTGTGGACTAGACATCTATACCTATCAGGAGTATCTATTGTCTTCTTATGGTTGCTGGTGATGCTGAAATCCTCCTCCTCATCTATTAAAGTTGTAAGTTCTTTGTAAAGCCATTGGATGAGCACAAGCATCAGTTTAAAGCAGTCCTATTTGCATGGGCATCAACTCTAGAATACTGAGGGACCGACTTCTTTGTGGAAGGGTACAAAAATGCAAGGGGGGAGAGAGAGAGAGAGAGAGAGAGAGAGAGAGGTGCAGCAGCACATAGCACAATACCTACCGTATTTTTCGCCCTATAGGACGCACTTTTTCCCCTCCAAAAATGAAGGGGAAATGTGTGTGCGTCCTATGGGGCGAATGCAGGCTTTCACTGAAGCCTGGAGAGTGAGAGGGGTCAGTGGGCACCGACCCCTCTCGCTCTCCAGGCTTCGCGGACCTCTCCACAAGCAGCGGGAGCACTCCCGCTGCTTGCGGAGAGTTGCCAGCATGCCGAAGCCTGTGCGCGCTGAGATCAGCGCGTCCAGGCTTCGCGGACCTCTCCGCAAGCAGCGGGAGCCAGCGCTGGGCTCCCACGGCTTGCAGAGAGCTGCCTGTTTGGGGGCTGGGGTCAGGGGAAGCTCGGGCCTCCCCCGCCCCAGCCCCATGCCTGGGGGGGAAATAATTCCCCCCCCTTTATTTCCCCCCAAAAAACTAGGTGCGCCTTATGGGACGGTGCGTCCTATAGGGCGAAAAATACGGTAATTTATTAGGATCAGCATGACTGGCTGTAGTCCTGTGCTGTTTCCTCTGCTTCCCTTAAACTCAGTGTTGCTTACTTCTGACTGTAGACTGCAAAGCTTCAACTTGTGAAGCACAAACATGTCATACTTTATTGAACAGAAGATTTCCAGACAGCTGAAATTCAGCCTGAAAACTTTCAACAGGAACTGCAAACCATTTTGCGGAGATTTCTTCGTACAAAGTTTATTGCTGCTTTAAAGTCTTTCAGAATTATTCAACTTGTTGTTTTGAACTGTTTTTCTTCCACCTATAATTTTATCCGCCCACCAGCACCCACCTCTTTGTAAACCGCTTTGAGGTTTCTTTTACAGTCAAATAGTAAAAGGTAAAGGTACCCCTGCCCGTACGGGCCAGTCGTGTCCGACTCTAGGGTTGTGCGCCCATCTCACTTAAGAGGCCGGGGGCCAGTGCTGTCCAGAGACACTTCCGGGTCACGTGGCCAGCGTGACGAAGCTGCTCTGGCGAGCCAGCACAGCACAGCACACGGAAACGCCGTTTACCTTCCCGCTATAAAGCAGTACCTATTTATCTATTTGCACTTAGGGGTGCTTTCGAACTGCTAGGTGGGCAGGAGCTGGGACCGAAAGACGGGAGCTCACCCTGCCGCGGGGATTCGAACCGCCGACCATGCGATCGGCAAGCCCTAGGCGCTGAGGTTTTACCCACAGCGCCACCCACGTCCCTTACAGTCAAATAGTGGTGTATAAAAAGGTAAAGGGACCCCTGACCATTAGGTCCAGTCGTGGCCGACTCTGGGGTTGCAGCGCTCATCTCGCTCTATAGGCCAAGGGAGCCAGCGTACAGCTTCCGGGTCATGTGGCCAGCATGACTAAGCCGCTTCTGGCGAACCAGAGCAGCGCACGGAAACGCCGTTTACCTTTCCGCTGGAGCAGTACCTATTTATCTACTTGCACTTTGATGTGCTTTTGAACTGCTAGGTGGGCAGAAGCTGGGACCGAGCAAGGGGAGCTCACCCCGTCAAGGGGATTCCAACCGCCGACCTTCTGATCGGCAAGTCCTAGGCTCTGTGGTTTAACCCACAGCGCCACCCGCGTCCCAAATAAATAAATAAATAAATAAATAAATAAAGTTCCTCTGCATCCAACCAATCTATGACAGCAATGGATGTGAATTTTATCTTTGTACGGTAAGCTGGTTTCTACGACACATGCCCACCCGCTTCTCTCTCTCTCTCTCCTCCATCCAGGCAACCAAGAGACATTATCAGAGTTCTAAGACATGCCCCTGCCAGATGAAAACACTCATGACGAGTGTGAACAGGGTGGGTGGCCTGGAATGGGTCCAAAAGACCAGCTAGAGAAGGGGCCGGGCTTCCCCATCTATGCCATTCTGCTGCCCAAGACTCAGGAGTCAACACTTTCCAGGTATAGGTATCTGCGCTGCTTGCCAGGTAAGTGTGCATAGCAGGGGCAGGAGAATACATGGCTCCGCATAACTTGTTGCAATTTCCATCAGCTACAAACAGTTATCAGGGATGATGGGAGACATAGGTTGTCTATACAACATGATACACATGAAGCACACTTCACCCCACCACCCCAAAAAAAAGGATCATGGGAAATGTAGTTTTCTTAAGGCTATTGGGCATTGTAGCTCTCTGAAGGCTAAACTACAGCTCCCAGGCTTCTTGGGAGAGGGAATGTGCTGTAAATGAATGGTGTGCATGCAGCCATAGTCTAGCAGGATTTGAGGGCCATAGGTTCCTCACCCCTAGTTCGTTGTGTGGGATTGCAGCTGAGTATCATTCACTGAGCTGTGCAGCTCTGCAAATGAGCTTACAAGCTCTGAAGGGAACAGGAATAAGAAAACAGGGACTGCAGGCAGAAGCCTCTAAGATTTGCCCAGCTGTTTAACCCTAAGCTCCACAGATCCTCTTAGTGCTGCCATCTGGAATGAGAGCCTAGGCCAGCAAGTTCGCCAAGCCGAGTCCCCGCAGATGTTTTGGACTACAGCCGCCATCAGCTGATGGGAGTGAGTGCTGGCTAGGGCTGATGGGAGTTGTAGTCCAAAGCATCTGGAGGTCCCCAGGTTGGCAAAGGCCGGCCTGGGAAATTATCGCCCCATAGTCATGGCTCCAGACCTGTGTTGCACATTTCTCCAATAGGATGGGCAGGCTCCAGCAGCACCGAGTTGCACCCAGCATTGGGGGGGGGGGAATGCTACGTGTGCATAGCCAACCCAACTTTGTCCGCCATCCCACACCCACCCATCGCCAGCCAACCTATCTTTGTGAAAGTGACATGCGGGGTGAAGATGCTTTGCCCCATGTTTCCCTGGCAAAGCTTGCCAATGCAACTTCTGGAAAGGCGCTCTGGCAATCAGTAAAAAGGGACACGAGGGGCGAAGATGCCACGCTAAATCCTATCCCATTCTTATTCCTTTATCTATGGAAGAATAGAAAAGAGTCTTTTTAAATGCACACTTTGACCAACAGAACCTAGAGAGCGGCTCACACACTTGTGACATTGTCATTAGGACTCCCACCTGCAAAAATGATTGGTCTACCATTTCTGGCTCACCCCACCCCACCCACGGGTGAAACCTACTGCCACCAAACCAGGTCTGCCAAAGAAACATAGGGCAGTACACAACTCAGTGTTACTCAGAGGGGATCTGTTGAAACGAATGGACCTAACTTAGTCCTGTTCATTCATTTCAATGGGTCTGAAACTCAGCTGAGTTGGGAGAGGTTTCTGAGTTCGTCTGGTTCAGTTCCTTGCTCTGGACAAGAACTGCAACGCAGGATACAACAAGGGCACCCCTGACAAATGGCCGTCCAGATTCTGCTTAAAAAGCCCCTCTGGTGAAGGAGTGCCCACCACATTGCAAAGCACTAAGCCCTACCATGAGGAAGTTTATTCTAACAATTAGCCCACGGACACTCATTTGGACAAAGGGGGGCAGTGCTCCACCAGCCTCAGTCTGCCCCTACCTCTTCCCTTGCACCCAGTCCTAGCGGGGCGAAGGCACTGGCTCTCAACTTCTTCCACCTTAGTTTCAGCGTTGCCCTTGGAGAACTCGGCAGGGGGGAGGAGGAGGATAGGGACAAACTGTGGCCCTTGATGTTCAGCCCCAGACAGAGTAGCCAATGGTCAGGGGCGATGAGAGCTGTCATCCTGGCCACAGGATCTCCATCTCCGGTTGCTTCCATAGAGCCTGTTTAGTGAGCATTCGCCCTGATTCCATTGCAGGGAGATTGGAGGATGTTGGTTGTGTATTGAAATCCCTCCTTCCTTGGAGGTTTTCATGAATGCTTCAGTCGACATTTCTGCATTGCAGGTGGTTGGACTAGATGACCCTCGGGATCCCTTCCAACTCTACACAGTTCTATGATTCTATGAAATGAGCATCCATCTACTACAGGGAGGTTAGACGAGGATGCATCACTGCAAGGGCGTCCCAGGCTTCCCAGCAGCCGCTTTCCTTATCTCCACTCAGGCATAAAAATAAAACAAAATCGGATGTTTTCGAGAAACGGGTTTGTTGCGCAAGATCTCCCCATCAGGATGCAATTGTGCAACCGGAATTTGCCATGTAAGATTGCAGCCCGCCCGAAAGCAGCGAAGCAGCTGCCCCCCGATTTCAAGACTGTGTGCTTATCGGTCTTATGGATCGCCCTTTCTTGTGTCGGCAACAGGCGTCGCTTCACTTAGCATTTACAATGTTGGCTTGGCTTCCCGCCGCCGCCTCTCCCAACTCCTTGCCCCTTCTGCCAAGTCCTGCTCGGACGGCGTCCCACCCGCAGGAGTTTCCCAGCCCGGCTCCCAGTCCCTCTTCCGCCTCGGCCACTTACCCGTCTGGCCGCTGGCGAGATCCAGGTGCTGGAGCAGCTGGAGGAGCCCGAGCGCGCGCAGCGCCGGGCGCATCGTCGAAACGGAGCGGCGCCCAGGATGCGCGCGAGCTCAGCCCGCCGCTCGTTCCACACCCGGCGCCTCCACCAGCGTCGCGGCATTCCCGAGCCCCACAGTCCCCGCCTCCCGATTGGCTGCGGGCGCCGAGCCCGGCCAGGGCTACTGGCCCCGCGGAAGAGCCAATCACCGAGCAGGGACTCCCCCAGCCCAGCCCCCCCCCCCGGCAAGATCTATCTGGCGGGCTGTGCCCACCAGCAGGCAGGGAAATCGCGTGTGGGAGGCTGGGGAGGGGGATTACCGCCCCTCCTCTCACTGACATATATAGCACCGTGGGGGGGGGGGGAGTGCAAAGAGAGGGAGGCTGGGCGGTTTGCACATCTGTTGTGTCTGCGTCCAAAAGTCTCAGCACCTCCCCTTCTATAGGTATTCAGAATCTATCTGCTCACCATGAACTCAGTGGCAGCAGGATTCAAATTTGCTTCCACACTACGAGTGGTAGCATCAATATTACTGTCAGTGTTACCAGTACTGCCAGGTACCGGTGCTATTTTTTACCTATACAGTGGTACCTCAGGTTAAGTACTTAATTCGTTCCGGAGGTCCGTACTTAACCTGAAACTGTTCTTAACCTGAAACACCACTTTAGCTAATGGGGCCTCCTGCTGCCGCTGCACTGCCGGAGCCCGATTTCTGTTCTCATCCTGAAGCAAAATTCTTAACCTGAAACACTATTTCAGGGTTAACGGAGTCTGTAACCTGAAGGGTATGTAACCCGAAGCGTATGTAACCCGAGGTACCACTGTACTTTGTTTACCTGCCAGGTACCAGTACTATAGGGACATGGGTGGCGGTGTGGGTTAAACCACAGAGCCTAGGACTTGTCGATCAGTTCGGCGGTTCGAATCCCCACGACGGGGTGAGCTCCGTTGCTCGGTCCCTGCTCCTGCGAACCTAGCAGTTCGAAAGCACGTCAAAGTGCAAGTAGATAAATAGGTACCGCTCCGGCGGGAAGGTAAACGGCATTTCCGTGCGCTGCTCTGGTTCGCCAGAAGCAGCTTAGTTATGTTGGCCACATGACCCAGAAGCTGTACGCCAGCTCCCTTGGCCAATAAAGCGAGATGAGCGCCGCAACCCCAGAGTCGGCCACAACTGGACCGGACTGGTCAGGGGTCCCTTTACCCTTTACCTACCAGTACTATTGCCTGTGGTGCTACTACTGGTGCCGCTAGTATACTTAGGTAACTTTTGAGTCCCGCTTTTGAGTGTATGGGGATGGCCGGTTCTTTAAAACAGGGGTAGCCAGTGCAGAAACCTCCAGATGTCATGCTGGGCTAGAGAAAAATAATGAAGGGGGGGCAGGACAGGTGCATATCAGCTGGTGCATATTTTTTCGCCCCTGAATAGGGCTTCTTGAGAAACTGGTTTCACTCTGAAAATAAAAACTCCTTGCAGTTTGATCCAGTCCAACCCCTGCAATGCAGGAATCTTTTTGCCCAACGTGGGGCTTGAACTCAAGACCCTGAGACTAAGAATCACGTGCTCCACCAATTGAGCTATCTTGCAGCTAGCATGTTGAGGACAAGCACAAACTATTTTGGATTAAGAAAAACTGCATTTCAATGCTATAACTGGGTTAGCGTATGTACAGCCATTGCCTGATTTTAGCATCCTTCTGCTTCTCCTGGAACCAAAGCAACAGAAAGGGTTGCAAACAGAATGGAAAATAAAATATCTGGTCTTCTCTGTCTCTCACTGTAAAACTGGGAGCTGCTTCCTGAAACTGCTTTTATTTAATGTCTAATACTTGGCAGTGCCTACTTTCAAAACTTGGCATTCCCTCTTTTTCAGTAAACAGATGTCGGTCCTGACAACCAACACGCCAGGTGGCATTTGGCGCCATCAAGTGGTCATGACATTTGTCCTGCTAAAAGTCCCTTAGAACGAAATAACTTGCTTTGCCTGTGCAGAGTAGCAACAATTTGTGGGCCACCTTGTAAAGAAATAATGGGTTGCAGGGCAAAGGCCAGCTTGCATATTGAACATTTACTTGAGCAGCATTTAATTGCATATTGAGGAGTAGATGTGCAGAGCTCCTTTATGTGAGGTGGGATCGTGAGTGGCCCAGGATCCCAACTCGCCCCCCCCCCCCCGTGTAGATTCCCCTCCATATGATCCCCAAACATACAACCGGGGAGGCATAGCTGACCTGTTGGGGCTACACAGTGTGATCCCTCACATGCACTTTCAGTGTCTGAGAGGGAGGGCCAAATTGACCTCTCACCACTAGCCAGTAGTGGCTAGTACTCATGGGAATGGTAGGGTTTAAGGTGTGGAGACCAACAATAGGCAGTGCCACCACTAACCAGACCCAGACCCAATGGCAGGCAGAGCCAACTAATTCTGGTTCTGTTCTCCTCCCTCCTTGCTGAAATCTACAAGGGCAACACTGAGACTGAGAGGGAGGAAGCCAACAGCTAATACAAACCCCTGGACTTGCTGCAAGTAGGAAGGGAGACAGATGTGGGCTGGCTAAGGGCAGACTGAGGTTGGTGGGTCAGGGCGCATTCACACTAATGGACCAGCCTCCCCTGGTGTTAATTCCCAAACTGTGGTCTGTGGACAAGCTTTATTAAGCTATTTTACGGTGTGTCTGCAAAAACGCAATTAAAAATCATACAGCAACTACCACAGTGCGCTGCAATTGCCGCAACAGGCAGAAAAAAATCATTATGTGGTCTGCCAAGACCCTCAGCAACTTTTGAGTGGGCAGTGGGGAGAAGAGTTTCACAACCACCAGTTTAGCCTTGCAAATGGGTGTTTTTTAAAATACGATTTCTTACCTGCCCTTCACCATAAACACCCAGGGCAGGTTACCATGTAATATATAGTTATGAAAACAAATGCACAGTTACAACTCTACAAAACAAGTTAAGCTCTTCCAGCCAGAACAGAACAGTATAGATTCAGCAAAAGAGGTGGGTCCCACAAAGCAAAACAAAAGCTGTCAAATTGCATGTTGATTAATCCATTAATCTCTCCATTACATTTGCTTATGGGTAAAAAGCAAGATTGATACAGGATTGTTCTGATGTCTTTGCCATCCTGAGCAACATCTTAAAGGCGCCATTCCCTTTGATTCGAAAGAAAAGATGCTATGTGATTTATTATTTTGCCCCACTTTTTAAAAACATGAATAATAGCAGTAATCATAAAACAAATTATCAAAGGCAGGATAAAACAAAAATAAAAAAACCTGCTTAAACAGCCCAGCATAGCAAATAGTAGAAGCTAAAAGAAACCCAAGGCTTGGTGAAACAGAAGTTTTGAGTTTGTGTCTAATGCAGAAATGAGAAACCTGTGGTCTCTCCAGATGTTATTGGACTATGACTCCCACCATCCCTTCCCATTAGCCATACTGGCTGGGGCTGATGGGAACGAGGAGTCCAACATCAGGAGGGCCAGAGTTTCCCCACCCCTGGTCTAAATATTAGAAGTGGTCCTAAAGATCTCAAAGTGGAAGAAGTTGCTTTGGAACACTGCATTGGCTGAAACTATAGTATTTAACTGAATGGTGCTTCGAGATGTACTGGGTTGTATGTAATTAAATGAAAAGATTTACCAACTTTATAAAGAATACATCTATGGCCTATGGAAGATACAATAAATCTTCTGTGCCTTCACAACACCGAAATGCAGACGCTGTATATAGTATCACATCCATGTCTGCACCTCAGAGTCATGAAGTCTCATGCAATTGTACTGTTATTATTGCATTGTTGTGCGCAATTCCAGTCTCTGAGCCAAAGACTCCAGTGGTTCATGTGCTTATTTGTTTATTTACTATATTTGTATACAGCCTGAAGATCATAGGTCAGCTCACAACAGAAAAATGCAAAACAAGAACATAAAATACACAAAACAAAAACACCCCCCCAACACATTTAAAAGGCCATAGAATGTTAATTAGCCAAAGACCTGATTATAGAGAAACGTTTTCGCCTGGCACCTAAAGATATGTAATAAAGGCACTGCGGAGAGCACTCCACAAATGGGGAGCCACTGCAGAAAAGGTCCATTCTCATGTTGCCACCTTCTGGACGTCTCATGGAAGAAGGACATGAAGGGCCTCAGATGATTATCACAGGGTTTGTTTGGGAAAAGGTGTCCTTGAGGTATTGTTGTCCTGAGCAAAGGAACTGGTTTGGCTGGTTTCCTCTTATAAATCCTACCCAACATATACAGGATCACAGGTTTCAAAGGGACCCATGGGTATCATCTAGACCCCCCCAAAAAATAAGGTAAAACAGAAATAAGGTAAAATAAGGTAAAACAAAATAAGGTAAAACAGGAAGGGACCCTGTCCTCAGTGGGAAATCTGCACAGGTGGCGCTCTCATTATAAAAATACTCTAAAACTTAAGAAATCCCTCTATAGAAAGGAACAGTGGGAGGCACTCGACAAGGCGATCAAATTGCGGGACGACAAAAAGTTCTGGGAAATACGAATATTTATTTAGTTACCTTGACTTCATTCACTCTTTTGCATCTTTTGATTTGCCTGGAGTTCTATTATCCAGTTGCTTTTTTGCAACTCACTTCTACTCAAGAGTAGACCCCACTGAAATTAATGAACCCAAATTAGTCATGCCCATCCATTTCAATGGGCCAACTCTTGACTAATTTTGGGTAGCATTCTATGCCTTTTTAAATGTCTTCCTGGAAGAGGGGTTTATTGGTTTGTTCTTGTTCTTATTTATGTATTTTGTGTTCTCGTTTTGCATTTTTATGCTGTGAATCACCTTGTGATCTTCAGATGAAGGGCAGTATACAAGTATAACAAAAAAATGAAAATGAAAATAATCATCCTTCCCATTGCTGAAAAGCGGCTGCAGCCCTAAACCCTCTGCAAGGTCTACTTCCTAAAGTTCTAGTTACAGGTAGGTAGCTGTGTTGGTCTGCCGTAGTAAAAAAAATAAATTAAAAAATCCTTCCAGTAGCACCTTAGAGACCAACTAAGTTTGTTATTTCCTGCCAACCTAGCAGTTCGAAAGCACGTCAAAGTGCAAATAGATAAATAGGTACTGCTCTGGTGGGAAGGTAAACAGTGTTTCCGTGCGCTGCTCTGGTTCGCCAGAAGCAGCTTAGTCATGACCTGGAAGCTGTACGCCGGCTCCCTCGGCCAATAAAGCAAGATGAGTGCCGCAACCCCAGAGTTGGTCACGACTGGACCTAATGGTTAAGTTTGTTATTAGTATGAGCTTTCGTGTGCATGCACACTTCTTCAGATTCCTGAAGTTGTTGTGCTTTTTTGGGGAGATCATGGCCCATTTAAAATGATGGGCATGACTAATTTGGGTTCATGAATTTCAACTCTTGAGTAGAAGTGAGTTGCAAAAAAAGGGAACATCACAGGGGGGCAGGCTTTTGCTGGGGAGGGGCAGAACCTCAGTTAATTTAGTACTGTACTTTCAATGCTTTTCAATAATTTTTGTGGATGGGAGGTGGGGCAGCTACGCCCTATGTATGTTTATCAGGGAGTAAGAGACCGTTGGGCATCTGACAGCGGCCTTAACGAGGTAAGAAATACATGCAGGCAGTGAGGTGTCAGGAGTTTTGCGTGTTACTTTTTACGCGCTGCTTTGGACGAAGAATAATGAATAATGGCAAAAGCAACGATACTATTCTGGCGGCCCCGTTGCGGCTGGTGCAGCTGAGAAGCGACTACCGGCTCCTGACCATCCGCCGCCTCGCACCGACCAATTTCCCCAAGGGTTGCAAGCCGAGCCCCACCCGCCTCCGCCCACCTCCCCCAAAAAGTTAAATCCGAGCTCCCCCACATTACGGCCGTGGGGAGCAAAAGCACTAATTGCTCGCGGCCCCTTTAAGGCAGGAGGCAGCCGGAAGTGCTGGCGGCCGAGTCGTGGAGACTCCTGCGCATGCTCGCTCCTTCCTTCGACTCACCCTCCCCCCCCCACTGCTTAACAGCCCCGGACTCGGCCGCTCGGAGACGGTAAGGGGGGGAGGGAGCAGAGGGCGACGTTGCTGCCGCCACCGCCGCGCTACGGGAGCCGGGAGGGACCAGGACGGGACGCAGAGTGCGTAGGGACGAGGGAGGGGGGCTGCGCCTAGAGTTGCGCACGGCCACCGCCGCCGTACGTGCCGCCGCCGGGAGAGCGGACGTCGCCGCGCCACTGCGGGAGGAGGGGAGGGGGGAAGGAGGGAGAGAGGGAGGGGGGAAGGAGGAGGAGGCTGCTGGCGCGTCGTCCGCTGGCCTGGAGCGAGAGGGAGGTGGTGGTAGTGGGCGTGGCCGTGGAGAGGCCACACCTCTCCTCCGGGGATCCCCGCCCACTTTCTTTCCCCATCTTGAGGGCCTGTGAGGGGGCTTCGAGGGCAGGGAAAATGGGCGCGGAGCGGAAGCCGCGCTCTAGGGTTTCCCTCAGGCACTTTGGGGGCAGGGGTTGGGGTTTTTAAAATAGTAATAATAATAATAATGACGCCGACGACGACAATAATACTGAACTGAGATGCTCTGGTCAGAGGCGAAGTGACCAATGGTGGGAAAAGGATCACTTCAGCTGCTGAAATTGCCACCTTTTTCTTAAAAAATAAAATTTTAAAAATTGTTTTCCTGAACTGGACAGCAGTGCCTTTTAGCAGAGTCAATATATTACTGATATAGCTGCACGTTTGTTTATTTATTTGTTTTGAGGGAGAAGCTTCATGTCCTGAGGCTCTTAATAAAGAAATAATGTGTCCCTCAAGAAACTGAAACCCTCTAAAAAGGTGAGGAATGCCAGACATGGATGGAATTAAGCATTTAAATAAAAACATTATAAAGCCCCTCAAAGTTAATAGAATAAAGTTCTGGAAAAGCCTTCTAGCGCTGGGTTTATTATTTATTTATTTATTTCAGTTGTAGCAAAGAGCAGCATAAAACAACTGTCCTTCCAAGTATATAACGGAAATACCTCTGCAAATCATAAACGATATATGAAACTTGCTCCCACAGAATGTGGTGGCAGCCCCTAACTTAACTTCAAAACATGGTGCTTGGGTAGTTTGTGTTCAAGAGGAAATTATGGGTTCAAACACATCATTGGAGAAGTATCCCCTTGCTTTAGGTCCTATTCCTTAAATAGTTTTGATGTAATAAGATCTGCGGGGTGGGTGTGTAGGCAAGAAATGGCTTTCATTTGTAAAAGATAAATAATGATTAAAGGGTAGTTGTGATTCCTGGATTAGATATCAATAAAAACCATAAAATGTGCAATCTTTTTTTTTATGCCAATGACGTAGCGATGCCAATGGGTACAAAATTATTCCTCCGATGACCCCGATGTAGACTGCAGTTCTGGTGAATGTGCAATTTATCTCAAAGATATATGCCAGCTGGAATCCCAATCCTTTAAAAGCCTGTTTCCCGGTACCCAGAGTGTTTGTCTCATCATTTCATTATGGCTTCAATTTATGGGCTATATGATTATGGAAATTTGGTGGTGGAAGAAAGCAGGGTTTTTTTCACCTGAAGAAGAGAGGATTGTGAAAGAGCAAACATTAACTGTTAACTGCTTGAAGGAGATGGGAAGGATAAAGGCAGAAATATGATTTCATGGACTATCTCAACATTGAAAGCACACCCTTTACCCATAATAATAAGCAGCTAGGCATTCTGAATTGTCAAACATAATCAATGCCTATGACTCTACTTATCATTATTAATTCGAATCAACCTGAAACTGCAGCTGTGGTCTGCTGTATAATTACCTGGATGTAAACACTATTCAGTAGGACTTCTGAGTCCAGGAAGGCTGCAAGTATTGTGATCACTTCAAATCAGTGAACTTTTCAGTAAATACGCATAGTACCTTTAATAATTTGTTTACTGAACTTGGTTGTCAACAATTAACTTCCAGATCTACTCCTTCATCCCTGTATCTAACAGACAAAAGTGCCTAATTTGTGGACTTCATTTCTACAAGATGGGGTGACCACCACTAGCTCAGATCACTTTAAAATTCATTGAGGATGGGTTTATAGCTGTGAGGCATGATGGCTATATGCAACTTTCGGCTCAATGGTAGTATGTCTCCAAGTTAAAAAGTATGTTGATAGGGAAGCCCAACAGTAGATGCTTGCTGGCTCATATCCCATTTGTGGACTTCCCAGAGGTATCTGACATGGAAATAAGATAACCGACCAAATGGACAGTTTGTCAGACCCCTGAGGGCTATTCCTATGATCATAACGCAAAAAAAGCAAATAAAGAAATTTTGCTTTCTGTGTTTTACCAAGCCAAATGAATAATGGAACAGATACTCTTCTTTCAATAAGAGCCACATAGTAAAATTTCTTAATAGGGAGGAACCATAGCTCAGTGTTAGAACTTTGAAAGTAGAAGGTCCCAGGTTTGGGGCCCTGTCACTTGGTTGAAAATAGCTGGTAGCTGGTGAGGTGGGATGGGGAAGGACCCTCTAGCTAGGACCCTGAATAACCACTGCCAGTCAGAGCAAACACTGTTGAGCTAGATGGACAGCTTTTTAAGAATATATATACACTGTACTTTTAAAGCACATTCAAAACCCATTTTCTGCCTTAAAGAATTTTGGGCATTGTAGTTTGTTAAGGGTTGCAGGGAATTTGTTCCTTTGAGGATTAAACTACAGTGGCCATAATTATTTGATGGGGGAAATGTGCTTTGAATGTGATATCAGTGTATATGGTATGTACTCTGCCTGTGATAATAAACCAAGCTACACAACTCTTTATAGTTATCAGGAACAGTCCCTATTTTTTGTTACTCTGTAAAAAATACTGTGTTTGCGTTTTGTTGATGCCTTCTTAAAATAATGCTCCTAGTGTTGTCTTCTTCAGGGTCTTTAGAACTGTGTGGGGCCATTCTATAAGTGTCCACTCAGAAATAAGTCCCACTCATTTCTGTGAAACTTCCTCTAAAGTGCATGAAAACTAAGGCAACATGTTGAACAAAGCCTGCCATTTCACACATGACAGGCGCTGAAGTACATTTTGCATTGTAATGTTAATATTGTCAGACAACTGCATTTTCATAATGTGAACCATTTGGGGGGGGGGAGCCATGTTGGCTTTTAAATGGATGGAGGGTATGCTGTTCATTGAAAATGAAGTTAATGGAGCATAGTTTTTAGCAACATGGAATGGTGGTGGTGGGCTCCTGCCCAGACAGCCTGCATCTCCTGTCTTCCCATGCCTGACTCATGATCACTATAGCAATAGCCTTTTAACATTTCAAACCTGGTACCTACCTACCTTTCAGCCAAACATGCATTTTATGGAGCAAGCATTTCTTTATTTTGACTATTTAGCTGTACCATAGCAGAGTTGCTGTGCAGCCTGTGACCTGGTAGTGGTCCTGTCCCACTAGCTGAAGACCAATGCTGCAGCATTATTAACATTATTGTTTTAATATTTATTGCTCATTTTTCAGTTTAAGGTTCCAGGGCAGGTTACAGCACAACACAAGTAATGCAACTTAAAACCAAATAAAAATCACAGATGTACACAAAAATCAAACATTATGGGGCTTCAGTTTTGGACACTGATGTTCGCTTTGGCTGAACCCTTTCATGTGATTCAGAGAGGGGACAGAGAGAAAGCACAGGCATATATAATCTCTTGAATCTTGAACCGCTCAATGGAGTATCTGTGTTCCCTATGCTCTCGTTGCCCCATAATATAATTTTGAAGACCTCTGTGGGAGGAATCGTAGGAGTGTTACTTTCTGCCTTTACTCTACGGCACGTGGTATGGCTCACAGCTTGCTATGACTGTTGCTTAATTAAATAAATCTGATAGAGAAATCCTATGCATGTGTACTCAGAAGTGAGTCATGTTGAGTTTAAAGGACTTTACTCCAAAAAATTGTATGTAGGATTGCAGCCCTTAATCAATGAACTGGTTGAATAAATTTGCTAGTTCTGCAGCAAGATAAAAATTTGGTCCTTCCAGAAGAGGATAGGACACCTGCATCTTTTATAGCTGTCTTGCAAGATATACCTGCTGAAATTCATTCTACACAGCTGGCAAAAGTGCAGGCGCCCTGTCTTCTTTTGCATCTGACCATATCCACCAGTTTGAGAGAAAGGGGCATGTCTCTGAATAAGGTGATGAATGCTCTCTGCAGTTTTTAGATGTACTTGTATTAGAAAATATATATAAAAAAGAAAAAAAACTTTGGGTAAGCCTGTGCAGCCAGTAAAGCCTTGGCACTTTCCCCTTCCCAGGACTTCAGTGATCTAAAGATTAACTGAGCACCTCAAATGTGATTTTTATGAGCTGTTGCTACAAGTTGTAGTGCATGTGGTCACTTGTGACATGTTATGGTTGTGCTAGAAAAAATCTCTTTCATAATTTGGCCAGAGATGATAACTTGTTTGTCCTTGCAAAAAAAACCAAAGTCGCCTTCTTATTTCTTGCTACAGCACACTTGTCTTCCATTCTCTTGGACTTCATGTGGGCAAATGGCAAATGCTGAAGTAAGCATCCCTGTAGGGGATGTTGTCGTTGTGCCAACTGAAGGAAATGAAGGGGGAAACCCAGAAGATACCAAAACTCAGGTGATATTACAACTGCAGCCAGTGCCACAAGGGTAAGTTGGCAAGTCATCAGCTAGTTGTGTTTCTGTGCTTCTGTGTAAAATTCAGTCTTGGGTGAAGCATTTAGAATTGTTGAGATGTAAGTCCACAGGGTAGACATAAAGGAAGGCAGTTGTGTGCAAGAGAGAATTTCAACTAAATTTTCTAGATCTCATGCCTCCAAAATAGTTCTGAAAATGCGAGGGCAATACCAGTATGTTGTAAGGATGTGATTTTGAGCTTTCATTTCACAGCTGGGTAGGGGACATGTATTTGCAGCCCCGCCCCAGTCTATGATTTAGGGTCTGAGGTTGGGAAGAGGAAGTTAGTTTATAAACTAATTCCATTTTACTTGACTTGCCAAGAAAGGCCTCGGGTGGTGATCTCAGCATTTGAGCAGGCTGATTATGGAGGCAAGTTTTCCTTCAGATTCTCTGGTTTCAAGCTATGCAAAGCTCTAAAATAATTTCTGTGCTTTACATAATGCGCTTACCAGTGGGTACTTTCACAGCAGGGTTTATCAAGAGAGCTCTGAGACCAGTACGGCTGTAGTGGCCGTGGAAACGCACACCATACACAAGCTTGAAGAAGGCATTGGTAAGTTTCCTCTCTGACAATATGATGCATTGACACCATTTCAACAGAGTTGTCATGGAGCATAATTTGCAGCTTTTGTGTACCAAGGTTCTTCTACTCCCATGGTTGGGTGGATATGAAGGTAGGGCCCCAAGAGTAGTAATAAGAGTGCTATGTTGTCCAAAACCAGTTCAAGCAAGGTCTTATAGAAGCCATGTTGGTTAATGTAGGCAGAGACTCCATTCAGAAGTCATGATAAGTCATGGTTATCCATGATCATGCCATCCCTCCCCCCTTTGCATGTAAGGTGAGGAGAGTAGCCTTTACTTCTAGTTAGCATCAAACCATAGCTCAATGTTTTCTTTGAGTGCAGTACACTCCAGTTTGTGTGACCATAGCTTGGTGCATTTGGTTAAGTGAGCCAAACACTTGCCTCTCCCTTTAAGGAAGGGGCTGTAGCTCAGTGGTAGAGCATGTACTTTGTGTGCAGAAGGTCTCGGGTTCAATCTGCACATCCTCAGGTAAATGTATATCTGATAAGCAAGCTGAGGAAAATGTCTGCTTGAGGTCTTGGAGTGTTGTTGCTGCTCACTGATGAAGCAGTAGTCTGACTTGATACAAGGCAGCAGCATATATTTATATAAATGGCATGTGCTTTCCAGAGGAATTGTCTCTTATTTTCCCCTGCTTCTACCAACAGACCCCAGCACCATCGAAACAAATGAAGAAATTGAGATTGCCTACCCCATCACCTGTGGAGAGAGCAAAGCCATTCTGCTCTGGAAGAAATTTGTTTGCCCAGGAATCAATGTCAAATGTGTCAAGGTAACAGCACAGTAATGCTGTCCTTGCCAGCTCCCCACCCCGACCCCCGTTCTCTGTTGCTTGTTTTTTGACATAACTGTTCTCATTTATTATTTTCTAGTTTCACTGGAATTTCCATAGGAGGATTATTTGAAGTACATGCAGGCCCCACTTTCCAAATGCTCATTATACAGAATTATCCGAATATAAGGAATTAGGACCCAAACCGCACTATACACACTGCAGATTCAGATATCCAAATAGCTGGACCTATGTGTAGTACTGTAAGCAAATAAGCAGCCTTAAGCAAGCTTTCATTATTTTGTGTTTTGCTGGTCTGCGACAGCTGTTTCAACAGAAACCATGAGGGAGGGGAGGGGGAGAGATTGGATAAATAAGAAAGCATTTTGTTTCCTTCCTTGTTTGCCTTTTGTAAGGTTTTGGAGGGTTTTTACAGTTTTTTTTCATAGTTTGGGGGTCAAAATTCTGTGGTCGGGAACACATTAGAAATTTCCCCATTGGAATAAATGAAAATCGCCAACTCGTTATGTGGACACCCACCTAATGTACTATGTTTGGATAGTGGGACTGTGTGTGTGCACATTTCCTAGTGTTAGCACTATCAGTTCAGGAGGCAGAATCTTGCTTGTAGGCTTTCTGGAGGCCACTGTAGGAAAAGGATGCTGGACTAGTTGGACTTCTAATCTGACTCAGCAGGATTCTTGTTATGGAAATCCCACCTGGGGCACATGTAAGGGTTTGGGAGGTTTGAACCATCTTATTCATTAGCCTCTCTTTTGCCTCCAACCTGTTTACGCTGGGCAGTTGGCTTCAGCCAGTAATTGTGTGCCCCAGCTTATAGGGAACTGGCAGGGGCCATCTTGTAGCAGTGTTGGGAAAAGAGAATATGGAATCCTGAAGGTGCTCCATTGGTCACCACGATCCATACATTTTGTGATAAAGCCTTGAAAGACAAATGTGAAAAGTCTGGCATGTAAGTCTGGATGGAGGTAATGGTAAAAGGGGCCCAGTTTCTAATCCAACATTAGAGAAAGCACATCACACCAACTAGTCAGTGGTGGGAAGTAGATTAAAGTGGATGAATAGCTGAGCTGGCCCACTTAGCATGCCTGCCACGTCTGCTGATTCTCTGGTACGCCACAGGGCTGACCAATGGGAACCAGAACACTCAGTCCAATTAATCCAGCGATGGACCCAGTTGCGATTCCAGTGAGACTTGAAATTGCTTCAGTTTGCTGATTCTTCTTTTCCGTTTCCTGTAAGCTAGCCCTGCAGCTTATCAGGGCGGTAGCATAAATGGATCCTGAAGCAATGGCAGGAGGTGCCTATGGAAATGACTTGGAAGGGGAGGCCTCACAACTTCTCTATAACCACACACTTGAGGCAGAATAGGAATGCAGGGTATCTTGACCTCATTCTTGAAGTAGGAGATGCCGTATTTTGACGCGAGTGTTGGGGCTCACAAGTGAGTTGTGCCCTGGCCTAAGGCAATTCATAGTAGTGTCATTGCCACTGTCTTTGTTTCTTGTTGCCTGGCATGTTTTGCTTTGTTTCTGAAGGCAAATAAAAACAGAGGTGATCAGGTGGAAAGAATGACAGAGCACAAGAGTCCTCGTGGGACCAGACCTAAGCCCTGTCTAGCTCAGCATCCTGCTTTCTGCAATGGGCAGCCAGATGCTTCTGGGAAGGCCACAAGCGAAATGCGAGGGCATGATCCCTCCCCACTCTCCTACACTTGTTTCCCAGCAAGTGGGATTCAAATCATTTTCCTCTGATTCTGATTAAGCCTGGTGAACCTGTAATAGCAGTGTTGGAGATGAGATTTTTGCAGATGCTGTTTGTCATGTAGGATGAAGAAAGCGGTATTAAAGATACAGTATCCCTCCTGTTCTCCCTTGTATCTTATGATTGTGCAGAGAAGAGCAGAAAGATGGTCTTGCATAATTTAATATTATATTAGTGTAAGAGAGGGTACCAAGAGAGAATAAAGTATTTTTTTCATGCAATGCAAGTTAAACTGTGGAACTCGCAGGAGGTAGTGATGGCCACCAGCTTGGATGGCTTTGAAAGATGATTGTACAAATTCATGGAGGACCAGGCTATGAATGGCTACTCACCATGATGGCTATGCTCTGCCTCCACAATCAGAGGCAGTATGCTTCCGAATACCAGTTGTTGGGGAGAGTGGTCTCAGATCCTGCTTGTGGGTTTCCCATAGGCATCAGGTTGGCCACCGTAAGAGTAGGATGCTGGACTAGATAGGCCAGTGGCTTGAGATAGGATACTGGGATAAAAGAAGCCCTGTCGGCCCTTTCTTTCTCTAGATAGGAAAACTAAGTTCACTAGTTCCTGGTGTGATTTGATCAATGTCCACCTGTGATTGATGGCAGCTGATGTGCTGACTTGGAAATGGCTTATGAGACAGAGTGTCTCCCATTTACCCTCTTCTTTCTCTTTGTTAGTTCAATGATCAACTTATCAGCCCAAAGCATTTTGTTCATCTGGCTGGCAAATCTACGCTGAAGGACTGGAAGAGAGCCATTCGCCTGGGAGGAATCATGCTGAGGTAATAGCCTTCTGCCACTGTAGCAGCCTTCCACCAAAAGCATAATTTTCTGTGCAGTATTCCTCCCGCCCCCATTTAAGTTCCCATCTTTCATTTGTTGGTTAAAAGTGGTGCTGTGGGTTTGGCATGGTGCACTTTGAGATAACAAATGTTTAAGATAGGATTGAATCCTTTTGGCAATTGCATGTTCCCTCAAAGAACGCCGGAAGAGTGTCCTAGGGCAGAAATATGAACAATAAAAATGGAGGGAGTGGCCAATAATTAGCACTTTTTTTCACAGCATGGGCTGTGTTTGGACATGCAGTCTCTATCAAATGAGCATTTCCTCTGACCATGATACCCTGGACTTGATGTCTACTGAGATTCCAAATACCTTGGCCTCAGTAATGGATAATAATAATAATAATTTATTATTTGTACCCCGCCCATCTGGCTGGGCCTCCCCAGCCACTCTGGGCGGCTTCCAACAAAGATGAAAAATACACTAAAATGTCACATATTAAAAACTTCCCTGAACAGGGCTGCCTTCAGATGTCTTCTGAATGTCAGGTAGTTGTTTATCGCTTTGACATCTGATGGGAGGGCGTTCCACAGGGCGGGCGCCACTACCGAGAAGGCCCTCTGCTTGGTTTCCTGTAACTTGGCCTCTCGCAGTGAGGGAACCGCCAGAAGGCCCTCGGAGCTGGACCTCAGTGTCCGGGCAGAACGATGGGGGAGGAGACGCTCCTTCAGATATACTGGACCGAGGCCGTTTAGGGCCTAATGGAACAAAGAGCAATCGCTCCATGGCAGCTCCCACACACTAGACTAAATCTGGGGTTGATAACAGTGTCTGGATCAGGATATCAAGGGTACTGTTGCTGCCAAGTCCTTCCTACCGACAGCTGACTTGATGGCAGTGTCCCCTGCCACAAAAGGGGGGGGTGTTCATGGAGTTGCCATTCTTTCTCACCAATGCCAGTGGTAATTCTGGGTTGGCTTGCTTTGGTGATGAGTCAGAGAGCAGCTGAGTCCCAGAAACAGTCCTTCCTGGTCTAAATGTGTGTGTGGAGCACATAACCATATTAGAGCTTTACCTTTACCTTTTTATTAGAGCTTTTGCTATGGGGTTGTCCCCACAAAATCTGAATTCTTCAACTTTTATAAATCACAGTTATATACCCTGAAAGGTGGGATAAATATCTATTTGAGAAATAAATACATAAATCTTGCAAATTTGTGATTTGTTTAGTCTGTTTCTTGCAGTTATAAAAGAGGGCAAAGAGCTATGATGGGCACAGAAAGGCCTGCTCAGCTTCCCGATTGGCTTCTGAGATTTTGCCCACAAACTTTTCTAACCTTTCTTTGCTAATTAATTAATTGCATGTATATACCACCTTTCCTTCAAGGACTGCAAGGTACTGTACTTGCTTTTCCACCTCCTCTAGCCCAGGGTCACCCATGACTGAGTGAACCCTGGTCTCTCAGGTCCTAGTCTGATGCTCTAACCAATACACCACATGGGCAAAAATTACACCAGGTAAAATTTACAAGAAAGAAGCATGCTGAGCAATGCATCCAATACCAACTTCTGGCATTGTTCTGTGTGATTGCATAAGTGCCCAGTACCACAGGGCCCTGAGTGCCTCTAAAAATGCACCATGCCAAAAATGCTTCATCTTTTTGCCTCGAGGACTTCAGGCAAGAATCCAAACAGAAGGTTCATTTCCCACGATCTCTTCTTTTCCCCCCATTCTCTTTGCAGAAAGATGATGGATTCTGGGCAAATTGACTTCTACCAGCATGACAAGGTTTGCACAAACACCTGTCGCAGCACCAAGTTTGACCTCCTGATCAGCAGTGCCAGGGCACCGGTGCCAGGGCAGCAAAGCCTGGTACAGACTCCCACCTCCGCTGACGGTAGGGAACAGGTGAACAGGAGTAGAATTCATTCCTGCCATGGGGCACTGCTGTCTACCATTTCCCTTTCATTCTGTCTTCTCTTAATGAGCTAACGCTAAAACAGTTTTCTTTCTACTCCCTTTCCCCATGAGATTTACTTTGCCTGGGAGGGACCCCAGTGACAGAACAGTAAAGTGGGAATAGGGCGAAAGTAGTAGACTTTCTGAATTTCCTATCCTTGGGGAAATCATAATGATTTATCTGTTGAGGACCTACCCCCTGCCTGCTCTACCCACTGCTGGATCTCTCTGTTTTTAATGAATTCTGAACTGTTTTTCTCTTTCTTTGAGAAACACTTGACAAATGAATGGGAATTTCTATGGTTCCAGGAAACAATTTTTAAGTGTATAGACAACTGAGAACCTTCTTCTCAGTGTGCTGAATCCTCCCCCTTATTTTTGGTTCTTAAAAATGTGCAGAATGATGTATTTTACAGCTAAACCATTCAGGCTTTCTTCTGGCAAATTCATACTCTCTGGAGCCTTACCACTGTTCATGCTACAGGTGGCAACAATTGCAGCTTCAAAAAGAAAGGAAGGAAAAAGGGTTGTTTTTTTTTAGAGTGCCACGTACAGTACATGGCATGAGTTCCTTTGTAATACAAATTCTAAGAAAGGGTTTTTTCATTTAATTTGCATTCCTTATTTCATACGAACAAGATTATGATATTTCGCCAACCTTTTAGTCAGCTTTTAGTCATGTTAGTGAGAGAAACTTTTCCATTTTCTCTTTTTTCCTTTTTTTTTTTTGCTGCAGTTAGAAGATTAGCTTCAAAGTCTTTATCTGTGGGTGGAACTGAAGCTTTTAAAAAATGCATTAAATCAATCTGATCCTGATTCAATCCGCAGCTGGTACATTTTATGCACAGTACCTGGGCTTATTCATTTTGCATCAAAAAAGTTTTTTTAAAAAATGTTTTCACCGACGTAGCCCAAATGCTGTGCCAGTACAAGCTAATTTTTTTAAATAAATAAATCATGCAAATTTGCTTGTAATTCCATATATTTGCTTAATTTACTTTGCTTCTCCTAGTTGTAAAAAGGAGCAAATTGCCAAGCAGAGCAGTGAAGCCCTACCCCTGACCACTGGACATCCTGTTTGGATTACCTGCTGGCTTCTGAAATGTCACCGAATGTTGCCCACACACTTACAAGTGCATCGATATGGACTAGAATCTTGCAAGAAAGAAAGAAAGAAAGATTAGATTCTCAGCATGCAGAACAATTTGCCCAATACTAAATCATGCCATTGTGTTGTGCAGTTGCAAAATGGCACATTATTCATGCCCCTGAGTGTATACCAAAAATGTGAATTGTCTTTCACTTCCACCAAATGTGTAAAATAAAATAAGAATAAGCATAATCAGCTGTCCTGTGATTACATTTCAAACATTTAGCTTGTTTTGCCTATGTGGAGTCAAATACCTTGGTTCCTTTTGAAATGTATTTATTTCATTTTGACTTGTAGCTTATCTCATCTCAAAGGCTTGGGATGGGTAAGAAACAGTATGTTAATCATAAAGCCCCAGTTGCCAACCTTTAAACCCATGTCTCTCAAATTCAGACATTACCATAAAACTGTGCCCAAGCCACTTAATATAAGTCTGTAGGCATTACACACACATACACACAAATATTTGACTATTTTTCTTATCATAATCCTCCATTGCTTGATGAGCACATAAAAGTTATTTATGCATTTACCGAATTTGTGTACCATCCTTCATCTGTGGACAGTTCACAACGTAAAAATATAAAATACGTAATAAAAACAAGAACAAAACCAAAACAAACCCATAACATCTCACTCCAGCTGTACCTGAGAATCTACTATTTGTTGAAATTCCTTCTGTTCCCATAGATTTACTTTTTCCTTTACACTTTTTGTTAATTCAGTGCCTTGCTCGTTGATGGTGGTGCAACTGAGATCTTGAGCCTATTGCATTTTGGGACGTTAGAGCACATCATGGTCCCTTTCTTCCATGAATCTGGTTGACCATGGCCTGGGCCAATAAGTGAGCCTTGCCTTCTGTCATCTTTGTCTCATCTCAAGGCCAGAGATAGATGGTTCCTTCTTCCAGTTGGTTAGGGGAAACACATGTAAAATCACACATGCATAGGTCACCTCCTGGACTACTGTATATGTGAAATATTGGCTTGTGCAGCTCAGCCTGTACATGACAGTTATACGCATGTAGGTCACGTGAAAAAATTATGCCCATGCGTAAGAACATCGAAGAGCCTGCAGGCAGAGAGGTGTGCTCAGTGAGCATGGGAATATGATCTGGCTTCCCTCATTACACTGTTGCTTCTGGATAAGTTTGTTTTTTCCCCTTAACCAGCCCATTATGGCTTCCACATGGAAACTCCCCCCCCCAAATTGTTTACCCAAAGTGGACATAGTTTAAAAGATAATTACACCCGCTCAGTATCTGCATGGCTGATGCTTGGAATATACAACAAGGGTATTCTGGTTTTGTCAGCTGCTGTCGTTATTGGTCTTTAAACTGGCCCTTGGTTTTTTACTTGGCTTAGTTCAATCCATGTATTACGAATCAGGGTGGTCGTGTGTGTGTGTGTGTATGTGTAGGGGGAAGCTACAGTGACAGCCTGGGCAGTGAAGCATCTTCAATTGTATCCTCCCTTCTGCAGGAAGCATCACTCAAATTACAGTGTCTGAGGAGAGTGTGGAGGAAGGGATTGAATGGAACCGTGCTCTGACAGCAGCAGTCACCATGGCAACTGAGGAGGGAATCAAGAAGGACCCAGAGGAGATTTCAGGTATGTCTCTGCTGTTTGCCTGAATGGCTTAGCAGCCCACCTGCCTGGCTCCCCCTCCCCACCTTCAGACAGCAAAATGCTGCAAAGAGCTATGTTTGTAATTTTATTTATTTAAAACATATCTCACCTTTTCTCCAGAGAAATCAAGGTGACTAACAAGAAATTTTATAAAACCATAAATTAACAAATTCAAAACCTCTTTTTTACAACTGAACACTAAAACACAAAGTTGATATTAGAGATTTATTTATTTTTTTGCAAGGGGGCAGGACATTTCACCCATGTTTTAAAAATCGAACTTGCATGTAAAACTCCATACTTCAAAACCCATGCGGCTCCCCCCCCCATATTCAACATTTGAATTTCCAAAATTCTGATTTGAATATTGAGATGTTAAGTGAGTTTTTTGCAGGTGGGGTCTGATGGATAGGATGGTGAGCTGTGTGAGATCATTTTATAGTAAACATGGAGAGGGGGGTTTTTTGGAAGGGAAGAAGTGGGGTTAGCATTTTCATGGCCGTAGATCAGGGATGGAGAACCCACGGCCCTCCAGATGGTCCTGGATTCCAGCCCCAGCCAATGTGGCCAGTGGCCAAGCATGATGGGAATTGTAGTCCAGGAACATCTGGAAGGCCAAAGATTCCCCAAACCTGTTGTAGATGGCGACACATCAGCTGTCAGCTAGAGGCGGCTATTTGGACACTACAGTGGTACCTCAGGTTACATACGCTTCAGATTACATACGCTTCAGGTTACAGACTCCGCTAATCCAGAAATATTACCTCAGGTTAAGAACTTTGCTTTAGGATGAGAACATAAATCATGCTTTGGCGGC
Source organism: Podarcis filfolensis (assembly GCF_964270895.1). Taxonomy (NCBI): domain Eukaryota; kingdom Metazoa; phylum Chordata; class Lepidosauria; order Squamata; family Lacertidae; genus Podarcis; species Podarcis filfolensis. Next base: position 66,678,699 of record NC_139611.1, on the reverse strand, counting down.
GCGGCAGCAGCAGTAGGCCCCATTAGCTAAAGTGGTGCTTCAGATTAAGAACAGTTTCAGGTTAAGAACGGACCTCCGGAACGAATTAAGTACTTAACCCGAGGTACCACTGTATTTCAATTATTGGCTGGTTCATACAGGCATGCACATTGCTCAGCAGTGCCTCCTTGCTTGATGGCTTGTACCTAAATGTGTGAACTGCCTGAAGTACTGAGTTTGAAAAATCTGCCCCCCTCCCCTTTTGGAAACTGAGGCGCCATATGCTAATTGGTGCTAAAATTTGGAAAGCTCTGCTTTTGATCTTGGTGACTGTTTAATTGTGCAAATCATCAGTTGTTTTTTTAGTCCTCTCTGGCTCCTCCTCCTAACAGCTAGTATTCAGTAGCATACTGGCTTTGCAACTGGAGGCACCATTGACAGTCTTATCCTCCATGAATTTCTTTAATCCAGGCTGGAGGTCCAAAACAACAGGCTGGTCTAATACTTCCAAGTCCAGCACAGTCCATGTGTAATGCCCTGTGATTTGGTATTTTTAAAAATATCCAACGCCTCCGCCACAAGGATGGCTTCATTTGTCTTATTTAGAACATACTGTTCAAGCAACAAAAAGAATCCAGATTTGCATATATTGCTTTATGTGAAATATATGCTGCTTTTCAACCTGACAGTGTGTCCAAGATGGGTGAGAATTAAAGAAAAAGGACACACAGCAAGATGAACAGATTTTGGGAGGCTGGTGAAGACACATGGGAGGAATGCAGATGTAAAATGCCCACTTCCAAGTGCTCAGATATTAATGCTGCTGCTTTAGCTGCTACAATTGCTGTTCTTTAAAGGCTTTGCAATGATTTGGGGGCAGGGTGTGATGGCATGTAAAACAAACTTCTAGAAGTCATGAAATGTAGCTTTTATAGCAATATGGAATTCCCTAGTACTGCTCTCTGTATTGAGAGTTGAATTTGATTATTATTTTTTGTAGGGTGAGTGCCCTGATGGCTAGTTTTACAGCACAGTTCTATGCAAGCCTATTCATGACTAAGCCCCATTAAATTTAGCAGCACGTGCTTCCATGGAAATGTGTGCAGCTTTGCAGCCTTAGAAGCCAGTTTCCAGAGATGCCTCCTGCTATACAATGTTTTGCTGGTCTTGGCATGATTGCCAGTATAGCTTTGCAGTGCAATTGCCAACTGATCCTTCCTTCCAAATCTTTCTCTTCCCTTGTGCCAGAGGACACACTGATGTTCTGGAAAGGAATCGCTGATGTGGGGTTGATGGAAGAAGTTGTCTGCAACATTCAGAAGGAGATAGAAGAGGTGCTGAGAGGTGTTCAGGAGAGGCTTGGCCAGTCACCCTTCCAGGTTACCGGTGGGTAGGAGGTCAGCAGTCTCCATGTCAATATGAAATGACTACCAGTGGGATAGACTTTCATGCTCTTTTTATCTTTGTGACGTGTAGCTGTGCACTGTATTTAATAAGTCAGATTATAATCCTCCCTTCAGTAACAGGACTCCCAGGGCGGTGTATGGTTTGAAACTTAAGAATGAGTTTTATTCAGCTGAGTTCCACTCACAGTACATTCATTTAAGTTAGTCATACCTATTCATTTCAGTGAGTTTGTTCTGAGTATGATTAACATTCCATACAACCCTTGAAAATTGCAGAAGCCACAGCAAAACTCAATAAAATCCAGAATGGCTGTAAAACAATACTAATGTTGCGATCCCATAAGCCCCCCTAGTGGGGAACTGAATGGGGCTTAGTTCTCGGCAGACATGCATAGTACTGTGTTGTTACCAGCCATAAAACATGTTGGAATGGCCAAGCGAATAAAAGCAAATATAGTCTTCACCTTATGCCAAAAACACATCAACATCAATGCCAAGCGGGCTTATCTGGGAAGTGCCATGACCAGGTATTGACTACTTGGGGTGGGGAAAATAATTACTTTAGAATATTTATATTCATCTTTTCAACAAAAAAAGTTCTCTTAAGTGGTTTCCATAGTAAAACAGGGCAACAAGCGAAACATTCTGTTTCCTAAATCATTTCCCCCCTAAAGCTACTAGAATACTCCGTGCAGTTCATAAGTCTTGTAGTCTGAATTGGGAAGGTGGGCATAAGCAGCTCTTGGCTTTCAGACCTCTAGGTGAAGGCCATGGAGGTTTGGGGGTCAGTGATGTAAAAGTCCTCTCTCTGTCCTTCCAGATGCTGTGGTTGCTTTTTCAGGGCTACATTAGCCATAAGGGAAAAGTCTCCAGTACAATACAGTAATCAGTTGGATTGATGGATTATTGTGTTTTATCCTACTCATCCATAAGGGAGCTCAGGGTGGCATACATGTTTCTCCTGCTTCTGTTTTATCCCTGCAACGCACTAGGTTAGACACACACAGAAAGAGAGCGCGCATGCTAAATGTAACTGATTTCTTTGTTGCTAACACACAGTATGCGAACCAGCATGCGTAAAAATGTAACATGGGGATTTGCTTTGAGATGCCTGGGTTTTGTTTTGTTTATTATTATTTTAATTAAAATGATTTCTTTCCCCAGTGAAACTTCCACAGCAGTTTACATAATAGCAATAAAGTCAATTCAACCAGTCCCTGCCCACGTGTATGCATAAGACAAAAGGAAAAAGAGATGAGGAGGGAAGAGAAAACAAGCTCTAATTCAATAATAGTTCTTACATTGACCAAATGAAATAGAACAGGAGCTTTTCTGTGCCAACTGATCATTATAAGGGTACTGTGCAGGATTTTCTTTTAGAGGTTGCAGTTCTAAACTAGGGAACACAGTGGGAGTTACTTCTGAGTAAACCTATACAGAGGTGCCTTGGTTCTCAAACTCAATCTGCTCTGGAAGTCTGTTCGACTTTGAAAACGTTTGGCTGATTGATTGGCTGATTGGCCCCGGAAACAATGCCAACAGCCAAAACAGACGTTCGGCTTCCGAAAAATATTCGCAAACCAGAACACTTACTTCCGGGTTTGCGGCGTTTGGGAGCCGATTTGTTTGTCAACTAAGCCATTCCGGAACCAAAGTTCCACTGTATCAGATTGTGCTGCAAATGGGCCAGATGTGGATGGGATGCATGGATGGTTGAAATAGCTCTCGCATGCATTAGCATAAGCATGCCACTGACTTGCAGTCACTGGGAAACAACAGTGGGATATACGATTGCCCTCGTATCCCTTCTGTGGGCTTCCCATAGTCATCTGGCTGGCCACTGTGGAAAACAAATTGCTAGAGTAGATAGGCCTTTAGTTGATTCACCAGGACTCTTCTGATGCTCTTAAGGAGACTTCTGGCCTAATCCTCAAAGGCCTATTTTCTGCTTTTAATCCAATATCCAAGGATCTCACTGCCAATGTTAAATGCCAGCAGAGATGCTTTGACATCCCAAAACAACAGTTTTCCATGTGCGGTTCTCGTGAGAGGAACTGTCAAGAGGAACTTTTCATGGCTTTTGATTTTGATTTCCTTCTGATGTAAATCTTGACCCATTGCACTGTATTTATTAATATTCAAAATGAAGATGATGTAAACGACCTCTGTACTTCATTCAAGATCACTTGTGTTAGCTGCAGAAGCATTAGTACTGGTGAAGAGGTTCAAGCTCTTTGTGATGAGGTGCTCTCTCTCTTTCTGTCTGGATGTTGGATTCCGTTTAGAAAACCAGACAATAACCCATGGAAGTTTTTCTGTAGATGCTGCTGTCCTAAATAATGTTGCTCACACTTTTGGCCTGATGGACACTGTCAAGAGAGTGCTGGACAACAGGAAGAGTCAAACGGAGCAGGGAGAAGAACAGATTCTTTATACTCTGGCAGGTATGTTAATGACGGGGAGCACATTTATTGGGATGTTCTAAATCTATCATCTCACTGTGCAATAAATGTGCTTTTGTTGTTCATTTTGCCTCACAGCCTAGTCAACTTTTCTCAAGACTGCCCTTCTTCTGCTAAAGTGTTCAGATTCCCGTATTCCGTTGATGTCGCCAGTGTTCTCCAATGCCTGTATCATTTTGTAAACATGTTTTTTTTTTTCCTTTTCAAATATTCTGTGAGGACAGTGTGATTCCCTGCTATACAGTTTCGGCCCAGGAGTGCTATTTTTAGCCTTGTCATTTTTTAAAAATAACAGCAACTTGCATTTGCAAGACAGCCCTCTCCTTTCTTCTTGAAGCAATGCCCCAGTAGTCGTTGTAGTGGTAGAAGTAGCCCCCGCTACAGTAACCTATGGAGCAAGGCTGTAGCCTTTTTCAGGAAGAGCCATATCTTAGTGGTAGAACACATGTTCTACATGCAAAAAAAATTTCCCAAGTTCAATCTTTGGCAACTTTGGTAAATGCTCAGGTAGCAGGTGTTGGGAAAGTCACAATGGACAATACTGAGTCAGGTGAACCAATGATCCGGCTTTGTATAGGGCAGTTCCGTCGTTCCACAAGGACCCAGGATTTAGGCTTCCTACAGTAAGAGGTCCTGGCAGTGAATTGGCTCAAAATAGTTAACATCTATTGCCATTCTGAGTCCCTCCCTTTCTTACTATATTTCCCACAATCATTTTTTTAAAAATGCAAATAGCAGTCATGGGAGATGCTGAGCAGGGTCTGGACTGTGGGGAGTTTTTAACCATTTCCCCTTTTATGGTTACACTCTCTCTCTCTCTCTCTCTCTCTCTCTCTCTCTCTCTCTCTCTCTCATCTTACCTGCTCTTTGCATTTGGAAGAAAGCTCCCTTTGATGCCAATGGTGGCTTCCCTTGCTATTTAAATAGAAGTTAGAGGACTTTTGTTGTTACTGTGACTCCCTTTCCTTGGTCCCTAAAGTCCTGACACAGTAACACCCACGCACAGAGAGGATAATATGGGTGGGGTGTTTCCGGCTATCCTACCCCTTGCCTTCAGAAGTTTACAAGCTGCTCTAGGAGAGAGATTGTGAGCAACATCATGGGAGGGGCTTTTCTTAGACCAAGCTCACTTATTATTTTGGCTTTTGGATGTTGTTAATATACTTTTGCTATATTTACAATGCTAAAATGTTGGTGGAGGGTTTGTATGTTGTTATCTTTGATTGTCTTGTTGTTGTATCATGTTATTAAAAAATTGTTCCTGTATGGTTTGATTTTGAAATGCGTTCCTGTTTTCTTTGTCATGAGCTAATTTGGGCATGGTTTCTTTCCTTCTTTTTTTGTAGAAAAGCGACACACAAATAAAATTACAAACAAAAGAGTACTGGCATTCTTAAAATGTGCATTTTAATTGCATTCATACCTAGTTTTTCCATAAGTTAAAGCACCGTTTCTCTACCTAATACCAATGATTATGTTTTGGCATGTGTGCATATGTGTGCTCCACTTCCTTTGATAACTATTGTGTACAGTGACTTTTTAAATTTAAGATTATTGGTAGGGTTAGTATTAGCTGTGTATGGATTTCCATTTCTTGCCAGAAGGTATGAATTGCATACCAATGCTCTGGATTTCTGTACACAAGTATGATAGCCTCTTCCCACAGTTTTCTAATGTTTGAGGACACTTTTGATGGTTTAAATACATGTTGTAGGCTTGAATATTTAACACATGATGCATCTTTCATTCGAATAGCTTGTTGCCTGCCCTCCATAGCCTTGTTCTTGGGAGGTTAGTATTTAGCGAGGGAGATTCTTGGCTGTCATTTCCCCCTCCCACCCCCTTCCCATTTTTGTTCCCTGAAAGAATTGGATTTGTCTGCAGAGACAATCTGTTCCGCCCACCTTTCCATCCTTTTGATGGGGAGCAGCAGAAGTGGCTGAAAACTCTTTCCCTGCCAAGAAGCTGCTTTGCTACTCTTGCGAAAATAATCTGTTTTTCTCACTCCCCCCCCCATTGGCGCTTTGAGGAGCCCCTGTATTCTTGGCAGCTTCTCAAAGGTTTCTCCCGCTTGACTGTGCAACTTAATTTTTCCTTGCAGACCTGGACCGCCAGCTGGAGGAGCAGAAGAAGTTTGCCAGGGATCAGAAGCTAAAGTCCCAGACTGTTCAGAACGTGGTCCTCATGCCTGTCAGCACTCCCAAGCCGCCTAAGAGGCCCCGGCTGCAGCGTCCAGCCTCGGCCACCGTCCTGAGCCCTTCCGCCCCCATCCAGCAGCCTCAGTTCACAGTGATTTCGCCCATCACCATTGCACCCATGGGGCAGCAGTTCTCTGTGAGCAACATTCCGATGGCAACCATCAGCCAGGGCTCCAGTCCAGTGACTGTCCATACTTTGCCATCAGGCTCACAGTTGTTCCGCTACGCCACGATGGTCTCTTCCTCCAAGACCAGCTCCTCCGACACGGTGACCCTTCACCCGTCTTCCAGCTTGGCCCTGCTGAGTTCAGCTGCCATGCAGGACAGCAGCACCCTTGCCAATGTGGCCACAGTGGTGAATCCTGTGGAACTGGTGGCCATGGAGTCTGGCCTGACCTCTACTCTCCAGGCTGTCGAGGGCACTTCAGACGAAGGACAGACCATCATAGAAATAGACCCGGCACCTGATCCGGAAGCTGAGTCGGAGGAATCCGGGGCTAAAGCTGTGATTCTGGGAACAGAACTGAGGACTGAGGAGAAGGTGGTGGCTGAGGTCGATGAGCACCAGCATCAGGTCCACAACGTAGAGATTGTGGTCTTGGAGGACTAGCCAAGAAGCCAGATTGTAATGTTGCTTTGGGGTTCATCGATTGTTTATTTGTTTTGCCTTCCTTTTTTCTTTCCTTTTTTACAGCCTTTCAGGTAAGTTCCCATAGGATATTAAAGGAAAACAAAGATTTTCACATGGGAGAGAGCAGCGTCCATTTTTACTGAAGGGGGAAGGGAAAGGAAACTTATTATCCTGCCTAATCCTAAGCACTCCCACAGAAGGGAAATAAGCCCCTGCTGTTACTGAGATCGCACAGCGTGTGATTACAGCCCATAGACCCAGTTTTGAAAAAGACACTTTGTCTACACCTTGTTTACACTTCAACTGTTTTGTCTTAGAAGTTAATGAAGCCGGGTACCCGAAATGCATCTGACTAATGGATGAGAGTGATTGTGAGGAAATGGGATCCTTACTTATTCCTCAGCTCTCAAACACCGTAAGAAATTACGTTCTGTGTTACCTTATCAACTGTGCTAGACTTTTGATTTTTGCAGAGAGGGGGAGAAAAAGAAATTGCAACCCCCCCACCTCATCCCGATTTGAGAGACCACAGTCCCCTTCACTCAGATGCTGACGTTTTTTGTTTTTTGTTTAATTGTCTTCATCTTTCTGCAGCAGCTCACACCCTTGAACTGTTTTTGCCCTTTTGTGCCTCCTAGAACTGGATTCTCAGCTCTCCCTTTTCAAACCTTCCCCGGTGGTTTTTATTTTCAATAGGTGCAGTTACGAGACTTTCAAGAATTGCTTAAACCTTGCACGCACACGCACACATACACACAAATCAGACATAGCACCCAAGCACCACCTGCCCTTTTGAGTATTGGATTGTCGTCCTGGATGTATCAAATGTGGGTTGTGCTGTTGCTGTGGGCTCAGCAGGCCAAGTATACCTGCTGCTTACTCTGCATGCTGGGAACCATACCAAGCTTACTAGATAAATATATATATATACGTGTGTGTGTGTGTGTGTGTGTGTGTGTGTGTATGCATGTTTGGTGTTCCTAACACTTTGAGAAATAGGTCAACAGAATTCTAGCCTGGCACATCACTTCAGCAATGTGACTGCCTGGTCTCTCCCTCCCTCCCTCCCTCCCTCTCTCTTGTTTCCTTAAGGAAAGGGGAAGGAGTGAAAAGGGATTTCCCCCCCCTTCCCACTTGGTTCATTTCTTAAAAATTGGAAAAATGAGAAGACTTTGGGGGAATCTGTTTGACAGAAATTTCTAAAGCCAGCAGTAAGAATACAATACTTTGGGGCATGGGTGGAGTGCCATTTGTTTTTTTGTTTGTTCATTTTTTGCATTAAAAATTAAAACAGAAAACAAAGGCTAACTGGATTATTATGGTTATATCAGGTTCTTCCTCTCTCACCCATTTATCATAGAGCAACCCCATGGAGTAGATTAGGCTGCGGGTGTAACTCGCCCAAGATCACTCAGTGCCTTCAATGGAGTGTGGGGCTATCCTATTCTAACCATGACACCATACTGATACTCAGTTAATGGATATGTAGACTGGGTTGTATCCAGTGCTGTTTTTCTAGAAAAAGAGGTGCCGGAACACACCATGAACACCTCCCTCATTCTCCTGGAATGGCAGTGGCTCCTACCTGAGAGGTGCCGGAACTGAGTTCTGGATGAAAAGAAAAGCCTTGGTTGTATCCAACTAAGCTCGGATCACAGTAGACCCGTTGTGCCTGTTGATTTCTGTAGCTCTATTCTGATTGGGACTTAACATTGGAGACACCACACTGTTTATGAAACACTTCCAATTGGACTGGCAATGCCATGTCCTTCCCTTCACCTCTGCAGTCAGAGGGCAACTATTACCTCTCCATGTTAAAGATTGGCTTGCCTAAGGCCACCGTATAAGCTCACGGCAGGCAGGGGTGATATTCATGCTGATTTGCAGCTCCACCTCTTAGATATGCACCATGGCAACTTTCTGTAGTTCCTGCTGCACAAGCGCAACTTGGGTCAGCTACCACTGCTAATCTCAGTTTGCTTTTGCACTCAAGTGTGAATGACTATCCAGGGTTAAATAGACACATACAACTTATAACCCCTTTTCTGGAGGTGCCTGACTTTTTTCCCATTGGTGCATGGAATTGTTGATTCACAGTTCCACTGGGCATGTGGGCGTCTCCAAGGGTGTACGAGGGCACAGTTGGATCTACTGGATTTCTGAACCCCAATTAACAATGTCAACAAGAGCATTACTCCCCTAAAATGTACTGCTGAAATGAATTCAGAGTGGATTTTGTGTGTGTCAAGAGCACTGTGATCTCACTTCAGTTCAGGGATTCAGAAGAGAGTTCTGGGTTCTGAATTATTTAATTCATAGTGTGTGTCTTTGTGTGTGTGTGTCCTGGCTCCAGTTGTTAATTTTAGAGTTCTGATAGCAAAGTAGATTCTGCATGTCTCAGGTCTTGCCAACCCTGTCATAGGGGTCACTTCAAACAAGAGGTTTAAAGTATGCACCTTAAAAAACGTTGAAATGCAAACGTATTATCGTCTGGGTGTGCTTGCCAGGGCACTTGCATCATCTGTGAAGTTACCTTAGAAATGGACCTATGGGCTTCATGCCTGCCAAATGAAGAGCGATAGGTTCTTGATCAAATGTTACATCTGTTTCCTTGCAATTTCTCAGAACTCTTCTGAGAAAGAGAAAACACAGTTTTTATCTCATTCATCCTCACAACGATCTGGTGTGGGAGGCTGTGTTGAGTGATGGCATTTTGTACAAGGCAAGCTTGTGTTTATTGCTGAGCAAGGATTGGGAGGTTAGACTGCTGTGAAGGGCAATGCTGGGGCTCCCAAAGTTGCCACCATTAGATTGTAGACAACCACAGTCAGATTGTTATCTCTAGCGATTCTGGTTTGAGAACCTTCAAATCTTTAAATGCATTTATTATCATTGTTTATTTATTTATTTCCTTCCTGGGGTAATAATGTACACTAACAGTCAATATTCTGTGGCTGCAGAGCCTGATGGTGAGGGTGGCTATAATTAATTTGATTTCTTATCCTGACCTTCACCACAAGGTCTCAGGGAGGGATGCCACAGTTTAAAACTGAGTAGCAAAAGCAGTTTAGGACAAATTACAGTCACAGGAATAGGGTGGGCCGTGGAAAAAATATCTTGGGTATGAAGGCCAGGGTAAAAAGAGGTGTGTCTTCAGCATAGAATGGGGAACTATGTAATGAAGGTACCAGGCACACCTCTGGGGAGGGAATTTCACAACCTAGGAGTTGCTACAGAAAATGTCCACTTCCCAGCATCTTCCTGAACCTCTAAGGATGGTGGAACTTGTGCCAGTTTAAACGCCTGAGAAGGTCTGCAGGGATGGGGACGGTCTTTCAGATATTTGGGGCCTAAGTCCTAGAGTACAGGGGCTCCCAGTCTGTGGTCCACAGAGCAGTAGTGGTCCTCAGGGCTCATTCAGGTGGTCTGTGGCACGTCCCCATTAAATATTCATATTGATTTTTAATTGCATTTTTATTGCTTCTTTTATTTCTCATACTGTATTGTATTTTATTGTGGCTGCAATATGAATTCTGTGGAATTCAAACTGTAAACTCAGTAAGATACATACAGTATAAGAAATAAAAAAGCAATAAAAGTACAATTAAAAACTATACACCATCTAGCCCAGCTCATTACAACTGCTACAACATGCAGAAAAATCATTAAGTGGTCTGCCAAGACCCTTAGCAATTTCTAAGTGGTCCATGGCGGGAGGAGTTTGGGAGCCACTGGTTTCAGGCTTTAAACACTAATGGGAGCACCTTGAATTGGGCCGGAAATGAATTGGCAACCAATGCAGCTGTTTTAAAACAGGGCCTATAAAACATGAATTATTCCTCACTGGACTTCTTTTGTTTGTTTGTATGGAGTGGTTTGTCTGTGTTATGAGAAAAAAACTGCTCCTTTTCCCTTATGGGGTACCCAAGAGCCCATATAGAGTCCTTTTGTAGGTTCTCTTATCGGCAGTGGCGTAGCGTGGGGGGTGCAGGGGGGGCCGACCGCACCGGGCGCAACATCGGGGGGGGGGGGCGCTCGCACTCGCAGCACTTTGCTCCTACTAAAATCCACGGGTTAGGGGGCGCAAATTACTTGCCTTGCCCCGGGTGCTGACAACCCACGCTACGCCACTGCTTATCGGTACGAGAAAACATACCAACCAGAAAATGTTGAGAAGCAAAGCAGCTGATCTTTATTAAAGCTGTTGCAACAGGGTGCTCCCCCCCACAGGAGGGGGGAGGGACCCCAAGCCATGCGCACAAACCCTTATATAGACATATTAAATTGCCCACCCTGGAGTCCAAGACCACCCCCAGAAACATCATACATACATCATAGAAGGGGTGTAGCCCAAGACCACCCCCTTAATACATCAGAGAAGGGGCGCAAATCTGGGTGTGTTATTTCTTCCTGTCTGCCAGGTTACCTGATTGGATTACCTGGGCATCCTGACCACTCTTGCTGTGATAACTTCTTGTTGTTTAGTCATTTAGTCGTGTCCAACTCTTCGTGACCCCATGGACCAGAGCACGCCAGGCACTTCTGTCTTCCACTGCCTCCCACAGTTATGATAACTACTCAGTTCCTAAATCCAGGTCACAGGTCACAGGCTCACACCCTATTCATATCTTAAATGAGCCCTTAAGACAGGATTTGTGAAAGAGACAATGAGGAGATTTCCCATTTCCTTCAACCTTGCAGAGAAATATTTGAGGTCATTTTGGGAGAGAAAATGGTTTCAGGACTTTTCTTTGGGTTTGACATGTGGTTTACATATTTGTATGTGTTTGCTTGGTACATTTATGAACATCTATTTTGCATTTATAAGACCTTAAAATTCTTATAACATCCGTTTAGGGCTGCATTCAGACAGCACTTTATTCTGTTTCCCCAAAGTTTCCTTACCTGATAATTTCCAAGGTTTATATGGTATTTCACAAGATGTAAAAGTCACTTCTGGAAAACTAACAGAAGCTTAGTGTTCATATCCATGTTAATTTGCTTCAGGAAAAGAAAAATCTGTTTGCAACACCCATTGACTTGTAAAATCACAGGAGTTTGCATTGTAATTTCCTGTGAGGGAATTTGGGGCAGCATCCCAATTTTTTCATTTATTATTTCTGCTGCAGTCTTCACTATTCTCCTGAGCAGGGAATGGACTAGATGAGCCTTGGGGCATCCTTTCCAACTTTACAATTCCATGACTCCGGAGAAAAGCCTAGGTTCCAGTTGCAAACTGCTGTGCACGATGCCACCTGCATCTGCTAGGGCCTTAAGCTATATACATGGGCAAAGCCAGGATTTTTGGTTGGGGGGGGGCAGAACTGACTTGATTGGTCAGTTAGTTAAGTATTTCTGTTTTTTTTTACTGCCCCCCCGGGTACGCCTATGGCTGTGCGTGTGTGTGCGCGTTTTATTAAAAATATAATAAAAAAGCAGCCAAGGTTGTTAAAGGCATAGGCCCCCTTTCAATAAATTAACAGCCTCCCCCGTCTTCCTTGGCTGCATTTTTATACATATTATAAAACTTACAGCACCTTTCCGGAAGGGGGCGCTAGTGACAACTCTCCCTCCTCCTCCTCCATCGCCCCACCCCTTTCCCAGAGCGGTTCAACACATTTACCCATCATGCTTTTCTCTGCCCCCGCATCTTCCCCTCTCCCACCCCCCAGCGCGGTCTCTCACCGCGCGCTCCCTTTACCGCGTGACACCCAACCCTCGCCGAGTGCGCGCATGCGTGCGCGCGCGGGGGGCGGACCATAGAGAGTGGGGGTTGTTGTGGTAGAGGGACGGGGGCTAGAGCGTCGAGGCGAGAAGCGGGCGGAGCCGCGGGCGGGGCGAGCCAGTCAGAGTCCGCCAGGAAGCCGAGAGCGAGCCGCGCGGTGTGTCTCCTCCTCCTCCTCGCTCCCCGGACAAAGCCGCCGCGGTCTCCGCCACCACTACCGCCCCCGCCCCTTCGCTTCCCCCCCGGGCCCCCCCTCGCCTCACCGGCGCAGCTCACCTCGGAACGAGGCCGCCGCCAGACGCCGCCGCACGGAGCCATGTCGGCCAGCAGCCTCTTGGAGCAGGTAACCGGGGTGGGGGGGTGAAACTGGCTGGCGGCGGCGGGGAGCTGGAGGTGCCGCGCTGGGAAAGGCCCCGGCTTCGGGCCTACCGGGCGGCTGTGGTGGGGGGAGCATAAACGGGCAACTAGGAGGCCCCGCGCGCTATCCCTCCTCTCCTCGCGTCGCTCCCGTTTCAAACGAACCCCCGCCGTCAAGCAGGGCCCGGCCTTCCTCCCGCCGAAGCCTCCCCGAGGCAGGCGGAGAGGCCTAGGTTTTGCTCTCCGGCTCTTCCCTTCCTTCGCGTCTCCGTCGGACTCGGGGTTCGGGTTCCTCCTCGTTTTGCCTCATCGCCTTATGTTTCCCTTTCTCTCTCGTTTTCTCCTCGCCGCTGCGCCGCCGCCGCCGCTGCAGAGACCTAAGGGCCAAGGCACCAAAGGTGAGTTGAGGGACCAGCCGCCGTGGCGGGACCGGGAGAGATCCATGAGGGGTGGCCGGGGAGGTGGTGTTTTCCTTTTTTTGGGTGGGTGGAGGGTGGGTGGTGGGAAGGTAGCGCGTTTTCCGTTAATGGAGGATAAGGGAGGGACGCCTCCCGTCCCATTTTTCGATCGGACCTCTTGTTTCCTGAAAGGCATGCAGGTGAGGCGAGTTCCTGCCGTGCCGCCGTCTCTCCAGGAAACCGTAGCGTGGGTTGCCGCATGGGCAGCACACATATGTATCCGTGTGACTTTTGAGAAATCAAATGAAACAGAACGTGGCAGGGAGGAATGCAGCGTGTTTTCCCGTAAGCAATGATGCCCCCTTGGGGGGGAAAAACTGGAGGAAGTCATCATTGCCTTACGGTTTAAAACTTCGTTCTAGTTATATATGTGTGTGTGTGTGGTGTAAGGGAATCCCAAATTAGTTGATTGAGATGAGAGTGATGAGTTATCCCTGGTTAAGAGGGAAAGTGTGACGTATTTAATGGGCTCTTTAATTCGGCAGAGCAAGGAGCTGGGTGCTTGGAAATTAACGTTTTGAGCTAATTGCAGAAGTGAGTCATAGTTAAGAGGGTGCAGTGCACATTAAAAGGTGGCAGTAGCCAGTTTATGTTAGTGGACTGAGGGGGTATTGCATGTTCCCATTTTCTCTAGGCTTCACCCACCCTCAAAGCAAAACCAAAAAACAACAACACACAAACACAGCAAGTTTTAATAAAAAGATAATGTATGGCTTACTGCTGGGGTAGTAATTGTGGTGCCATCCGGATGTTGTTGGACCCTAATTCTCCAGCATGCATGGGCAGTGGTCAGGTATGATGGGAGTTGTAGTCTAGCAACATCTGGAAACTGTCCCATTGGTTATCCTTGGATTGCAATATGAAGATAACAGCTCAGAAAAGGGCTCTTTGACAGCTTTTTCAGGAGGAGATCCTGTAAGCAAAATTGGTGGCAGTGAATAACTGGAGATTGGTGGTTTGCCTGAATATTCAGGCTACAGGAGAAGGAATGGACTCATTAAGTTTCTACAGCTCTTTTAAGGTGAACATAAAGGAGAGAAGCTTTAAAAGGCCATATAAATGAGAATAGTTTGTAATGTTAAAAAAGTTAAGGGGATCATTTCATGGGTTCCAGTTGCAGAACAAAATTCTGCCAAAGCCTGTACCTGTGTTTCTCCCTGCCTCACTTTGAAATGCTTGTCCATATGAGATGGGCTGCTCGAAGGGGAAAGTTCCTATTAATGAAGTTGCTCCTTCGCTAAGTTTAAATGTAAAGCTAAAAGATGCTTTATGTGGCTCATGTAGCTGTAAACAGTGTAAAGAGAGTTCAGTTGTGTGTTTGATAATGGCAGCATATACAGGGAGTAATTTGCCCTTTAGTTCCCCAACATTTACAGTGGAAGGGGGCAGAATTGAAACAGAAGGAAAATTGACATATTTCATTTTCTGTGCGCAGGAATAGGGATCAGGTGGCAAGACTTTCTAGGTCACAGGGTGTGGTTTTTAGACAAGATAGAATAAACTATATTGGTATTGAATAATGCTTGTTATACATTTGTTTTTAGTGCAAAATGGATCGGTGCATCAGAAAGATGGATTAAATGATGATGATATTGAACCTTATTTGAGTCCTCAGGCCAGACCGGTGAGTGATAGAAAACGTACCTATTTGTTTAATGGGTGGGGTGCATTATTAGTAATTGTTTCCTTTTCTGCTATCTAGCTTTCAGGATGCCTTTTGGGCTTGACATTGTACAGTTAACTAACGCTGACGGAACTGGCAATGCTATATAGATACTCATATGTAATTTATATGGAAATATGCAGTGCGCTGTGCTGGAAGCAAGTGGTAACAACTGAGTGTTAGCTGAACAACGCTTATAAATGTTGCAAACATAGCATTAAATAAATAATCCCCCCAACCCCTCACCCAGTTCTCCTTAACATGGGTCCTGGTGCAAACTTATTTCAGCTTCCTAAAGGAAGTGTAGACTACATATAAACTTCTGTCTCTGTTTTTATCTGAATAAATCATTTAAGCCTCTTTCGTGGACCAAGACCACAATCCTCAGCACACTTACTTCCTAAATTCTATGCTTGAAATTCTGCAATTAGCTAAACTATAAAAGTGCCATTGATTTCACTAGGACTTGCTTTGAAGTAAATGTGCTTAGAATTGTAGAATAAATCAGAGTACAGGATGACTTAGTTCTAGGACATTTCATTTAGAACACTTATCTTTTTTATCTTCACCAGCAGTTTATTTGTGTGTGAAAGGAGGGGTGCTTGTTCTTTAGTTAGATTCAGTCTTCTGATATAGATGAGATCTAAACCTTAATATCAGTTTCATTTTGACTACTTAAAGACAGCCGTTATTCTCCCTACTTCTGGAAGGTGTTTAGGTTCACACTGTGGCTGGGATCTGCTGGGAGAGAATTCCATCGTTGTCCAATAATACATTACCGCATGCCATAGTGTATTCTAGTGCACATTTAGCATGATCACGTAGGCACATCTAGTCAGTCTTTGAGTTTGTGACAGGATTAAAGTAGCCTCAAACTGTTCAGTGCATCCTGGATACATGAGTATCTTGAATTGTTCCCAGAAGACCATTGCCTCTTGAATCATGTTTTAATGTGTTCCCAATCACTAATGTGTCAAGACTAGCTGTAGGCAGGTAAAAACATTGCAGTAGCATTCAAAAAACATTGCAAAAACATTCAAAGTTGCAAAGGCACAACAGGTGACTTTCAATTCTGAATTGATAAGAAGGGGCCTTTTCTGCTGATAACTTTGTGAAAAGTGTTCATGCCACTGAAGCTACAGCTGTATGAACAGATATAAGAACATTCCATGCATGTAAACCTGAGGAACCCAGGGCAGACCATCCCCCATACATGCTGGATGTTCCTATTTTCCTGCAATCAAAGGTCTGCTACTCATCATTACCTCACTTTTATTGGCTTCAGCTCCAGTTGGCTTGTCTGCATCCCGTTCCCCACTTACCCTGGATATCAAGTAAACTGACTGCAGGACCTTGGTCGGATGAAAAGAAAAGAGCTGGGTGTTACCAGCGTACTTATGACACCTCATGCCAGGTCTTCACTTGATCTTGCTTAGTGGCCTTATGTTATATATACATGTTAAATAGTAGAGGGTGGAATCCTGTGATGCCTGGAAGTTTACAGGGAGCTGGGTGGTTCATAGTGCTTCAGGAATTCCCTGCCAGGAATGAATGGAAATTTTTGAGTAATTGTGTAAATATCTTACAGGCCTTGTAGTAGTGATAGCAAAACCATGTGATCTGTTCTTCCAGAGCACAGTATGTTGCAATTACTTATTTGTGCCATGGTGAAAAATAATTAGATTTGGGGGCTCAAAAACAGTTTTCCCACTGGACATGATTGAACATTAGAGTGGCAGTCCCAGAAAACAGTCATCTGGATGCATCTAAAGTGATAGGAAAATGGATCTATTTGGCAGCCTGTGACAACTGGCTGGAGTTATCCAGGGTGCTTTCAAGCAGAGCAGAGTCCTGGACAGTCTTAAATCTCATTTGATTTTGCTTAACGCTGATCCCCTCTACCCTGATCATTGCCCAGTGTTTTGTTAATAAAAAAAATGTGCACATGGGTGCTACTTGCGCCTGGGTTCCTATCATCACACCCCTCACAACTGGTAGACGATGCCAACAAAAAGTCAAGATGAGAGGAAGCCCCTAGATGCCAACTTTTAAACTCCAAATTAAAGCATTGCTTTATTTGTGAAGTAGATGTCAACCTAATATTGGTAGGCTTGAGATAACTATGCCTTTGGATGTAGGGAACCTTGGTTTTACCACTTCATTAACTGGGCCTTGTTTGTTACATTATAATCCTTAGTCTTCGCCTTGGAAAGTTTGCATTGCTAGATATGGAATGTCATCTTTGTACTCTTCAGCTCTTCAATTTCTTAAGTAGTAGGTCTTCTGTAAACAAGAGAGATTTTGTTAAGTAGTGGGTGATTATTGTGGTCAGTTTTGCATTTGGGGCAGTTCAATGACAGTTCACTATCAAGATCAGGGGTAGGCAACCTAAGGTCCGTGGGCCGGATGCGGCTCAATCGCCTTCTCAATCTGGCCCACAGACGGTGCATGAGTCAGCATGTTTTTACATGAGTAGAATGTGTCCTTTTATTTAAAATGCATCTCTGGGTTATTTGGTGGGCCTGCCTGGGGTTTCTACATGAGTAGAATGTGTGCTTTTATTTAAAATGCATCTCTGGGGCATAGGAATTCGGCTGAAAAAGGTTGCTGACCCCTGATCAAGATCAATGAGGGGTTTTCATGTTCCTACCCCCCCGCCCCCAGTTCTGCAATAAATTTGGGTGTGGGTGAACTGGACCAGTGTCAGTGTTTTGTGAAGTGGAGCACATCCAGCATACAGTGAGCCCAGTGCTATCAGTTTACATCCTTAATCTTTAGGTGGTGGTGGAACATATTCTTGATTAACTTCAATTAAGATTTAAAAATTCATGGTTTTTGTGTGCAGCAGTATGCTCAGTTATGCCATTAATGCCTGTTTATTTGCTGGCATTAAAAGGAAGAGTTCTGGCAGGCTTGAGAGATATGTTTACACTGTTAAAGCAGTTGGTCCTTGGGGGAGCTGTTTGGTTCCTGGAGTACATCTCAAATGCATAGCCTCAAAAGAGCTTACAGAAGTAACATTTTGCAATGATTATTTAATGTGATGTCATGCTGGCAACTGATATTTCAATTTAATGACAGAGACTTGCAGGTCACAAGTTCATCCTTTGAAAGGCTTAGGGCTGCGCCCAAAGTTAGTGCTAATCAAAATTGACCCATTTAAGTTAATGTGCATAACTAACTTATGTCCACAAATTTCAATGGGTCTTCTCTGAGTTGAACTTAGTTGGATACAACCCTTAGTTTCAAATTTTCACTCTCTTAGCATGTCAGATTCTTCCTTTCCTCACTCTTTGATCAGTTCAGTTATCTGAAAGAAACCACAGTTGGTTTTCCTGCTTCTACGGTGACTGTGTTATGTCCTATTTGAAACTGGCGGGTAGGGAAGCCCAAACTGGACATGAGAATCACCATGAGTGCTCTCAAAAGAAGCAGACATGCTTGTTGTCTGCCGCCCCTCCCCGCCTCACTTCTTGATGATATTTTTAAAAAACTTTAACAATGTGGAGTGATATGACATAATCAGTTGCTACTCCTGCCATACATCACACCTGTGATACAAAGTTTTGTAGTGGGTAAACTGAACGTTATCATGCCATATGTACTGAGTTGTGTCCAGCTGAACTTTACTAAGAGCAGGCCCACCAAATTTAACAGACTAAACTTCATCATGGTTATTACTTTCAATGGGTCCGGTCTGAGTAGTACTAGCATTGGATACAAGCCATTATCCTTAAGCATTAGGGAGTTGTGGGTTTGTGGCAGCCATGATTTGCTTGCAGTGTGTTGTTTGGGTCTAAGTCAAACTTACATTCAGTGTAGGTTGCTGAAGCAGAGAGAGGTTGAATTTGCCAACTTTTCATTCTTTTAGTAGCAGCAGTTATGGTACAGATATTACGGCATTGGCCATTGATGAGCATACATCACAGAATTATTGTGAATGAATGAGAACTTTCTTGCTTACAGTACAGGTATGGGTGACCTGTGTCTCTCCAGATGCTATTGGACTCCTGTCAGCCCCAGCCAGCATGATTGGGAAGCTGTTGTAGCTGAACAAAATCTGGAGGGCCATAGGTTTCCTACCTGTGCTATAGTACCTTTGCAACCTAATCCTATGCCAGTCTAAAGGTTAGTGCTGTGAGCGGAAGATTGCACTTCAGTGATCTACAATGCAGCTGCACAAGGCGGAGATGCCACTTACTTTTTGAACTGCTCATAACTTAATATTATTTCTAGAAACCATAAGGTTGTATGTGCAGAACTGCATATGTTCTTCCGCTGTGCACATGGTGCTAAAGAGGCAGTCGGGTATTAATAATTTTAGCAGGTGTGGTCTCCTTGCTTGGCATAAATCAGGCAGTTCTTTCCACCACCTGCAAAGTTTCTTCTCACACATTCAGAAGTGTATGATCCCCTCGCCCTCCATCACAGCTTGTATTCTATTTGAAGCCAATAAATATAAGTTGCAGCATTCATGGCACATCCTCTGCAAGGTGTCTGTGTCTTTCATGGATAGGGGGATGAAGTACAAGTACTACCTTACTGTTGACAAGGAAGGCATCTTTGCTGCAGCCTCTGGAAACTGTTCGTTGGCTTATGAAGCATAGCCATAGCCCTTTTCCCAATGTATCTGAATGTTTTTACTTACATTAGTTGAATCTATCCTATGCTTCCTGCAGGGAGCTTCTCCCTGGTCTCCAAAAGCCCTTTGGGCAACTCACCAGTGGCTGCAGAGTGTTGGGCTGGCTCCCAAGTGTAGAGTGACACTGTAAGGTGTTCCCTTGAGCTGGGTGTCCTGTGCCCAGTCTTATAATCTACTCAGACTACACAGCAAAATACATGAAGAGGGTCTTGGTTTAAATGGCTTTGAAATCTGAGACTTGTCAAATACAAAACTACTCAATCTTGTAGGTCCAGAGACAAAGATTTTATCCTTTCATAGCTTGTTGCTGTTCTCACCTTATGTGGGTCTGCTGAACAAGTAACATGGGCTGAGAGATGTTTAAATGAGAACACTTTATCAAGAAGGAATGTTTCTGCTGTGGGGTCGACAACTTATATTGTAGCTGAATGATCAAATAACTTTCACCTATGATCTTGCATTCTAGAACAAGATGAAGCTTTAGGCAAATTAATTAGTATCTCAACCTAGTCTGCCTCACTACTTTGGGCTTCTTGATGGAAGATCAAGAGACATACAAAAATTCATGGGTGCTGTCCAACAGCTGTGCACATCTTATTATGGCTTGTACAGGGGGAACTCTAAATGTGCCCACTAACTGGAGCATGGGTTTTGTCTACATTTCTTTAAATCTTATACTTACTGGTAGATCATAGAAAATGCATTATCCCTTCTTATTGGTAGAGTGGGGTTCAATGTAAGGTTAATTCTTAGTTATTGGCAGAGACTCTGGGTATAAACCCCAGAAACAACTTAACAACTTCAAATAATAAACACATAATTAAAAACTATTCTGAACTTTATTTGGATTTTTAAATTTGAAATTGTAGTGAATTTTCAACCCACACTCAAGTGTAAAGAACACAGTTAGAATACAACCTGGTCAGAACTCTTTATCAGTGGTAAAATACACTGATCTTGATAATGTCTTGGGCTAAAGTCATTAATGTGCTAGTGCTTTGTGAAGCACCAACCAGATACTTTCAAATGTTTGAGCCACTTTGGATCTTAATGTTTTCTGAGCCCAAATGCATGTAAGTTTAAACTGCACCAAATTATTTAGAAAGAAAAAAAGAGTTGCAAGAACTGAGCCCTCCCTTCACTTTTTCATTTTTGTTTGAAGTATTTACGTGTATAAATTTTGTTAAATATATAAATTTTGATTGTAATAAGACCTCCAAGTGCCTTTGTAAGGAAATATTAAGTCTTATCAGCCTGGTAACCACGTAATAGTCATCATTTGAAACCTGTTATTTGCTTTCTGTTCTTCACTGGTATCAATATGCCAACAACCTTTGATTGTATCAATGGTGTCTACTGCACTTATCAATTTACTAAGCCTTAATTGTGATTACTTTTAGTACAGTAATCTTAGTTTATATCCTGCTAACCCACAATATAGGTAAGAAGTGCAAACACCACATGTGCTAGACAAGTGGGCACATTTTGGAATATCTTTGTGGTTTAGGGTAAAATGCAGAATGATTCAATTTTCACTGATACTTTAAAACCAATACGTAGCTTATTTTTAATTTTATTATTTCATTTGTCAGTTGTTTTGTACAATAAAAAGTCTCAAAGCAACTTGACGAAAGTGTTCAGTGTTAGCTACAGGTTTCAGTAAATAGGCTTGCCTTGAAAGTTCAATGTGGGGAAAAGGTCTGTGGAAAGCATATATTGTTTCATGCTGCAATGTGCTATTCATTTAACTGTTCAGTTCTTGCTTTTCTCTTCCAGAACAACGCGTACACTGCAATGTCTGATTCCTATATGCCGAATTACTACAGTCCATCCATTGGATTCTCCTACTCTTTGGGTGAAGCTGCTTGGTCTACAGGGGGTGATCCACCAATGCCCTACTTAACATCTTATGGACAGATAAGCAATGGAGAACCTCACTTTCTCCCAGATGCCATGTTTGGACAGCCAGGGGCCCTTGGCAGCACACCATTTCTTGGACAGCATGGCTTTAACTTTTTTCCAAGTGGAATTGACTTCTCAGCTTGGGGCAATAACAGTTCTCAGGGGCAATCAACTCAAAGTTCTGGATATAGTAGCAACTATGCTTATGCACCAAGCTCATTGGGTGGAGCCATGATTGATGGACAGTCTGCTTTTGCTAGTGAGACCCTGAATAAGGCACCTGGCATGAATACCATTGACCAAGGGATGGCAGCTTTGAAGCTAGGCAGCACTGATGTAGCAAGCAACGTCCCAAAAGTTGTTGGCTCTGCTGTTGGCAGTGGGTCTATTGCCAGCAATATTGTAGCTTCCAATAGCTTGCCTCCAGCTACCATTGCTCCTCCAAAGCCAGCATCCTGGGCTGATATTGCCAGCAAACCTGCAAAACAGCAACCCAAGTTGAAGACCAAGAATGGCATTGCAGGGACAAGTCTTCCACCACCTCCCATAAAACATAACATGGATATTGGAACTTGGGATAACAAAGGGCCAGTGACAAAAAATGCTTCCCAGGCTTTAGTTCAGAATATTGGTCAACCACCAACCCAAATATCTCCCCAACCGATGGGTCAGCAAATGAGTAACAGCCCTCCAGCTGTGCAGCCTTCCGCTGGACAACAGCCACAACCCCTGCCACCTCCACCACCCCAACCAACTCAGCTGCCAGTGCAGCAACAGGCAGCTCAGCCTGCCCGCTGGGTTGCACCTCGTAACCGTGGCAATGGGTTTGGCCAGAATGGAGTGGATGGTAGTGCAGTTGGACAGTCTCAGGCCACTTCTGGTTCTGCCCCTTCGGAGCCACACCCAGTCTTGGAGAAGTTGAGGTCCATCAACAACTATAACCCTAAGGATTTTGACTGGAACCCGAAACATGGTCGGGTTTTCATTATCAAGAGTTACTCTGAGGATGATATCCACCGTTCCATTAAATATAACATCTGGTGCAGTACAGAGCATGGTAATAAGAGACTGGATGCTGCTTACCGCTCCATGAATGGAAAAGGTCCTGTTTACTTACTTTTCAGTGTCAATGGCAGTGGTCATTTCTGCGGAGTTGCAGAAATGAAATCTGCTGTGGACTACAACACATGCGCAGGCGTGTGGTCCCAGGACAAATGGAAGGGACGCTTTGATGTCCGGTGGATTTTTGTGAAGGACGTTCCCAACAGCCAACTGCGGCACATTCGCCTAGAGAACAATGAGAATAAACCAGTGACCAACTCCAGGGACACTCAGGAGGTTCCTCTGGAAAAGGCTAAGCAGGTGCTGAAAATCATTGCTACTTACAAGCACACCACTTCCATCTTTGATGACTTCTCACACTATGAGAAACGCCAGGAGGAGGAGGAAAATGTGAAAAAGGTAACTTGCCAAACTGCCAGGATTTGGTAGGGAGTAGAAACAAAGGGGAAGAATTAGGTGTGATTATATGACCATGGCCTCCTCCTTATAAGTGAGTTTGAAGGGGGTGTCATTGCTCTGTAAACATTTATTGAGAAGCTTGTGTAGCACACAAATACATTATATTGGAATACTGTTAGCAAACTTCAAATAGGCCTCTTTCCACTGACACACAGTGAAAGGGCTAGATGAGGGTTCTTGCAGTCTTATTCATGTGTGACTTTAACAAAGATCAAATTGTTGATCTTCAGTGAAAAGTGTGACTGCATTTTTTGTTTTGGCCAAAAGGTTTAATATGATTTCCCCATTTTGTACTTGCAATTTGTATTTCTATAGCAATGGTCTTTTGACTCGAGCAATAAAATTATCTTGACATCTCTAAAAGATATGCTGAGGAAAGTTTTACTTCTTGGGTGGTTGGTGAGAAGATGCTAATAAATGGGAAGTAGAAACATAGGGCAGGATCCAAACACCTACTTTGGGCATGTCCAAGGCATTGAGATGACATCTGGTGGAATACTTGACTTCTGAATAGGAGGCGCTTATTTCATATCAAACTGCTTATGAAACTTCACTGTTTCAAAAGAGGCATGTCATATGACATGAGGATTGCCTTTTTAGGAACACAAGTCCATACCTCCGTTGGGCATCGGAAGCCAGTTGCATTTGTTTTCTTATGTAGGTCTTTGAAAGATGATTTATATACATCAGGAATGGGGAATCTCTGGCCCTCCAGATGTTGTTGGACTCCAGCTCTCATAATCTTTGTCTATTGGCTGAGCCAGCTGGGGCTGATGGGTAGTCCAACAACATTTGGAGGGCTGCAAGTGCCCAATTCCTGGTACAGAGTAAGGATGAAATCCAGTGCTGCTGTTCTGCTTGCAACCCTGGATTGGAGGACTGAAGGGGAAATAAAAGATTTTCCTCCCTATCTCCTTTGCTGGATCAGAAACACGTGGGATGACAGCATTAACACTAAAACAAATCCTGTGACATCTCAAAGACTAACACATTTATTATGGCCTAAACTCTTCACAAGATAGACTCCCTTCAACAGATGCATGTATGGACTAGAATAATTCCAAATGTATGCCACTGTAAACCAGCATAAGTGTTTGCTTCCCCTTTTGTTATACATAAGTGCAGGTTTTCTGGCACTGATGATGAAGAAATGGTTGTAACCCACTCTAGGACCTCATGGTGAAGGGCAAGTAATAAATTGAATGAGTAATAATAGGGCACACGCTCTTTAAAAAATGTTGCATGGGAAAGGTTAATGTGCACAACCACTTATGGGTCTTAGGTTACTTCGCGAACCTTGAAGGGTGTTGTTTTTTTAAAGACTGAAATACGACCTCCATCATTTTTACAACAGTGGCTTATAAGGCACCTATGTTGTAAAAATGCAATGAGCAAGGAAGCAAAACTAAGTGGGCAAAATAGACCTTGGAGGTGCTTATGTTTATGGTTTGTAGAACTTCAAAGAAGGTGCAGGAAGGAAGAATGGCAGAGTAGTACAAGTATATTAATTCTTTCAAGTCCAGTGGGTACTTGATGGTTTCAGGCACTCCTTTTTAAAATTGTAGTACTTTTGTTAAAATTCAGCTTATATATTAACAGCAATGCAGACAATGTTAAAAGCTGATACGCTGCTGGAAAAGCATGCTTTTAAGTTAAAAGCTCCATGAGTTGCCTTTTGTTCCTCCTTGGAGTTAGATCAGTAGGCCCTCAAATGGACAAGTAAAAACAGTATTATTGTGTCCCTAGTATTGTCTAAGCAAAGTGATTTTTTTAAAAAGTCTGTACATTTGTTTTATATAAGACTGCCACAGTCTGAAAAGTACATTAAAAGTGGTTTGGTTTGTAATAGTTCAGTGTTTAGCATATCAGTTTGGGATGTGTCCTCCATGTTATGAGAATCTGACCCTAGCCATGAATAGGCAGAAACTCTTTAAGTGGGAGCTGACTTTTACTTTTAATGGAATGTAGTAATGGTTTTAAGCAGAAGTGGTGCATGTCATCCTCTTTAGCCTGTTCTGTTTTCTGGAAAAGAACTTCCACAGCTAAGTTCCAAGGCACCTGTAAAGTGGCATAAGGCTTATTGGTCCACTGCCATTTGTAACAGGTCATTTTTCAAAGAGCTTGTTGTCTTGACAGTTGGCAGGAAGATGGTAAGAGATTCTCCATCCCTGCTCTTTGAAAGATCAACACTTCAATTTGCCTGATGTGTAACTTTTTAAAGCTACAGTTAATTTTATTGGTTGGGGACCCATCTAATACTGTAACTCCTCCAGTGCTACTTTGACATGGTAGTATTGGGAAAACTTGTATTTTCAAGGGGCTTTAGATTTATAACAGTATTCTGTGAAACTGTAGCACCCTAACAGCAGTCAGAATGTAGGGATACAGTCAAACCTCTGTTCCCAAACTCCTCCGTTGTTGAATGTTTTGGCTCCCAAACGCTGAAAACCCATAAGTAAGTCTTCCGGTTTTCGAAGTTTTTCGGAAGCTGAACGTCCAACACTGCTTCCGCTTGAGTGCAAGAAGCTCTTGCAGCCAATCAGAAGCCGTGCCTCAGTTGTCGAATGTTTCAGAAGCTGAATGGGCTTACGGAACGGATTATGTTTGACAACCGAGTTTTGACTGTACAGTCTTAAACCCAGGCAAGAGCAGCTGTTTTTTGTATTCTCATGAACCACTTGATGTTCCAAGCAGTGTTTGGGGGGCAGAGGTATATTTTGCTACACAACCAATTTCTTTATGAGTGATCAGGTTCTATAATAAAGCACCACCTGGCAGCAAGTGCTAAACATTTTTATGAGTTCCTTGCAGTCTTGCATATCTGAGACATCATATGTAAAATCAATAGAAAGCTGTTAAAAGAGTGGAACATCTATTTAAAAATAGTCATAGTGAGAGAAGCTCTTAATGTTTAACCACATACTTATGAAAATGTTCTCAGGATGGATAAAATTGGACCATGGGAACCTGGGAAGCTGCAAGTTAGGACATTTGTCTACTCCGCCTGCAGCTCTCCAGGGTCTCAGGCAGATGGTCTTCCCCATAACCTGCAACATGATCCTTTAACTGGAGATGCCAGACATTGAGCCTAGGACCTGCTGCATGCAAAGCATGTTCTGTACTACTGAACTGTGGTCACATGCAATATCAGGATGATTGGCTGCCAGTTGGCCATCTCTGCCTTAAATGACCTACTTGGAAGTAAATCTCAGTGAAATTGGTTTTTAATGTGCCACAGTACTCCATTGTTGATAGAAAATATTTGTTCATCTTGTTTAGAGCTCTGAACTATGTAAGCAAAGTACACACTGTACATATTGTTTAGAGCTTTAAGAATTTGCCTAAAGATTTGCATTCTGCAATGGGGTTTTTTGTTTTTGGCTGTCCAGAGGGGCACCTGAATAATGTAAATCAGACCAGCCAGAGTCAACAGTAAAGAGCCAAATTGAGTTAGGTGTTACAATACTAGGGTTTCAAAATGTGAATATGTGATCTTTGGTGAAATCTATTCAAATGAGTGTTTCTTTAAATTGAATGAGTCATTCTAGGTGGCAATTCTTGGTTCCAATTTTGGACAATTTGCAGCAACTCTTTTTGATTCAGAACAATTTGATAGCCCATTTCAGCATTGCATATAATCATAATTTGTCCAAAGATGGTGATGTCAGTACACTAATTGGTATGTGCTATGTTGGCCTCTCTTCTAGTACCCTTTAGTACTTCACAGAACCCCAAAATGATTCTGAGCTCTCAAAAAGCCTGAGATTCATTAAGCATGAATTTGCTAATTTCAGGGGTTAGTCTAAGCCTCGCAGCAAGTATTGAGTTCTCTCTGCATATCTTAGAGCAATGTTTCTCAAACTTAGGCCTTCAGCTGTTTTTGGACTACAACTCCCATCAGGAAGTTGTGGTCAGGGATGATGGGAGACCCAGCAACATCTGGAGACCCAAGTTAGAGAAACACTGAGGGTGAGAAGCCCAGAGGAGTGGGCACAATCACTTGGAGACTTGCACACCTCTGATAGCCTCAGCAGCTATTTAGGTGAGCAGTTCTTCCTTAAAGAGTCATTTGAAGAATACTCCTTTCAAGAGGCCTATCTCCCATTCATACTTAAGGAAGAAAGCCTTCACTGTTCTATGCTTATTGATAGTTATAATCAATAAAATAGCAGGATAAGTTAAAAAAAAAAAAGCCCCAACCCCACAAAAATGAGTGCTCAGAACTTGATGCTGGATGTCAAACCATGAAGAATTCTGAAATTATTATTCAAGCAAGTATAGAAAACCGCTAAGTGAGGAACTATGGACTGTGGAGACCATGTTTCACATAAGGGAGCTCCATTCCTCCAAAAATATCAGATATGTAAATCACTGAATAGTCACATTCTATAAATATTATACCTGAGCACTTGGAACTTGGTTGTTGAGCGTTCAGTGACTTACAATTTGCTTTGCTCTGATTCAGAGTGTTCAGATTTGCTCCCTTATCCTAGTGTGTTTAGAAGAGCTAGTGTGTTTAGAAGAGGTTTGATTGTAACAAAAGTGGAGTCAGAGGGGAGCTTGTGGCTTAAAGACACTCCTATACCTCTGTCATTTGAACACTGTTCTTAGTCCTTAAGCCAGTTGCTCGGGCCTTTATTGGGGACTATATTTAAGGGGCTTGAACTTTGCCCTTGAGTCAGAGCCATAACCAAGCTAGACTTGCTGTTCCTTCTTGCAGCAGGATGGTTTGAACAGTAAGCAGGCAAACTATATTTCAGAATCCTGTGATGAAGGCTGGTTTACAGCATTAGGGTTCAGAAAGTTCTTCACTACTTTTCCTGATTTTGCCACTACTTAAATTTCACTTGGGGTAATATCACTATAAAGTGCCTCATTCTCCTTACTGGATCCTCTTCGAATATTCTCTGTTTTTTGTGTGTACCTAATTCTATAGGCTTGGGTTTGAAAGTAAATTTTGGCAAGTTGCTAACAGAGGGCTAGTTCCAAACTGAGACATGATGCAAGATATGAATGGACCATCTTTCAACTTTTTTAAAAAGTAAAAAGCAGCTTTGGATCATGTAATTGGGAGAGCAAGGGCAGTGAGAAGGAATGCCTCCATATGGGGGAAAGGCCATAGCTCAGTGATAGAGCATCAACAGGTTCAGCATTTTCAGTTAGGTCTGGAAATGTCTTCTGGCTGAAACCCTGGAGAGCTACTGCATGTCAGGGTAGACGATGCTGAAATAGATGGGCCAGTGGTTTGTCTCAGTATCAGGCAATTTCCTATCTTCCTGTGAAAATCGTTTTTAAAACATTTCTTTAAAAATGAGTGAAGATACCATATTTTTCAGTCTATGAGACGCCCCCATGTATAAGACCCCCCTATTTTTAGCGACTCAGTTTAAAGAAAATGAGGGGAGATGCCCCAAAGTTGTTGAGCTTCTCCCCCCCCCCCATGCAGCTGCAAGCTTCTCCCCCAACGTTTCCTGCGTGCAGCGGCATCAGGGGAAGTTGTGTTCCTGCCAGCCGGTGGGCAGGTGTGCCGCTTCTCCCCCCCCCCCCATGCAGCTGCGGGCAGGAAACACTCCCTAGATTGTTTCCCGCGCGCAGCCGTATCGGGGAAGTTGCGCTCCCACCAACCAGCTGGCTGGCGGCGCGCAGCTTCTCTCCCCCCCCCCCATGCAGTTGCGGGCAGGAAACACTACCTGGATCGTTTCCTGCTCACTGTGGCATCGTTGGAAGTTGTGCTCCCGCCAACCAGCTGGCTGGCAGGTGCACTGCTTCTCCCCCCATGCCACTATCTGTGTATTGGATGACCCCAGTTTTTTAACATGATTTTTGAGTCAAAAAAAAACTTGTCTAATACACGGAAAAACATGGTAAGTGAAATATGAGCATGATGGCCACAGTGCAGAATTTCACAGATGAAAATAACTTAAGAGAGCCAGCATGGGGCAGTGGTTAGAGTAGGCTGCTGGGGAGACCTGCCTTGAAACTCACTGGATGGCCTTGGGGCAGTTGCTTTCTCTTAGCCCAGCTTTTCCTTCCACTGTCTGGTGCGCTCCAGATGTTATTGCACTCCGTTTCCCAATGCCTCTGAACATTTGCCCATGCTGGCTGGGGCTGATAGGAGCTGGGTAATTTTGGCTTACCCTAATCCAACACAGAAGGTTATTTGTGAGGATAAAATAGAGTAACCTATATCCATGTTCATTGAGTACAAATGCAGAAAATGTCATTTACCTATTTTGTAAGAGTCCTGCAGCTCTGTTGGCACAATGGAATCTCTTCTTCCTCTCCTGTTCCTTCCAGTCCCCTGTTCACCCTCAAAATCAGTGCTGGAGATTTGGGGGACCTTCCAGAGCAGGTTTTTGGGGCGCATGTGTGAAAGAGAGAAAAGGAAGATGCTATTGCACCAGTGGAACTCCATTGGCGCAGCATTGACACAACCTTCAGTTCCTTACAGGTTTTTCTCCTTACCTCCCCGCCCCCTGCCATTAACTCAGTGCCCAAAGCATAGTCAGTATTTGTACAATACGTAATTAAAATAGTTTGTGAGACACTATTCATTCTAACTTCTGATAGGACTTCAAAGTGTATTAATGCTACCAATTCTTAAAAGCATCTCTAAATAGCACCTCATGTCTGTCACATTTTTGCTTCCTGAAATAAAGTTGCAAAAAGTTTCCTTACTCTGTTGTTTCTGTAAGTTAATTTTGAAGGTATATAACTAGGATTTGTTAAGAAGCATCACTGCCATTTTAGTTAGGAATTTGGTGTAATGTACTCCGTCGGGGTTGGAACCCTCATGCCCGGGGACTGAATGTGGCCCTCCAGGCTTCTCTGGTTGGCCCTTGATGCTTTCTCTTTGGCTACTCCCCTCTGCAGCCTGCACCGCCCCGCCTCCCCAACTTGTGCTGCTTCATGCCTTCCTTGAGTGTCTTTGGCTGGCATGTGTTGTTGAACTTGATAATGTCTCTTTCTTGTCTGGACAGTGGATGTAGAGATGAGCATGTGGGATAAACACGTGGCCATATGAAAACCTCTGGCCTTTCCTTGGCAAGAATGTAGCCTACTACACAAGCAGGAAAGTCACATCCACTGTGCTGCCTCTAGTTCCTTCCTTGTGCCATGCATGCAGCCCCTGAAAAGATCTATGAAAGAATGTGGCTATCAAGATTTCCCCCATCCCTGTTCTACATTATGATAACTGCCATATCATTGGCTCACAATGCATTCCCTTGTGTACAAAGCTGTATTTGCAAAAGTGGAAAGCACTTCTTTTGAAGGCATATCAAAGCTGCTTGTGAGGGTTTGTCCCATCAAACACTTTAGTATATGTCATGGGTTGGTGAAGTTGACAAAATCTTGAGGGCTGTTTGAAAAGCACTTCTGCTTAGATGCTTGAGCAAACGTGTTTTGGACACAAGCCATTGACTATTAAGCAATGTGCAAACCATGGTTTGGCTGATGGGGCTGTGTCTCATGTTCCCGTGTTCCCTATTCCTCTTGCACACTCAGATTTCCTGATTCAAAGTGAAGGAGGGCACCTCTGCTTTGTGTAACCATAGTATAGTTCTAGTTCTTGTTTGGAGGCAAAACAGAAGTTGCACAAATCAGTTTGTTCAGTTTTGGATATGCTGACACCCCATGGTTTGCCGGAAGTGGGGAGTGAATTGGAACATAGGAGAGGAGAAACATGCAACGTGAAAGCATGATTCCAGTGACCTAAGCATAGTTGAATTTTTACATAGAACAAGCTGAAGAGTGTAGCTATTGGGACAAGATGGCTGACGAGAATTTTACATACATTTACATAAAACATCTTAGTTGGGCCCCTAGTCCATTGCCTTGTTTGCATTGATAGTGTACATATGTTCTTCTTCCAGAAGAGAGAACTTTCATATGCATAAGGCATCAGGTTTGGGAATATGACAGATGATTTGCCCCTAGCATTTGTTTTCAAGGCTATTATCAGTGCAATGAAAGCTAATAGCATTAATTGCTTTCTAGGTGCTGTACAACGATGACTTCATTCAAATTATGGTAAATCTATATAATTTGTATGGTGATAAATCTATCAGAAGCCAAATTCTTATATAGTATTTGAAATGCTGTGTTAGATAGCTAATGCATTATAGAAGTTTCAGATTGGCTTTGGTGTTTATAGTAACTACAGTCAATTTGTAGAAAACACATGGTTGTGAGAATCAAGCGGTAGAGGGCATCACCTCCAGGACTTAAACTAGATAGGCAGAGCTTAGCCACAGATCTTGAATTCTGGATTACAGCTAGGTTGCAATAATCCAGTGGCTTGTGTTCAGTGCTTGTCCTACTCGAAGTATACCCACTGAAGTTAATGGACATTACTTAGTTTCATTAATTTAAATGGGTCTCCTCTGAGTGGGACTTATTTGGATACAACCTAAAGTGTGGTTTGTGATGTTTCCCTTGAAGACTCTGGATACCTTTTTATATAGGGCCACTTTTCTGCACCATGTTTTAACACAGTCCCAAAATTAAACAATTTTAAAATGTAATGCATAAAATTGTACAAAAAAATTAATAAAGCGGTTAAAACAAAAACACACTTTCAATAAAATCCCTAACACCTGGTAGAATAAAACATTTTCACTTGTTTCTGAAACAAGATTAAGAAAGAATGTTGTTGGGCTCTCAGGCAAGATTGATTAATTAAAATTAGCAAGAAGAAAAACCAGTTTATGGTTATTACTGTTATTATTGTTTTTAACCTCCTTCCACAAATTTTCCCATATATTGAATGTGAAAAAAGCTAACATCATTTAAATCAAGCTTCCTGTTGATTCAGCTTCATACATTTCCTAAACTATGGCACAAACCTCTCAACTAAATTATGTTAACTTGCAACTAGCTAGAGTATTACACTGTTTTAGTCTTAAAACCAGGCGTTGCATCTTTATACCCTCTAAAGCAGTCTTTTTCTGGTGTCCTGGTGTTCTTCAGATATTTTGGACCACAACTCCCATAATCCCTGACCTGCTGGCTGGAGCTGATAAAAGTTGGAGTTCAAAACTTCTGGAAGGCACCAGGTTGGGGAAGGCTGCAGCAGGGTGTTGTGGGATGGAATTAGATCAGGAATGTCTACATGCAGGATGTTCTAAAGAAACATTCTGGAATAGTATACCTGATATGATTTCCAAAACAAAAGACAACACTGGATAAATTATGGAAGGATATCTTACTCAGTTGCAGCTGTGATCCATTGAGGTCAGAAAGGATGTACTTTACCTTACATTTGTTTTTTGCTCTGGAGAAGTAATTTTCTTGCCGATAAGTAAAATTCCAAATTTTATCCCAAGTCAGGTGGTCTTCCCATGTAACCTGTGTCTGCTCTTCTACTTACTCTGTGATAGATAACATCTTGCAGCATTACCTCTTGGGTCATCCTCTTCTGACAGTGTTGAAGGCTGAGTCCTAGATTCCCCCCCCCCCCCGAATTGGGTTGTTCCTGTGTTTCATCAATAGCCTTAAGGGAAAGTGGAATTAATAGCCTTTCCCCATAGATTATAGTCCTGTCTTTCACATTCCTGTTTGACAGAGGAGTAAAAGAGACAATTGGGGTTTCCCTATGGTAATCTGGTTGGCCACAAAGGGAATGACATGGCGGATAAGATAGGCTTATAGTTTGACCCAGCAGAGCTTTTCTTTTCTTACAACTTTGCCAAGACCATCTTGAAAGTTAATGAAAAAATGGGGATTTGAACTGTTGATAGGTAATGGCCTATTGAATAGGCTGGCCTATCAAAAGTCTAGCATAGTTCAGCAAAGTGCCCAGGCAAACTTCTATGATGGAGTACAAACTTAAAGCATCAGTACAATTTCCATTCAGGAACTTTGCATTAGTATGTAACTTAAAGCTTGTATCTGCATTCCTTTAGATTTATGTGGGAGCAGAGTCTGCTCTGTTGGCACCCCTGCCTTGGTATCAAACATGTGATAACCAGCTGACATGATGTCCTCAGTAGCCTGAAGGGATCAGTTATGCCTGAATAGTAAAGGGATTTCTTTGCACTCTTCCTGAAGTGCTGCTAGTTAGCAGCCTAGCCTTCATCTTTTAGATGGGATGCATGCTGAGTGTCCTGCAATATATAGGTTCAGACCACATTAACTTTCTGCTTTTAGCGGTTAAATTATAAAATGATCAGGTAAATGGAAGGTGCAGTATGATTACATATAGTTGGTTCACATAAATGGAATGGAATGCAGCTAAATTCTATCCTGACACCTTTTGAGTGGGAGTGTTATGTTTTCAGTTGCCATCACCTCTGGAGAGCTTTAGGCCTTCGTAGCTTAGTTTTCAGTTGGTGTGTCGATAGCACACTTTATACCAGCTATTGCATTGCCACTTGTTTGCTAATTTTTTCACAATGTAAAAGAGGAAGAAGAAACAGAAATTACCACTATCTGGTTCTGGGGTAGCCAAGATTGTGCTTTCCAGGTGTTGTGAATGACAGCTCCCATCAGTACCAGCCAGCATGATCAATGGTCAGGGATGACTGGAGTTGTGGTCCACAACATCTAGAGGGAGCCACGTGCCTACCCTGATCTAGTTAAGGTCCAAAAATTTGCTGATCGTTAGAAATACTGGGATCTCTAGGAGGACGCAGACCCAAGTGAATGTTTTTCATGATACAGACTGGCTTGCTTCAAAAGATGTTTTAGGGATTAAAATGTGCACAAAGCAGGTGCTGTCTGGTATATTTGGAATATGAGGAGGTAGCTCAGCTCAGCTGAATATCCACAGAATGACTCTCATTAACCTATTCAGCAGTGAAAATAATACTATTAAAAGTTTTACAAAACTGCCGTGCCACTAACAGCCGCCTTTCTGTCTCTCTCTCTCTCCTGTAGGAACGTCAAGGCCGTGTGAAGTAAAATGCTGAGCCCTTCCACAGAGACTGCAGCAGACATGCTGCAACATGGATATCTTTCAGAAAGGACGAAAAACTACACCAGAGAAAATTAGAACTTGTTTCATTGACTTCATACAAACTCTTATAAACTTACAGTTTTAAAAAAAGTATTGGAATTTCACAAGAGACATAGGACTTAAAAACAAAAACAAAAAAACCCCTTCTAGGTAGAGTAGAGGTGAAAACTGTCCCCTTTCTTTTGGCTTTGGTTGTGATTTCAGAGCATACGCTTTGTTTTTTTGTCTTTTTACTATGTTGATCGGATTTTAAAGTCCGCAAGTGGCATATGCCTTTTTCTCTAATTTTTAAACCTGCCGCTTCCCTGGTTTCCTGGCCTTCTAAACCTCTCTTCCCTCTGGTTTTTTTGACATTTGCACTTGGAACACCGAGTTGTGACTTTCTTTTGGACATCTACCATGGAAAGTGGAATAAATAACATTTTTTCCATGGACTGGAAGAGGAATTTTATGAAGAATTTGATTTTTTATGCCTAGAAGATTTGAATGGAATCTGTCGGCAAGGTCGTGTCTGAGGGGTGGTTCATTTTCTCTCAAAGTCAAATACGAAGAGTCCTAAGAAATGTTCTGTTCTTGTGCATTATATGGATTACAGATTAAGTCTGGCTTGATTTGATTTGAAGGCTGAGAACAGTGGTAAAAACTTGTTTGTTTACAGGAACATTAATTTTGGAAGAAAAATATTGTAAACTGTGTAGTGAATGTTTCTTCAGTTTTCTTGTTAAGCCAATGAGGAATGGGCGCTGCCTTTCTTTCACCATTAATCACTTCTCAATAATAAACGTGAGATCCTGTTGAGCATCACTTTTTGGCCCCTTAGTTTTTAGTCCGTAGGCCACTGCTTTAGCACTTGTGCACAGCAACGAGAAGCTTCAACATGAGGAATAAAAGTGGGTGTGATGAATTTTAGCGAGGCTTTCCAGCCTCTAGTTCATTGGCTAGTTCTGGTCTTTCTCTTTTAAGAATTCACTTCTCAGGGAGTTGCTGCCTGACTATTATCTCAACACCAAAGGTGATCCCTACTCTAAAGCATGTAGCATTTATGAGGTCTCCTTTTACAGGCCAGGTGTTTGTAATTGCAGACCTGCTTTACATCACAGTGGTGATCTCTTTGATATTGGGGGATGATTCGTTTGGTGGTATGGGGCATTCCTGCCTACGTAAGCAAACTCTTGTTGTTTTCGGGGGGGGGGGGGCTATCCCAAGTTTGAAGCGTTGCCTGAATTGCTGAGGTTCATTGTCAGCATATTGCAGCTGGACCAAATTGACAAGTAGAACAATGCTAGGATTAAGTAATACCTGTTTAAGTAAGTTTCAGTAGGGGATGAAGGACAAAGGGACTTGATTAGGATTGAGATGATACGACAGAAATAATGACAAAAGTTCAGGCCAAATACTACCGAGGCTGTAAAATTATGTTGAGAGCTTGTGTTTTGTACTAATGTGACCTCTGTAAGCTTTTTGTCTAGACAAACAACATTTCCTCTTTTCCCATTAGCCCAAACTTCTGTTCCGTGCAGTAGATTGGCATTCGCTCAGGTGCCATGTTTAAAAGACCCTTCCAACAATATGCATGACTGTTCATGTAAAAATTTGCAGAAATTTGACCAAGTCAATAGCAATTGAACAGAAATGAACCCACAGGTTATGGACTATTCTGCTCAAAGTGCTGTATAAACAGGTCTTAACAATGGGTAATTGAGCTAGAATAAAAGGGGACACTTACCACATGAGACCTTGTAATTGAAGGGCTGCGAGTGGCAGGAGAGAATGTGGCCACCTAGATGTTCAGTTTTCAAAATTAAAGGAGCAAAAAAATGCCCTGTCCATTTTCCTTTGATCTTGCACTGCATGTTTTTGGGTGTGCTTCACAAGGATACAGAGGCAAACAAAGCCAGTGTGGTGTAGTGGTTAAGAGCGGTAGTCTCGTAATCTGGGGAACCGAGTTTGTGTCTCCGCTCCTCCACATGCATCTGCTGTGTGACCTTGGGCCAGTCACACTTCTCTGAAGTCTCTCAGCCCCACTCACCTCACAGAGTGTTTGTTGTGGGGGATGAAGGGAAAGGAGAATGTTAGCCGCTTTGGGACTCCTTAGGGTAGTGATAAAGCGGGATATCAAATCCAAATCCAAACTTCTGACTTACCTCATTCATTTTTAACACACTGCCCCTTGCTTTGCCTCTGTGTATTTGTCAGTCTCAAAATTAAGCTCATGGTTTCTTTGGAGTGAAACATACCATGAGCCTCGGTTTGGACAAACCAAATCTTGGCTTGTTTCCCGGCAGTGTTGCAGGAGCAGAGGAAGATCAAAGTTATTTCACCACCAAGCACTAACTCAGACCTTCTTGCCACCCTGGGCTCCTTTGCCAGGAAGGGCAGAATATAAATTTAATAAATGAATAAATGCAGCAACTTTGCTGCAGGTAGATATCATGGCCTTGCCAGACCATAGAGCTATATAACACTTCTTATTGTTCGTCCTTTTTAGCCCTAATAAAAGATGCAAAGAGGAGATTCATATTAGCTTTGAATCTCTAACTCTTAACCAGCTAAAGCGATTCACAATACTCAAAATGTCTCTGCCACTTGTGGCTAAAAGACATTAAATTTCTTGCTGCGTTAGTGGTTTTGCAAAGGGCATTCCCTTTAGGCAAGCCTTTGCCAGCTGATGCTTTCCAGATATTTTGGACGACAACTCCCATCAGCCCCAGCCAACATGGCCATGATAGCTCGGGCTAATGGCAGTTGCCCTCCAGATGCTTTGGAATACCCCAGGTTGGTGATGCTTAATGTTCTAGAAAGGATACCTTTCCGGTATGTGTTCCATTGAATTGCATATACTTTGTTGTCCTCCCAACGTCTGCAAAATCCTGACCATGACATCACTTAGTTGTGTATGGCACTAAATACCCATGTCTTTGCAAACATGGACCTTGATTTGAATGTGTGTGGAGTGCTGCTCTTTAGGCAGGCACAGTATATACAAACAAAAAGTTGTGCATGACAATACTGCAGATTTTGAATATTGTTTTGTCCATTATGATGGAGAACTGGACTCTGATTTTTATTTTTAAAAAGGCTTCCAAAACTCAGGATAGATCCCTGCATATGAACAGGGTGGTATGCATATTCTGCTGTTGCAGTACACAAGTGCAGAAATTAACATTGGGCAATTTGAGTTTCCTGGACTGCAAAGGTTTAATGGGCATGTGCATAAATGGAGAGATGGGGTGGAAGGCAGAGAACAATTTCTAGTTGTTTGGTGGTGTTGCTGCAATAGCAAAATATACTTAGAGCTGTTGCATGATTAAAAAAAATATCTTACCGGAGTTCTAGTAGATTCAGTTTGCATATAAAGGAAGAAAAAAGCTATAGAAAAAAAATCACACTTTGTTTTTAGAGGGTGCATTGAAGAACCATTCATTACCTTCTGTGCTGGAGTGGAAGGAGGATCCTTTTTTCTTGCTATTTGCAGTTTTTAGAAATGCTGCTCTTTTTTTGTTTAAAGAAATACCCGTTTATCAAATACACTCTTTGGTCACTCAGAAGGTTTTTAAATCTATGAATCATAACTGAGCAAAGAGTGCAACCTTATAAATTATAGAATAAGCCCCCACAAATAAAATTTGTACGTGTTAACACAGAGATAGCCCTGCACATGCTGCATGCTGGCTCTTTTGCAATGAAATTGCTGCAGAGATCTTTTTAATTATTCGTAGCCAGACTTGCAGGTGAAACCTCCACTGCAGGGTAGTTGCCAAGGTTGCTGGAACGGAAATGGCAGGTAGGACATGTGAAATAGGTCCCGTGAAGTGAGACTGGGGGATATATCGGTGGCCATGGCTCACAAGTACACGGGGGTTTTTTTGGATCTAAGGCAAAAGAGACTTTAATCTTCTGCTCCTTGTAGCCTCTTCTAGACTTGCTTTGTATTGCTGCTGGTAGCAGATATTCTCGCTTATTTGTGGTTTTTCAGAATTCAATTTGAACATCAAATGGAGCACTTAGCCGTAGAGTGGCTTTTGCGTTTAAAGCAAAACGGGCTGACTTTCCCTCCCCATCCACCTATGCTGGCCTCAGCCAGGGGTGGGGATCAGGGTGACCTCATAAGATAAAGTTGGTTTTTCTTAAGTAGTGTGTTCCCTTTAACAGAGAAATGCATTTTCCGTTAGGCCATTTGTTCAAAAGCATTATCTGACTGTACATTATAAAAACAAGTATTTCCATTTAGCTCAGTCATCCTTTGGAATCGTAGCTTGCTCATACTTGTTCATATTTTTAGTGTGTGAGAGCAAAGAGCTGTAACTTGGTGGTGGAGCAAACGTTTTGCATGCAAAAGGGTGACCTGTTCAGTATTTGGTATCTCCAGATAGGGCTTCTCTCTGAAACCATGAAGAACCACTTTCTGGGGAGACCTCAGATTTGCTGTGCATCCGCTTTATTTTTTACTAGAGCTCTAACATCCACCAGCTAGGGTACCAACCAGTGCTAATGGCATTCACATAGAACTAAATAATTCTGAGGCTTCCACAGATAGCCCCATTCCTGATTATCCCCACCCCAGATTTTTATGTAAGTTGTGTATGTGTGCTTATATTTGTGGAGTGGAGTCATTTTGTTACCTTTTTAAAGCAGGTGTCCTTAGGATCAATGTCTGTGCCTGAGGACTGGATAGGCCAGAGTGACACCAATTTTAAAATAGGTATTAGAGGGAAAGCTGGGAAATTTCAAGCCAGTTAGCTTGATGTTTTTCTGGGGAAAGTTGTGGAAAGCATGGCTAAAGATGGAATTGCCAAGCATACAAAAGAACAAGTCTTGCTGAAGCACGGCTTCCGC
Source organism: Podarcis filfolensis (assembly GCF_964270895.1). Taxonomy (NCBI): domain Eukaryota; kingdom Metazoa; phylum Chordata; class Lepidosauria; order Squamata; family Lacertidae; genus Podarcis; species Podarcis filfolensis. The sequence goes on along the minus strand of NC_139611.1, from coordinate 66,639,962 downwards.
AGCGCTGCCTCGCTAACCTTTTTGTTCTTTGAGAGTGTCCAAAAGCATATAAATAGAAGTGATCCAGTCAATATGACATACTTATAGTTTCAAAAAGCATTTGATAAAGTACCTCAAAGACTACTGAGTAAGTTTAGCAGCCAAGGTGTAAGAGGAAGAAGTCCTCTTACGATCAATAACTGTTTAAGAAACAGGAAGCAGAGGGTAGGAATAAATGGACAGTTCTCCCAGTGGAGGTTTGTAGAAAATGGAGAGCCCTATCCAAGGATTTATATTGGGACACTTGTTCCTAAATGATCTCGAATTAGGGGTGGGCAGTGAGGTAAGACAGGTTTGCTGCCAGTACCAATTGTTCAAGGTGGGTAAAACAAAAATGGAATTGTGAAAAGTTCCAAAAGGATATCTTTGGAGCTGGGTGAACGGGCAGTAAAATGGCAAATGCAATTTATTGTAAACAAGCATAAAGTGATACACATCGAGGTTAAAATAACTTAGTTTTACTTGAACCACATAGGCTCTGGTGGTGATTGACCAGGGAAAAGACCTTGGGGTAATAGTAGATGATTCAAAAACGATGTTGACAGAGTAGCTGTGGAAACGTTAAAATCCATGTTAAGTTTAATTAGGAAAGGAATTGAAAATAACACTACCAATAACCTAATGCTATTGTAAAAAAAACTGTTGTGACCACACTTTGAATACTGCATACCGTTCTTGTTGCCTCACCTGAAAAAGGTATTGTGCAGCTGGAAAATATTCAAAAAAGCGCAACCCAAATGATCATATTTACATATTTACTGCATTTATATTTCCAAGGTGACGTACATATTTCCATTGTACCCTTACAGCAACCCTCAGGTTAGGCTGAGAGTGAATGACTGGCCCAAGGTGACCCAGTGAGCCACATGGCTGAGGATTCAAACCCTGGTCTCCCAGGTCCTAGTCCAACACCCTAACCACCACGCCACACTGGCTCTCAAAGCTAGTGCCCAACATTCTACCGTGTTCTGTGACAGGCAATAGAGACTTGCCTTATGCCAAGTCAGACGATTGGTCCACGTAGCCCAATGTGGTTCACACTGACTGCACACTGCAGGGTTAGGATTCCAGTAGCACTTTAGGGTTTCCAACAGGATGCATTCCCAGTCCCACCTGGAGAAACTGGGAGTTGAACTTTGGACTGTTTGCATGCAGAGCATGTGCTCTGCCAGCTGAGCTACATCAGTGAAGATTCATATAAAAACCTTTTGAACGACCATTTTTTATATATTGCAAACACGGCAAAGCAAAATGACTTGGTAGTTCTTGCAACTTCAGTGTATTCATCGTGAACTAACTTCTTTAAAGAGCCAGATTCATTTTCAGCTTTTGCCTGTCATCAGATCTAGATTCTTGACTAGCAAAGCCATGGTTTGGACTTGCATATATTGATTGAAACAAGTTTTATGCTCTCTCTTTTTGCTCGAGTCCCGCAACTGTGTTCTGTATCTCTGCAGACCTTTCTGTGGTCGAGATGAAGAGCCTGTGACTTTCTAGGTGGACTACAGCCCCCCTCATTCCTGCCACAGGCCATACTGGTTGGGAGATGGGCTCCAACAGCATGGAAGCACAAGCTCTTACTCCCACTTCTAGAGCTTTTAGTCAGGGAGAAGACAATCTTGCCCCTCTTCTCAGGTAAAGAAAGCAGGTATCTGAAGACGTGTGCATGCACACGAAAGCTCAAACCAATAACTAACTTATTTAGTGTCTAAGGTGCTACTGGAAGGAATTTTTTAATTTTATTTTAATTGTTTTATTGTGTTTTGACTACAGCAGACCAACACTGCTACCTACCTGTAACTAGGATTCTCTGAGCGTGTTCTGACAATCTCGGTAAACTCCATTCTGCTGGGGATTCCTCTGACCACCCCCACAGATTAACTGAGAATGTCATCTCCAGTCTCCATCTTGGTTATGAAAATCGTGGCTGGGAATTGTGCAGATGCTGATAAAACCTTCCCCTGTGCAGAGCTAACTCTGGATGCTTCTACAGCTTTAAATCAGGGTGAGATTGATGCTCACCTCTTGTCTCTCTAGGGTGGGAAGTACCTAAGTTCACATGTTCTAGGATGTGAAACCTTTGGTCTTTCAGGACTCTCTAACTCCCATCAGCCCCAGCCAGCTTGTTCAAAGGTCAAGGATGTAGCTGTATCCCAACAGCAGCCTAACAGCTGCAGTTTCCTCATCCTTGCTCAAACAGGTGAAGTGAGTGGTTGCCTTTTCAGTTCTCTTCCACTAGTTGTGCTTGCAGCAGCTACAATGAACTCAACTTGCTTTAGTCTGTCTTGGGGCCCCTCCAGACTGGTCCTTGCTTTTTTGAAGGCGTATTCTGCAACAACTCACTGATACAAGAATAGTGTTAGTAGCTGATTTGGATGGGACGCGGGTGGTCTAAAACCACTGAGTCTCTTGGGCTTGCCGATCAGAAGGTCGGTGGTTCGAATCCCCGCGACAGGGTGAGCTCCCATTGCTTGGTCCCAGCTCCTGCCAACCTAGTAGTTTGAAAGCACGCCCAAAAAAGTGCAAGTTGATAAATAGGTTGCGCTCTGCCGGGGAGGTAAAGAGCATTTCCATGCGCTGCTCTGGTTTTGGTGTTCCGTTGCACCAGAAGCGGCTTAATCATGCTGGCCACATGACCTGGAAAAACTGTCTGCGGACAAACGCTGGCTCCCTCGGCCAGTAAAGCGAGATGAGCGTCGCAACCCCAGAATCATCTGCAACTGGACTTAACTGTCAGGGGTCCTTTACCTTTAGCTTTTTAGTGGATTTGGACTGGACAGTCCATCCATACTTTCTTAGTTCTTCTGTGATGCTTCCATGGGCAGCTCCCCCTCCCAATCAAAGAAATAAATAAAAATACTTAGCTAACTGACCAATTGTTTCACAGATCGCGGTTCTGCCCCCGCCCCCAGCATAAAGCCTGCCTTGCTAAAATTAATCCTGGCTATGCCTACGGATGCTTCCCTGATATTATTCCATTGATATCTGCAGGGGATGCTCTTGTAGGGCAATAGACGCTCCAGTGGAACATTTGTGGTATGAAAAGTTACGGGATTTCAATAGAAAGCTGTGGACCTGCACTGATTGGAAATGAAACGGTATGGCTGTCCTAAAATTCTGCAGGTGCAACAGTACTGCTGCTTCGTGCCACTGCTCTCGTTTGCCCCAGCTTGTATACACTAGTGGAGCAGAAGCACTTTGCAGGCATTTTGCTAGAAGCGTCGTGCGGCTTGGCAAGGCCACCGTGTTGTCAGGTGGTTCTGCCGCCTCCCAGCTCAGCCACCTGCTCTGCAACCTGCCCATTGCACTGAATTTCCTGACAAACAGGCTAACCTTCAGGCTTCTCCCACCCGCCATCCTTTTGCAAAGTTGTTGGCTGGTTCCCTTTGGTTTAAAGCCCTGATGAATCTAAATAATAATGTATGGTTTGATGGACTTCTATCAGGAATGGGAAACATTTTTCATCCCAAGAGCTGCAAACCATCTGGTAGCTGCATTAAAGTGGAGGGCAGAATCAGAGGCAAAAGTGGGCAGAGCAATGGATCTGACCCTTGGGCAATGGACCTTTGTCCGGTATTCCAGCCACGGAATAAAACAATTATGATGGTGGCTGTCAGCAACTGCCTGTCTCGAGAGCCAATGGAGTGTGCCTCCGGGGGTGAAGTCAAAGCGCTGCATTAGCAGCACCAAAGTGACCTTCCTGGAGTGCAAGCCTGAGCAGTGTGTGTGGAGGTCCTGGGCTGCCCAGAGGACAATACCTACTTCTCAGCCTTGCTGATGTGGCCCAAAGGAAAGCAGAGCAATATGTTTGGCACCAGCTTGGCTTCAGGAGTTGCTGGAAGGAACTCCTAAGGTGCCATCCAGCTGTTTTAGGGTGTTCACTCTGGATTTGTGTTGGGTAAACTCCCTAGCCTTTTCTCTCTCTCCCCCCCAAATATAGTCTGCAAGGCAGCAGAGGTTTAGGATCAGAGTTCTCCTAGATGGGCTACCTTCCCAGGTTGATGAGCCCCATCTGCCCCTCTCCACCCCCACCGTTCTGCCTGGACACTGAGGTCCAGTGCTGAGGGCCTTCTGGCGCTTCCCTCACTGCGAGAAGCCAAGTTACAGGGAACCAGGCAGAGGGCCTTCTCGGTAGTGGCACCCGCCCTGTGGAACGCCCTCCCACCAGATGTCAAAGAGAAGAACAACTACCAGACTTTTAGAAGACATCTGAAGGCAGCCCTGTTTAGGGAAGCTTTTAACGTTTAACAGACCACTGTATTTTAATACTTTGTTGGAAGCCGCCCAGGGTGGGTGGGGAGACCCAGCCAGATGGGCGGGGTATAAGTCATCATCATCATCATCACCACTTCCCTCTACAGCATGTGCAATAACCACTACCTCGACTGTTGGACCCACTGTTGGTCTTGTCTGCTCAATCTGCCGGTGTCTGTCTCTGCATGCAGGGGAAGTCCCAAACTCACCGAGGGTTTAAGACCCACCAGCTCCCCTCACCTGGTTTAGCCAGCCAGTCAAAGCTGTTTCTTGGGATGTGGCCATTGTCACATGCTGACAGCTTCTCGGAGCCACAGGTGAGAGTTGAGTGCAGGGTGGGGAGCAAAGGCAGACAAACTACCCCAGAGGTAGTTTAACCCCTAACACCCCATACACAACAAGAGGTTTATATTGGAACTTTCCAAAGTGTGTGTCGCATGAATGCTCCCCGCACTGGAAAGGGGTTAGTTTAACCTCCGGTTTGCTAGGAAAATTGAATTACTGCATCGTGAAATGATGCGTGTGTAAAAAGTGTGTCACCAACAAGAAAAGTCTGGAAAGCTCTGGTTTATATGCGCACGTCTTTCCTCCAAAGAAACAAGAGGCATTATTGCAGTTGCAAGGACACATTCCAACCAAGAATGGGGACTGAGGAGGAGGTGTTGCCTAGAGCAAGTCCCAAGGGCCATATAGAGAAGCCTGGAGGGCCACATTTGGCCCTGGGCCCTGAGGTTCCCCAGTCTGTTTCCTGCAACATTCCCAAACATTTGCAGGCTAGATGACAGCTGCAAGAGTTCTGATGCTGACGGTTCTGTAGCTAAATTGGGACCAGGCTGCAGTCATTTCTTGTCCACAGTACAGTGGTACCTCAGGTTACAGACGCTTCAGGTTACAGACTCCGCTAACCCAGAAATAGTACCTCAGGTTAAGAACTTTGCTTCAGGGTGAGAACAGAAATTGAGCGGTGGCGGCACGGCGGCAGCGGGAGGCCCCATTAGCTAAAGTGGTACCTCAGGTTAAGAACAGTTTCAGGTTAAGAACGGACCTCCAGAACGAATTCAGTTCTTAATCCGAGGTACCACTAGCTGCTACGAGGCAGAAGAAAGCTGTACAGCTTTGGAAGGCTTGTGGCCTCCGCTTATGATAAGTGTGGGTTCAGTATCTTGAGGCAAGAGGTTACAAGGGTTTATTAAGCAGAAGTTAAAACAAGTGGTTTTCGCTGGAGCCCTCTCAGCCAGTCAGGCTCTATAGCCTGCTTGCACCATTCTCCAGGGAACATCTCTAAACTCTCATTCCAATGTTTCCTGCAAGGACATGTCTCTAAATCACTACAATGGTTACACACATTTACAACTCACTTCTTCAAGATAGTATCCATGATGTTCACTTGAGGCCTCCAATGCAGGCATAGAAAAATCTCAGGCTCTGCACATGAATGCACTCCAGCTGCTGGCTTGTGAAACCATGCATATATGATGTATTTATATTCCACATAAATACTGCATTTTGATGGACCTGCTCTCCCCAAGCCAGCATCAATCCAATTTGAAAATGTAAGCCTCTCTGTGCATTCCACATTCTCTGTGCACTCAGAATTTTCAAGAAAAAGAAGGAAATACAGTCATTTTGTAAGTTTAGGGAGCGCTTTAAAAGAGTGAAGGATAACTTAGGATGGATATTTTTACAGAACACTTGAAGTTTTCTCTTTATTTTGCTCTTTAACTCTTACTTCTTGCTGCAAGCAAGCAAACATGCTTCTTTATTCTGAAACTGAAAAGCAAAGGAAAATTGAGAGGGTAGAATCTTACTCTAGTCCACAATGTAAAGTTCTAATATTTAATTCGTCAAGTGTTATGCTGCTACACAGATTGACTTTTCCCACGGTCACCAAAGTAATTATACGGGTTGCTTGCGATAATGCAAAATCCATCCTCTGCCAGCGAAAGTCTTCAGTGAGTGAACACTTGGGGTTTCTTCTAGATGAGACTTTTGCTGTGTACTCACCCTGCCTTATTTGCAGAATTTTTCAGAGGATCCTGCTCTTAATTTGCTCCTGCTCTTAAAGCAAATGGCCGTTCCTTAAATGGAGGCTGCCTTATCATGTCACAAATGAAAAAGACAATTTCCCCAGAAAAATCCTGTGTGGGAGGAGGAAGCACCCATCCCCCACCTCGCTACAGATCTGCTTATCAACAGATAAGGTCTGTTGATAAGCTACCAATCTGCTGATCAGTATATTTACTCTAACTTGGGGTACAACCCAAAGGAAGGCTCCTTATGCAAATAGTTGCATCGAAAGTACGTGGCTTCATTGGGACTGTGCTTTACCCATTACAGAAGTATAATTCCCAGTTCCTTTAACAAACTACAGTCCCCAGAATTCTTTGGGGGAAGCCACACGCTTTCACTCTATGGGGTGTTTGTACTCAGCCACGTCTCATGCAGAGTTCTCATCTTGCTTGTAACCACAACTTGTGCTTCCAAAGCCAACCAGCAGAGGGACCCCTTACCTTACTACAATTTTTAAAATTTTATTTTACAGAGAACCTTTAAAGAAAGCAGTATCTCCCCGCTTTAAACAGTCACGGCTTCTCTCAAAGCTTCCTGGGAACTGTAGTTTGTGAAGAGTGGTGAGAGTTGTCAAGAGACCCCGATTTCCCTTACGTAGGGCTGCCATACGTCCAGAAATTCCCAGACAAGAGCCTGGAAAAATGGCATCCGGGCAGAATTTTTGCAAATTGACCAACAGCTTTTGTGTCCGGATTTTCACTTTTGGAAATATGGCAACCCTACCTCACAGAGCTACAATTTTCAGAGCCCCCCTGGGAAGAGGATTGTTGAACCACTCTTGAGAATTGTAGCTCTGTGAGAGAAATAGGCGTTTCCTGACAACTCCCAGCACCCTTAAGAACCTGCAGTTCCCATTATGCTTTTGAGGAAGCCATGATTGTTTAAAGGTATAGTAATAATAATAATAATAATAATAATAATAATAATAATAATAATGAAGAAACTTGTATACTGCCCTATACTCACAGGTCTCAGGGTGGTTCACATGATAAAATCATGATATAAAAAGACAGAATACATAATCAAAATAAAAACAAAAAAAACCCAATACCCCCCCCCCCCAATATTTTAAAAGGGCATTGGATGTCAATCAGCCAAAGGCCTGGTTAAAGAGGAATGTTTTGCTTTATAGATATATAAATTAATTAAATTTTCTGTTTTACAATTTAGAATATTCATTTAAACAACCTCAAAATATCAAAAGCTCCCCTTTTTCTCTTTCCATGGTTCACTTTGCATATCATAGATCCCTGCATATTTTATATAAACTAAAACATTCAGTATTCCATTATTACATCCATCAAAAATTATTTACACTGTTGAATTTATCTGAATGCTGCCAACATTTTCAAGTGCACACAATTTCCCCCCATATATTCGATAAACATTTCCCAGTCTTCTTTAAACGTATGTTCTTCTCGTTCTCTTATTCTGGGTGTTAGGTCCACAACCTGCCTGGTTTTTGCCTGGTGCCTAAAGGTGCCTAATGAAGTTCCAATGGGTTTGAAGACTTCCAAAATCTGCACCAGAACAGTACTTTCACATGCTGTCCAAACCTGGATGTCCTGATTTAATCGGGACAGTGGAGGCGTATGCTTTCATCATCCAAACATCACAAAACGGGGTGTGAGCCTCTGAGTTTTTCAGAACTCTTCATAGGCCTAGATGGCAAACAAAGAGGGGAGAAGAGAAGGGAGCAAGTAGGCTGACAGGGAAGCCATGGAGTCTGCATCTGGTCACCGTCTTAAGATGCAATATGAGAGGAAGTAGCAGGCATTCAAGTGAGGGAAAAGCGACTAACGTTTGATAAATCAAATGACTGCCTCAAAAGGAATACTTGTAAACAAAAGCAAACCAAAGAGCCTTGTGGCACCTTAAAGCCTAACAAATTGATTTTTGTTTTTGTGTGGCATAAGATACATCTGATGAAGTGGGCTTGAGTCTATGAAAGTTTAACATAGCATCATGTGGGAATGTTCAGGGAGGCAGGAGAACATATATTGTTTATTAATATCCTTCCTAACTTGCGCTGGCAAGTTCTATAACTTAGCAGAATTTTACATTCCCCTTTTAAATGCACAACGGGTAGCTGTATGCAGGCTTGTTTGGTTCCTGGAAAGTTCCCTTTTATCCCTCTTAAAAGAATAAACACGCCACAATCTTGTGTAAAGTATATAAAAGAAGTTTACTCACATCATCAGTTCACAGTTGGATCCCTGAAGGCAGACTTAGTTGCAAATACAGTGGTACCTCTGGTTACAGATGCTTCAGGTTACAAATGCTTCAGGTTACAGACTCCACTAACCCAGAAATAGTTAAGAACTTTGCTTCAGGATGAGAACAGAAATTGTGGCAGCAGTGGCGGCAGCAGGAAGCCCCATTAGCTAAAGTGGTACCTCAGGTTAAGAACAGTTTCAGGTTAAGAATGGACCTCCAGAATGAATTAAGTTCTTAACCTGAGGTACCACTGTATGTACATGTGGATCTACCCAATATGGGGGTTAATCCCAGTGACTGCAGACTGGCAGTTGTTGCAGTTCACATGATGAAAGGAAGATGGAAAAAGAGGAAGTCAAAGAGAGGGGATGTGCTGCATGCCTTGCCCTTTTTAGGGAAGCTTTTAATGTTTAATAGGTTATTGTATTTTAATATTCTGTTGGAAGCCGCCCAGAGTGGGTGGGGAAACCCAGCCAGATGGGCAGGGTATAAATAATAAATTATTATTATTATTATTATACCTGGACAGGTAAGGTCACACCCACCTCTAGTCACATGCAAAGGAAGTATGTCCCCAGCCAGGAGGAAACAGGAAGTTTTTGACTGGCTGGACCAAACATTCCCCCGCATGTCCACTCTAGGAAAACAAGGAATGTTGTACTTGACTGCTACTTATGTATCACATCCCACACATAGAAGTGCAGCATTAGAAGGGATCCCAAGGATCATCTAATCCAACCCCCTGTAATGCAGGAATCACGGCAATCCCTGACAGCCATCCAACCTCAGTTTAAAACTCTCCAATGAATGAAGAGTTCACCACCTCTCATGAGAGTCTGTTCCACTGCTCAAGGCTCTTACCATAAGAAAGTTCTTCCTAATGTTTCATTGGAATCCCCTTTCTTGTAATGTCAATCCATTGTTTTGGGTCCTACCCTCTGGAGCAGAAGAGAACAAGCTCACTCCATCTTCCATGGGACAGCTCTTCAGGTATTTGAAGGTGACTATCTGATGCCACAATAAATAAAGGTGTTCATCTTTAAGGTGGAACAATACTCCTTTGTAGGTTTTTTTTGCTGCAACGTGAAGCTTGTAAGCAAGTCAACTTGGGAGCCTGTCTACACAGGTTAAATGGCAGGGAATAGACATGCACACACATTCATCAAGGGTGAGGAATCTGTGGTCTTCCAGGTTCTCTCTGACTCCATCTCCCCTCCAAAACCTCGCCTATTGGGCATGTTAGCTGGGGCCGATGGGGAGCTGAGCAACAACATCTGGAAGGCCACAGATTTCTGCTCCTTGATACGTGTATAAAAATAACAATAGCAAGCCCAGGACTTTTTCCTGATGCGTCCAAGACCCCTTGATTGCCTCTGCTGCTTAAATAGCTCATTCTTCTTGCTTGCCTGTCAGGTAGAGATGGGAGTTCCAGGTGGCAGATACAAAAGAAGTATTCTCTAGAGAGAGATGTGAGCCTTGTAAATCTTTTTTTTTTAAAGGGGGGGGGATGGGGAAAGAACAGAAAGGGTTAATGAAAACAGCTAATGCTATGCATGAACCCGGTTGGGGGCGGGAAGTGGTGCTGTTGGTGCGCTCTTGCAGTCTGTTCCCTTGGGAGGTTGGTCTGTGTGTTCCTCTCTCTGAGCCTGTGGCTGCTCCGAGTGATGCATTTATGTATGAGATGCATTTATTTATGAACTGCTGGCCTCTCTACAGTGGGGAGCAGCCCTTCCCTTCCCTGTTATCATCCACGCTCTGTCAGATTAATATAACCAAGGCCTGGAACTGCGCTGAAATATATCAGCAGGTTTGATCCTATTCATTCAGGACTCAACTGAGACCAAAGCTCTCCCTCCCACAACCAGGGTCAAATCAGCCATGGCCAAGGTAGGGAGACTGCTGTGTTGCCCATTGCTGACTTTGTGAACGGTCACTGTGCTTGTGCGGCACACATTTGAGCTTTGCATGAAATGTTTCAGACTGAGCGACTCCTGCATTTCATGGCCTTCTTGCCCCACAACATAGAACTTTTTCTGCACATGTGCGTGCATGCATGTGTGCACACACATCCTTGCATAAGTTACACACAGACTAAAGCCAACGCATCACGTGATGTGGCCTCTCATCGACAAAATGTATAATCGGCTAGTCTTTTAAGACGCCACAAGACTCTTGGTTGTATTTTGAAAACAACCATGCAATGCCTCATCACCAGCAGTTCCAGGGTGGAACTAAATACGGGTGGGGTGGGACCCTATAAATAAGTCAGAAATTAAATTGTTTTTAAGAGGGGGGGGGAAATCCCTATGGAAAATCACATTTTAAAATTTCCTGCTCTCTGGTGCCATCAGGTATTGCATGTTTATAGCACATTCAAATTGCTGTTTCTTTACTATTGTGCCCTAGTCCCCAGTCTCTCCTCTCCTCTATGCTGCAGTGGCTGCACCATAGTTTAGTGGGGTCACTGCTCCAGCCATAGTTTAGTGTTGCATACACACCATCCATTTAAAGCACAAGGGTTTCCTTAAAGAATCCTTGGGACTGTGGTTTACCCCCACAAAACTATAATTCCCAGCACCCTTAATAAACTAAAGCCCCCAGTATTCTTTGGTGGAAGTCATGCTTTAAATGGAGCGCTGTCCCCAGTAAACGATGGCTGGGGAAAATCAAGAACTCAGAAGAAATCAAACCAATGTCTATTGCTTCCCTTTCATTTGCTGAAGAACATTACGGTAGTTACCAGATTATTTTCAGCAACAAGGGCTGTCTGGCTCCCTGTTTGAAACCCTGGGAAGCCTCTGCCAGTCAGTCAGTACTGAGTTAGATGGACTAATGGCTTGTCTCAGTATAAAGCATGTTTCCTATCTTTCTCAAAGAGACTCCAAACAGTGATTAATAGTTGGAAAAACCTCTCTTGCAGTTGTAGTGACATATCAGCTGGAATCACTGGGGAGGGTAGCATACATATTTTAAGCTATAGGGAGGCAATAAAGTTATTGCAAATGTCAGTAGTTCAGTTCAGGTAGATAGTCACCTAATCACAAAGGGGATTAGGTAATATTGTGCACCTGTAAGGTGCAACAATTTCCTGCAGTTTGTTTGGAGTTTCTAAGCAAAGCCCCATTTCCTAGATCAGGGGTAGGCAACCTAAGGCCCGTGGGCCGGATGCGGCCCAATCAGCATGCTTTTACATGAGTAGAATGTGTCCTTTTATTTAAAATGCATCTCTGGGTTATTTGTGGGGCATAGAAATTCGTTCATCCCCCCCAAAAAATATAGTCCGGCAACCCACAAGGTCTGAGGGATGGTGGACCGGCCCATGGCTGAAAAAGGTTGCTGACCCCTGTCCTAGATGGAGATGGATTTCCTCCATACACCTCCTGCTCCTCACAGAGCTATTTTGGCACTTAAATCATTGCTTCATTATTTGGTTCAGGGATTTCTATCCTGCCCTTCAACAAATCCCCAGGGTGGTGAATTTTCCACGAAGGGAAACCCTTAGTTTCTATTGAGCCTTGAATGAATAGAATCAAACTTACTGTCAAACCCAAATGGGTTAGACTGGGCCAAAATGTCCTCTCTCCCCAAAGCCCTTGCCCCAAAGACCCTGCTCATCCCTTTCCTCTTCTACTGCAAACTCATCCCTTCTCTCTGTTTGGAGGGAATTGTACAGAAGACCAGACTGGAGACCATGTCAGAAGCATTCCTTTGATCCTTCTTGTTGATGCAGCAGCTGCTGTCTGGATCAGGCTGCTGGTCCATCTGTCAACCTACCCACCCGAAGTCCATGTCTTCTGAGGACGTGCATAAGCCCCTTCCTTGTTTGTGTGTGCATGCATACACCCCCTTCTTGGTCAGCCTTGTGCATCCAGGAAAGTAGGCTGTTTCTTACCAGAGCCCATTTCAGCCTAACACTTTTGGCAGAATCCCATTCGTCTTTCTATAGGGCTGGTTTGCACTCTGTATACGAGAAGAGAAGAAGATGCTGCCCTGTGGGTAAGAAAATTTATCAACAAAGCCAGCATGATTGCATTTTGTCTTATAGGTAGAGTGGTAGTTGTAAAAGGATCAAACAGCACTTTGTGCAAGCTTGGTCTAGATCCCTTTTAGGATCCAGTTAATCAGTAACATAATATACCTGTTACTATGATTAACAAACAGAGGTCCCCCCCCCCCAAATTTACATGGCAACACATTCCGGCTTTTGCATTCATCAGCTGCTCTGTATACCCAAAGGAGCATCTCCACCCCCATCGTTCACCCTGAGGGCCAGCTCTGAGGGCCTTCTGTGGTTCCCTCACTGCGACAAGCGAAGTTACAGGGAACCAGGCAAAGGGCCTTCTCGGTAGTGGCACCCGCCCTGTGGAATGGCCTCCCATCAGATGCCAAGGAAATAAACAACTGTCTGACTTTTAGAAGGCATCTGAAGGCAGCCCTGTTTAGGGAGGTTTTTTAATGTTTGATGTTTTATTGTATTTTTAATATTTTGTTGGAAGCCGCCCAGAGCGGCTGGGGAAACCCAACTGGATGGGCAGGGTATAGATGATGACGACAACATCAACAACAACAACTCTGATAAAAATCAAATGATGTTATTTCCAAGGTGGCAGTTATAGAGCTTTGAGGATGCAGTGCTCAGAGGGGCTTCATTTACTGAAGCTAAGTGATGGCTGAGACCATAGAATCATAGAGTTGGAAGGGACTGCGAGGGTCATCTAGTCCAACCCTCTGCAATGCAGGAATCGTTTGCCCAATATGGGGCTTGAACCGAGATTAAGGGTCTCATGTTCTACCGACTGAGCTTTCCCCATGTGCTGTTAATGTGTCCAGTGTGTACACCCATAAGTTATTCCTCTTTGCTAACATTGTTAGATCTGTTGGTATCTCCGTAGCCATTATTGATAAGTCTGACAAGCTGTGGTTCTCAGAACTGAAATGTTTAGCAACTGGCTGCTTCACCTTTTCTTTTTTGGAAAAGATTGTAGATTTGTGGTTTCTAAAACATCTACATAGGCTGGCTGTAGTTTTACCTACGTACTAGATGTGGCATTCAAAAAAAATTGCACTCTGTGATATGGCTTATATTGTAGGGCCTGCAGGTGGTCGGCGTTTGTTTGGTTTTCAAAATAAGCACCTAGTCCTTACTGAGGCTGAGAAATTCTTGAAAGTGTATAAGGTGACACCTCCAAAATGTTACTTAGTGTGTGCTTGTGTGTATATTGTATGGCAAGTGACATTCCTTAATAGCTTTTTGCATGCACGCCCTTCTCCGTGGCTGTGACAAGCAGGCTATCTTATGGCAAACATACACATAAAACACATTTGCATGCCCATTTTTTCAGAGTATGGACTTTTGAGAGTTAAAACATTCTGTCAGAATCGGACACGGAGCACTGGCTGTTCTGCTTGTAGTAGAGCTGTATGCAAAATGTCACCGTATAGCATAAATATTGTGCGGCTGGAATGAGTGCAGCACAGATAGCTTGGGTTGCCCTCACAGGTGATGGGAGTTAATGCGTTACAATGATCCACTGAATCGACACAGTGACCCACTTTGTGTATCTGCATGTGTAGTGGACAGGGAGAAGGAGTGCCGTGAACCAAGTCCTTTATATATAGCAGGACCTGGGTGTGTGCGTGGTGGTCCAGAGAGAGGGAGAGAGAGCGCACAGCCATGCTTCGTCAGCCTGCAAAACTGCTCCGCAGCCACTGCCAACACGGTCTCGATGAGTGCGACTTTCCCCTCTGCAGTACGTCAGTTGCACAGAATGTTCTTTGTGCTGGAGCAGATGCCTCTTGTATGCAATCTGGCCATGTTTGCAAAGCCGGGACCAGGATGGGGGCAGGGGAGGGAGGGAGGGAAGCGAATGGGCTCAATTACGTAAGTGGCAGCGCAGCATTTGGGCAGAGAGGCCCTGATGATGCGTAACAGTTTGGAGGATCTTTAAAAATAGCGTGTGGGGTGTGTGTGTAGCTGTGTGGAAAGTCCAGAGGAAGCCAAATGGTGCATTACTTGGTGCAAAAGCAAGCAAAGGGAGGGATGCTTCTTCTGAATTTCTGTGTAACCTCCTTCAGTGCCCTGCAGATCCTGTCCTTGGGCAGGCTCTCCTTTCTGATTGCTAAACCCTGCAGCTTTCTTTCCATCCTCGGACTTGTCTCCTGGTCCAGGTCCTCTCCTACTCATTATTCTGGACCACTCTGCATTCCCATTTGCTTTCCTTGCTTCCTCATCCGACGACTCTTTCCCTAGACCCCTTTTTCCTATCCCAGGTTGGGGTAGTAATAATAATAATAATAATAATAATAATAATAATAATAATAATTTTTATTTATATCCCGCCCTCCCCAGCCGAAGCCGGGCTCACAGCGGCTAACAACAGTAAAATGATAAAACATTCTAAAATCATTTCAATATAAAATTAATTCCAATCAGATAAATGGCAACCATTGGGCTAGAGTTCTGTGAGGATTGCCAAAGGAGGGAGTCAGGCTGTGCCCTGGCCAGAGGCCTGGTGGAACAGCTCTGTCTTGCAGGTCCTGCGGAAAGATGTCAAGTCCTGCAGGGCCCTAGTCTCTTGTGACAGAGTGTTCCACCAGATCGGAGCCACAGCCGAAAAAGCCCTGGCTCTAGTTGAGGCCAGCCTAACCTCTCTGTGGCCTGGGACCTTCAAGATGTTTTTGTTTGGAACGTACCAGGGGAGGCGGTCCCGTAGGTACGAGGGTCCTAGGCCGTATCCCTGACGTTGTTACCCTCACCCTGTTCCATGGCTGTGGTTGCTATGGAGACGGAATGACCAATGAGAGGCGAGGTGGGTGGAGGAGTCCAGTAGGGCATTCTACAGAAGGTTCCAGGTTCAATCCTTGGCATCTCTGCTTAAACCAGGGTTAGGGAACCTTCTGTCTGAGGGCCATATCCAGGCCCCTGGCTGGCCGGCCTAATTGCATGCTGGATAGAAGTAGAGATGGGCAGGTAATTATTATTATTATTAATATAACGGATGTAGTGCTGCCTACTGAGATCGCTGTCACGGAAGGGCTGGAGCAAAAGATTCTTTCCTTCTGCTGCAAAAGATACCCACCCTATTGCTCAATGCATGTATTTTGCAACCACAAAGGAGTAGAAGAGAAGTGGATCCTTCTTCCTCTTTTTCCTCCCACAGGCACCCCCAAAAGGCAAAATACAGACATGGATTTGTGAGAGGCAAGTCCCAGAAAACAGAGTCTGCCCCTGGCAGGTGGGGTAGTTGGAGGCCTTGTGGAATTTGCCCCACATTTTGCTCCGTTCGGGAAAGACTCTGCTCAGCATAACGGTGGATCCGAATCTCAAATCTGCTGCATGTTGCAAGGAGAATAAACTTTTCCTGGATAGCCCTTGTGGCTCATAGCAATGACCATCACAAAGCTGGACTCTGGTTCTAGCTTTACACTTTTTAAGAAAAAAAGCAGATAAATTGACTTCAGTTATGTCCCTGAGGTTGTTCCCCTCACCCTGCTCCATGGCTGTGGTTGCTATGGAGATGGAATGACCAATGAGAGGTGAGGTGGGTGGAGGAGTCCAGTCGCTTAGTGCAGAAGTGTCTGCTGACCACAGGAAGAAATGCAACGTAAGCCCTTTTCCTACTTTCTTGTACAACCAGCTTTAAGGACACCTAAAACTCAAGGGTGGGGATTTTTTTTAATGGTCTGAGGACTGCTTTCCCCTCTGGGAAGCTTTCTGAGGGCCACATGCCCCGAGCCAGATGTGAAAGTGGGTGAAGGAATCCATATAGTTTTACCTTTGTGCAGAAGGTTGGTTTCTGCACACAGCCACTCACCTTTCTCTCTATCCCTGCTTCAGGCAAGCAAGAAGCATCCTCAGAGTGCCAGGATCCATTGCAGTCTGCTCTGGATGTGAAGCAATGCCCAGAAAAGGGGTGTGAGCAGTGGAGAGAATGAGCTTCAAGAGAGTAACATGGGCCAGGAAGAGAAGACGCATACCGTACCCCTGGCCTGATGTTCCCCACCCCTGCTATAATAATAACAGTTGCTATTGTTATCATCAGTATTAATTATCTGCTCTTCGCCCTAAGTCCCCAGGAAGCCTTCTATTTCGCCAGGCATATGCAGGCCATTAAGAATGCATTCTTCCACAAAGGTTTATTGATGTCTGTTTTTGACTCTTTTAAATGGTTTTTGTTGTATGTTTTTGTTTATATTGCTGTAAATGGCTTTGATATATCGTATTTTTCCATGTATAAGACTATGTTTTTTGCTAATTTTGGACTCACAGCTGTCCATGGAGGCACAGGTCAAATCTGTGTCCAGGGCAGCTGTTTACCAGCTCCATCTGGTACGTAGGCTGAGACCCTATCTGCCTGCAGACTGTCTCGCCAGAGTGGTGCATGCTCTGGTTATCTCCCGCCTGGACTACTGCAATGCACTCTACGTGGGGCTACCTTTGAAGGTGACTCGGAAACTACAACTAATCCAGAATGCGGCAGCTAGACTGGTGACTGGGGGCGGCCGCCGAGACCATATAACACCGGTCTTGAAAGACCTACATTGGCTCCCAGTACGTTTCCGAGCACAATTCAAAGTGTTGGTGCTGACCTTTAAAGCCCTAAACGGCCTCGGTCCAGTATACCTGAAGGAGCGTCTCCACCCCCATCATTCTGCCCGGATGCTGAGGTCCAGCGCCGAGGGCCTTCTGGCGGTTCCCTCATTGCGAGAAGCAAAGCTACAGGGAACCAGGCAGAGGGCCTTCTCGGTAGTGGCGCCCGCCCTGTGGAACGCCCTTCCAGCAGATGTCAAAGCGATAAACAACCACCTGACATTCAGAAGACATCTTAAGGCAGCCCTGTTCAGGGAAGTTTTTAACGTGTGATATTTTACTGTATTTTTGGTTTTTATGGAAGCCGCCCAGAGTGGCTGGGGAGGCCCAGCCAGATGGGCGGGGTATAAATAATAAATTATTATTATTATTATTATTATTATTATTATTATTATTATTATTTCTTTTAAGTCAAAAATTGGGGGTTGTGTTATATACGGATGGTGAATGCACAGTGGTTTGGGGTCAAGCTGTGGTGCAGTTGGCCTGGACTTGGGTTTGGGCTTTTGGGCTCTGGCGGGGGTGACACGGGCTTGGGTTCAGGCTCTAGCTCTGGCCCAATTTCTTAGTTTAGGGTTCAAAAAGATAGGGGTCATCTTATACATGGGGGCTTCTTATACACTGAAAAATACAGTATATTTTCTGACTGCCGTAATAATAAATCAAAACAACAGTTTACCTGCCCTTGACCCTAAGGTCAATATTAAAACGCAATGCAGTGGTATCTCTGGTTGCAAACGGGATCAGTTCTGGAGGGCCGTTCACAACCTGAAAAGAATGTAACTCGTGTCTGCGCGTGCACGTGGGTCGCGATTCGCTGCTTCTGCGCATGCACGTGACATCATTTTGCACGTATGCGCATGCGCGAGTGATGAAACCCGGAAGTAACCCTTTCTGGTACTTCCAGGTCGCCATGGGGCACAACCTGAAAACGCGCAACCTGAAGCAAACGTAACACGAGGTGTGACTGTATGGAAAAAATACTGTTTAAAACCAACGTAAGGCTCTGACGAACCCTTTGTGATAAGCGTGAGGATGAGAACCAGTCCGCTGACTCCGCATTGCACCAGCTCCTTCTGTACCTTCTCTCTTCTCTCTCTTTCCTGTTGCTGACTCCTCAACAGTCTGTCCATTTCCAGGCTGCAAGCAGAGGGAGTCGGGGGTTGGGGAGCCTTCCCGCAAGTGCAGAGCCCAAGAGATCGGCATTGTGCTAGCTCCTGCCACATGGAAATATGGTGGTGCAGCTGCTGCGTAGGCAAGAGCAGGAGGCGCAGGCATGCGGTCCAGGCAGTTTTTTTTTAAAATTAAAACCCCCAAACCCATCCCTCCATCTCTTTCAGTAGCTCAGCCAGGGCTTCCCCTGGATGCAAGTCAGCGCATCAATCTGCGAGAAAAAAGAAGCTTGTTTCCTTATCATCCAAAGCATGGTCTAGGCCAGGGGTGGGGAGCCACAAGTCAAAGGGTCCCCAAAGCTTCTCTCTCTGATCCTCATTACTCACCCCACATCACACACACCTCCCCATCTTCTCCCCCTCCCCAAATGTTTTCCCCTGGCTGGAACATATCCTTCAACCTGGATGCATGCCTTTTGCTTGCTAGCATGGAGATTTGAGAGGAGTGTGTGTGTGTGTGTGTGTTTGTAAAAACTAGCTCAATGTACACAGGGAAAACATGCATTTCTTGCTCCACCTAGTTTTGCCTCTGGCTCCGCCCACCACTGTCATGTTACCCCAGCATGTGGCCCTCAAGGTTGTGAGAAGGTCCTCTACTCCTATTCTACACTGTTCAAGACCTGCCAGGGGGTGTGGCTGGGAGTCAGGGGGGTGGGATTGTGGGGAGGTGGGGAAGGAGGCACTTAGATAATGAAATATACTCAGAGTCACAAAGTGATTTCATGCTCTTTATTCAGCTCATAGTGGTGAGGAGGAATGAATGAAAGTCCCCTCAAAGTATCTGCTTTATATACATTATTTACACAATGGGCTGCACATGATTGGCTAATTCTGGAATTCTACTGTAAGCCAATCAGGTTGTGGATTCACTTATATCTGGAGCATGATTGGGTGGTTCCTGCCAACCAATCATACTGCTGCATTGTTCTAGGACCAATCAGACTGCTGCATTCTGAATCCTATTGTTCTAGGACCAATCAGACTACTGCAATTTGGATCCTATTGTTCAAGGACCAATCAGACTGCTGCAGTTTGGATCCTATTCAATTCAGTACATAACAGATAACAAACCAAAGTTTTGACAAAATCAAATCTGCTAGCCTTAGCACCTCCCAATGTGCTATTATTAGTTCAGAGATGCAAACGAAAGGCAGTTTCTCACCAGCTCAAATGGGCCTTTAAAATTCCTGAGCACCTTGCCACAAAAAGAGATATTGGCCGGTCATCTTTCAATGTGCCTGGTTCCAGGAAGGTCCTTGAAGGTCAATGACACCTTTTCCCTGCCCTCCCAAACAAGGCAGTCCCCACTCCTTGGACCCAACCTGCCACATCTGTTTGTCTAGCTCTTATCAGCCATGATGGGCTTGGGTGGAGAGGACATGGTGCTGGCTGAAATCCTTCAAGCAGCTTGCCCACATCCTCAGATTGCAACCGTGGAAACTAATCCAAGACGGCCCGCAGCCAGATGGTGCTCTGGACACTTCCTCATTTGAACGCTGCCATCACTTTTTGTGTGTTTATGAGCGACTTTAACCTTGGGGTGTCTCGCAAATTTGTCACCGCAGGCCTCTGAAAGTACAATCATCTCCGTCTTCTGGCCAGATGTTACTAGCCCTTTCATCATTTGGAAGTGCTCTGCTGGACAGCTACTTGAGGATGCAGTGGCAGCAGCAAAGTTTTTGCCACCTAGTCCTCCTCCACCACCACCACTTTATGGCAGATATGGCAGTGATGGACCTGTGGGTCAGAATCAGTCTTGCCGCCAATTTGCAATAAAATGGGTGGAGGCAAGTTCATCTAAAGTGTGTTGGGGGAGGAGAGACAGGAGTGCTGAACTGTGCGTTTTCATTTGAGATTGCTTCTTAAAGCTGTTCTCCTAGCCAGTAATAATGGTATGTCATCTAGAAATATTTTTTTATGAAATAAAAAAAGTTAATTAAAAAATACTACCCCTCTTAGTGCCTGTTTCTGTACACGTGTTCCTTATTTGTTTATTTAAATGCTTCCAGACCACATGCTCATAGATAATATAACAAGACAGTATATAAGATAACAATAAAAAAACAATAACATGTCAATAAAAACTAGTTAGTAAAATATTTTTCATTCCAAAGGCCTGTCTGAACTGCACAGAGCAATAAAAAGACACATGAAAGCAAGCAAGGTGTGACTCTTCTCAAAGTGTCCCATCAGAAGATGTCAGTGACTAAAGTGGAGCATAAAGAATCAGGTGATCCTGCAAGTTTTTGGGCCCAAGTTGTTTAGAGCTTTGTGAATTAATGCAAGGAGCCTGAACCTGGCTTGGCAATGAATTGCTCCTCTTGTTTGCAGGGACATCACATTTTGCTCCTGGCGAAAGGAGACGCACACAATGCTTCTCCCACACAGTGATGGCCCTGTGATGGCTGCATGGTTGTCACAACACCTCCTCCTGACATTGTTCGCGGTGGGATGAGCAGCATGGCTTGTTGCCTGCACCCTCGTTCTGAACTAACCTCGCTGCGCAACTCCAGCGTCAAAGTGTTCTTCTATCCGTATCACACCCACCACCCCACTAACAGATGGGGCACCACATGATTGCTACTGAAAATCATTACGCAAAGGCCAAAATGAACATTGTGACAGGCTTGGATGGCATACAAGGCCTTCAGATTGAAGAACTATTTGGAATTCAAAATGAAACAATGCTATAATACAGGGGTGGGGAAGCTTTGGGCCTCCAGACCTTCCTGGGGTACAGTTCCCATCACCCTTGACCACTGTCGGTGCTGATGACAGCTGAGGGCTACACATTTGCCACCTCTGTAGATTCAACTTGCCTAACATCTACAATGTGACTACAAATTCAGGTAGGTAGCTGTGTTGGTCTGACCCAGTTGAAATAAATTTTAAAAATTAAAAAATTGTCTAGTAGCACCTTAGAGACCAATTAAGTTTGTTTTGGGTATAAGTTTTCATGTGCATGGTATCTGAAGAAGTGTGCATGCACACAAAAGCTTATATGCAGAACAAACTTAGTTGGTATCTAAGGAGCTACTGGACAATTTTTATTTTTTTATTTATTTAATGTGACTACAGTGTCAGATTCAATGACATTTTGCTTTCCCTATATTTATTTAGCCTACCTTATTTATATAGCTGGGACGCAGGTGGCACTGTGGGTAAAACCTCAGCGCCTAGGACTTGCCGATCGCATGATTGGCGGTTCGAATCCCCACAGCGGGGCGCGCTCCTGTCGTTCGGTCCCAGCGCCTGCCAACCTAGCAGTTCAAAAGCACCCCCGGGTGCAAGTAGATAAATAGGGACCGCTTACTAGCGGGAAGGTAAACGGCGTTCCGTGTGCTGCGCTGGCTCGCCAGATGCAGGTTGTCACGCTGGCCACGTGACCCGGAAGTGTCTGCGGACAGCGCTGGCTCCCGGCCTATAGAGTGAGATGAGCGCACAACCCTAGAGTCTGTCAAGACTGGCCCGTACGGGCAGGGGTACCTTTACCTTTACCTTTATTTATATAGCTGCCCTATAGCAGAAGGATGCTAGGAAGCCAGATTGGTGTAGTCGTTACAGTGACAGACTAGGACCTGGGAGATTAGGGTTCAAATCCCCACTCAGTCCTAAAGTTCCCAGGGTAACCATGGACCAGTCACAGCCTCTTCACCACTTCATAGGGTCATTGTAAGGATTAACTTAGGGGTGGGGTGAACCATATACTCTCTGGAGAAAATGGTGGGATATAAATGCAATAAATAAGCTCTTCTGCTTAGCTGCTTGAGAAAGCTGGAGGGGACAGGCAGATGGAGATACCAGCCAACAACCTGGCACCCAGAGATCTCCATGTGGTAGCAACAGGACCCGTGCAAGTCGCAAAACGCACCTGGCGCCTGGCTAATTTCTAACACTGCTCTGACTCACTTTCAGCCTAACCTGCTTCACGGTGTTGTTGCGAGGATAAAATGGGGGAGAACCATGTGTGCCACCTTGAGAAAAAGGTGGGATATAAATGCAAACAACAGACAAGCAAATGCCAAGGCATAAAGGCTTCAGTCTGGCTCCAAGCTATCTCACTAGGAGCTCTCCGTGGTCCTGCCTTGCTCCACCAGGTGCTACTCCAGGGGTCCAGGACAGAAAGTATATGACCTTACAGTGCTACCTCAGGTTAAGAACTTAATTCGTTCTGGAGGTCCATTCTTAACCTGAAACTGTTCTTAACCTGAGGTACCACTTTAGCTAATGGGGCCTCCTGCTGCTGCCGCGCTGCCAGAGCACGATTTCTGTTCTCATCCTGAAGCAAAGTTCTTAACCTGAGGTACTATTTCTGGGTTAGTGGAGTCTGTAACCTGAAGCGTCTGTAACCCAAGGTACCACTGTATTCAGCTGTGTATGTAGATCAAGCTCCACTTTGAAATTCATCTCAGCTTTATCGTGTTCTGTGTGGGTTGTGAATTGCCTTGCATGCTCAGTAATAATAGTAATGGAAATAATAATTTCCACTGGACTTTATGTAGAAGCTGAGACTGACAAAATGACCACCATCCAGCTTTTCAGTTCATGTTAAGATGATAAATGTTGTAGTTGATCTTTAATTTCTGTCCTAGAAATGCATTTTCATGAGGGCAGGATTTCAGAGAAAGATACAAAGAACACAACACTCTTCTCCCTTTTTTTAAAAAAAGAATAAATTATTTTCATTGTTCAGTGCTTCAGCTAATGCAGCATCCTCTCCCCCCTTCCCCCAAATGCCCTCCATTTATATTCATTGTTTCCACTCCATTAAGTTTTTGCAACAACATATAGGGGCCCACACACACGCTCTCCGTGCTGAGACACACATCGAGAGAGGGGGAGAGAGCAGGGTGGGGGGAACATATTAAGAAATAATTTAAGCAAACAGTTTACAGACTTCTTAATATTTTCCACCACTGAATAAGTAAACAGCACCAACCAACAAGAACATTAGATCAGAGAAATCCTGAAAGGAGCCAACTAGCTATTTCAGTCCTTGCAGTTATAGAAGCTATTAGGAGAAAGCTCTCACCCAATAGCCATAATGTTGGGGAAGGAAATTGTGTAGAATAATGGGATTGGCCCCATCTTCTCAAGTGGCACTAATAAAGTGGGCACAAGATCCACCAGGCAGTCCTTCTGTGCCAGCCCCATTGAAATGGATAGGAGGCCTCCTTTGTTCCAAAGGTGTTTATTCATTTTATTTGCTTAGGGAAGAATCCTTAGGTCCTGGGAATGGGAGATGGGACAGTGCTGGATATGGTGTTCTCCAGGTACGCCGACTCAGGTAGGAGCTTGGGAATGGTTGACGTCATGCTGGTGGCCTGGAGGCAGTGGCGTCTCAAGGTGCGGGTGGTGGTGCGCCCTGGGTTCCAAGTCTAGGAGTGTGACAAGAAGGCACCCCACGGGGTGCTTGCCCTGCTGCCCCAACCAGGGTGCAGCGGCATGTGCAGACATCACACCGGCGCGGCCGCATGTGGAGGGTCCTCCGTTCGCAGCTGCAGCAGCAAGCAGAGGATCCCGCCACTGTCCGTACGGCTCTCAGGTGGCACTGGCGGCTATGTACAACGCATGCGCAGTGTCGCATGCATGCACTGTGTGTAGCGACACCGCACATGCGCTGTACATAGCGGTTTGCCACCGGCGCCACTGGAGCGCCATACGGACGGTGGTGGGATCCCTCCGCTGCCAGCAAGAGCTGCTTATGGCGAGCCGGGGGGCCCCCTCCCAGCCTCCCTCCCTCCCTGGCTCGCTGTAAGCAGCTCCCGCTTTGCTGCTTTACAGCGAGTCAGGGAGGGGGGTGGATGGGAGCCGTGGCTCCTGAGAGGACGCAGCTTTGCCAGCACCCCAGCAAAGCAGCATAGCTCCCCCCACTTCCCCTGACGGCTCAGGGTACTTGGGAGTCGAGGGGGTGGGGGCACAGAGGTGTAGGAAGGGGGGCAGACATTCAGTGCCCACCTGTGACTCCCAAGCCTACCCCGAGCTATTGATGTGTGTGGGGGGGGGGGGAGGGTTGACAATTTTTTTCCACACTGGGTACCACCTGGGCTTGCTACGCCTCTTCCTGGAGGCATCACACCGGTGGCCAGTGAAGCCTTGTGCCGGTGGCCTGTTGGGCTTGGGGGAAAAATATTTCCCCTCTACTCTCTGGAAACAAATTGGTAGATTTTTGCTATCAAAACCAGCGGGGCTTACTTCTGGGCAGAGCCATGCAAGCTTGGGAATTTCAATCTGGCATAATCATGGTGAAAGTTGAAGCAGAGCTAGAGGTACTAGCTTCCAAAGAGGAATAGAAGGAGGGGGGACTGGCAGAACGTGGCCCACAACGTTGCACATGCGATATCCAAACTATGTTGGAGGAGCCAGAGGCAGGTCCGAATGTGGCAGAAGTGTAGTGCAGCATAGCTTCAATTGCCTTGTCTCCTCCTCTTCTTCATCCTACCACCATGGCCACCACCACCCTGGGGCTTCTTCCCTCCTCCTTCCCCTCCACGGCTGGAGGAGGAGGAGAAGGAGCCAACCTGGGGCCCTGCTCGGCTCCATGCTCAGCCCCCTCCACCACTTTTGGACATGGGGGACGGCCCTCTCCCAGAAAATATTCAGGAGCCTCAGAAGGGCTTAACCCCTAGGAGATGGCACCCCTCAGCACGGCAGTCTTTGATCCAGACTAGTTAATCCAGAACACTTTTGTTGCTGACTCCTTCCATCATGGCCTCAGGCTCTTCCACCCACTGCCACCATGCCATTCCCCCTGCATATTACAACCCCCTGGAATGTGGCCTTTGGCTGGAAAAAAATGTGGCCCTCCCGCCCCTCATGTAGAGGGTGGATTGTAGCCTCATATGTGCCAAGAGCTCCTGATTCAGGTCTGGGAACCCATAGTCCTCAAGATGTTGTGGGACTGCAGCTCCCATCATCCCTGATTATTGGCCATGCTGGCTGGGGCTTCTGGGAGTTGAAGTTCAACAACATCTGGAGAGGCACAGGTTCCCCACCCCTTTTCGACTGCTTATTTAGGGCTGCTGCAGAATCTGGGGAGTTGTTTGCAGTGTGCTGAGGGGGAGAACCATATATACCTATCCTCTTCAGCTCCTTGGAGGAAAGGTGGGATATGAACGTGACAAATCAAGGAATGTGGCTTGCCTGTGTTATTAGAAAGAGGGAGCCCATTCAAATGTCCAAATTACTATGAAGTCACCACTTCTTTTTGATCATCCTGACAGGCAGTTGGATGGCTTCCATCACCACATGTCAGATATGAACATGTAAAATATGTGGGAAGGTTTGTGGTGAAATGGTTGCCTATGTTTAATCTCTACCATTAGGAAGGTGTGAATTTATCTTTGGGTCCCATTTTGCTGATTTCAGTGGGGAATAGGAAACGCTGTTGCACTTGTGGTCTTCCAGGGTCATAGAGGTAAAGCAAGAAGGTCTGTCTTTGTTTTTAGTCTGCCTTAGCAGATGTTCTCCACAAAGCAGGAAAAAGGTTTAGCTGCTTAGGCCAATTACTGTATACAGTACAGGAAATCTTACCTTTAAAGCCCTGGGATACTTGAGCAGATGCCTTCTTCCAGATGTGTCTTCCTGCTCTTCAAGAGGATATTCTGATGGTCCCACTGTCTCCAAGGCCAACGACCACTGAGCACACCTTTGCATTGGTTAATGTTTAATGCTGTATTGTGTTTTTAATATTTGGTTGGGAGCCACCCAGAGTGGCTGGGGAAACCCAGCCAGATGGGCAGGGTATGTATGTATGTATGTATAAATAAATAAATAAATAAATAAATAGTTGGAAACTGCTTCCATAGCTCTGACCTGTTCTTCTGCCTGTTTTATTGATTTTTTAAAAAATGTATAAACAAACCTTGTAGCTCATTTTCAGACTTGCAAACTGAAAAGTGGGTTACAAATCTTCCAGATCTTCCTGGCATCCTATCTATTGTACATTCCTGATTATTTATGCTCATAATGGTATCTGGGGGAGGGTGGTGTGTTTTATGCAATTCCACTTTCAACCCTCTTGGCGTCTGCAAATGTCTTGGGAAGCGCACATTGATTTGTTTCTAATCAGTGTATTTCCCGTTAACTTCCTGCCGAAGTCTCGTGAGGTTTCATGCCACGAATCTTCCAGTTTTTATTTTATTTTATTTTATTTATTTTATTGTCCCACTTTTGCTACTTTATAGAGCAAGGGTGCCCCTGCAGATGGTAAACAGGAAGCTGATGTTGGGGAAGAATCACAGAACAACTAATAAAGCAGAATGATGTGTAGTCAGTCTACCACTTATGCATGATTATTGGGTCTATGCTACATTGCTGGATATGCCTGCCTACGCCCCCCGTCCCCCAAAAACAGCCCAGAGAGGCCCTGTGTAAAGGACTTAGTACAATTATTGAACCCTCAAAATCTTTCAGCCACAAAACCTAGGCATCTGAATGTGGATTGGTTATAGCAGTATTAAACTATAAGGGCCCAATGACCCAGGAACTTCTCCTATTGGTCCATCTAGCTCATTATTATCTACACTGAACGGCAGTGGCTTTCCATGATTTCAGGCAAGGAGTCTTTCCCAGCCATGGATTGTACCCGGGACATTCTGGGTGCAATGTGGATTCTCTACCATGGAGCTCCAGTCCTTCCCTTCAGCAAGTCTGCCATGGAATGGTCCTGTCCATCTTTCAGGGTTGTGTGTATGCAAATGTGTATAGGTGTCCTCCACCTCACCCGTTGTTGATTCATTTGGAGGAAAATGAACCAGGTAAGATCACGGAAGGTTTTGAGCCTCCTAGCATAGGATGGACATCTGGCCCATAGTGGAATGCTAGCACACGATTTGGGTTGTGTGATGAGTTGATTCAAAGGAGAGCATTGAGGAGGTCTTGTGTTCCTAGGTGCATTTTTTGAGGCTGGAGAAAAGTCCGCAAGGCAGCAGAGAGCAGCATGGCGTGTGTAGACATGCCTCATCTGGGTTTGAAGTATTCCATGTCACAATTGTATTGGACAGATGGGGGTCCACTTCTTAGATATGGGTTATAATGTATTTCTTAAGGATCTGCAACACAACCTATTGGTAGTTATCCAAGACAGTTGAGTCCCCTCCCAGGTTTCTTTCTTTGGCAAGGCCAATGCAGGTAAAAAGGGGGTATAGATTAAAGTACCTTGGCTGTTGAAGGAGATTCTTTAAACCAGGTGTGGGGAACCTCTGGCCCTCCATATATTGTTGCGGTACAACTTCCATCAGGCCTATGAATGTTGGGCTCTGCAATGACATCTAGAGAGCCAAAGATTCCCCATACCCACTCTAAACCAACATCTCAGGACTATTGGGTTTGGGGGACAAGGGCTAGAACCCTTTGGGAGCTGCCCAACTCACCAACTCAGGTATTAAGAGTTCAGGGAAGTGATGCTGGGGACAGAGCACCCTCAAGACCTTTTGACAGAGGAAGCTAGGAGGTGCTGGGCATGTACATAATGTGATGGTGGCCACCAGCTTGAATGGCTTTAGTGGGGGGTTAGACAAATTCATAGTGGGAATGTTCTAACCTCTAACTTCAGATATAGTATATGCATCAGGATACTAGTTGCTGGAGAACAACAGCGAGAGAGCGCCATTGCTGTCATGCCCTGGCTGTAGGCTTCCTAGAGGCATCTGATGGGCCACTGTGGGAAATGGGATGCTGAGCTAGATTGGCTGCATTGATCCAAACCAGAAAGACACTTCTTACATTCATACTGATCAGTGGAACTGAACCAGGTTGACTTGTCCTGTTGAGCTGCAACTGGTGAGAAAATGACACATACTGTCATGGGCTGAACACATACTAGAGGGTTATAGTATTAGAGGAAATCTGTTGCAGACAATGTCTATAGGTTAATAAAGTTGCGGTCCTTCTTTACCCCAGTGATAGCATTTTGCCTCATTATTATGGAACCAAATAGGATGAAAATCTCTCAAATGAGTTTCTAGCTCTTTCAGAGCACAGGCATGAGACTGTTGACTTTTATATACTCAGGAAGTCTGGCTTCATTGATGACTTGTTGGAACCTTTTCTTTCACTATCAGTTCGACTTCAGTAAAATGAGAATAAGAAGAATCCACCTCTCACACCATACGGCTATTGTGAAGATGAATGCAGTGAAGACAGTGAATGCCACTGATCCTTAGAGTGTAAAGACTGATAATGACATTTTCCTCTTATTGCCAGTGGTGGCTCCAAATTTAGGATGTCCCTTGGGGAAGACACCCTCTATGGACCCACCATCCCCTCCATCAGTGAGTCTCCTTCCTCACTGCCACTATCCCCAGCTGATGCTCCCGCTCCTCTTCCCCATCATTGCTCCCATCTGCTTGCTTGCCTGCCAGGCAGAGAACCAATGAGCAAGCAGGCAATGGCATCTGTGACTCCTCCTCCTCACCATCAGCTGTTGTCCAGGCCAGAGCAAGGAGTGGGAGAACAACCTGAATCCGTGGATGCTCAGCAGATGCCTCCTCGGGCCGACTCTTAATGCCAGCTGCATTTATTGCTCTGAAGTTGTGCTGAGGAGACCAGGAGATAGACCTCTTTGATGTCAGTGGTCCTACTGTCACTCGAACTGGAACAGTTTGGACACACAGTCAAAATCAGCTTTAGCCAGGGAAAGATAATAACATTTTATTCCTAGACACACCCTTGCTGCATTTCAAGCAGATTAAATAACACCAGTGGAAAAAGAAATTGAGGCCGAACTGTGTTTTTATTTCCTTCATCTGTCGTGCGAGTACAGTTCAAGAAGAATATAATCAGAAAAATATATAACAATAATAAGATCATCTCTGGAATCTACAGGTCATACATGATGTAGGTGATCTGTGAGCAGATTTCCCAATGTCTGTCTGTTTCTTTGTTTATTTTTCAAAGCAGCCATGCTGGGTCTCAGGGTTGATCAGAGAAGTAGCCCATGTTATTGGTTTCAATCTAAGTCATCCCTTGAAGCTACTATAAGCACTGGAGTAGGAAAAAGTATATATGCTGAGACTTAATCCCAATTTCACAAAGCATCTTGGGGCAGGGGAGATTGGGGTACTTAAGCTTCCCTCCCTCCAGTTTTCCACTCTCTCAGTATAGTTCCTCTGATCAAAATCAGATCCCTGAAATAGCTTTAAACTTACTTCAAAATATACGGTGAACCTGATCACAGATCTCCTATAGCACGCAAAGTTTGCCCTTAAACTGCCAGTGGTTGTCAGAAGCACAGACTGCAGGCATGTGGCATTCTATGATCAATACCAATAAAAGATGAAGGATTTTGGTTGAGACCCCAGGTATGCAAAGTGGAGAAAACGGGATATTTACCAATCCTGGTTGGTAGTACCTCTCTCCTGATGGTCCAATGCGGCTGTTTCACAGTCCCAAAACACCATGCCTTTGAATGGTTGAGGAAGGAAAGCCAAGCCAATGTCCCAGGAGATGGAAGTGGAGCAGCAAGGAGATATTAAACATTATTCTAATTATATACTGTAAAGTATAACTCCAGTTGTAGGAGACCGCCCTACAGTTGTGATGGCCAAGTTACTCTAGCCTCCTCCAACCTGGTGCCCTCCAGATGTTTTGGACTACGCCTACCATCAGCCCAGCCAACACACAGCCATGATCTCTGTATCTGATGGGAGTCATCGCCCAAAAGAATTGGGAAGGCACCAGGTTGAAGAAGGCTGATTTGCCTTACATCAAGGGTGCAGTGCTGAAATACCACTGGAGACGTGAGTTTGGGTGGTATGGAGTTTTGCCCCAATAACTTTCCTCTTGAAAAGATTCAGGTGTGTTGCTTTTGCCCACAGTCAAGGTATAGGGAAGGGAATAAATTTCCCGGAAGGTCAGGGATGAGGGAAGCTGTGGGCCTCCAGCTCTTGTTGGACTACAGCTGCCATCATTCCTGACTATTGGCCTGCTGGAGCTCATGGGAGCTGGTGCTCAACACCACCTGGGCAGCTGCAGATTCCCATCCTCCTGCAATGGGTCACTTTGGCTGATGATTGGAGATAGAGGCGATGCCTTGCTGTGTGGAGCTTGGCTTTAATTCAGGGATGGGGAACCTGTGGCCTTCCAGATGTTGGTGGATTCCACCTCCCACCCGGAATGTCTAATAGTCTGGGATGATAGCAGCTGTACTCCAACAACATCATGGGGGGACGCAGGTCCACCCTGCCACTCGAATGCTTTGGTCTATTTGCTCTTTGTATGTGTACTTTCCTTCTGGCTCTCTGCCAGAGGGACACCGAGGTCTAGATTATATGGATCAGCTTGCTGGAGTAGTGGTAGTCTGTGGAAGGTCCTGACTTACAGCAAGCAGGTGGATAAATAGTCATCTGATCTGATTCAGCAACTGAGAGGCGAATGGCATGTTCAGGCAATATCATACGATAGGTGAGCTGCAGGCAGCATGTTTGTGCTGCACTGCTGAATATGTAAAAACAGGCAAACCTCCCTGTGCATGAAAAAAAAAAGCCCAAATGTATCAGGGAGAAGACTAGGCTACAATTCTTCTCCTTGCCACGCTAGCTTTCAAAGGGCAGGGAGTTAATGAATGACAGAGAATTAAAACATACATGATGTGATATTTCTCAACAGACTATGCAACAGCTACAACAGAGCTTGGGCTACAGCTCTCCAGAGCTCTGGCAAAAGGGTCTCTTCAATCCTGGCCTCAAATATCTCTTCATTAGACACACAAAATTTGTGTCCTTGTGTTGATGAATATCACGTGCTTTGTTGCTGAGCTAGAGCCCCTGTCCTTTGTGAAAGACACTCAAGGGAGCAAAATTATACATCACCATCTTTCCCAAGCTCATTTTTTGAATATAAAAACCAAGCAAACACTCAGCTGCCCTTGGAAACCAAGGCTGCATCTTAGTGACTTCACTTTGCGGTGAAAATATCAGTGATTTGGTGCATCACACGGAACACCAAGGATTTTCTTTCAAGGGAAAAGACCTTAACACAAGAACGTCTCTCAAAAGATTGCCAGTTACGTAGCCCTATATTGGGGTGAAGTGAAGTGAAGTGAAGTGAAGGGGGGGATGCCATTTAGGAGGGTTATAATTAGCTGTCACTCCATCTCCAAGGATGCAGATGGCTTGACACATGTTTGAATGGTTTGTTAGACAGATTTCCTCAGTAGTGGGATGAAATATATTCCTGTGGAGTTCTTTAGCAATTTATAAAGACTGCAGAATATGTGTGTGTGTGTGTGTGTGTGTGTGTGTGTGTGTACATGTATACACACACACACGTGCAATAACTGGTCCCCTGATTCTTTTCTCACCACTGCCTTTTTCATTCTGAGTAAAGTTATTTGGAGGGGACAGTCCTGTGAAAGAATAGAAAATATCCACACAGACTCCAAGAAAGATGGACTGTCCTATTTGTCCCAATGAGCTGTTTAACCTGGAAATTCTAAAACAGAAACAATTTTTAAATAGTTTAAAAAGCCAACAAAACAAGCAAAAGAAAAAAAGCAAAAAAAGAAAAAAAAGCAGTTGTATTGTAAGAGGCTGCGACGATGTTCTATCAGGGGCCGCCAATCTTTTTGCAATGCACATTTCAATTTGTGAGTGGGTGCCGGGGGTGCCGGTTGCAAATCAGCTGCTGTGGAGGGGTGTGGTATAAAAAAATTAGGAAGACATCTCCCTCCCCCAACAACCTAATGCTTACCGTGGAAAGTCAGCTATGTGCTGCAGGTCCTGATTGTGGACATCACACAATATTGATTTCACACAGATACGCAGAGATGCTATTGCTGTCTAATAGTACCAGGAAACATTCCTCAGTACCAGGGAAAAGATACAAGATCACCACACCACCCTCACCCTTATTTCACAAAATTCACTTAAAAGGTACCTGCACATTTTGTCCCATAACTTTCTTTCTAGGAGGGCTAGAGACTTACTTTAAATTTTAAAAAGGCTCAGATTCTGTGGCATCTGCACAGGGGCACCAGTGAAAGCCTTCATGGGCACCATGGTGCCCATAGGCACCAAGTTGGAGACCCGTGTACATGATAAAAGATTATGCTTATAAAGGGATCCCTAGAAATCCAGATCTGCAAGGGAAACAGTAAAAAATAGGTGATTCTTGGAAATAAGCAGATAGAAAACACTCTGGTTTTCATCGAGAAGAAAGACTCCCCACCCACTGCCTTTTTATCCGTGCCAGGTTTAGATTAATGCTTTATGATAACCAACACACAAATTAGGCTCCTCAACAGAAGGACTTCTAACAGCATGTTTATGCAAAAATAACTCTTCTGGTGTTAAATGGGGTTTCCTCCCACATAAGGGTGCATAGGTTTCGAACAATCCTGTGGACAATATTTGGGAGTAAATCCCACTGAACACAATAGGATTTACTTCTGAGAAAACATGCATAGGATTGAGCTGGCTGTCTTTTTCTTCTTCCATAGTTTAATTTTAAAATATCTATCTATCTATCTGTCTATCTATCTATATCATCTACCTACCTACCTATCTATGACGGATCATTGAAGGGGTCAGCACATTGCCCTGGTTTATTGAGAGAAAAAGAGACCTCATCTCACGAATTAACACGGCAACAAAGTTCAAATGCAGATTTGCTGGATGCATCCCCTTCTATCAAATCTACTACTAGCAGCAGCAATGGTAATGATGATGACGATTGCCATTATTATTAAGTTTAATAACTTTGCAGTATGAGTGCTTATGACTATATTATTTGTCACCTTGGTTATTTTGACAGAAAGACGGGATGGAAATGTTAATGCAATAAATAGGAACAACAATAGTTTTCACTCCCCACCACATATTTTCATTTCTTCCCATCCACATAGATGCCCTGTTTTTAAGCACTCAGTGGGAAAATGCCTTTCCCCCTCTGCCCAGTATGGGACAAGCACCGAGCAATGAGTGATTAAATAAAGAGCCATTAAAGAAGAAGTAAAGATGGCGATATGCCGAGTCTTCAGCTATTAGCATGTGCTGGGGAGGTGGAAAGGGGGGGGGGCGCTGCATATGCCTCCTATGATGAATGTACTCTAGGCTGATTTCGTATCTGATTGTGTAGTTTAACCCGAACGGGCAATCCAGTTCGTTCAGATGGTTTGGCTATGATGATTTTTTTTAAAAAAAAATTAAATAATTTCCCCCTTGAAGGGAAACGCAGGCTGTTGGTTTTTTTCATCCTCTGGGCAGACTAATCCCCTTGCTCTGCACCAAGCAGGAGCTGGGACTGCTCCTTCGGCTTCCGCTGGATTAACGGTGTAATCCTGTGCATGTCGATTCAGATGTCAGTCCCACTGAGTTCAACGGCGCTTACTCCCAAGCAAGCAACAGCGCAACCCTATGCAGATCTAAGCAGAAGTCAGTTTCCCTGAGCTTCCCAGGTAAATGACAGCAACCAATGGCTTTTGTATCTCAGCCCTGCGGATCGGGGCCCTATCCTTCTGGACGAGGGTGTGGGGCTGCAGCTCAAATCAACAAAAGGAAAGGCAAGGAAAGGAGCTAAAACCCTTTTTTGCATAATCTGGGCGGAATCCCCTGAACAGCTGGCCGGGGGTAAGAGGGAAGCGGGGGAGGAGGGAGCGAGGAAGAACGAGCGAGAGAAGGAACAGAGCAAAATGTTCCGCGTTAGAACTGAAGCCCAGGCTCCATGGCTGAAATCCTACAACTGCTGTCCAAAATCTGCTCCTGTTTTTTTTTTTTTTTAAAGCCAGTCCATCAGGCGCTGCTCGCTCATCTCTGCACCCCGCCCTCCCCGCGCGCCTTCCCCCGCGATTCTGTCCTTAAGAAAGCTAAAGGTCACACAGGCAGATGGTGCGGACCGCGGGGGGAACGGCTGCTCCTCCCCTTCCTGCAGAAATGAGCACAAGAGATGCGCGCAGCGGGGGCATTACGGTAATGGGCAAAAGCGCCCGGCACCGAGAGGTAAAGCAACGCTGGTAAACATTAACATCATTATGCTCAAAAAAATAAAATAACGGAATTGAGAAAGAAAACGCTATCTTTTCCTTACTGCAATCTTTGATGGTGCAAGAGACAGACAGACAGAAAGGGACCTCAATCAACTGTAGTGTCTATATCTGTCTATATCTGTATATATCTGCCCTACGACGCCAAGCAACCGCTTAAATGATTTTACGCAGAGAGGCTCTTCGGAATCATTTAAAGCCCGGTCCTATGTCACGTGTTTACTCAGACACAAGTCCCATTGAGTTAAAAGGGGCTCACTCCCAGGTAAATGGGAGGTCGGGTTGCAACCTTAACCACCCGGGATTATGATGCCCGGTTTTCTTATTCTTTCTTTTGCTTAGGAATTGGGGGGGGGGGGAGGGAGAGAGAGAGAAGCCAACAAAGACCTGTTATCTCAGCCCTGCTAAGGACCGCGCGAGGAGCTCTCCGTGGTGCTGAAACTAGAATCTCCTCTTTGGGTCTCTTGCTAAAAACCGAAATCGGACCATATTTGAGCCTGGGGTTAGGGTCGCTGCCTCTCATGAAATAAATCGTGGTTGTGTGTGAAGTTTGGGGGCAGGTTAGACTTTAAAAACACACGTTTCTTCTAAATCCAAGCTATCATGTACACGGGTCTTCCACGGCCCCTTCCACCCATCTCCAGATCGTGTGACAAAATGGAGCGGGGGGGGGAGAGAAATGTTTCACCCTCTCTCATCCTGTTTAGCCAATCTTTGTGTTTCCAGCCGTGGATTCCGCCCCCCCCCCCCAGGTTTTGATTGTTTGTTTGTTAAGTCCATTTAAACAAACGAGAGAGGTGTGGGAGAGAAAACCCGTTGCCCTTCCTTCCTTCCATCCATCCATCCCTCCAACCTGGCCCGGTCCTCACTCTGTGACGGCTACAGAAATCCGATCAGGTAGAAGAAACAGACAGATGCCTCCTCACTGCAGCATTTGCTATTCCACCCTCAGCACACGCGCCACCGACGCCCCGTTTCAAGCTGCTCCTTGCTCTTTCAAGAGATCCACAAAGCCAGCTCTCTCTCTCTCTCCCCCTCTGAACACCCCCTCGACTTTTTTTTTTGTATGCGCAGGACAATACGCAGCCTGCGGGCAGGCGCTGCTGCTCCGCGTATCTATCTATATACAAAAAACCTGCCTGGAATTGACATCCTCTTTCAACTGTATTTACGCGTTCGCCTCCCCTCCGCACCTGCCGCCCACAGGAAGAGGAGTGGGGACCAGCCACCTCCAGGCACAGCCGGTTCTCTACCCCCCCTCCAAATAATCTCTCCTTTCCTTTACCTACATTTAGTCATCTGTGCCTGAGAGGGGGAGGCAGGGACGGGGGAGTCACGAGAGCCTCTTAGCGCGACCACCTCAATGCAAGCGATCGCTGCCAGCACCGCAACGCCTTACAGACTCGAAGATCCCTCCCGCCCGGAGTCTTCG
This sequence comes from Podarcis filfolensis, assembly GCF_964270895.1. Lineage (NCBI taxonomy): Eukaryota > Metazoa > Chordata > Lepidosauria > Squamata > Lacertidae > Podarcis > Podarcis filfolensis. The sequence goes on along the minus strand of NC_139611.1, from coordinate 66,604,206 downwards.
CGCAAGAAGCAAAACCCGCACTCTCCGAAATCGTTCACAGAGACAATATTTATTGCTCGCTCTCTGCGGCACGCGCGCGCGGGCACACACACACACACATGCAGCAAAATAAAAATGAAAAAGTGCTTTATTTTCTCATTTTCTTACCAGCCAGGGAGGATCTGATCTCTTTAATTGTATACATATATATATATTGGAGTTCGATCCCCGGGAAAAGAGGTAGCGAAAGCCTCTCGGCGGGTCCCATCCAGCAACAGCGGAGCGCATCGCGGCCAGCAGTGAAGGCAGCAAGTGAAGGCAAGCGGGCAGGCAGGCAATGGCTTCTCTCTTGGCATTCACCGCGTGCCTTAATTGTATTGAAATTAAATCAAGGTCCGCTGTGAACACGAAGGGCTTAAGCCAAGCGCGGAGGGAAACGGCACCACCGCACGTTCGCAAGGGAGCACGAAGGACGCCCCCCCCCCCCAATCTTGCAGAAGGCTCGCTCAAGCCCAGGCTCTTCTTATTATAAACTGGCATCTGCGTCTCTCTGCGTCTGTGTCTGGGTGATGCGCTGCTGGTGGGCGGATTAGCCCGGATCCCCGTTTTCCCTTAATTTCTTCTCTCCTCTTGGTAGAACTGCACCGTTTCTTATTCTTATTCTTTTTTCTGGAGCAGAAATAGACATGGAACATCACGCTGCGATCCAAGTTGTGTGTGTGTGTGTCAACTGCGGGGAGGGGGCCGTTTTGCTGCATGCGGATGATGCCTCTTCTTGTCTCCAGAGCTGCTGCGTTCTTGCTGTTGCCGTCGCTGCTTTTTAATTGTCCTCTCTCTCTGTCTCTCTCTCTGCTGCTGCCGTCGCTTCTTCTCCAGGTCTTTGCGGCACCCGCTTCCAGAGGGTTCCCCCCTCCCCACCCTCTCTCTCTCTCCCCCTCCTCTCCCCCACCCATTTTCTTCTCCAGCTCTTTTCGAAGTTGTTGTGACTTGCTTGCTTAATTCTTGGCGGCGAGGCTGCTCCCTGCTCCTCTTCTCTCTCTCCTCCCCCCCCCCCCCCTTCTCAAATCTACAGCTTGAAATCAAGTGTGTGGGAGGGCGGCGTGGATATGTGTGTGCGTGTGCGCGTGTGCATATGGATGCCTGGGAGAGAGCGAGGGTGGGGGAGAGAGAGAGAGGGGGGGAGCCTCTTCTTCCACCGCCTCTCAGCTTTGCATCAACCAGCCAAAATCCCTCCTGCTTTGCTCGGGAACCGAATTGCGTCTTGATAGCAGAGGTCAACGGAGGAAGAGAGAGAGAGAGAGGGACAGAACAGGGAGGAGGGGGAGGAGGGAGAAAACAAACAAACAAACAAACAAACAAACAAATGGCGGTAGGCAAGAGGGAGAGAGGTTCTTTTTTTAAAAAAAAAAGAAGATGCAATTTTATGGCTCAGTCAACAAGGAAAATAGGGCAGATCTTCTAGAAAGAGGATTTTCCTCACCGCGGGGGTGGGGAGGAGTGGAAGGCAGGATGAGTGCCTTGCAGGCTTCCGTGGAAGGAATATATATACGTGTGTGTGTGTGTGTGTCTGTGTGTGTGTGTGTGTGTGTCCGTCCCTCCTCCTCCTCTCCTCTCCCGTCTCTCTTTGCGCAAAAGCGACCAGCATCTTTCCCCGCTACCCCTGGAGCCCCGTCGCGGGCCAAAGAAAGGCTTTCGGTGGTCTTCCTGAGTCGGATGCAGCTCTTCACAGTGACCCCTGGACCACGGCGCAACATCCCTCCCTGCGGATCTGAAGCCGAGCGAGCGAAGGAGTCAAAAATCCTCATCTCCTCTGCTGGGCAGCGGCGGGGCGTGAGAGGGAGGCGGCCAGAGGAAGATCTCTTGACATCAACAAAACAACAAACGTCCTGGGATCCTCCTGGTCCTTCTCTCTCCCTCTCTGTGCATCCAGCGACCAGCATCCGCGGACTGTGCGGAAAATGCCTTGTGATGTACAATTTACACTCTCCCTCCCTTCCTCCCGCCCTCCTCTTCCCTCCCTTCTTCTCACTCTCCTCCCGCCCCCCCCCCCCCGCAACCCAAATGATGCTGAAAGCAGGATTAGTAGAAGAGCCTCAGCTGCCTCAGATTACTGAAGCCCCAGGGACTCGCAGGCCGAGCACAAAACGAGCAGGAGGACGGGACCTTCTTTTTGGAGGGGGTGCGGGGGAGAGGATGCCATATTTCAAGGGGGGGGAGAGATTTAAGGAGAGGCGTTGGGGTGGGGCGGGGATGGTCTGAGGGCTTATGATGTTTCCGAGGTGGAGGAAGCGGTTATCTAGGGAACTTGCACTATATTTTATTCCGGGGAGTGGGGGCGGGGGGAGAGCGAGAGTCAAGGAGGCGTTTTATTTCTTTTTATTTAATACTCAGGAAGATCTCGAGGTAAGTAAAGGCAGGCCGCCCGTTAGCAGCAGGCTTGGAGGAGAGAGTCCGTGGTTTTTTTTTATCATCATCATTATTATTGAAGCGACCTACATACTGTGATGGCGCGGTTCTTATTTTTAAAACAAAACAAAATATGGCAGCATAAACGCCCCAGAAGTACGCCAAGAAGAGACGCCGGTTCAATTTAATCTCTCTGTCTGGTTTCTGCAGAGTCTATAGGCACCTACATATCAACCAACCAGAACACGAACAACCCCCCCCCCCCCTCTGTGTGTCCTTATCAGTGTGCGAGACGACCGCAGCGGCAAAACTATATGGCCATCCGAAAAATCTTTCTTTTTTGAAAGCTCGTTGACCATACAGGGTTGATGCCAAAAATCCACGTCCAGTTAAAACCGAGAAGCTTGAAGCTTGTTTAAATGGGTCAGGATTATGGAGGGAGGGCCAAGTGGAGGAAAGAAGGAGGGAGGAAAAAGAGAGGGGAGGGAGAGAGAGAATCTTATAAAATAACGTAAAAATTCCCAACGCTACAGTATTTACAATTCCGTTTAATTCCAAGGGAATTGAGCGAAGGAATGATTAGTCTGCATTATCAACGGATCCAATAATATCACCTTCCTTCCCTTGACCGGTGAGAGTCTCTCTCTCTCTCTCTCTCTCTCTCTCTCTCTCTCTCTCTCTCTCTCTCTCTCTCTCTCGGATTAGGCCTGTACTGGAAGCCAGGATGAGAACGAGAAGCGCTTTGCAGTTTGGGGGATAGGTTTATTGGCACAGGGCTGGAGGCATCCTGGACGCGCCCTCCCCACCCCCAACATTAACCTCTTGGAGGTGTGTAATTGCAGGAAAAAATCAGAGAAGGACCGATCGATATCAACCTCACACCCTAGTTCCACTGCCCCGCAACCCCTGAATTTGCAAAGGCTGGCTAGGTTGCTGGGGAGGAAACAAGCGCATCTAAGGATGTGTGTGTTGGCGGGGGAGATGAAGGGGGAAATCAGAGTAAAGCGAGCAAGCCAGCAAATGGTCTGGAGGAGAGGTGTATGTGTGTTTTGGGAGGCTGAGGGGTCGTTGTCTAGGACTGGGACTCTTGACCTTGGTGAGCTCTTCGGGATTAAGGGCGATCGCCCCCCCCCAACTCGTTTATTTCATAATCGGGGAGAAGTGCGCGTGGAGGAGGAAACAAACCTTAAGGTGTAGCGATGAAACAAAAAGCAAGCCTGGGCTCCTCTGAACTTGGGAGTCAGTTCCATTTAACTCAGCGGCTCTTACTCCTGAGTAGACGCGCCTAGCATTTTTCACTTCCGAGGGTGTTGCATCTTGAAGTAGCACCTTCACAGCGCAGCCCCGTGCTTGTCTACTCAGAAGTAAGTCCCATTGCGCTCCATGGGACTGACTTCTGGGTAAGTTTGCAGCCTTTCAAAGACTTTAACCAGCGCAGTTCTCTTGAGGCAGCGTTTTGCTCGGGAGCAAATCCCCGCTGAGGTTCACCGGGATTTAGGTCCTGGTAAAACGAGCGTAGACAGGACTGCAGCATAACCGATTACGCAACCTGCAAAGGACTAAAGGCGTTTACTAAGGAGTAAGGCCCACTGAGCACAGGGAGATTTACTTCGGAGGAAAAATCCGTTTAGGAATCTCCTTCCTGCTAATGTGGCATAAACTACCGTGGGCCATTTGGAGCTGATATATGCATGTGTAAATGTATGTATATATTATGTGCACGGAAGGGAGGACTCTCTCCCACCATAGAAAGCAGAGGCAAAATACTGTGAATTGTAACGGCGTTTACTTTTCACAGTTGCCTTCTGATGTGCGTGTCTGTCTGTCCAGTACATTCCCATTGAAAACAATGAATTTTGCTTCCACAATTTTCTCCCCAAACGTATTTTTTTAAATGAAACGAGTCTCTGTGTACGTTCAAACATGAACAACACGTCAGCTATATTTACTTAAATTATTTTGCTAAAAGAACAGCAATTAAAGAGAAAAAATATGTTAAGGGTTCTCCTCCCCGCCCCCACACTGTTGGGTAGGAGAAGAAGTTTGGCCTTGAGGTGCGCGTGCTTTGAGAGGGGAAAGTAGGATAAGACAATGCGGGATGGGAAGTGGGGGGGGGGGGAAGGCTGACCCACCGAAAACATCAGAGGAAACCAACCTGAAAATAAATCCACCCTTTGCAGCGTTCTGTTCTAAAAATAAATCCAAATATGTAGGTAAGGCATGCCTGCAGCGACATTGTGTACATTTTAAAAATAGCAGTGTAACAAGCACAACGTGCCCCTATGTTGATGTGCTACACACACACATACACAGCCGTATCTATATCGATCGATCGATCTGTGGAAAGCCCAGAAATTGAAGTGAAATTGACATGATCGAAAATTATATATATATGGTGTATGTGTATAAACTGCGCCCCCCCCCCCCGCCCGCCGCGTGGGGGGTGGAAGAGAGAAAACAACCAGGAGCAACTCTTTTTTTTTTTTTTTTACTGAATGCACAAAAATGGTACAAAATTGTGTAATAGATCCGTCGGTTCTATTGACCGAGAGCGTAGCTATAAAGCAGATGTTAGCTAACGGGAGTATTTCGAATTGTGGTTTCGAAGAGACATTTTTTTCCTCCCCTTCCAGAAAAATAAAAAGGCTTTGCTAGGGGATACATAGGACGCCCCTCCTCCGATCCTCCCAGTTGTCTGTCTGTCTATCTATCTATCTATCTATCTATCCATCTATCATCAGCACACACGCACACGAATACCCATAGATGCACATATGTGCCTGCCTATATCAAATATTGAGCCCCACCTCCCCCACCCCCGACCCCGTGTGTGCTGTGGCTTCAGTAGCCTCGCATAAATATTAATAGAGACGCCGGTTCACCCTATAGAAAGACGTTAACCCTTTCGGGCAAGCCGCCCGCTGCGACTTAGAGAAGGATGCGCCGAGCCCAGGTGTTCCTCACCCTTCTCTTAAGTTTAGGGGAGGGAAAGAGCCACTTTCCTAGGCGTAAAGTTTGCCAAATGAAGGCGCTCACTCAGGCAGCGGTGAGACCCCCTAATATGTTAATAGTGGCAAGGGGGCGGCCGGGAGAGCCTTCGCAAGGCCTGAGAAAGAGGGGGGAGAATCTGCGGTGGAATCTCGGTAGATTTTTTAAATGGCTTTTTTTTTTTTACCACCTCCCTCCTCGGCCCTTTGGTAGAAGATTTTGGGGAGATTTTGGAGCATATTGTGTTCAGGACTGGGGTTGGGGGTCGTGTGTGGCGGTGGTTGGAGGGAGGGATTCTGAGCCAAAGGAGGCGGAGGAAATTCCGTGGGCGATTGGTGGTCTCACCCACAACCCATTTAAGGCCCCCAGTCCTTCGACGCAAGGTAAAGCGTTGCCGCGCATCAAATCGGCTTAAAGCCAAGCGCTACAAAGAGGAGGCGGGCGGGCTGGCTTTGGCTGCGAGCTTTCGCTTGACTGTTTTCATCGCTGCCTTGGTGAAACAAAATGCCATCATCACGGTCTTTGGGTCGAAATAGATTCCATAGGTATATCTGCCTCTGTCTCTAGAGGTCTGTATTCAGACAAACAAGAAACCCATTTGCTGAACGATGAGCAGGAGGGATCCCAGCGTCTGTTTCCACCCGCCCCTCATCATTTCCATTTTTATTTTATAGTAAACACAAATATTTTATAATAAACATAAACAAATAAACATTTTCACCAGATTTTCTAGTGGATTCTAAAATTTAGAATCCAGTAGATTCTAAAATTTAGAATCTAGTAGATTCTAAAATTTCAAATAACGTGTGTTTGTATGTATGAGATTCTCCGATCCACACGAACACAGGAGTGCAAAAATTCACCCTATAGGAAATATGAAAGTTAGGAAATTCAGCGCCTTTTTCTCTCCCGCACCTATTTGTTTATCCGCTTACTTTCCTGTTTTAATCGCCAAATTGTCAATAGTTGGGTTTTTGTTTTGCGGTCACGTATAAGCTAAGGGTCGTATTTCGAGCCCATCTAACAAAATCAGTAGCCTAGACAACCCGTCTATGGATGTCAATAGGTCTACGACTTCCTCGGAGACGATCCTAACAGCACCATCCCATCAATGCCTACTCGGAAGTAAGGCCCACTGAGTTAAATGGCCTTACTTCTAGGTAAGTGGGTAGGAGCTTGCAGACCAAGTGGCTTTTCCCCACTACTGTGGCGGGGTCTCGTTCTAAAAATTCGTCTCTGAGGTGTGTGTGTGTGTGGGGGGGGAAACCATGAGCCCCCAAACAAGCAAGCAGAATGGCTTTGAGCAAAGGTTATTCCTGGGGAGGCAACGTCCTTTGCGGAGAGGGCGGGAATGATCTTCCCTGTCGCGTCATCACAGGCCCTGTCATTTGGGAATCAGCGATCAGGTTGCTTGTGCCTTGGGGAGAGGGAATGTTCGGAATCCGTTTAAATCGTTTTCGCTTCGGTGCAAGGCCGGGTCCACTCCGAGATGTAGGATCATCGAAAGCAACTGTTTCTCTCCTCAAAGGCTGGGGTTTCTTCCTCCTTCCAATAACCATCGACATCACCACCCCCTCCCCTTTCCAGAAATAAAAATAAAATAAAAATCGAATTGATTCTCTCAGTGAGTCCCCACTCCCCAGACCGGAAATCGGAGGCGAAAAAGTCCCCAGAAAGATAAAAGAAGAAGACCGGGGGGGGGGGAATCGTCCCCTTTTCGATATGGTTTTAAAAATTCTCCATCTCTCCCTTACACCTTGTTATTTAATAACCCTTGCTATTTATTGGATAAATAAATGGACCCACTGAAGTCCCGCCGTGCTGGGCGCAAGCTTAAAGGGGAAAAACCCGATGTGAAGCCCCACTTTTATTTAGAGGAAATCTACCAGACTCTGAAAACCCTCGTTTAATATATACAATCCTCAAAAGTTGGTTCCTGTTCTCTGGCTCTGCGTTGCAAACTCGCCTTAGAGAAGCTTTGCTTGGCACAGAGGACCCTCGCCCGCCCCACCCCAGAGCACGCACGCGACTCCTCTGAATCCACCCAGGGTTCTGTAGTTGGAAAATGCAGCCCTGGGGACAGAGGTGGGACCAGAAATTATTAATTTTTGGGGGGAGGGTGAGCTCAGATGGAACAAAGTGCCTTTCTGGAGTTTTGTCCCACGCCTTTGATTTCTGAAAGTGGAATCGTGGTGTCTTTCACACGAATGCCGCCACCCCACCCCGACACGCGTTTTCTCTGAGGTCAGTCCTGTTTTTTTAAAAGCTTTTTAAACCGCCTTTCGCTCTAAGGTGCCAGGGCAGGTTACAACAATGCACCCCCCAAACAAAGAAAAAACATCAACTTCCCCCCAAATACTATATTAAAATCAGTTAAAGCAATCTGCAATCCAAAGAGTAGGGAGGGTCCTAAAATTGTGTATCTCCCAGTGGTCAAACGGCCAGGGGTGAAGAGATGCGACTTCAGCACATATGACCAAAATAAGATATGAAGGTACCAGACGCACCTATGTGGGTAGGGAATCCCATAGCTTTAGGACTGTCACCCCTCCCTCTAATTTCCGTGGGTGGCAAAACTACCAAGAAGACCACGCTCTGGTGATCTTAGCATTCAGGAGGGTCTATAGGGGAGGATTAATTAGTTTTGATGGAGTTAACTTTCAAGTAAGCGTGATTAGGATCGATGCCTTTTTCTTTTCTTTTTTTTTAGTTTAGTTTTCCGGTTGTGATTTGGTTAGAATAAATTGTATGTGAAAAGTGCTTTTTCCAAGTCAACGCAGGAATCTAGCAATGCTGCTGCGGCGGCGGGTGGGTGGGGGAGGGATGTAGGGGGTAAGGTATTTGTGCCCTCCTTTCTGAGAGTTAAGCTGTAGGCAACCCTCTCCGTCCCCCCCCCCAACCTCCCCCCATAGTCAATGGGACAACTCCAGAAGAAAGATCTGGTTTATGGTGCACCGAGAGCCTATGAAACTATTAACACTGATTCCGCAGTATAAACACAGATATACTAGGGTTGCAACATGTATTTGAATAAGTTATTAGATGAATCAATTAAAAAAAATCATCTAAAAATATGCCTCAAATCCATCCAGAAGCAGATTAAGTGCGTGAGACATACATACTTTTAATAGTACTTCTAAAAACTGAAGATGGAACCCCCCTTCACAAATAATATAGAACGCCTCTTCTAAAAAAAATTCAAAGGGTGACACACACATTCTGTCTAAACACGAATATATTTTAAGGATTTCTACATTGCCATTTAAAACCTAAAGATTCCCCAAGGCAGCTTATGATCACCTGAAAGACACATTTAAAATAACGTCGATATCTAAAAGGTACAAATGCAGCAGTAAATATAGCAACAGACCAGCTGCCAGAAATATAGTTTTAGCAATGTGCAAATGCATGCAAATTTAAACAACTAAAAATTCATTAATGATATAGATAGATGTAGATAGATGTAGAAAAATGTAGATAGAACATTTTTCATTGGGATGCAGCTCTGATAATTACATATATGTGTATGCAAACTCCAAAGTGGTCCAGTTGGTATTTTACAAACCAGTCCCCACTCAGCCACAAGGCTCCCTTGGTGACTTTGAGCCAGTGGACATCTCTCAGCCTAGCCTACTTTATAGGGTTGTTGTGAGGGTGAAACTGGTTGGGGGAGAGAACCACATATCCCACCATTTGGTCTTTGGAAAGGTGGGATGGAAAGGTAATTAAGTAATTAGAATAGAACAAAAATTAACCCTCCACTCACTCTCCTGCCTCATTCAAAAAATATTTTAAAAAATAGACATGAGGTCATCACTAGAATTAGCTCTGCCAAGAATATCCCAAGGACAAGAATCAGCTCCCCTCCCAGCCATCATCATAACAAAGCAGAAGGCAACTATCCCGCTTCTCTTTTGCCCTTAGCGATAAAATGATCTGAGGGTCTGCTGCTGGCACTTGGGGATTAACAGATGATGCTCAGGGCCCTATATGCATGTCCATCCAATATAGGCAAGCTTTGATCCTCAGATGAAGAGCGATATAGAAATAATAATAATAATAATAATAATAATAATAATAATAATAATTTCCTCCCTGTAACTCTTCTGCTGCATTTTCATGTAGATCGAGCTGTGATAGGGAGAACACTGGATCAGCCTCCTGGAGACTCTTAGCCAATCACGGCTGGGATAGGAAATGCCCAGTCAGGAGGGAAAGAGGCTGGAAAAGGTTGATTTTGACAATTCAACCACTGGCTAGGGAAGTAGCTAGTGGGACTTAAGGGTTTATCACTTGGTAAATTCCCCGGGTAGAGTGGCTAGAAAGTGTCTAGGGTTGTTTTATAGGCAGGGCAAGGCAGATACCCATTCTAGGGAGAAATAGATATAATAGAAATAGTTGAAGGGACTCCTAAGTTTTCATGAAAACCTGCCATAGTATTTATGACGGATTGTGTATTGTGCCTTTACATGTGAAACTATTAAGCATTATCCCTTGTTCATTGTTTGTGAAATAAAGGACAGTTTCGTTTCCAAGATGCCTCAGCTTTAATTTATACCCAGAAGTGGGAAGAAGTGGCCTTATAAACCTTGCTGCAGATTCATAATGTACGCTCCTTCTCAAAGAGAACCCCTGATTTCTTAGTTGATTTTCACAGGGCAGGACCAAGGATATATCTCTCCAGTGTTGCCTCTCTCCTATCTTCATGGACAGAAAAAAGTCACAGGACGCAAAAAGGCGGAGGCAGTCCCTGCTGAAACCTATGATTGCCCGCAATGGAGCAGGAGCAGGGATCTGAAAAGGATTCTCCACCCCCACCCCAGAACTGAAGCAGCATCCATAACTGCAGCACAGAAAGCCCCAATGTTCAGTTACTCAGCATTGACTTGTCTAATCAGTTCCTTCAGCTTCTTTGCTCATCTTGCTTCCTGCATCTGATGGGCAGATAACTGGGGCACATTAATGCGGCCCAGAGATCCCTCTAGGGCTTCAGATCAGCCCCTGCTTTCATCCGAGATGGATGTTGCAAGATTGCAGCTGGATTTCAGGTTTTGTTTAGAGGTTTTGAATGGCTAACCATGGGGTGCATTTGCCTGGGTGGGGTGTGTGGGAAAGAAGGAACCTGCCGAAGCAGAAATTCTCTTTAGTGAAATTTAAGGGATAGGCAAGAAAAAACCAAGGCTTTGGAATATTAAGGACAAGTGGGACCTGCAACAATATTATCCTGACTTGGAGTCCTATTGTTCAGGGTTCTTGCCAACCATACACCTCTCCAAGATTCCACCTCACCCTCTGGTTTTCCAGTTTTATTTTTCAGCTGACATAATACATTTCATGGCTTCTGAACATGCTTAGACCTCACGGGGGGTTTTGTGTGTGTGCGGGAAGTCATACCCAGTTTTTTCTTTCGTAATAAACAAAATAAACCAAAAACAAAGAGTGTAAAAAATACAGCTGGTTGAAAGCAGCATAATGTTGAATTTATTATTATTATTATTTAAGGATTTCTTGTCATTCTCAATAGTTGATACTTCCTTTATTTCACAATAGCCACTGATTTGGCTTTAGTCCTATTGTTTAGTAACCATCTGAGTTCACTATTAGAGGCTGTGATATGTTAACACAATTGAAGTGCAATAACATATGTGCTATTGTGTTCTATCTTGAATACATTGCCCTATTTTGGAAGGGGGGTCTTTGGATTTGCTGGGTGTAGTTCAACTTACAATCACCATCATCTCCCTGTTGGTCTCTGCAAAAACAGGGTTTATGGGATTTGGGAATAAGACGAAAGCCTGCAAAACCTGTTTACCAAGGCAGATGTGGTGCAAATATACCTCTTCACATCCATATAGATAGACTAAGCTGGGGTAGTCAACTCTATTTTAAAAAATATTGTTGAAAATTATGCTCTGGACTATATTATATTTATGCTTTTGTTGGCAGTTTGCTTATTGGCTTATTAAACCATTTTACCCCAGCCTTTTGATTTCTAAAGTGGTTCACAAACACTAGGAAACCCACACTGCAAATTAAAACAGCAATCAAAGTGAACAAGGCATAGTAATCATACGTAGAGCAAAATGTAGGCAATTAATATTAATAGCTAATTAATTAAACTGCAACCAGGCAACCAGCAGGAACAGTGGTTCCTAAAGTGGGCAGTACCACCTGTGGAGGGGTGGTGGGAGGTGCTAAGAGGCCAAGGTCGGGGGGGGGGAATGGACCGACTGGAGGTGTGAATGACTACCAGCCTTTGAAAAGCTGGTATCACTGGATCAAGCTTGTTAGTTTTGTTGAATTAATTAACTGAATAGTTTTAATTGGATTTCGAATAAATGTACAATTAACCATTACTGGCCCATCACCCACAACAGCATCCATTCCTCCAAAACAAACTAAGGAAAATTCCCACAACCCTACACAGGTTCACACAACCCATGCTTAAAACATGGAAGGGAAAAAGTAGGAAAGCTCTCCCATCCCCGCTGATTCCCTTGGCCTGTCTAAGCATTACGAGAATGACTATACGTTACTGCATCGTTGGCATTTAACAGCCCAATGACTAACAAGATTTTATGCAAACCTCGAGGACTGCTGTCGAAAATGTGGTTGCATAGGTGATGATTTTGTGCATGCCTGGTGTGTGTGTGTGTGTGTGTGTGTGTGTGTGTCAAAAGCTTAAGAATTGCAGGGAGACGTTTGTTCAGGTCACTGCAATTATCATGAGACATGCAGTCCCTCTCTTTGGCGTTTGCCCTCCTAGGTGGGTCATAAGGAAAGGGTTAAATGAGTGTGAAGTGATTGGCCAGTGGGAACCCAAGGGGAGAAGTTAGAGTTAGAGCTGAAGTTGTTGGGAAGTCAGTTGGGAGTTTGAGAAGGAAGAGGGAGGATAAGTCTGTGGGTTGGTCTAGTTTTGATATGGGTGAGAGAGAGAAACTGTTAGGAGGAGTCCAATAGACAGTTGGGATAATCAGTTAAAAGTTATTAGGAAGGTATAGGCCGGTATAGGAACTAAGGATAAGAAACTGACCAGAAAAATTATCTGAAACCATAAACTTGTTCATGCTTATAAAATAAACTTGATTATTTGTTTTGATGTTAACAACTGTCTAGACTCCGTGTGTACCCGAGAGAAACGGGTTGGTGGCAGCGGGGAAGTGATCATAGTGGTGGCACAGGGATCAATAGACCGTCAAACGTCTGGGGACCCTGTGTGATCGCCACACTCTCCATGCACTTCTGACTAGGAACTTAAGAAGCTTCCTAACACCGACGCAGGGCACTGATTCATGCCACTCAGAGTCAAAATGGACTGGAGGCAGCTGGCCACTGTTTCTAACAGGAGTCTTTTCCAGCTCTACCTGCAGCCCTGGGACTTGAACTCAGGACCTTTAGGCATGCTAAGCTGATGCGCTACGGCCCTTCCTCCAAAGTAGACCCAGTCTGTGTTTGTTATCCATATTTTGTAGCGAAAACACAGAAGCGGGCTTGGTTAGGTTTATGTTTGTTGCAGTCTATTTGATTATCGCACTGCCCTGGGAAAATGCCTCAGGACTGAATACCCAGAATTGGGACACCCAATTTTGGGAGCTGGGAACAGTGGAGAAAGTAACATGCTACTTTAAGTCACTTAGAAACCCAAAGGCAACAAACTCATTGGAGTTCACATTTTGGCATCTTACTTTCAAAGATGGCAAGGGACAAGTCTCAGCCAGATGTCCACAGATTTGAGACCCATAAAAGGTTCGTTAAAATTTGTAACTGCAGTCCACAGCAGCATCCCAACTAAAACAGACTGGTTATCTAAAACGATGGAATACTTCCATATTGCCGAACTAACAGGGAGGGTAAGAGGAGATATGGTACAAAAAGTGAATAAGGAGTGGGCTATCATCAAAATTTATGTGGAAAACGTAGAATTTCTGACAAATATTGAGTGAATTCAGAAAATGATTAGAGTGACAGGAGAGTAAAGTCAAGACAGAAGAAGAGATTAAAGAAATAGTGAAATGCGTTTAAGCTAGTTGGAAAAATAAAGTAACATAACAAGAACGGCTGGAAGTCAAGTCACTTGGTGGGTGTCCATTTGGGGTTGGGGTAGGTGTGTAGGTGTGTTGATATGTATAGTATAGGTAGGTATTATATAGAATAATGTAGGTATGTTTTATGTTATGAAAATAAGGTAGTGTGTTGTGTACGTATATTGTGTAAAGTATATGTATGTGTTTTATATGTTAATAAAATTTAATTTTTTTAAAAAAAATTGTAACTGCAGTCCAGAGTTGTGAGATGCTGATTTTAAGGATAGTCCCCAAGATGAACTAAATGCTAGAGAAAGACACCAAAAAAAATGACAGAGAAATCTTTCTCCTCACCTGCATCTGGGATTTGATGTCACCATCCATTGCTCTATATTGTTATATCATTTTGATGTGTTTATACTATACATCTTATTTTGGAAGGGCCAATGTGGCATAGTGGTTAGAGTGTCAGACTAAGACTTGGGAGACCACGGTTCAAATCCCCACTCGGCCGTGAAACTCGTGGGGTGATCTTGAGCTAATCACTGCTCACTTACCTCACAGGGTTGTTGTGGGGAGAAAAAGAGGAGCAGGAGACCTATGTTCACCACCTTGAGCTCCTTGAAGGAAAGGTGGGGGAATTAAAGTAATAAATAATAATAATAAACAAATCATATTGCTTGTTTCTTAGAATAAACATTTAATTTTTTTTAAAAAAGACATAGACATGCAATTGGGGCTGAAGGATCTGTCGATTACCGTTCTCTCTGTTCCTTATTTTTTAAATCTTAACTTGTTGCCTCCTTTCTGTAGCAGTTTGCATTTAAAAAAAGGCTCATGAAGTTCCTTCGGCATTCTAGTGTGGATTTCTCCCAATAAAGCCCTTTTTTTTTTGTACGCCGTTTTGACCAACGTATACATTCTTGCCAGCAATTTTCCTAATGCCTTGCATGTTTGAACGTTCTTTTCCACTAATATGTTCATTTTTACGTGCACTCTCTCCTCATTTTTGGTAAGCACAGTTTGGTTGGAGAACTGCGCTGCAAAATTCAGGTAAGTGTGAATTTTGTAGGACGGCTGCGGTTTGCTTGGCATAGTGTTCCAGAAAGTGCAAACCAGACAGATTTGTCTTTAAATGCAAACTGAATCGAACTCCTCCATGCAATGCACACAATCAGGAGGAATGTCTTGGGTGATCCCCATTTCCCAAGCCCATCCCCTTCCCAGCTGCTGCTCAATCAAACCTGGGTCCCTCTCTTTGTAGCTGCTGGTTCCTCCTCCCCTCCCCTAAATAGGGGCCTCATCGTCCACTAAAACAAAATGAAGAGGGGGAAATGGGGGCCAAGGGAGAGTCACAGCTGCACTGCTTATGACTTAATTTTATGATGTGCGCTTTGAGAACAGGCATTGGACACTGGTGTTCCAGCGACAATGGTGTTTCTCTGTTGTTTTGCATTGTCCTTATAGCTGGATTGTTTTAGCTTATGGATTTTATTTTATTTTTTTTAGCCACATCAAGGCAAAGGAAGATGGGATAATCACAACTCTAAAAGTATTTTTTTTAATAAAAAAACAAACATAAACTAACGGTCGTTTTCTATGATTTGACATTGCGTGTGTGCATTAGGGATGGAGGAGAAATTCAGCTCAGTAGGCATTTAAAAGCAGAGCTATCAAACCCACGTTTTCTGAAACAATATGCAAACTGAAACACAGCCATCCTTCAAAATGGACCCCTAATGGGATTTTGCAATGCAGTTTGCCATCCAAACAATGTTCGCGCATATATTGGGGGGGGGGAGTGCGCAGAAAAAGGAAGGTATTTGTGAAAATAACGTACAGAAGTGCACTATTAACTAAGGAAAGCGGCTTGCAAAAAATGTGTGTGTCAGTCAAAACTGCATATACAAATGTGTTTATTAAGATAAAGAATAACTGAAATGCTGACGGATGGTTTCATACCTGCTTAGCCTGACTTTATTTCATTTGTAAGCAAGGAGGAACAGGGCCCAGGAGCCCCCTTGGCCTACGAATGAATAAGGCTGATACAGTGACTCAGGGCATTCACATACTTTAATTACTTTCCCTTAGTACAAGAGGGTCCATGTTTTGTAACCCGGTCTCGTTTAACCATTACAGCTATGCTATAAATAGTTCTCTAGTCGCTACCTTCCAGGCATTCACAAATCTGTTTCCTTATTTTGGTTTTATTTTATTTCTGTTCCTGTTGTTCAGTGATCTATAACTGTAAATGGACTCTCTCTCTCTCTCTCTCTCTCTCTCTCTCTCTCTCTCTCTCTCTCTCTCGTAATCAGATCCTGTTTGAGAACACTGTAAATTTTTTTGGGGGGGGCAATTAATAAAAAATATTTTATAAAAAAGATAAAATTGTAAACGGCTGCAAAATATGGAGACCTGAATTTAAGACTGGAAATGTGAGAAGCTGAGGGAAATGGAACTGATAGATTATTCCATCCCCAATAGATTAAGCAGAGGATTAAACTGCAAACTCGGAGCTTGGCCCCCACCCCCACCCCGTGAAATGCTGTTGTTTGTCCTTGTTCATTACACTGCACAATTTAATGCTCCAGGCATTTTGTTCATTCTTAAGAACCCTGCCTGCGAGGTCAGCCGCTGTTTGGGGTAGAGGAATAGAGAGGTATGGGAATTATAGAGTCACAGAGCTGGGACGGATCTCAGAAATAATCTAGACCAACCCCAAGGTTGATGCAGAACAGCCACTGATAGGTGCCATCTAGCCTTGGTTTAAAAACACCTTGCCCAGGGATGTGGAACCTTTGGCCTGCCAGATGTTGCTGAGTGACATCTCCCATCTGTCCCAGCCACCACGGCTAATAGTCAGGGATGATGGGAGTTGTAGTCAGGCAACATCTGGAGGGACATCGGTTCCCCACACCTGCCATAAACAACAGCCCACCATGTGCAGATTCAAAACCAAAAGGATGACTGCTCTTTCAGTGAAAGGGCAGGTGAGAAAAGCATAACTTTGCCCTCACATCAAACTGAACAGTTCAAAACGAACCTCCCCAGCTGCAGTGTGTGATATGGTAGGGCTGTGCAGCATGTGATGTCTCAAAGCCAATCCAAACCTTACACAGGATGAGTGTTAGACCACAGAAGAATGGTGGACTGTACCACTTCAGAACGCAACTGGGGGGATGACCCTTTTTTTGTAATGCTACTCTGCTGTGTAAAAAAACCAAAAACAACTTGCATGTAGCAAACCAGCCTTTGTCAAGCTGGTGGTTGCTCTCCAGATGTTTTAGACGACACCAGCTGGCTGGGGCTGATGGGAGTTGTAGTCTAAAACATCTGGTAAAAGCTACAGTAAACTAAGAGACCCCTTGATGTGCAGGGGAGCATTTGATCTGCGTTCCCCCCAATTCAAGAACCAACTTGAACTTTGATTTCTAGAGAGCTTGAGGAAGGGATCTGAAATGAGGAGAAGGGCAGGCCTATTTCATCTGTGCACCTGCTGCCACAATCTGGAAGGCAGCAAGCCCCCTTGAAGGCAAAAGAAGAACAGAAGATGTAGAGTGATCCTCTCACCTGCTTTGCAGGGGCAAGTCTCACAAAATCACTTATGTAAGAAACAGGGACCAATGCACACCCTCCAAGATTTCTCCAGTGAAAATAGTGATGTCATATTCAACAACAACAACAATTTTGTCCTACCAGCCTCAGCCTGCCCCTCCCTCCCTCCCTCCCTCCCTCCCTTCTTATTTACAATCAGCAGCTTCCGTCTTCTTAGCCCCCCGTCTGCACTATACATTTAAAGCAGTATTACACCACTTTAAACAGTCATGGCTTCTTCCCCCAAAGAATCCCAGGAAGTGTGGTTTGTTAAAGGTGCAGAGACATGTTAGGAGACCCTTTCCCCCATCACAGAGCCGCACAATTCCCAGAATTCCCACGGGAAGTGGGAATGCCTGTTAAACCACTCTGGGAATTGTAGCTCTGACTTCAGCCCTTTGTCTTCCTCCGTGCTTCCTTCGTTTCCTTTTGGGCCATGACATTATACTCCCCCCCCCCAACATTTATCCATTTCTCTGATGAAAATAGGGATGTGCATCCTAAATAATAATACCCTGCCATCTGACTGGGTCGCCCCAGCCACTCTGGGTGACTTCCAACATATATAAAAACATAATATAACATTAAACATTAAAAAAACCTTTCCCTATACAGGGATGTCTTCAGATGTCTTCTAAACATTGTATCATTATTTATCTTCTTGGCTCGGGGGGTTGCATAACTCCATACCCCTCCAATGGTTTTCTGAAAATAGGGATGTCCTAAGGAAAAACAGGATATTCTAGGATCAAATCGGAAACTGGGACGGCTTCTGTAAATCCAGGACTATCCCTGGAAAATAGGGACACTTGGAGGACCTGTCAATATAGTATGGGAGATCCGAAAGCAAACTGCAGATCAATGCTCTGGTTTGGTTTCCTTCCTGGTTATTACTTCTTCCTGCTCCTTCCCTCTCCACCCCAATCTCAAACATATGTGTGGGAAGACGAATGAGGAGGTGGGGAGAAGAAGCTGAACGCCGATGTTTGCATGGGACACAGTTGGCCCAGGAGCGTGTGTGTTTTAGCTGGGTGGGAAGGCTGCTTGTAGGAGGCCAGAGGAGCAAGCACCGCACCAGCCGCTCTCCCCATTTCCCCCCTGCTTCTTTTGAATTTGCGGGCAAGGCAGAGGCAGGGCCTCTCTGCCTCCAGCCAATTAGCATTGGCGCTGGGCTGCACTGCAGCACCCTGAGCATCTATCGGCAGGGAATCACAACCGGGCTGACCTTGATTGATTGGGATCCAAATCCACTTGACAGCAATTAATTTTTTGAATTAACTGCCTCCCTCCTCCTCGTGGCTGTGGCCTCCTTTCTCTCTGCCTCACCCCCCACCCCCACGACTGGCCTCTCCGCACCCAGGCCAGGCCCAGACAGATGAGAATCTAATCAATATTTGTAATTCATTTCTTTGGAGTGCAAAACCATCAATCATGCTGCCACGGACACAGGACCCTCCCCTCCGCCAGGGCCCAAAGAACAGCGAGAAACCCACGAGGTTGCTCAGGCTGGTGGAAAAGGACTTTCTGTAATGCTACACTGTATTGTACTTTCCTAAGACTGAGATGGGATTATGATTTTTTTTCTCCCTCTCCTTTTTGGCAAATGGAGGACCAGGAAGCCTCTTTCTCCCCTCACTTTCTTGGGACAACGTTTCAGCACTTCTAGGGGAGATACAGTGGTACCTTGGGTTACAAACACCTTGGGTTACCGACACTTCGGGTTACAGACTCCGCTAACCCGGAAGAAGTACCTCGGGTTAAGAACTTTACCTCAGGATGAGAACAGAAATCACATGGTGGCGGTGCAGCCGCAGCGGAAGGCCCCATTAGCTAAAGTGGTACCTCAGGTTAAGAACGGTTTCAGGTTAAGAACGGACCTCCAGAATGAATTAAGTTTGTAACCCGAGGTACCACTGTATCTGTTTCGATTCCTTTCACTTTCCCTCATCTGCCAGCACCCTCACTTGCCCTTAGCGATGGCAACACACAACCAAATGGAATTGGATGGGCAGCGTCATGACATCGTGCCATTCTCTGCATGCTTTCTCTCACTGGGCGAGGAGAAGAAGAAAAATAAGCAGCTGGACACTCTGAGCACCAAACCCGATGAAATAAAAGGCATATATTCAATATTCGAAAGATTGCAGTTCTAGGACACTTACGAGAGTAAGTCCCAATGAATTCAATGGATATTGAAGAGTTAAACCAAGCTGCACCTCCTGCACACACCCCCCCTTACAAAGCTATTAAAACTACTGGAGCACTATAGTTCTTCAGATCTGGTTAACTTAGGTGCCTGCCTCACCAACAAGGCTACTGGACGTGTTGTGGCAGGACCTGCCTGGACACTTGGTTTGTCCAGCAGGAAGCTCTTTCAAACAATCAAGGAACAGGGAAGGGTTTTCTGCTTCTGTTACTGCTTTTAGCCCAGGGCCAGTTTCCTTCTGTATTCAGAAGGGGGGTTTTTTTTGAGTAGTTAAGAAACATATATTGTTCTGCATTGCTCATCAGTTATTCTGCATGCCCGCCCCTGCCCCCACCAAGGGTTGGATTTAGAAAAGTGACATAATCTGATGGGTGGAACAGGGGATTTGCATATATTGGCATCAAATTCAGAATTACCTTCTACGAACACTTGCATTTTTAATTACACAAATCCAGCATGCCATTTATTCTGAGGTGGGGGTTAAGATAAGCATGGCGTCTATGTGGCAAGGGGGTGCAGATGAGCCGAGAGTGTCTCCCTCCCCCCTTTTAAAAGGGGAATTATAAAGTGGGTAGCCTCTCACTTCAGTTCTTAGGGCAACACCAGGGCAAATAATAAAGGTGTTTTTACAACAAAGAGCCTTGTGGCACCTTAAAGCTGAGCAGATTTGTTATGCCAGAAGCTTTTTTTGGACCGCAGTCCACTTCACCAGATGCACAAAAAGTGTGGCCCATAATAAATGCCTGATTCCTCCAGGTGTCACAAGATTCTTTTGTTGTTTACGCTGCAGGAAGCTTGACAGAGCTACCCTGCTGAAAAACATGTGATGGGATGTCTCAGGTGCTGACACTGTGCAGAGTAGACCCTTTGCAATTAATGGACATTGGCCCATTAATTTCAATGGGTCTACTCTGAGGAGGGCAATGAGGGTTAAGGCGAACACAAGCTATCTAGTTGGATGTTTGGAAGCACAGAAAGACACCAGATTAATTCGAGTTCGGTGTTTTCTGTTTGTAAAATGGTCATTTCCATGCATCCCAGTTCTACACGTGTTCATTTGGAGGTAATTATTGCTAGGATGTTCAGAGCCTAGAGATCCCGCTTTAAGATTGGATAGGAGGGCTCAAACTTGCCCCCACTCCATGATCAGACAAAAAAATAAAAATAAAGACTGCTTACTGTAGTTGGGGTACCCAGGGGGTTCCTCTCCAAATGTGGTTGGACTACAACTCCTATCATCCCTAACCATTGGCTATGCTGGCAGGGGCGAATGGGAGTTGTAGTGCAACAGCATCCACAGGGCACACCATGCCAACTACATAGTCCAAGTTCTCTATCAAGAATGAGCCGAAGTAGGTAGACCTGGATTGACCAGCAGATCTCTAGGTCATTTTCGCACTACATTGGAAAATGTTACAATGTACAATGTGTAATTGTATTGTCGCAATGTACATGCGTTCAGATGCATACATTTTAACAACAGACTCCCCTCCTAATTGCAAGAATGAAGAAAGCCTGAGGAAATCAGGATTGGTTTGGTTTCTTTTAATGTAGAAGGGCTGTGAGCTCTGTTTGGCTCTGGTACGCAAAACAAATCCCTGGGCTCAGGATTCTTCAATTTTGAAAATATATGTCTTTTCCAACCAGGCTTCAGTTAGTGGCAGATCTCACATGCGTGAAGTCTCCATGCTGAATGGTCTTTCATTTTTACTTTGATCAGTTACTAGTTTATGGATCCTGACTCCTCTTTTTTGCTCAAGTGCATGCATGCTGATGCTAAACTCATTGCAACATCATTGAACATGATCCCTTGCAACTTGGTTATTCACCCATTAATAAACTAATGTGGGTGGGGGGGAATATGCTGTATATTGCAGCCACCTTGAGGCTCCCTCCGCAGTTCAAAAGACACCTCTGGGATCCCTGCTTTCTACCTTCAGCAAAGCTTAGTTGCAAATATGTGTGCCTTAGAAGAGACCCAGAAAGGAATCAATGGAAGTTGGTGTTTACATGCATGTCATGATGGTACATTTCAAGGTTTCAGAAACACAGGGGAATCCATGCACCCATTTTAAGGGGAAATGGGTTCATTGAGTTCATGTCCTTAAAATCAGCCCTTTTTCTGGTGGTACGCAGGGGTACACATACCCCTAAACATTTTGTGAATCTAAGTTTGGCCTCATTGAGGGGAAGTATTTCAATACGAGTAGGAAAATGAGAGTACCCTAAACATTTTTTTAGGGGGGAAAAGCACTGCCTAAAACTGTTTTACCTGTGAGATTGAAACAAAAACTGGCAAATTGCACATGATCCAAGTTCGTAATTTATTCTTTTGAAATCTTCCTAGTTGAGCCAGAATCCAGAATGAAAGGAGGAAAGCAAGAAGGAATGTGACATGGAAGGCAAAATCTGTGGTTGACTAAACTACCAGAATTGCAGATTCCAGAGTTAATGGTCTTACAGAGGCCTCTCTTTAGATGGCAATGTGTATGGCTTCACTTTGTGTGCAATGTGGTGAGGCAGCCTTGCTGCGTGGGGTGTGTGTGTTCCTCCTGCTCATTCTGCTGACGGGGGCTCTGGACACCTGCCCCAAAGCCCTACCCCAATGGCACCACTGGGCAGAATCTGCTCTTCAAATACTCCAATATTTAGAAGTAAAAGCTGGTTCTAAAAGACAGCGTTGGGCCTTTTTTGCTTCTTTCAAGTCTCCCCCCTTCATTATACACAAGAGGATGACCCGGGGATCCACAGTGGAAGGTTAGGTAATAAATACGCTTCTTGATTTCACAACCTATGGGGTCATCCATAACTCACAGGGGTCAGGCGAGGCACAGCTGTGAGATGCACCATGCTTACTCATGCCTAATGAATGGAAATGAAAGTGCATTATCCCACAGCCTTCCCCATCATGTGCTGCTTGCTCCACATGGCTTTGTGTTTGTGAACCACGCCTGCTGCTCAGGTCAGGTTTGTTGCCTGTTTGGGAAACCAGAGATTATGGGTCTTAAAGGACCATTGCCATCGTTATTAATACAGCTAACATCTCACTACTGCAATAGGGAAAAGATCAGGCTTGCAACGGCTGAGTCAGACCTGGGCAAAGAGTGTGTGCCCGCTTAAAAGCTCTGTGCATAGTGAAGGGGTGGTCCCTGGGCAGGCTGGCAGGATTAGCCCCTTGCAGGATCAAGCTTATGTGTTTTACTGCCCTGAAATGGAACCAAGCTTCCATTTCAATCAATATTAGGGTGGATGAATCTGTCAATTTCCAGTCCTCTATTCCTCAGTTTTTTTCATCTTCGATTTCGTTCCCCACATCTTTTGCAATTATTATTTTTTTGCACTTCTTCCACTAATACATACATTTATATGCATTTTACTCAGATGCATTTTTACTTATATTGCTTTGGCTTGCAAAATTCAGAAAAGTGCGGATTTTGAAGGATGGCTTTGTTCTGGTTCCCATCTTGCTTTTGAAAGTGCAAATTTGGTCAAGTTCTCCTTTAAATGAGAACTGAATCAAATCCCCCCCCAATCACTAATTAGGGCCAAGGTTCGGGACCTGAGTTTAGCATGACCTGTTTTTTTATTCAGCCCTAATAGCTGCCCTCCTCTAACACACTGGAGCAGAAGTCCAGAGCCTCATTCAGTGGAATTGAGCAAGAGGACTTACAGATTCAAAATGCTGGCTTGCCATGCTTTGAAGCGAAATGATATGCATTACTGTCTAAAGAGCAGGCCCCTTGTAAGAGCATTAAGTCCAGACTCATCCCACCCCCTCTGGTTAGACCATTAAATACAGAGAGCCTAAAATTACCAAACTGCACCACTGCCTTAACAGCACTTTGACTGCAGCACTTAGGAACTGAATATAAACATTCTGCAAAAAGCTTCCCTGTTGATGGTTGTACCAAAGCAAACATCTTTTAACCTTTTCCAACCTGGTGCCCTCTAAATGTTTTAGACTAAACCTTCCATCAGCCCTGGGAACATAGGAAGCTGCTGTAAACTGAGTCAGATTGCTGGCCTGTCTAGCTCAGTATTGTCTACGCTGGCTGGCAGTGACTTTCCAAGTGCAACTGCTGGAACATCTGGAGGGCACCAGGTTGGGGAAGGCTGCTTCGGATTTTTCATAGAATGATAGAATTGTGGAGTTGGAAGGGACCCTGAGGGTCATTTAGTCCAACCCCCTGCAATACAGGGATCTCATTGAATACATCCCTATTTGGATGAGCCTTATTTGCATCAGGGTCTCCAGGTTCTGATGGAAATACAGATTTGGAAAGAGAAACACACACACACAGAGTCTGATCCTGCACACTTTGCATTTCAGACAACAGTTCTTATGTTAGTTCTTATTCATACACACCCAGTGCCAGATTGACGTATAAGCTAAACAAGCTATAGCTTAGGCCCCCAAAAAATTTAAAGGGGAAAAAACCTGAATGTACATTTCCAAAATATAAGATAAAAAACAAATAAAATAAAACCTACATACAGCAGCAGTGTTTTGTGTTGTGTAGGCTCCTATGATGTAAATAATGGGCCCCGCCTGCTAGCCTGCTCCCTATAATATCACTGGTTTGCTCATTTCTATATACAGTGGTACCTCGGGTTACATACGCTTCAGGTTACAGACTCTGCTGACCCAGAAATAGTACCTCGGGTTAAGAACTTTGCTTCAGGATGAGAACAGAAATCGTGCTCCGGCGGTGTGGCGGCAGCAGGAAGCCCCATTAGCTAAAGTGGTGCTTCAGGTTAAGAACAGTTTCAGGTTAAGAACGGACCTCCAGAACGAATTAAGTATGTAACCAGAGGTACCACTGTATAGGGTGCCTACCTTATGCACGTGCAAATGGCTTTAGATACCTATGAGGTCCATAAATTACCATATAGCATAGATTCAACACAAAAACAGCGACAATTTGTTGTTGACAAAGGACAGCTGGGCATATAAAGGTTTTATAAATTTTTATTAAGCTTTTCCTTTACAAATAAATCCGTACAACCATGTTTACAAATTTCCTGTTTTTGAACTTCCACCAGCACATCCCTCAATCATCCATTTTTCTTATCTCCACGCATTTTCTATATGATATTGCCAATTTAATATTATCTTTCCATCTCTATTTCTTTTCTACAATATACCTTATACTATCACAAAGCCTCCTTAAAACCCACTAGCATTGTCTGTTCATCACAGATAGTTTTCAGATAATCCGTGAACTTTCCCCAGCTGGGCATATAAAGGGCCCCATTACCTTCAGTAGCTTAGGGCCTCATCAAACCTAAATCTGGCCCTGTACACACTTTATATTTGAACCACATGACTTCCCCCAAAGAATCTTTACCCCGTACAGAGCTACAATTCCCAGTACCTTCAACAAACTATGATTCCTGGGATTCTTTGGGGAAAGTCAGGTACAGTGGTACCTCGGGTTAAGTACTTAATTCGTTCTGGAGGTCTGTTCTTAACCTGAAACTGTTCTTAACCTGAAGCACCACTTTAGCTAATGGGGCCTCCTGCTGCTGCCGCACCGCCAGAGCATGATTTCTGTTCTCATCCTGAAGCAAAGTTCTTAACCCGAAGTACTATTTCTGGGTTAGCGGAGTCTGTAACCTGAAGCGTATGTAACCTGAAGCGTATGTAACCCGAGGTACCACTGTACACAGCCTGAGAGTCTAAACACCGCAGTTGTATTTCTCTACTAGAGCAAAGAGACAAGAGGGAACGAGTGGGAGGAAAGATCTCAAGCAAATTTATATTATATAGGTCAGTTCATATCATGCACAAAAACACAAATCCAGTTCTGTTGTGTTTTTTTTACAGCCCCCTTCCCCGGGTAAGCATAAAGTCTGTGTTCAGGGAAAACAGAGAAACAAAACCAGGCAAAGCAATAACATTGCATACATTTGCCGGGTTTCCATAAAATGCTTTATTGAGAACTCCCTGCACAAGGGGGGTAGATATTCTGGAGGTGATAAAAGGAAAGGGGGTGCGTAATGATATTTTTACACATGCTTTGGAAATTGCTTTAATGATCTTCAACACTTCTCCAGCTCATTCATATTTCTTTTGCTCGCTTATAAAGGCTCCTGCTGCTTTAAAGTCTCAAAGCAACCAGGTTATATATAAGAGAGGGCACCCTCCCAGTTCTCTGTTCCTGACTTTATACAAATCTGTCTGTCTATGCTAATAATGCTGGATGCTTCTTGCTGTTTTAACTACTACTACTAAGTATTATTAACAGCTAGTGTGGCATAGTGGTTATGGGGTTAGGCCCTGGGATGGCAGGGTTCAAATCAGTTGGTTAGAGCGTGGTGCTGATAACGCCAAGATTGCAGGTTCAATCCCCGTATGGGACAGCTGCATATTCCTGCATTGCAGGGGGTTGAATCAGATTGCGCTCAGGGTCCTTTCCAACTCTACAGTTCTATGGTCTATGATCTAATTTGCTCTCTCCAAAACAAAACAAGAACCAAAATACAGTCATCCTTTGAAATCTGCACTTGTCTGAATTTTGCAATGCAATTCTCCTACCAAGTAATGGGTACAAAAAGGAATATACTGGGCTATGATGTGCAGAAAAATGCATCTCTGCATAAAAGTAACATATGAAGATGCATTATATTAGGCGAAATGGCTTTGAAAAAATGCATACATTAGGCAAAATTCCATACGTATGTAATGTATTAGGAGAAAATTCACACTGAATGTTGATGAATTTTCACGAGGACTTTAAAAAAGAAAAAACTCAGACTGGTGTGGAATTTTGAGATTTCAACTGGAAAAATGAGAAATGGAGATAAGCCAAAATGGATAGATTTGCACATTCCTACACAACAGTTTGCCCTTCTTCTTCTTCTTCTTCTTCTTCTTCTTCTTCCACTTCTTCTTCTTTCTCTTCTTCAGAGTAGAGTCCTCATCAAAATTCACCAGCATTTTAGTGCAAATTTATCCTAATATATGTATTTTTGTATGTAAATTTGCATAATAGGCACATTTTTGCAAATGCATTTCTGTATGTCATTTCCACAAATATATGCACAATTCCCATGAGCATTGCTGTATACATTACTTGGCTGGAGAATGATACTGCAAAATTTGGAAGGATGACTACATATCGGTTCATGTCCTGTTTCTCCTTTCTCCTTCTCTACCAAAAACTACCGAGCTGAACTTTTGCCCTCTCCTGCCATAGACAGTAATGGATTAAACATGAGCATCATAAAGCAGTGCTATGTGTCCATGCACAAAATGGAGGCAATAGTACTGACCTACCATTAAGGGCATTGGTAAGGCAGCTCACTGAGATAATAAATATAGAGAGCATTTTGAAAGCTTGAAAGGTCTCGTTAAAATTGGTAAGTATGATTGTTTCTGCAATGGAAATCAAGGGAGAAAGTCTTATGAGTGTAAGCTCAGGGTCCATACTCCTGAACTGCATACATGGATTTGAGGGCCTTAATCTTAAATACGCTAAATTTACAATTCAGTTTCTTTGATTTCAATTGAATGTGCTCTTTTTATTTTTTAGTTGGTTAAAAAAGAAACCTATCTAGGAACTCATCCAAGGGTTCTTGATCATAAGAGCTGCTCCTGGCTTTCCTTCTGCCCTTCAGACTACTGCAGAGCAACTGCTAGCACATAAGAGGGAGATCTTGGAATGTAAAATTGCAATCCAGTTTTGAGTTGCTGCTTTGTTCATATGCACTCAGTGGCTTTCTTTGAGCAGATGCCCAGTTCACCCTCCTTGTGTACTGGTTTGGGTTGCATCTAGATGACAATACTGCTCTCCCTCCCTGCAGTTACAAATGGGAAACACCTACAAACCTCTCTCTCTCTCTCTCTCTCTCTCTCTCTCTCTCTCTCTCTCTCTCTCTCATAATAGTAGAACCTGGGGCCATTCAATAAAAATGAATGTTAGAAGATTCAGCACAGAAGAAAGCACTACTCTACCCAGAGCATAATCAAACGATGGAATTCATTCCTAGAAGATGCAGTGATGGCCATCAAGTTGGAAGACTTGAAAACAGGATTACACAAATCCCATCGAGGATACTGCCCATGGTGCCATTGTAGGAGGCAGGATATGCATCTGAATACCAGTTGTTGGGAATCACAGGTGCTCAGGTCCTGTTTGCAAGCTCCGCACAGGCATCTAGTTCAGTCACGAGATGCACTGAGGAAAAATTCTGGCCTTGTATGAAACAGCGAGATGACATGGGAGCTCTCTCAGAGTCTATGACTTGCTACCTTGAAAATTTGCAGCCCCTTTTGCAGGCCAGCTTAGAGGAAACGGGGAGTGAGGAATGTAATCAGCAGCCAGGGGTCTTCTTCTCAGGAAGTGTGCAAGGCCCAGCATGAAAGGGAAGCGAACCCTCAGCTGGGCTCCAGAGGAAGTCACTTGAATGCCTAATAACGGGAACAAAAGCCATCTGCATTGCAGCACAGCCCACTGCACAGAGAGGGATGCTGGAAAAACACATGACCCTAAAAAGGAGCAGCACCCTGCAGCTCCAAGCAATAGTAGGCTGTGTGTCTAGCTAGGGTGAGCCGAAGGCAAAGGACCTATTTTTTAGGCTGCATGCACACACAGCCCATGAAATTATTCTCGGCACTGTATTTTACCAAGTCACAATTCCCAGCCACCCTTAACAAACGACAGTGCCTAGAATTCTTTGTGGGGGAAAGAATGTTCTTAGAACATGCTTTAAAGATACAGTGTAAATGCAGCCCTGCTTTTTGTAATCTCTGAAGCTCCCACCCGTGTTTCCTAGCTGCGCCCGACAGGCAATTTCTATCAGGATCACAACTGGAAAGGGTTAAACCTCCCCTACCCACATGCTGTATTCCTGATGAAATTCAGGTGATTCTGCACATGTAATCAACTAAAGCAACAGTGATGACAGATGTAGTTTCTAATGATGTATTATGTGTCATGTGTAGTTTGACTCTTAGCACAGGGGAGCCTGGCGCATTTGATTCCAGAGGGCTCGAGCCACAACACTAAAAGCCTGGTTTCTAGTACAAACTAAGCACACCTCTGGGGCATCCACAGCACTGAAGGGAACAGTTGCTGGCCAGGGCTATATAGAGTGAGATGGTCCCTTAAGTGACCTGGTCCCATAATATGTTAGCAAGACACTTCCTAAAGGCAAAAAATGGAGGGTAAAATATGAGACCGTGACTTACTTGGGGCAGAGAAGAGCTAGTAGGACTCCCCCTCATCAGTAGGTACAGTTGGAGCAGTTGTGCTCTTCTGAGGAACTGACTGCCGTTTATATTAATGTTTTATTGCACCAAAACATCTTAATTGTATCCGACTTGGGCTTAATTATTTTAACTGCGGAAAAATAATTTCAATTGATAAGTGTTCTAATGCTCGATGCTGTCTGTTTCATAATGAATTTAAAATGTCATAATGTTAGTGTAATTGGCTTTTGTTTGGGATTACTCTATTATATTTTGAAATGAATTGGTCCTCGACTGTTTATTGTAACGATGCTTTGAAATGAATTTCCGTTCTGGTAGTGCTGTTCTCGTGTTGCGAACTGCTTTGGGCACACCACTGAGGGGCATCACCCTCATCCTCAGAGTATGGTGTGAGTGGGGGCACATTCGGTGCAAAGTTTGTGCAAACATCTATCCATGTTTGTGGAAAGTGAATGCTATTTAACACTTAGGGAGGTGCACAATGCAGTGCTAAGTTTTCATTGAACATTTTCTTGTGTTATAAAATATACAAAGATACAAGAGGAAGTACCGTACTTTTCTGTGTATAAGACTCTGTTTTTTTCCTTTAAAAATCATGCTTAAAAGTTGGGCTCGTCTTATACATGGATAGTGCATAGGGTGGACGTTTGATTGGATGCTGCTGTGGCTGTCAGTGGCTATTGGGCATCTTATTGGTTGCTGCGTCAATGGCTGGTGTTGATTTGCTGACGCTGCGTTAAAAAAATCAGCAACCCTGGGTAATCCCCCGCCAAAAAATCTCAACAACTCTGAGCCATCTCCCCCCATTTTCTTAAATTTGAGTCCCCCAAAATAGGAGGCGTCTTATACATGGGGGCGTCTAATACACAGAAAAATATGGTACATATAACGTCTCCACTTTTGTTGAGGTGACTTAGTGATATTCATTGCTGAACTAGTGGAACGTGGTTGTGCAAGGGGAAAACACAAGCGTGTTGCCAAAGATGGCTGCACAATGGATTGCACTACAAGAATCAGCAGTAGGACTGCAGCTCCCATCAGCCCTGGCCAGCATTATCAATGGTCAGGGGTTATAGGAATTGTAGTCCAACATCTGGGCCATGGGTTCCCCATTGCTGCCTTAGCAACTGAATCTAGGGAATATAGCCAATTCTGGGCCTACTCAGCATAGACCCACTGAAATTAATGGACCTGACTAAAAGATGCCTGCTTCTTGGGAGAAAAACAGTGACAAACCTAGACAGCATCTTAAAAAGCGGAGACATCACCTTGCCAACAAAGGTCCTTATTGTTAAAGCTATGGTTTTCCCAGTAGTGATGTATGGAAGTGAGAGCTGGACCATAAAGAAGGCTGATCGCTGAAAAATTGATGCTTTTGAATTACGGTGCTGGAGGAGACCCTTGAGAGTCCAATGGACTGCAAGAAGATCAAACCTCTCCATTCTTAAGGAAATCAGCCCTGAGTGCTCACTGGAAGGACAGATTGTGAAGCTGAGGCTCCAATACTTTGGCCACCTCATGAGAAGAGAAGACTCGCTGGAAAAGACCCTGATGTTGGGAAAGATGGAGGGCACAAGGAGAGGGGGACGACAGAGGACGAGAAGGTTGGATAGTGTTCTCGAAGCTACCAGCATGAGTTTGACCAAACTGCAGGAGGCAGTGGAAGACAGGAGTGCCTGGCGTGCTCTGGTCCATGGGGTCACGAAGAGTCGGACACGACTAAACGACTAAACAACAACAACAACCTAGGCTCATTCCTTTCAGTTGGGTCTACTTTGAGTAGAAATTACCTAGATCCAATCTTAGGGGCAGATTAGATCCTTAGCTGCTATATTACTTCCCTCTCTCCAAAGTCCTACTAACTGGTTTCTGAAATGTTGGCCAAAACTATCCAGCACACACTCTCTTTACCTTTTTACTACAATCCCAAATTGTGTCAGGGTGTGTGTGTGTGCGTTTTAAAATAAATCATGAAAAGTGAGATGATCAGATTCTGCTGAGTCCGTGCTAAAAAGATGGATTCCACAATTTGCAGCACAATTCTGGCCATGCAGATTTTTGCACCCTCGGGAAAACGTTAATAACTGATCTCTATCAACTGAATAGCAGGCACATAAGTACTTGAAAACAGCCTCTAATATGATCAGCCCTCTGTATTTCTTACTTAAAGCAATCTGTGCCACTTCCCATCAACCCAGCCTCACGGGCTTGGCTTTCATAAGCTTTCTATACCCATCCTTTTCCCCCTATCTGTGCCTTCTCCAAATCCATCTGTCCCTTAACTAGATGTGATTGCAACAGAGCTGTCCTTTGGAAACTGCCTTGGTGCTGATCACACACAAAAAGCTTCCGCCAACCTGATGCCCTCTAAATGATTTGGACTACAACTCCCATCAGCTCCAGCCAAAGAATCCTGGGAAGTGTAGCTTGGTGAGCACGGGGGAACGTCCCTTAACAATTCTCAGCATCCTCTCAGCATGTGGGGAGGGCCATAGCTCAGTGGGAGAGCATCTGCTTTACATAGAGAAGGCCCCATTTCTTGGCATCTTCAGGCGGGGCTGGGAACGTCCCCTGCCTGCTGCTGCCAGTCAGAGCAGACAATATGGGGCTTGATGAGCCAGTGGTCTAGCTCAGTACAAGGCAGCTGCCTCTGTTCCTATGCTCCCTTAACAAACGACAATCCTGAGGATTCTTCGGGAGAAGCCCGACTACTAAAGTGGGGCAAGAGTGCCTGAAATACATGGGGTGGATGTGAGCCAAATGTCTATCCAGTCCAACATCCTGTTCTCAACCAGATGCCTATGGGAAACCCAGAATCAGGACCTGAGCACAACAGTAGCTCTCCCCCTCCTGCAACTGGTATTTAGACACATACTGGCTCTGACAGTGGAGGTGGAACCTAGCTATCCTGGTTTGTAGCCGCTGATAGCTTTACCCTCTACGAATTTGTCCAATCCTCTTCTGAAGCCGTTCCAGTTGGTGGCCAACACTGCCACTTGTGGCAATGAGTTCCTCTGTTTAATTAGGTACGGTGTGTGTGTGTATTATTGGTTTGTTTTTGTTCTTATTTTTATTATGTATTTTGTGGGTTTTTAAAAAATATTGTAATTCTATGTTGTGAACCGCCTTGATATCTACGGGTATAGGGCGGTATACAAATTTAATAAATAAATGAAATAAAGAAGTATTTTCTTTTGCCTGTCTGGAATCCTCTAGCATTCAGCTTCCCTGGATGTCCCTGAGCTCTAGTGTCCTGAGAGAGGAGGAAAAACCTTTGCTCTGTTCCCTTACTCCATGCATAATTTTATATTATTTTTTGTAAAAAAATTTTTTATTAGTTTTCCAATATACCCCCAATAATAGCCAAATTATAACAATAACAATTAATCTCCTAATTAATTAATTTGATAATTATACAATTATCAAAACACCAATCAACTTCCAATTAATACATTTTTGTTAAAGTGGCTCCCCGCATGATGGTTTGGGTGCATTTCTGATCTTATATCACTGCGTTCCCTTATCTTAATTAACGTCAGTTACATTTCAGTTATAATAATAATCCCTTAGTCAACAGCTACATAATTATTACCATTTGTGATGTTACAATATATAAATTTATAAAGCTTCAAGTGAGGAACTCAAACTATTATCTTCATTCTTCCCTGTGTGTGAAAACTGTTATGTCCATGGAGATTCCTTCTGTCCATATATAGTGTTGTCTCTTTCACTTCCCAGCTGTTGTTTTCCCCCATTGTGCCTTGGGGCAGAACTGAATCTCAAAGTTTCTCAGAGGTCTTATCTCTCCATCCCTTGCTTCGATGTCTTGGAACAGGCTACAGTCTGCTAGAAACCATTCTGTCTCACTAGTAAAACATGGCAGATCTTCGCCATTTCCCCCTCAGACTAGGAAAAGGTTGGCAGTTTTTGAACATGCTGAAGATTTAATACTCCTTTCCAACTTCCAGAATCTCTACAGCATTCTTATCACAGCCCCCAAACTCTTTTCCTTCCAGCAAAAGATTTATGGCCCAATTAAACTTTATCTTAGATTACATTCCGTCAGTAGCACACACAAATCTCAGGCTCTTTTTCCTTGTCTGTTGTTTTTAAATGGAGGTGAGGGGAATCACTCTCTTTCCAAAATAGTTGTACTTGAGCTTCCCCTCCCCCTCCTTTCTTCATTTCAGATCACACACAGTTTCCATTTTTGCTCGTTAATATCAATATTACTCCAACGTTCCTTCCTCACTTGTAAATATCTTTTTATCTTATATTATGGAGAGGGTTGCTGAATCATAAAAATATAAAAGAAGCTTAGAATAAACAAACTTTGGGATTCCCTCTCCTCAACCGACTCTCATGCAGAAGAAAATCTTATCTCAGTTCAAACCTTTGATCCAAGTAGCTGGTATATTTGGCAATATGTTGTTGCAACACTTTCCCATCATGTGCTGGTACTTTAAAGCCAATTAAAGACCCAATTAAACAGAGATCCTCTGCTTCTTAATGGTGGAGTAGGAGGGTTTTCACCAGGCGAAGTGCTTTTGCACTCAGCGCCTCCCTGCCTCCCACAATCCATAGATTGTCAGGCGAGAGTCAGGTGCTGAGACGAACTGCAAGTGAAGATCATTCCTCCCATCCCTGGGGGGGGGATTTGCAAGGATGGTTTACCCTCTGTCATTCTTGTTTTTTGTTTGTCGACGATCCCCCACTGTTGTAGGGGCTGCCTCCATTAAGGCAGGCGGGACCGGAAGCCTCCATGCAAAATTTTACATGCTTCAGTTATGCACGTGCAGAAGATGTGAAGCAACTCCAGTGAGGGGTGTGGCTTGGAGAAACAAGGTGTGGCCTGGGGAGAGCCACATGTGGCCTTTGAGCCTGAAGTCCCCCACCTCCCAGGTAGGGCTATGATTTATTCCATCAAACTATTATTGGAAAGGCTTGATGGGAATTTCAGTGACTGCAGTTCTTTGGTTCTTTGATTCATCACAAGCTGCCGTCCCCACAAAAGCAGAGGAGCGGGAATGAATGTTTTATTCCAAGGTTTCAATATATTCTTCTGTAGTTGTTCAGTTAAAAGGGGGCAGAGAGGGAGGAAAGAAAGGACCTTTTTTGTGGGGGGGAGAAAGCAATGCCATTTTAGAGCCAGCTTTCTTGGGAGAATGAAACAGATTTTGTTTTCATGTGTAGGGAATAGAAGTCTCTCCATAACTTAGCCAAGTTCTCTTTGGTCGGAAGAACCACTTAGCAGCAAAACTGAAACACAAAGCATGATGTGAAGCGGCAAGGAATTGGAGTGCATTAGAACCCCCCCTTGACTGAAGCCCACTTAGCCAGACCCTGAGTGCTTCAGAGCACTTTCAGAGTTGGAGGGCCAGAGACAGCACATCTTTCGCTACTCACATGGCTCATGCAATCCCTGAAGTTGTAATGGTCTACCACCTAATGATGGGGCTTTGCCCATGGAAGGAACGTCCCCTCCAGTCAGTAGGCACTCCTCCAGAGGATCTTACTGAATATTCACACAGAGCTTGCAGAGTGGTTAGGCCATGCCTGGTCTGTATTAAGCATTCATTCCAATTTGTTTGCAGGGATGTTATACAACAGTGAGCATTCATCCTGATTTGCTTACACGTTGTTTATGCATCTTCCCATTCACCCCCACACTTTCGATTGCATTTCCCTATCATTTTCCTAGCAGTATGAAGTCAGTTTTTGTTTTTGTTTTATTTAAAAAGCGGATTCATTCTGCCAAGGCAACAGAATTCACTGTAAACGTTCGAACCTGGGCTGTGCCAACTTTTGAGCATTATTTAGCTGTTAATCCACACTCCCTGCCCCCATTCGGTTAGACCAGAGCAGCCCACACTTGCACACATTTCTGAGCATGTTGAAAAGGATCCGCTCTGCAGTTTGTAAAAGGAAGGATGGGTTGGGAGAGGAAAAGAAGAGGGGATGGTACGCAGATTCAATCAGGCTTCCATACTGGGTGCAAAAAAAAGTTAGGCTCCAGTCCTTTGCACTGTAGGCAGTAAGTCCTGCTGAACTCAGGGCCACTTACTTATGAGTAAATATGCTAAGGATTGCACCATTGGAGCTACAGGCAGTAGATGTAATTTCTTTGGAGTCAACAGCTATTTGGATCTTTTTCTAGCACTAAAGGTTCATCATCCTTCAGAATGCCTGGATCCCTTGTACCATGTCTTTCCACTAGTGGTAAAAAGAGATCCGAATAACTGCTAGCATTTATGCTTTCAGAGGGCAAGTGCCCCTTTCCAATGCAGGAATTGCAATGGCTTGATATTGTACACTTTGGAGGCTATTTAGTGAGCAATCACCCTGTTTTGTTTGCAGGGAGGTTAGATGACGTTGTGCCAAGGCAAGTGTGATCTCACACTTTCCGGTGCATTTCCCCATCGCAAAATGTCAGATCTTTTGGGGAATCAGGTTTCCTGCACATGACTCCCCAACGTGCTATAATGGCACAACCAGAATTTGCCGGTATGTGATTGAATCCCTTTTTGAAAAACAGAAACAATCTGGAAGTTCCCTTTGGGACATGAAAACACCTTCGTGCTAAATACATATTAAAAAGCAAAGGCCCAAAGGGGCCAGAAGCAACCATTATTTTTAAGCATCGCTTTTGAAAGTGTTTTGTCAATCGTTCTGTGAGAGCAGGCCATCAGTTAGGTTATTTTTAGCATTGTCCTCTGCAATTCCAGTGTGTGTTCCTATCAGGCCACATTACAAAGGTGGAGGAGAAGGAGAGTTTTCCCTCTCTCACACTCATTCATTTTAACCTCTTGCTGCCCCCCCTTGACTTATTTGCCTACAAACATCTAAGAATGATGGGTGATGAATCCAAGGCTCTAATCATTGCTACTGACAATGATAATGGGAGGAAGACTTTCTACGTAAGGCAACGAAATGAATAATATGCCCATTTATTTTTAATGCAAAAAAGGCACAGAAAGGAAAGGGGAGGAGGGGAAAAAAAAGAGCCGCTGTCTCTTTAACCCGCTTCCTGCTGCTCCAGATTTAGGTCAGACTCGTGCATCTGATGCCAGGAGCAAATCCTGTTCTAAAACCTCTTCAATTAAAAAATGCAGTAAGGCACAGGGATTATTTCATGGGCTTCCTGGCATCACCATCCCCCATCAGCCCACATTGCTCCACATCTGGCATGTGCCCCCATGTGCCTGAATGCATCCTGAAACCTGCCCCATCTAGCAAGGGGAGGAGGAGTTGGCCAAGCTGCAAAGGCATCCCTTGCAGAAGTCAATGGGCTTCTGAGGTCCAGTGTCATCTCCCAACCACCACCGACGCTAGGAAACTCTTGGCCCTGCACTGTGGCATCAGTGGCTTGGGTGGCAGCTGGTGTTCATTGGGGCTGGTAGGGCAGATGGCCGAGGGGCCCACAGTGGCTCTGGCTCAGGTGGAGTGAGAGCCAACTACACCTACTTTTGACCCTGTCTTCCTCCCTGCTAAGTTCTACAGCACTGAGACTGAGGAGGAGCAAACTGACAGCCAGTGCAACTCCCTGGGCTGGATGTGAGAAGGCAGGTAGGCAGGCAGGTGGAGGCTGGCTGAGGGCAGGATGAGGTCGGTGGGGCAGCTCCCCTTTTGCCTGAATGGACCAGCTTCCACTGTATGGCCGCAATCCTGCATAGATTCAGGCTGCTTAACTCCTGTGGGTTCAAAGAGCCATTCTCTCACATCCGTACCATATATCTAAAGCACATTTAAATGGCTTCCCCTCCAAGTATCATGGAAACTGTAGTTTGTTATGGGCGCTGGGAATTGGAGCATGGTGAGGGGTAAGTACAGTTCCCTTACATGACTGTGAAGACTTCCTTGTGAGGAGGGGTTGATCCTGGGAGTTGTTCCTTCTGGCACCAAGCTGGTGCCCCATGTCTTGTTTGCCATCACATCAGTGAGGTGGAGAGCTTGGTCTTGTCGTCTGGACAGCTCAGGACCTCCATACATCGTGCCCAGGCTTGCACTTCAGAGAGGGGACTCGGGGCATTCTAACAATTCTCAGCACCCTTAACAAACTACAACCCCCAGAATTCTTTTGGGGAAGCAACAGCTGCTCAAAGCAACATCGTAGTGCTTTAAAGGTATGGCCTAAGTAGCAACACTAGCAGAGAATGCCTGTGTGTAAGAGTCCACTCATAAATGTAGCAGGTTCCTGTCCAACTCTACAATTCTATGATTCTAATGCCACCAAGGGTTCTGTTTCACTGCCTCCTGCAGATTTTACTCTAGGACCAGAAACCCTTGGAATGGCTGAAGCGAAAGATGCTCCGGGGAGCTTTGGGTCAGTGAACTGGAAGCCAGCTTCTCGATTGGCTGCTGGTGATGTCATAACTCTGCCCATGTTCTCCAGGAGGGATGTGACGAAGCCCTTAGTTAGTCTGCATGCGGGGCCTCCAATGCAGCAGTGTCGGGCGCCTTCCTAGGGCAGCAGCTGACAGGAAACCCAAGGCTCTTTGCTGCCACCCTGAATCACGTTCCTTCCCTGTGGAACATACATTCTAGGCCTTAGGGGGTGGGATGAACATTCCTCATAGTTCTGGCTTGAAAATATATAAATAAAAGAGGGAAGAAGGCTGGGAAACCAGACGGGGCTGACCTATGTGAGGTTTCCAGTATTATTATAATTTACCCACCCTTCACCCTAAGGTCAGGGACACGGGTGGCACTATGGGTTAAATCACAGAGCCTAGGACTGCCAATCAGAAGGTCGGCGGTTCGAATCCCCATGATGGGGTGAGCTCCCGTTCCTCGGTCCCTGCTCCTGCCAACCTAGCAGTTCAAAAGCATGTCAAAGTGCAAGTAGATAAATAGGTACTGCTCCGGCGGGAAGGTAAACAGCATTTCCGTGCACTGCTCTGGTTCACCAGGAGCGGCTTAGTCATGCTGGCCACATGACCCGGAAGCTGTATGCTGGCTCCCTCGGCCAATAAAGCGAGATGAGCGCCGCAACCCCAGAGTCAGTCATGACTGGACCTAATGGTCAGGGGTCCCTTTACCTTTACACCCTAAGGTCCCAGTGTGGGTTGAATAAATTGGTCTTCTGGAGGAGTCCTAATTCTTCTTTTTTTAAAAAAATGCTGTGTGAGCTGTCCCGAATGGGCTGGGCCCTAAAAGGTGCCCTAAAAATACTATAAATAAATGCTGGACTTTGGTCTAGAACAACTTTTCTGATGGTCACAGGCATCCTTGGCCTGCCCTCCCCTCTGCCTCCACTTTCCTGAGGTCTCCCAGCAGGTAAGGGAGGCCCTGACACCTTTTGCTGCCTGAAGCAAAAGATGACACCCTCTTTCTATTCCATGTACAAAAGCTGACTGAGTGGATGTCCTTCAGCAAGGGCAACGGGACAGGGTCCTTCACAACACCTGAGGGCATCAGGCTAGCTGGAGGAGTGCGGGGCAGGGTGAAAGGTTCACAGAGCTCTGTTCTCCAGCACCTCGCCTCTGCTGCCTGCCTCCCAGCATTGACTGCCTGCCACATGCTGTCAAACGAGAGGGCTGGCCCTGCATCCATTGTTCAGTGGTTAGCCTAAAAAGCCTGTTTTCCATAGGGCAACTTTTCTTGCGTTCACACTCCCAAGTATTTGGCCTCGGTCCCGTATACCTGAAGGAGCGTCTCCACCCCCATTGTTCAGCCCAGACACTGAGGTCCAGCGCCGAGGGCCTTCTGGCAGTTCCCTCACTGCGAGAAGCCAAGTTACAGGAACCAGGCAGAGGGCCTTCTCGGTAGTGGCACCCACTCTGTGGAATGCCCTCCCACCAGATGTCAGAGAGAAAAACAACTACCAGACTTTTAGAAGACATCTGAAGGCAGCCCTGTTTAGGGAAGCTTTTAATGTTTAACAGAATATTGTATTTTAATATTTTGTTGGAAGCCGCCCAGAGTGGCTGGGGAAACCCAGCCAGATGGGCGGGGTATAAATATATTATTATTATTATTATTATTATTATTATTATTATTATTCAGGGTACTCAGGCTTTTCGACCCCAAGGTTGCACCTGCACTGTGCACTGAGTAAACTCTCAGACCGCTGTAGTCTGTTAAGTGTGCTAAGAGTTGAAAGGAGGCCCCTTCCAAAAGCTACACCTTCCGGCACCCTTAACAAACTTGCCAGCAGAAGCACCAACAGGCCCTCAGGATTGTGGGTGCCCACCAGTGCATGGCATCACAGGCACTATATGCAGGCATGTGTGTGTGACGTCGCATGTCCGCGATCCGGTGGCCTGCAGCATCTCCTCTCCCTCCTCCTCTCTGCAACCAGTGAGGCACCCTTTTCTGCAGGGAGGGGCTCGGACGTGGAGGCAAAGAGACTCCACTGCTGCCTGCCGGCTTTTCCCATGGACTTTGTGGGTGCCCGGCTCCCACAATTATATTATTGTGGGTGCCCAAGCACCTACAGCTTCCTGGAGTAGGCTCCTATGGTTCCCAGGATTTTGTGTGTGTGTGTGTCTGTGTGTGTGTGACTGATAAAGCAACCGGGTTTTGAATGTGTGTTATGTACACAACCCAAGCCTCCTTGTTCTGCTCCAGTGGAGGCAATGCTCCGAAAGGTGGAGTGATTTCAAGGTGTGTTAATGATGGGCTGGTGAGCCAGCCACACGGGACCTTCTAAGTGCTGCTGCTCACAGTTTGAGGGTGGCTGACCTAAATTCTCCAGCTCCAGCTTCAGTGGGATCTAAGATAGCTTTGTAAAATGATTCCACTTGACAGATAACATGAGATTTGTTGTCTGCCTTGCATTTGTGATGGAGAAGGAGGGGAGTGGAAACTTTCAGGGTAGTGCTCAAGGTCAGGGCTAAGAAGAGGGATAGGCGAATCTGTCCATTTTGGTTTCCCTCCGTTTCTCATTTTTCCCATCTTAAAGTTCCATGCTTGATATTTTCCACATTAGTTTGCATCTTTGCTTTAAAAAAGTGCCCCTGAAAATTCACTAGCATTTTAATATACACACAATTGCACGCAATTTTGCCTAATATTCACATTTCTGCAAAGCACTTTCCCTTAATATAATACAGTTTTGTGTGTTGTTTTTGACTAAAGTGGCCCCCATCTAGTTCAGACTCCCAAGAAATTGAAATGTTAGGGTTACCACCTGCTTCAATGAATTCACTGCCATGATCATCATCACAGGTGGTTAATATAATTATCCCTTTACTACCACTTAATAGAAGTATTTCCATATTTCCAAACTAGTGAACAGGGTGGGGAACATATTGCGAATCCACAGGAGAGCCAAAAGGTGCAGAATTGATTTTCTTTTTAAAATCCCGTTTATTTCTTAATAAAATATTTTTAACCCCTGCCTTTTGATTCATAAACCCCCAAGGCAGTTCACAAAGTTCTTTAAATGATCGCAATACAAATGTTGAAACACTAAGAACAGCAAAATAGCACCAATGGTAACCCAGGGCAGTGCCAAATCTTACAACAGAAACAAAGAGATATGAATGAAAATAGCAATCTGTATACACACACTTGCAAGGGGCAAAGACTCACGGAGCTCAGTGGGACTTAATTCTGGGTAGACCTGGATAGGATTGCACTGTAAGGCTACAATCTTAAACACCTTTATTACAGAGTCAGCGCAATTAAATAATTTGCACTTTCCCCCTCTTTTAAAATAGGTTGAGCAAGGATGAGAAATCTCAGTCGGGAGGGGGTAGGAATAGGGTTCTCCAGGTCACACTCCTCCTAGGACATGCCTCTCTCTAACTTGGCACCTTCCTTGAGTGTTTTTGTCTGGCTGAACTCTAATCATGCTTCCTGTTGTCATGGAAGGAGAATAAAGAAGGGTGTGCAAATGTAGAAACTAGCCTACTGTACAATGGTAACATTCACAACAGCCGTTGCTCCGCCCATTTTTGCTTCTGACCCCGCCCACTGCTGGGATGTGGCCCCTGGGCTGAAAAAGCTAAACTGGATCACACGGTTGATGCAATTTAGATGCCTTAGAAAGGGCCCCTAAGCAGCACGTCACAGGAGTATGCGGGTCAGTTCAAAGATGGACTTCACTCTTTATTAGCAAGAACACGATCTCCGCAGACTTGGCAGAGTGTCATGCCTAATGAGCACAGCAACCCCTCTCCAGTAGGTCTTGTCCCCATGAAGCAGCTGCTGAGACTGAAGATCCCACCTCCCCGCAGCCGTTTAAGTCCCCTCCTCTCTATGATGTAATCCAAGCAATCGGAAACAGTGCCTGCATGTGGTCAACCTCTCCTCTGCCTTTTTCATGCCTCTTCTGATTCTGGGAAACCAGGAGGAAAGGGAGCTTGTCACAGCAGGAGAGGGAGACACAACATGCCTCTTCACCAGCCGGACTCATCTCTGCCTCTTGGTCTCCTTCCTCTCCTGCTTCAGTTTCTTCTGCTTCTAGACTTCTCTCTGCTACGGACTTTCCTAGCCCTGTTACACTTTCAGCTTCCGATACCTCCTCTTCCCAGTCTTTCCTCTCTTTTCCTTCTGACCACTCATTGTCCCTCCACCACTCCCTGGGCTCTGAGCCTTCTTCCCTTGGCGATTCTCCTGCTGGTTCCTCCCACCATTCCTCTGTGTCCAACCAGTTCATGACAGCGCACACAAAGGTTCATCTCCACGTAAGCATGCACAGAATTCTACTGTAAGGAAGTCAGAGCACCCCCAAATCTCCCACTCCTGTCGGCGTACCACCTTTGTTTATTTATTGTCATTCTTCTATCTCTACCTTCTGGTGCAAAGCCCGTCTGAGGCAGCTTGCAACACTTCAAAACAACTGTTTTGTAACAGCAACAACAAAGAACAAGGGAGCCCAAGGGGCAGAGTGGTAAGACACTGTCCAACGAGGATTTGACAGACCAGGGTTCACATCACCTCTCATTGGGTGATCTTGGGCCAGCCACTGTCTCTCAGCCTGTGATACATCACAGGGTTGCTGTGAGGAGGAAAAAGAAGAAGAAGAAGAAGAAGAAGAAGAGGAGGAGGAGGAGGAGGAGGAGGAGGAGGAGGAGGAGTTTGGATTTGATATACTGCTTTATCACTACTCTAGGGAGTCTCAAAGCGGCTGACATTCTCCTTTCCCTTCCTCCCCACAACAAACACTCTGTGAGGTGAGTGAGGCTGTGAGACTTCAGAGAGAAGTGTGACTAGCCCAAGGTCACCCAGCAGCTGCATGTGGAGGAGCGGAGATGCGAACCTGGTTCACCAGATTACGAGTCTACCGCTCTTAACCACTACACCACACTGTGGAGAGGGTGAGAAGCATTGCATGCCACCTCGATGGAAAGGTAGAATAGAAATGTAATAAATAAGCAAATAAGGCAACCAATCAAAGAGTTTGGGTCAGTGGTCAAAATACAACACTGCCTGCTACACACAGCAAAAAGCCTTCCGGAATAAAGTCTTCAATAACTGGCCAAAACAAACAAACAAAAACCAGTACTTCATGGGGCAAAGTGTTCCATAATCTGGGTGTAGCCATTGAAAAGGCCCTTCTCTCTTGCCTCACCCAGTTGGGCTTCCACCCTTGGCAGGACAGAGAAGGGCCTCTCCTTCTGATCTGAGGACTTCTGCCTTTGCCAAATACCTGAAGGGCTACAGTGAAGAAGCAATGAGCTCCTTAGGCAAGGAGGGATAAAACAAGGGCAGAATCCAGCTTTCTTGAGAATCTCCATGTGAAACTGTGACATGTGCAGGCTCCAGGTAGAAAGTTGGTGGGTGGGATCTGGCCCATGGATAGAGATGCTGGCTAAGGGCTTAGGAAAGAGGACAGAAATAGCAAGAAATGGGTAGGGCATGAATGACGCCACTAGGCAGGGGTGGATGAACAGATATGGGCATAGCCCTACTAG
Source organism: Podarcis filfolensis (assembly GCF_964270895.1). Lineage (NCBI taxonomy): Eukaryota > Metazoa > Chordata > Lepidosauria > Squamata > Lacertidae > Podarcis > Podarcis filfolensis. The sequence goes on along the minus strand of NC_139611.1, from coordinate 66,561,933 downwards.
AACATCCAACACACCACAGGGCAATAAAGGGCCTGTCTAAATGTGAGACTTTTGATGTAACATGGTTTCAGTTTCTTTACTTTGTCAACAACCAGAAGGAAATTTATCATCCTCCAGCAACACATGAAACATTACAGCATTGATCTCTCCACATTTCAGGGTAAATTGTAGTTGTTCAACATACCCCAAAACGCAGTTTTGTTCATTATGGATGAGAATTGTTATGATTTTTTTTTGTCCGCCTCCCACATTTGTTATGCTTTAGGAAAATCTAATACAAATTACTTTTAAAAAAACCAACAACAACAAAGAAGGAGCAAAGGGGATAGATGTTTTATCAAGGCCATCTTTCCTGGGGCATCAGGTGTCTCTCTAGATATCCGCCTATATGATTGGCAGCTTTCTATTTTAAAGCTATTCTGGTCTAAAGCACACACTTTTGTGTGTGTGTTTATGTAACGAAGCACAGAGAGGCTGAAGGGCATCAGCTGGGATTTGCGTAGCCCACAGAAAACTTGGATGATTGAAAGCAAAGCACAATGGCAGAATCGTAATTTGACTAGGCTCTCTTAGAGCTTGCCAGGGATGCTAGCAGAGAGCAGCCATAGGAAGTGAGGATGAAAGGTCCATCAGGGCCAAGGACCAGTAAAAGTAGCACTCAGTTGAAAAGACACGGGGGCCCTCCAGACATCCTTTTTTCCTGGCGCACTCACAGTGATTTGTGCTCATGATGCTCTCAAGGCAGTTGTACAGAGTCCTGCTTCCAATACTGCAAAAACGTTTGGGCGGTCACAAAGCTTCACTCCCATAGCCCTGCTGAAATCCTGTAACATTTTACACCACAAATGCCCTAGTTTATTTTTTGTCTTTGCTTGTGTTGCGCTCCAGTCCCTCTGGACAGCAGTAATGCGGCAGCGTTGGGGAAGCCTCACAGACAGACTAATAAAGTATAATAAATCCGCCATGAATCGACTATTAATGTAGTCAAGAGCATGTTGAGGGATACAGCCACAATAAAACATTGCTTTGGAGGGGTTTGTGGCCTTGGTGGCTTTTCTGCTGATCCAGGACATAATCACCAGCAGCTCGAGCCTTAAGGAAGGCAAGGAAGTCGGGCTCCTAGCCAATGTTGTCCCCATATTACAAGGTGGTCTTGGTACAAAGCGTGGAGGTGGGGGAAATGTGCAAATTCCCCATTTATGCACAGAAATGAAAGAAGCATGGAAAGTGCGTCTTTCCGATTTCATTTCCCCCCCCTCCCTTAACAAAAGAAACAGGCAGGACCTGGTACGAGTGCTCTGGAGTCTGGACTCTGCTTCTGCTGCCCCGAGGTATTGAAAACAGGCATAGGCAAACTCGGCCCTCCAGATGTTTTGTGACTACTATTCCCATCATCCCTGACCACTGGTCCTGTTAGCTAGGGATGATGGGAGTTGTAGTCCCAAAACATCTGGAGGGCCGAGTTTGCCTATGCCTGCTTTAAAAGTCCAGCCACTTCAGTACCATGGAGAGCTCCTAGCATTTAAGTTCCTGAGATGCCTCTGTTCTTACAGAATGTTGTTGCTTTTGGTGAGAGGTGCAGAGATTTGATTATTGTTTGTTTTTGCAATAATGCCATAAGCTCCCACATTATGCATGTTCACAAAGTTTCCATTAAAAGGTGCCCAAGTAATTTTTGTTGTTGTCACTCTCTATTTCCTTGTTTTGATTTTTTTAAAAAAGTTTAATAAATTCAGCTGCAGGGTCTGGTCTATTGTTTGTGTAATAGTTTTCTGAACTGCATCAGATGCTAAGTTCCAGAAGCTGCCAGTCCATGGACTCAACTGCTTCGTATGGCAATAGGTGTCTGGTTTGGCACAACCCCTCCAGGACACCAGAGAGGTTTCAGGGCTCATTTGGGATGTTCTCACTGATGTGAGTTACCATCTATGGGCTAATTTCAACACAGATTCTACCCACTGGCTCTTTCTTTCCTATTCAGATAACTCTTTAATACAGGTTCCATGCAAAAGAAGCTTCCATAGATTTTCATAACACTGTTACGGACCCATCAGGGGTATCTTTTATTTTCTCAGGATCTACTGCTGAGGTGAGAAGTGATGAATTAAAATACCGGCTGGGTGTGTTTGAGGTGGGCGGGCAAAGAATTCAAAGCCATAATTTCTACTAGGATTGGAGCTTGGTCAGTAATGCTGATTGCCCCTACCTGCACGAAGCTGGTGTTTGAAAATAAGCCTTTCAAGTGAAACACATGGTCAATCCAAGACTCTGTTCCATGGATAGAAGAATGGGATGTGAACCTATGGTCTGTGTGTCTCAGTCCAGATATCTCACGGACTATAGTTCTGTACTAAGCATAAAATTGTGCCTTTTCCTTCAAAAATTTATTCACCCTTTTATTTTTAGATTTCTTTGTAGGACAAATGAGTAATTTCATGTCTACTCCTTCCAAGTTCCAGTTAAAGTCCCCTCCTAGTAATAATTCCCCTGTTTTAAATTTCTTAAGTTTAGAAAGGGCTTTATTCAGAAAGTTAGCCTGCCAATTGTTTGGGGGCATACAGGAAGCATAATGTTATTGTGGTTTTGTTGCCTAATTTACCAAGTAAAAACAAAACCAAAACATCCCCGAGGGTCTCTCCAAACTTCATTCACACCAAAAGAAAAATCTTTGAAAAAGATCTGTGACTTATCTGGCTTCAGGAGCTCTAATTGCTGTTTCTCAAAATAACTGTTTTCAAACTTTTATGGGACTGAAATCAACAAACCTAAGTTAGTCATGGCCATCAGTTTCAACGGGTTGACTCACAGTGGGGCCAGCATTGAATGCCACCCAATGAGTCACCTTAACTGACTTATTTCAATCCAACCCCATGTTTATATATCTAGGGTTGTGCCCTTGAGAGGTTGTTGCACCACGGCTCCCATAAGCCCCAACCGGCAGGGTCAACAGTCAGGGATGATGGAAGTTGGAGTCTAAAAGATATGGAGGAGAACTCATTGGCTACCCTTTGGTACACATGCCTTCCAGTTTAGGATTATGCTTCATGCATCTAATGGAACCAGTTCTTGACCCAGTGGGCTGGAACAGTCATTGACTAATTGCAAATTTATTTCATTTTATTAAATTTGCATACCGCCCTTCATCTGAAAATCACAGGGCGATTCACAACATAAAAATACAAAATGAATACATGATAAAACAAAAACAAATCAATAACCCCACTCCCACAAACACTTCTATGGCAAAGGCCCTAGAAGGTTAATCAGCAAATGCCCCCTTTGAGGGGAGGGTGGTAGAGAGAGTTGTGACAGTGCTGTTCATTTAGATCAGGGGTCAGCAAACTTTTTCAGCAGGGGGCCAGTCCACTGTCCCTCAGACCTTGTGGGGGGCCAGACTATATTTTGAAGGGAAAAAAAGGAATGAATTCCTATGCCTCACAAATAACCCAGAGATTTATTTTAAATAAAATCACACATTCTACTCATGTAAAAACACTAGGCAGGCCCCACAAATAACCCAGAGATGCATTTTAAATAAAAGGACACATTCTACTCATGTAAAAACACGCTGATTCCCGGACCATCCGTGGGCCGGATTTAGAAGGCGATTGGGCCGAATCTGGGCCCCAGGCCTTAGTTTGCCTACCCATGATTTAGATCCATTCCAACCTGGATTTAGACCTGCCTATGGAACTACGGTAGGTTGCCCTTGGTCTCCATGTTGGGGGACCTTTACAGACCGTGGGAGAATGGGGAGTGTGACATTGTTCCTGCTTTTTGATCTCTCATCGGCTTTTGATGCCATTGGCTGCAGTTTGACAGCTACCACTGTTCAAGGAGAGCTTGGCCACAGCAGTTCATGCCCTGGTTCCTTCCAGGTTGGATTACTGCAACACACCCTATGTGGGGCTTCCCTTGCGTGCAAGCCAGATGCTGCAGTTAGTGCAGAATCCTGCAGCACGATTGCTGACGGAAGTGAGATCTGGTCAGCATGTGAGACCTCTGCTCTGAGGGGCTGTTGATCTGCTACCAGGCCAAGCTAAATGCATTACTATTAGTATATAAACCCCCATAACAGCTTGGGACCAGTTTAGTTGCAGGTTTGCCTTCATGTGCCCACTTGACTACTTCAATCTGTGGAACGGGCACCATTACAAGCATCATTTAATACTGTTGGGGATATATTGGGGTTCAATACCCCTGTGGGTTCAGCCAGTGAAATCCAGACACCCATCATCAGATGGGTGACAGCAAGTAGTTGAGGGGTGGCACACCAAAAAAAGGAAAAATCATAACCATTCATATATTCTTGCAAGCAAAGGGGTAGTTGTGTCCATATATGGCAGTACTTCCTTCCGCTAGCTTCTACTAGTTCAGTCACAAGGCATAACAACTTTCTTCTCTTTCTTTCCTTCCTTTTTCCTTAAAAAGGTTATAGTTATAGCCATAGCTCCTGTGCTTATGCTGCCCTGCAATTCTCTAATGGCTCTCTTGCAAACGCAACCTTCATTTCCCAACCTTCACTTGCTCAGACCCTACTCATTCAGCATTTCAATAATCTCAACCGTTATACAACACCACTCATTCCTCCCTTGCGAGAAATCAACCTTTTCCTATGGCAGCACCCCCACTTCGCAACTCCTTCCTTGTTGACATCAGGCCGTGGCCCTTGCTGTGCTTCTTTTGATACCTGCTTAAAACATCTTTGTTTTGGTCAGCCATATGTAGAAAAGGTTGGATATTTTCATCTGGTTTAGCTTATTGTTTATTTAAATCATTTTTTTTCCAAAATAGTGCTTCTTTTAAACAATTTTTCCAAATGATCTTTTTATCGTTTTTCTTCTTTTTGTAAACCACTTCAAAGTTTTAGTGCAATCAAGAGGCAAATAAACATTGTGAAATAAATAAAAATAAATAAAACGAATGCGCAATAAGAGGGGCATTTGGAGGGGCCCTTTAGGTCTGTTCTCTGGTCCAGCAACTGATGATCAAGGGTCTAAGGCAGGAGTGGGGTATGTTTTTCAGCCCAGGGGCTGCTTTCTCTTGCAGACAACCTTTCAGGGAGGGTGTATGTGAATGCCAGTGATGGGCGGGGCTAGAGGCAAAAGTGGGCGGAGCAAATAATATATCTTTTACCTTTTTACAGTAGACTAGTTTCTGCACACACCAATACACCCCTCTCTATCCTCTATCCAGGCAAGCAAGAGGCATTCTCAGAGTTCAAGGACACATTCCAGCCAGACGAAAACACCCAAGGAGGTTACAAAGCTGGGCTGGTGAGGGGTGTGGCCTAGGGCAACTGTGTGGGGCTGAGGAGGGAATGTGACTTGGGGTGAGTCGCAATGGTCAGGTAGGCAGGCCCAGAGGGTCACATGTGGCCCCTGGGGCCTGAGATCCCCACCCCTGCTCTAAATGCCATTCCACACACAAAACTCAGTGCACTGAAGAAGGAGCAGTAGTCATTCCTGGCTCTCTGACAGCTGAACTAGCCCTGGTGGACTTCTAAAAATAAGCAAATAAATGAGAAGACACCTCGGGAATTTAAACAAAGATGCTGCGGCGGGGGTGGAAAGAGTGCGATGGGCTGCATGTAGCAAGCATCAGATGTGACATGAAGGGAGTTCTCCATTTCCCACATAATGGTTTTGCTAGAACTGGACACTATTCCTAACAGGAGAAAAGTAAAGGTAGCTGTGTTAGCCCATGACGGGGGTGTGTGTGTGGAATATCCCCAATCCATAATGGGGCAATACCTTTCTTTAGTCAAGCATTTCATGATATTTTAGGAAGCTGCCTTATATCACTGAGCCAGACCAATGGTCCCTCTAGAGCTCAATATAAATAAATGAATTATTATTATTATTATTATTATTATTATTATTATTATTATTTTGTCTACACTGACTGGCAGTGGCTCTCTCCAAGGTTTCATACAGTGGTACCTCGGGTTACATACGCTTCAGGTTACAGACTCCGCTAATCCAGAAACAGTACCTCGGGTTAAGAACATTGCTTCAGGATGAGAACAGAAATCGTGCTCCAGCGGCGCGGCAGCAGCAGGAGGCTCCATTAGCTAAAGTGGTGCTTCAGGTTAAGAACAGTTTCAGGTTAAGATTGGACCTCCGGAACGAATTAAGTACTTAACCCGAGGTACCACTCTACTTGGGTCTCTCCCAGTCCTACCTAGAGAGGCTATGGATTGACCCTTGGGCCTTCTACACTCAAAGCAGCTGCTCTGCCACAGAGCTGCCGAACGAAGTTATTGTGCCTTAATATGGATTTTGGAATCCTTAATGGGGAGGTGGAGGGTAGGTTCATTTTATGCTGCACAGTCACTGAACTCAGCAAGAATGAAAACAGGGAGGGATGTGCTCTTTCCATTTTCACGCCTGTGTTTTAAGATTGCATTTCTGCTCTCCCTCAACCCACCCCCTCTGGCCAGTTTCTCCTGCATCGCTGTCTCTTTAAGTTGGCCTGCAGCCTCCTAACAAAGATGAGAGAAAGAAAATGGGTCTGGGCAGCAGCTGACTCCTATCTGCAAAAAAAACCCCATCTCTGTGGGACTTGCTTACACTCCAATGGCCTCAGCTACATCTGCATGAGCTAGTTTCTTTTTCTTTTAAAACCACCCTGAATTTACCCTAGCTTTCTCCTTGAAGGTCATCTTTGAACCAGGGTTATATCAGAAAGTGGGGTTGTAGGGGAGAGGAAGAATGTGTGTGTGTGTGGAGGGGGAGGGAAGCCATATTTCTTTTGTCCCCCCCACCCCACCCCAATTAATGTATTTAAACAGAAGTGCTCATTGAGTAAAGGATTATCCAATTCACAGCATTGCCATTTCAGCCCCCACCCTAATAACAGCTGATTTGGAGACTGTATAATATTGGCTCTGAGCTGAGCTCTCTGGAAGAACAATGGGGGTGCTTGGGAATGGGGCTATGGGTGGGGAAGAGCCAGAGGATGTCTTGCAGATGGGATGGGGCAGGCAGGCAGGCACACAAAAAGCCTCCCTCGGATTTAAGGTGCAATGCGCAGGAGAGGGTGGCGTGGCATTTCTGGGTCTTGCCAAAGGATGAGATGACAGGGGAGAGGAAGGCTGTTCTGGCAGTGGGAGGAAGGAGCCGTCTTAATGCTAATGGGTGACTTGCCTGCGGAAGGAATGGGCGAAGCTGGGAAGAGGGGAGGGGGGGTGTTTCTATGCGCTTCAGGAAGCAATGGGACCTGCAGGGGAAGCTGTGTGGAGGAGAGGGGAGACGGGCAGGACAATGGGATTCAGAGGAGTGGCTGTGTGGGGAGAAGAGGCATCTGTGTTGTCATGCACTATAGGGAAGGATCTGCCTGCCTGGAGAGATGCAGCTATCCAGACAGAAAGGGGAGTGCAGAGAAAAGCTTGGCCAGGGAAAGTGTGACAGTTGGAGGAAATCTGCATCTGAGGCATGGGGACACTGCTGGCAGATTTGGAGATGCAGCCATAGGTCTCTCTCTCTCTCTGGAGGTATGCAGCTAGCTGCTCCTTAAAATACATGCACAAAAAGAAACCTATCACCGGGCTATGTTTAAAAATGGCCCACATTAGTCACTCAATGCCAGCTCTTATCCTGTCTCTTATAGCACACACACACACACACACACACACACACACACACACACACACACAGGATATCCCATCAGGAATCAAGAGACATCTCCCACCCACCCTCTCCAAGCCCTCTTCCCAAATTCCTTGCTTGTAGTGGAAACAATAGGGCATTCATTACAGGACAGTGTATCACCATTCTCCCCCCCCCTCCCTGTTCTCCCTCTTCCCCCCTTCTTCCATCCCCCCCCAACACCCGCTGCATCATAATTACCTTAATGTTTGAACTGCAGAACACTCCAAGCTGTTTCTTCTTGGTGAAGAGGGAGCAAAAGAGAGAGAGAGAAAGAGAGAGAGAAGGAGAGAAGGAGGGAGGGAGGAGACGGCTGGCGTGCAGACAAATAAGACCCAAGTGAGGGAATGATCTTAGCAGTGAGCTGATGGGTGACACCCAGGGTGTCAATGTCGCCTTTCCAACCAGAATGAGGGCACCACCGTTGTTAACTGGCCTCCACCCCACCCATTCCTGGTGTGTGTGTGTGTGTACGTGTGTAGATTTAACCATTTTATACCAAGGCAGTGGAAGCATCTTCCGACTGCTCCTGCCAAAGAGGACAGAAGAAAGAAGGTCACTTTGCACCTAAGGTCCTGGGAGGGGGAAGAAGGAAGTCTACAATGCAGCTGAAATTTTGGTCGGCGTACAAGCAAGGGTCCGTTGCTGATACCCAGCAGGAGCGGCATTCTTTCTCCAAGCATCAGTATTTTGGGGGGAGTCCAGGTTACCTGTTGATTGACAAAGGGGGTTGGGTCTTTTGCACACACTCTGCCAACAGCAGCAGAATTATTGGTACATTGCAGCAGGCAGCATCAAAAACCCTCCAATGACACAATGGGTTCATTTTGTGCTGGTTGATGCAGAAGAAGAATGGAAAAGGTCCAGGCCTTAGAACAAGGGAGCAGTGGCCCTTCGGAGGTTGTTAGATCACAACTCCCATGATCCCTGGCCATGGGCTACGCAGGTTGGGGCAGATGGGAGTTGGCGTCCAATAATATCTGGAGGGCCACAGACCTGCCTTAAGACTTTGAATCACGGCTGTGCACACAGTGCTGGCTTCAATTGCAGCTAGGTCGTTGTTTTTTCCTCAGTTTGGATTGAAGGTGGGTTGGGGTGATGCGGGGAAATGCACCCAGATGCAGGATTTCCTAAGAAATGGGATCTAGACCGCGACTGACGTCTCATGCACACTACTCTCCAAACCAGTGACGGCAATGCACCAGGCGGAGAGTCAACAGCGGGGTGTGTGCAGCCCAAGTGCCCGGTTCTGCTCATCGCATCTCCAAAGGGACAGAAGGCAATGGGACGTGATACGGAACAGTTTCGGAAGAGCCAAACTGAAAGGTCAGGGGCTGGAACGGCATCTGAGGAAGGCAAAAGGAAAAGGTGTGCTTAAGCATGTGGCATAATGGGTGGGTGTCAAACCTATTTTGAATACCGAAGGCAGCTACTTTGAAACAGGTTCCGGCAACAAGCCAACATATATCTGGTTAATCTATTCACCCCAGCTTAGCCCTCAGCAGTTGAGACTCCCGGGCCAAGGTCCCATGTAGCCCTCTGAGATGTTGGGCCAGCAAACATGTGCAGGAATGATGCTTTTGTTTCCACCATTATCAGGCTGCACAATTCAGCCTCCCTCTCACACATCCGAAGGGGTGGGAGCAGCGCAGGAAGATGCTTTATACTGAGTTGGACTGCAGGGCTCAGTACAGTGGTACCTCGGGTTACATACGCTTCAGGTTACAGACGCTTCAGGTTACAGACTCTGCTAACCCAGAAATAGTACCTCAGGTTAAGAACTTTGCTTCAGGATGAGAACAGAAATTGCGCAGCAGTGGCATGGCAGCAGCAGGAGGCCCCATTAGCTAAAGTGGTGCTTCAGGTTAAGAACAGTTTCAGCTTAAGAACGGACCTCTGGAACGAATTACGTTCTTAACCCAAGGTACCACTGTATTGTCAACACTGCCTGGCAGCAGCTCTCCAGGACTTTTCATGTTTGCAGGCATTTCTGCACCCCATTTCTTCAGTCTAAAGGGCTCCTAGACTGGCTTCATGATGAACTTAAAATAGCAAAACAAAATTCTATAGCAAATGGCAGTGATAGCCAACATAGGGCCTTCTAGATGTTATGACAGCCACCATAGAGGATCGTCTATGGTTTCCAAAACTCGCATCTCCAGCTGTTTTTGGACTACAATTCCCATCATCCCTGACCACTGATCCTGCTAGGTAGGGATGATGGGAGTTGTAGTCCAAAAACAGTTGGAGGGCCAAGTTTGGGAAACACTGATCTAGTCCAATCCCCTGCAGTGCAGGAATATACAGATGTCCCATTCAGGAACCATGCTTGAACATCAGCCATGCCAGCTGAGGCTGATGGGATCTGGAGTCCAACAGCAGCAGGAAGGCTAGCACTTACAGTGGTACCTCGGCTGTCGAACGTAATCTGTTCTGCAAGACTTCTGAATAGTTTGACAACGAAGGTGCAAAGGGCGGTCTGCAAAGTCAAGGGAGAAAATTGGGGGAGGGGAATGCAGTGGAAGCTGTTTGACTTCCGAAGCGCGTTCGAAAATGGAAGCATTTACTTCTGGGTTTTCGGTGTTTGAAAACTGAAACGTTCAGCTTCTGAGATGCTCGAAAACGGTTAAGTACTGAATTCGTTCCGGAGGTCCTTACTTAACCTGAAATTGTTCTTAACCTGAAGCACCACTTTAGCTAATGGGGCCTCCTGCTGCCGCCACACCGCCAGAGCATGATTTCTGTTCTCATCCTGAAGCAAAGTTCTTAACCTGAGGCACTATTTCTGGGTTAGCGGAGTCTGTAACCTGAAGCGTATGTAACCCGAGGTACCACTGTATTTGAATTCCTTCAGAGGAGAGATCACTGGAGACGTGGGTCACACCCACACCATACATTTAAAGTACGGTGGTACCTCGGGTTAAGAATTTAATTCGTTTTGGAGGTCTGTTCTTAAGCTGAAACTGTTCTTAACCTGAAGCACCACTTTAGCTAATGGGGCCTCCTGCTGCCACCATGCTGCCGCTGCGCAATTTCTGTTTTCATCCTGAAGCAAAGTTTTTAACCCAAGGTAGTATTTCTGGGTTAGCGGAGTCTGTAACCTGAAGCGTCTGTAACCTGAAGTGTCTGTAACCCAAGGTACCACTGTACACAGCTTCTCTCAAAGAATCCTGAGTACTGTAGTTTGTTAAGGGTGTTGGGAACTGCAGCTTGGTAAGAGGGAAACTACAGTTCCCTGGATTCTTTTTGTTATTATTACTAGAGAAGACTCCCTGGAAAAGACCCTGATGTTGGGAAAGATGGAGGGCACAAGGAGAAGGGGACCACAGAGGACGAGATGGCTGGACAGTGTTCTCGAAGCTACAAACATGAGTCTGACCAAACTGCGGGAGGCAGTGGAAGACAGGAGTGCCTGGAGTGCTCTGGTCCATGGGGTCACGAAGAGTCGGACACGACTAAATGACTAAACAACAACAACATTTATACCCTGCCTTTCCTCCATGGGGCTCAGGGCAGTGTAGCATTTCCCTCAAGGAAGGGGCAAAAGCAGAGCTGGTAAGGGATGTGACCTGGTAAGGGAAGCGGTGTGGCTTGGGGAGAGAGTCCTGAGGGCCAGGTGGAGAGGCCTGAGGGGCCATGTCCCTGGTGCAGATGATTCTGTAAAGTCAGCAGCACGTTCAGTACTAAAGAGAACAGCAGATCAGGAGAAAAGCAAAAATCAAAGGCGGAAGCAGCCATTTTGATTAAGATCCTAAATCAACACGCTATACCTATTTCCCACCCCACTGAGCGACAAATGTCCCTATTTGGAGCTTGGTGTTCTCTCCCTGCCCCCCACCCCATTTCCCCCATCTATATTACTTTCTGAGCACGTTGATTGTGACCTAAATTGCTTGCACTGGGATTTTAATTCATTCTCAGCTGCAGTAATCACTTGAATTTAAGATTCTCTTCCCCTCCCAAACACGCAGTTTTACCCTGCAATTTAATCCACAATGCAATTTCCCCCACCGATGGATCCTTTTAATGACACAGCCGCTCCTGCCACAAAGCACCACATCCCTCCCCCATGGAGTTTCCTTTATGCCTTTCATGTCATTTCAACATTATTGGAGAATCTAATGAACTCGGAGCTATCTGGTTCAGCTGCCATTGTGCGGGCCACGGAGGAGGGTTTCACTTCACGTGGTCTCCATCTTTGTTGTAGGTGTTTTCGTTCGCGGGTCGCTGGGTCCATCCCACCCCCCGGTGCTTTTACTTCTGATGTAGTCCACTGGCCAGGGATGTGGGTGGCACTGCGGGTTAAACCACAGAGCCTAGGGCTTGCCGATCAGAAGGTCGGCGGTTCGAATCCCCGTGATGGGGTGAACTCCTGTTGCTTGGTCCCTGCTCCTGCCAACCTAGCAGTTTGAAAGCACATCAAAGTGCAAGTAGATAAATAGGTACCGCTCCAGTGGGAAGGTAAATGGCGTTTCCATGTGCTGCTCTGGTTCGCCAGAAGCGGCTTAGTCATGCTAGCCACATGACTCAGAAGCTGTATACCGGCTCCCTCAGCCAATAAAGCGAGATGAGCGCCGCAACCCCAGAGTCGTCCACGACTGGACCTAATGGTCAGGGGTCCCTTTACCTTTACCTAGTCCACTGGCAGCTGTCACTTGGATAAGGAAAGAGAAGAAAGCAGCTGATCATCTGTCTTTTTCATCTTTTAAGATCTTGAATTCGGGTGATGCTGATGTTAAGCATGGAAAACACACTAAAGGTTATGGATCAATGCAAGGCTGGGTCAATCAACATTGGGGAAGGGCTTCAGCTCATGTGGTAGAGAAGGCATAGGTAAACTCGGCCCTCCAGATGTTTTGAGACTATAATTCCCATCATCCCTGACCACTGGTCCTGTTAGCTAGGGATGATGGGAGTTGTAGTCCCAAAACATCTGGAGGGCCGAGATTGCCTATGCCTGTGGTAGAGCATCTGCTTTGCATGCAGGAGGTCTCTGGTTCTTTTTCCTTTTTTGAAATAATTTTTATTTGATTTTACAAGTGTAGAATTACAACAATACAAAATACATATCCATACTTAGAGATTTCTCTGAATCTCCAGACTTCCCACCCTCCGTAGGTCCTTTTGTCAACCTTTTGAACTGCATATTATTTCATAATCCATGTTTTATATCTCTCCATATTCATGATATTTGCTACATTACAAGTGTTATTAAAATCCTGCTAATGTTTTCATCAGCTTACAGTGGTCTCCTAAACAAATTATAATTTTTTACCATTCTTTATTGAAGTTTTTGTCTTCTTGCTTCCTGAGCTTTCAGGTCAGTTTTGCCATTTTGGCATACTCCAACAGCTTGGTTTGCCATCCCTCTCCGGTAGGGACTTAGTCTTCTTTCCTTCTCTGGGCTAGTAGCATCAGTGCGGCTGCAGCTGCATACATAAAAAGTCTTTTCTGCTCCTTTGGGATATCGGTACCTATAATTCCTAATAAAAAAGCTTCTGGTTTTTTAAAATAAAGGTTATTTTAAACATTTTTTAAAATTCATTATATATCATCTCCCAGAATGCTTTTATTACCTTACACGACCACCACATGTGGTTAAAGGTACCTTCTTTCTCTTTACATTTCCAGCAGGTATTTGTACTTCAGAAGATCCCGGTTCAACTCCTGGTATCTCCATGTAGGGCTGGGAATATCCTCTGCCTGAACTCCTGGAAAGCCATTGATAGCCAGTGTAGACATTACTAATGGTCTGACTCATTGTAAGGCATATTCCTATCTTCCTAGGTACAAAAGGCAGCAGAATGTGGGACTGAGGTGGCATAGTGGGCTGGGCCAATGCAAATGGAGGAGGTGCCGTTTTTGAACACTCCTTCAAGTAAAAATTTACTGCAAGTCCATCAAGGAGAAGGGTTCTAGTTGTGTCCTCCCCCTGCTGTGCTAGGTTTCTAGAGAATTATTTCTGTTTTTACAGAGGGACACATTTGTATGCTACACACACACACACACTCCACTGGTTATTGGTACAGCATCACTAGCTTCTCAGGGGCAGTGGCGTAGCGTGGGTTGTCAGCACCCGGGGCAAGGCAAGTAATTTGCGCCCCCTAACCCGTGGATTTGCGCCCCCTAACCCGTGGATTTGCCCTAACCCCCAGATGTTGCGCCCGGTGCAGCCGGCCCCCCCTGCACCCCCCACGCTACGCCAATGCTCAGGGGTCCCCCACCTCATTCTTCCAGCCGTAAGTGTAATCTGGTGGGCATGGTGCAAAAACACAGCCATGCACTTGAGCAGGTCAGCCAAAGCTTGGTTCACCTCTGGATTTCAGAGTTGTCCCAGGCGACTGGTTTTTCAGTGGGCTCCAGTCCTCTTGGTACCATGCTGCCCCCTTCCCTATGAGCCACAGAACCAGAATTTAGCATGTAAAACAAGCAAACAGAGGCCAATTTTCTCTTCCCCCAGGTCCCTCTGCTGAATGAAGTGAGAGGTGAGCAGCTACTAGGAAGAGGGCCTTTTCAGTGATGGCACCCTGCTTATGGAATGCCCTACCCAGCAGTGGCAGAGCTTCAGGCTCAGGCACCGGGGGGGGGGGGCAGAGAGCAGGCGGGGGTGGGGCTGGCGTGCGTCCGGGGGTGTGGCACGCCACCCACAGGGACGTGGTGGGCGTCCTGGGGGTGGGGGGCCAGCCACGATGGCACTCCACCGGGATCGCACTGCCGGGGGCAGTGTGCTCCCCCCACACCCCTCTTCCTCCGCCACTGCTCCCCAGAGAGGCTCACCTGGCAAAGGGGAACCTGTGGCCCTGCAGCCGTTCCTGGACTGCAACTCCCATCATCCCTGACCATTGCCCATGCTGGCTGGGGCAGATGGGAGTTAGAGTCCAAGAATATCTGGAGGTTTGCCAGGTTCCCCACCTCTGGCTTACACTATGATCTTTAAGTTGCCAGCTTGAGAACCTTTTGGTTCTCCCAGGTTCTTTGCAGCACAATCCCACCCAGCTCTTCAATTTCTGCACCATGTTCCCCCTTGCTGGGATTTATGCTGCTTTTATTTGTTACAGTTGCTGTGCTTTATGCTTATTTAGTTGTGCTCTGCTTTGCCAGGCTTTTGTAGGTTTCATAATTTATCTTGATTTTAGAGGTTTTTATTGAGAACTGTATTTTATTCCTTACAGAAACCGCCCAGAGCACTTAGGTGGATGGGCGGCATAAAGATGAAACAAATGAATGAATTGGTTTCATTTATACAGGTAGGAGGCTCCTTTTGCCACTGGATGACACATAATTTGGATTGCCTTCCCCCATAATTTTCTTTTTTCATCTCATCTCGCCTGTTTATTTGTATGTTGTTTCCCCATAAGATTGTGCCCAAAGTGGCCCACAACAACTCAAATAAACAGCAACAACTAAAAAAAAATAAGAAACAATAAATGCGCACACACAAAAACCAATCCATGCAACGTTTTGAAAAACAATGCAAATAAATTAATTCAACAGCCAGCGGTTCTCAACCTGTGGGTCCCCAGGTGTTGTTGGACTACAACTCCCATCATCCCTGAGCTCTGGCCTTCCTAGCTAGGGGTGATGGGACTTGTAGTTCAACAGCATCTGGGGACCCACAGATTGAGAAAGAGTGGTAGACTAAACAACATTGTATAAAGCAATACAAAAGAGCAAGCCTAGTTTTTAAACTTAGCACGGGACAAATGACTGCATACCCACTATATGTTTTAGGCACACACCCTGCTTGGGAACCATAGTCTGCTCTTCACAAAACAACAACAACAACAACTTATTATTATTTCTACCCTGCCCATCTGGCTGGGTTTCCCCAGCCACTCTGGGTGGATCCCAACAGAATTAAAAGTACAATAAAACATCAAACATTAAAAAACCTCCCTAAACAGGGCTGCCTTCAGATGTCTTCTAAAAGTCAGGTAGTTGTTTATTTTCTTGGCATCTGGTGGGAGGGCATTCCACAGGGTGGGCGCCACTACCGAGAAGGCCCTCTGCCTGGTTCCCTGTAACCTCACTTCTCACAGTGAGGGAACCGCCAGAAGGCCCTTGGTACTGAGCTCAGTGTCTGGGCTGAACGATGGGGGTGGAGTCGCTCCTTCAGGCATACTGGGCCGAGGCCATTTGGGGCTTTAAAGGTCAACACCAACACTTTGAATTGTGCTCAGAAACATACTGGGAGCCAATGTAGGTCTTTCAGGACCGGTGTTATATGGTCTCGGCCGCTGCTCCCAGTCACCAATCTAGCTGCCACATTCTGGATTAGCTGCAGTTTCCAAGTAACCTTCAGCGATAGTCCCACGTAGAGCGCATTGCAGCAGTCCAAGCTGGAGATAACTAGAGCATGCACCACTCTGGCAAGACAGTCCACAGGCACAATTCCCAGCACCCATAACAAACAACAGTGCCCAGGATTCCTTGTGGGGAGAGGACATATATTTTAAATGTTTGATAGGTACATAGCCCGAGTGTTTGTGGGGAACATTGGAAGCTGCCTTATACTGAGTCAGACCGTTGCTCCATCTAGCTCAGTAATGTTTACACTAACTGGCAATGGCTTTCTGGGATTTCAGGCAGGGAATCTTTCCCAACCCCACCTGAGATGGCGGGGATTGAACCTGGGAAATTCTGCATGCAAAGCGGATGCTCTCCCATTGAGCTATAGCTGGGGGATTTTGGATTGTGCTGGCGATGAAGCTCACATTAGCCTCCCATCCTTACTGTCATTTATACTGCTTTCCACAGCATGCTTTTCTTCCCAAAAGCCAGCCCAGGAGGATGGGCACGCAGTTCTTAGGCAGTCCTCCATGCAAACATTGGCAAGTCTGAACTATACTTAGCATCAGGGAGGATTTCATTAAGTGGTTTGAGGGCCTTCTCTGCACCTAATCTGCCGTGCAGATGGATGGGCAATGGACCAGCAGGAGCTGGAGCTCCAAGCCCTGAGCACATCTGATCTTGAATGAGAGCCTTGTGCAGACTGCAGAGTAAAGCTCAAAGCTGGAGCCCTGTGTGGATATTCACTGTTTCCATGAAGCGGTGGATGTCACAGGCCCTCCAAGTGTCTCTATTTTCAAGAGACAGTCCCAAATTTACAGAAGCCATCACGGTTTCTGATTTGAACCCATTTCCCCTTAAGATGTCCCTATTTTCACTGGAGAAATGTTGGAGGGTATGGAGTTATGCGATCCCCGAGCCAAGGAGATAAGTAACTATACATCCTTTAGAAGACACCTGAAGAGAGCCCTGTATAGGGAAGTTTTTATGTTGAATGTTTTATTATGTTTCTATATATGATGGAAGCCACCCAGAGTGGCTGGGGCGACCCAGTCAGATGGGTGGGGTATTATTATTATTATTATTATTATTATTATTATTATTATTAAAAAGGACTCATATTCCTATTTTCATAGCAGAAATGGATAAATGTTGGGGGGTTGGGGTATGATGTCATGGCCCAAAAGGAAACGAAGGAAGCAAGGAGGAAGACAAAGGGCCGAAGTCGGAGCTACAATTCCCAGAGTGGTTTAACAGGCATTCCCACTTCCCATGGGATTTCTGGGAATTGTGCAGCTCTGTGATGGGGGAAAGGGTCTCCTAACATGTCTCTGCACCTTTAACTTCCTGGGATCCTTTGGGGCAAGAAGCCATGACTGTTTAAAATACCGTATTTTTTGCTCTATAAGACTCACTTTTTCCCTCCTAAAAAGTAAGGGGAAATGTGTGCGCGCCTTATGGAGCGAATGCAGGCTGCGCAGCTATCCCAGAAGCCAGAACAGCAAGAGGGATTGGTGCTTTCACTGCGCAGCGATCCCTCTTGCTGTTCTGGCTTCTGAGATTCAGAATATTTTTTTTCTTGTTTTCCTCCTTCAAAAACTAGGTGCGTCTTGTGGTCTGGTGCGTCTTATAGAGCGACAAATACGGTAGTTTAATACTGCTTTAAATGTATAGTGCAGATGGGCGCCTAAGAAGAAGGAACCTGCTGGTTGTAAATAAGAAGGCAGGCAGGCAGGTGGGAAAGACTGAAGCTGGTCATTTCACCCTCAAGGATCAGCCTCAGCTACTGCCCTGAGCTCTTCCCCTGCAGCCTGGGTGGAAATTACAATAAGGAATTGCATCTTCCTCTGGATGGCTTTTTGCTCAGCCTGGCTCTGTTCAATGGTTGTGGCTTTTTGGCTCTTCATTACTGCTCAGGCTTCTCCCTCCTCCAGATTTCACTCTTTCTCATCTCCTTTCCACACAAAAAAGGAGACTTAAATCAAAACAAAGGAGTTACGAGCACAATTAGCAGAGCAAATGGAAGTGAGGGAGAAGAAAGCAAGAGAGCTGTGAAGTAGGGGGTGTCTCCCCCTTTCTCTCTCCGCTGGCAAGAGTGTTATTAGGCACTCACAAAGATTCCTTATTAAATGCCTTTTGACATCAAGTAGGAAATTATAGGACGTGTGCATTCATTCACTCACTCAGGTGACAATTGAGCCCTGGCTGCCACACTCAGGGAGGGGAGAACGTGGGGGGAGGATAATAAAGGAGATACTGGAAGAAAAGCAAAAGACAGCAGGTTTATAAATCATGTTTCCAAAGCTTTTTTCCCCCCATTGAGCAACAATACCTCTTAGATCCGAAACAAGAGATGGAAATGAGAAAAGCCAATAGTGGCTTAAGCACAACACTGCATCTCTGTATTTATTTAATCCTTTCCAACAGAAGATGCTACCTTATGCATGGGGCTGCCCTTGAAGACTGTTCAGAAATATCGGTTGGTTCGGCCCTATTATCTGGGGCTACACACACACCATATATTCCAAGCACATGATTTCATGCAGTTCTGAGAACTGCAGTTCACTCCACGCAGAGTTACAGTTCCCAGCACTCTTCACAAAACAAGAGGGGCCAATATTTTTTGGGTCCAAGTCATGTGCTTTAACTGCATGGGGCATAGGTGCCAACTCCTTGGGGCCCTGGGTGCCTGAGCACCCACAAAAGTCCCCATGAAGGGACCGGGCACCCACAATTTTTGGTGCCAGGGCCATCCACCCTGGGCACACACAGTTGTGGGGCCAAGTTGGCACTCCTGATATGGGGTATGTGCAGCAAGAGACTTGCTGGTCCAGTTCTATTTGGCCTGTGTCAAAGGAGCTTCACTGGCTTCCAGTGCATCTCTGGGAACTATCTGAGGTGTTCGTTATAATCTCACAAACCCAAAGCCACAAGGGAGGGGCAACCATTTCCCCTTTCCATTTAAGAAAGGTGATCAGGGAGAGACAATGCAAGAGAAAGTCTACCTCCACCTGCCACCCAACTCCAGCAATGGAATGTTCTCTCCAGTGAGGCCTGCCTAACATCTTTTCAGCTCCAGGTTAAGACCTTTCTCTTTTCCAAGGCATCTGGTGGATTGTGACAGTTTATCATGGCTTAGATACCGCTGATCATTTTACTGGTGCTACCACTGTGATTCTGATGCTGTTGTTCGTTAGTGTATTGATTATTGCTCTTTTCTGTAATGTTATTCTGTTTGTAAGCTGCCTATAGACTATTTTTGTATTAGCTAATAAACAAAACCATCATCATCATCTGTTTGGGACCTGGGCACTTGAAATAGCTAACCTTAAAAAAGAATTATCTCCTGCCCCGTGATTTTAATCGATCAATGAACCAACTAAACCCTGCAGCCTTTATTGTTATGTTGTGCTTTTTTTGGACACTGCTTACAGATTTTTAAATATTAAGCATCGTAGAAGCTCTTTTAAATATAAGACCCCATCTTAGCACTATACGTACATTAAACCAATTCGGAGAATGGAATCTCTTGGGGGGGGGGGCAGCAGCCTTAGCAAACTACACTTCCCAGGATTCCTTGGGGAGCGGGGAAGCCCTGACTTTTAAAGTGGTATGACACTGCATTAAATGTACAGTGCGGACGTGACCAGAATTAGTAAACATATGGAGGGGGTGTAAAAATTTCAAACGGTGAGGCGAGGGGGTCAACGAAAGACAGAAAAGTAGGTAGCGAGTGGGCTCCTGACGACTAAAGCACCGATTATGGGATGGAGGCGAGTGGATCTCCCAACAGCCCACCCCGCCCCTTGCGCCGCTTGAAGCTTCATCAGCCCCACCCATCAGTTTACGTCACACTTCCCGCCCCTTGGCCCCGCCCACCTCTTGTCCCGTGCCTGAGACATTGAAAAGTGGAAGCTGGCTACTTACTTGCATGCATGTGGGTAGCGGTGGGGCGCCCCGTTCTTGAACTGCGACGCCATGCCTGGTCCTGTACGGATGCCCTCTCGGGAAGAGGCTCTGCTAGGCAGATCTGAGGCAATCGTAGTGTCAGGTACGGGAAGAGGGAGACCCACGCGTGTCCCTGTATTTTCGTGGGGTGGGTGCAGCCGAGGTGGGAAGGGGCTTAAGAAATCCCCACCCACCGTGATCAGCTATGCTTTCTGTCCTTTACCCGCCCAAATCTATCTCACAAGGCGCAAGCGCTTTCCTGCTAGGAAAAAGGGGAACGCCAGTCAGTTAAGGCAGGGAAGCTCCCCGTGGGGTTTGCTCCCGCGTAGACCTGCACAGGACCGGGCTGTTCGTGACCGTTGGCAGAGAAGAGCAAGGAGGAAGGCATCCAACGCCGTGTAGCTCAAGAGGATCGTTAGATTCCAGGTCCTGAGTGCGGAGATTGCAGGAGGGATCCTGCGCGCGCACACGCGCGCGCACTCCCGTGGCGCTCCGGAGAAAGTTTTGAGCCTCCAGGAGCTCTTGGAATGTGCGTTGTTTTGTGGTTTGTGGCAAACTGGCTCTGACGCATGACGCTCCCGGAGCAGAAAAATCGGAAGCTGGGATTTGCACCCCAAAATAAGTTCTGGGTGTGCAAGCTTCCGTTCGTTATCCACGTGTCTGTGTGGAATAAGGGGCTGGGTGCATGGGCTTAGCCAAGGGATGGCAGGGAGGGGCAGCTGCCCCCCATCAATAAAAATATATAGCAAACAGAGGTTCTGCCCCCACTAACAAGAGGCCTGCCCCCGCAACAAAAGGTCTGTGCCCCCTAACAAAAATCCTGGCTATGCCCGTGGCTGGGTGTTGAGAGTCTATGGTTCTTCCCAAATGGTGGGTCTAGGGGAGAGTGTGGGGGACCCTCCTCCTTTTCCAGGCTTACTACGGTGGTACCTCGGGTTACATACGCTTCAGGTTACATATGCTTCAGGTTACAGACTCTGCTAACCCAGAAATAGTGCTTCAGGTTAAGAACTTTGCTTCAGGAGGAGAACAGAAATCGTGCTCTGGCGGCGCGGCAGCAGCAGGAAGCCCCATTAGCTAAAGTGGTGCTTCAGGTTAAGAACAGTTTCAGGTTAAGCACGGACCTCCAGAGTGAATTAAGTACTTAACCTGAGGTACCACTGTATTGTCCTTTGCATGTTACCTGCAAAACTGAACTTTTGGGTGGAGGTGAATAATATGAGATGTAGAAGACTTCTTCCTATAAAAAACTGATGAGTCAGTGTGGTGTAGAGAATGTCTCACAGGTCACATTAGTGCCATCATACATTTTGAGCACATGACTCACCCCCCCAATGAATCCTGGGAGGTGTCATTTACTCCTCAGAGAACAGTTCCCAGAACTTTGAACAACCCAAAGGTTCCCGGGGTTCTTTAGGGGAAGTCCAATGCTATACAGCGGATGTGACCTCAGACTATGGCTGCGGAGAACCCAGGTCCAGATCCCTGTGCCCAGCCACGAAAAGCTCACTGGATGACTTTGGGACAACCTACCTTACAGGGTTGTTGTGATATTAACACTGAGAACCATGCATGCTGTGTTGATCTCCCTGGTGGAAGTGGGACAGGAATGTAAAGCAGTGTAATAAAGTGATTTTTGACAGGAAAAGCGCAAAGGCTGAAGTCCAAGGGAGACAGCATGCCTGACCTCATTGCTTCCTGAAGCTCACACAGTCTAAAGTTCTAGTTTGTGCATGCAGTAGATAAGATTGTAAAGCCTCCTTGTCTGTTCCATTTCTAATTAGCACTAAGGAGCTGCCTGGTTATATGTTTCCCCATTTGGCAAAGAAGGGATTGTACACATTCAAAACAGTATCAGGGAGAAGGCTAAGCTAGAACTCCTCACCCTGGTTTCTAGTTTGGATCCCTCACCCAGAAAAATGTAATTCATCTCTATATTATTTATACCCCGCCCATCTGGCTGGGCTTCCCCAGCCACTCTGGGCGGCTTCCAACAAAATATTAAAATACAGTAATGCATCAAACATTTAAAGCTTCCCTAAACAGATGTCTTCTAAAAGTCTGGTAGTTGTTATTCTTTTTGACATCGGATAGGAGGGCGTTCCACAGGGCAGGCGCCACAACCGAGAAGGCCCTCTGCCTGGTTCCCTGTAACCTGGCTTCTCACAGTGAGGGAACTGCCTGAAGGCCCTCGGAGCTGGACCTCAGTGTCCGGGCAGAATGATGCAGGGTGGAGATGCTCCTTCAGGTATACTGGACTGAGGCCAAGCAGAACATAAATGTGAAATCCCTCTCCCACTGTTGTTCTCCAGCAACTGGGCCTCAAGAAGGATATACCGCCTCCGATCCAGGATTTGGTATGATGAGCCATTGTGATGAGCGTCCACCGATATAGCCTTGCGGTCCATGAATTTTTCTAATCCTCTTTGGAAGCCTTCCAAGTTGTTGGACATCACTACATTTTGAGAGGGCAAATTCCATCATTGAACTACGGCACTGTGCGAAAAGGTGCTTACTTTTCTCTGTCCTGAATTTTCAGCTTCATGGGATGATCCTGAATTCTAGTATTAGGAGAGGGGAGGGGAGAAACCACTCTCTTTCCACTTTCACCACACCAGGCACATTAGTTTTACAGTGGTACCTCGGGTTACAGATGCTTCAGGTTACAGACGATTCAGGTTACAGACTCCACAAACCCGGAAGTAGTACCTCAGGTTAAGAACTTTGAGAACTGAAATCGCACAGTGGCAGCAGGAGGCCCCATTAGCTAAAGTGGTACCTCAGGTTAAGAACAGTTTCAGGTTAATAACGGACCTCCAGAACGAATTAAGTTCTTAACCCAAGGTACCACTGTATATGCCTCAGCCACGTCCTTCTTCCTCACCCTTTTTCTAAGCTAAAAATCCCAAAGCTTGTCACTGTTCCTATATGGTGAGCAGCAGGGAGATTGAGGCACAACAATGAACCCCCCCCCCATTCATGGTAATTTTTATTTGTATATTATATTTGTATTATAGATTATAATTCTATTAATTAAGTAAGTAGGGGAATGGCCACAGCTCAATGATAGAGCATCTTCTTCACATGCAGAAGGCCCCAGGTTCAGTCCCCAGCAGGACTGGGACTGCCCCCTGCATGAAACCCTGGGGTGCTGCTGCCAGTCAGAGCGGACAATATGCAGCTAGATGGAATGGTGATCTGATTCTGTATGAGGCTGCTTCCAGTGCTCTTAATATTTTCATAGCGTTCATTAGCACCGTGACCGAGCAACGTGCACAAGAACTGTGTGTGAAAGTAATGCCATTATGAGCTGGACAGGGTGAGTTGGACATGTGCTCTCAGTAGAGGAAAAGCTCTGAGCTACATTGCTTCAGATCCTGAAGGTCCAACTGAGTTCTTCTTACAAGCAATAAAAGAAAATAATGACTTGACCATCATTTGATGCACTCTGCATTTCAGATAAGCTCTGCTGATCACCTGGAGATGGCGTGAGCATGTTTTATGCTCTCTCCATAACTTGTGTTATCTATTATTATTATTATTATTATTATTATTATTATTATTATTATTCTACTTTATGCTGGATTGAATGGGTAGATAGTTATATGCATTAGGGTGGGGGGAAATGCTTGCTGATTTCCCAGCTGCTCTTCCCAAGAGAGTGTCATCCCTGTTTACATTCTGAACATGTGCCAAGGGCCTGTGCTATGGAATGATACTGATTGGGGATGGGGTATACTGCACTCTCCATGGCAACAGATAAGTGTTGCTAGGAGACAGCGGAGGAATAAAAGGCTGGGAGGGATGCCCAGCAGCCTTCGTACCCCTCCTCCTCCTCCTTGTCTTCCACTCTCTCTCCCCAAAGTGTCTTTTGGAACAAGATTATTCCTGAAACGTGGCGACTGTCATTGCAACCATCACATGGTAGCGCAAGGCGGTGGAGGAGTTGGGAGCATCTGAAGACCAGGTTTCTTTCCTTGCACATCTACCATGCAATAATGTCAGTCGCCATTAACCCCTGTAGTCTTGCTTGGTACAAAGGCACTTGTATGACCTTCTGCCATGTCTGTAGGAAATGAAAAGGTGCTCCCCAGTGGTGGGACATCTTGCTTAGGAACACAGGAAGCTGCCTTCTGCTGAGTCCCATTGTCTACACAGGCTGGCAGTGACTTTCCAAGATTTCAGGCCTAGAGTCTCTTCCATCACGACCCGAAGATGTTGGGGACTGAACTGGGCAACTTCTATAAGCTGAGCAGATACACATTTAAAGCACCCCTTAAAATTTTTTGTTGGAAATTGTAGTTTATCCCTTCCAGAGCTACAATTCCCAGCGCTCTTGAAGACTACAGTTCCTATGATTCTTTAAATGTATGATGTGTATGCAGCCTAAGTATTTGCATGGGAACTTTGGAAGCTGCCTAACCCTGAGTCAGACCATTGGTTCCTCTAGCTTAAAGGTAAAGGTAAAGGGACCCCTGACCATTAGGTCCAGTCATGACTGACTCTGGGGTTGCGGTGCTCATCTCGCTTTATTGGCCGAGGGAGCCGGCGTACAGCTTCCGGGTCATGTGGCCAGCATGACTAGGCCGCTTCTGGCGAACCAGAGCAGCGCACGGGAACGCCGTTTACCTTCCGGCCAAAGCAGTACCTATTTATCTACTTGAACTTTGTGCTTTCGAACTGCTAGGTTGGCAGGAGCAGGGACCGAGCAACGGGAGCTCACCCAGTCACGGGGATTTGAACCGCCAACCTTCTGATCGGCAACTCCTAGGCTCTATGGTTTAACCCACAGTGCCACCCGCGTCCCTATTCCTCTAGCTTAGTAATGTCTAAATTGACTGGTAGTAGCTCTCAAGGGTTTCAGGCATGGAATCTCTCCCAGTCCTACATGGAGCAGGCAGGGTTTGAACCTAGGACCTGCTGCATGCAAAATCAGATGCTCTGCCACTGAGCCACAGCCCCTTTGTTTTTAGATTATGAACGCGATGCAGAAGAAGATGCTGGGTGTTGCTATAGTTCCGTTGACCATAAGATGTACCCTACTGAACTGGAACGAAGGTCCATCCAGCCCATCTTGACAAGTTAGATCATTCTGTGCTTTGCAGTGGAGAAGATTCCCAGCTTTAGTTCCTAGCATCTATAGATAGGGCTGGAAAAGACCTTCAGTCTGGACTCACAGTTTGGCTCTGCCTTGGACTGCCCAAGTCAGAAGGGGAAGGTGGAAGATGAGGGTCTGCAGAGTGGATGCTTGCCAAGCGCAAGGGGCATGGTGGTGAATTCAAAAGCCTTGCAGAGGATGTATGTATTGCCAGAATCAAAACTCTGGAGACTGATGGAAGGGGATGCTGGTGAAGGCACAACAAAGCAGGCCTGGGAAGGGTTGTAGCTCAGTGGCAAAGCATGTACCTTGCATTCTGAAGCTTCCTTGCTCAACACTTAGTGAAAGCCTAGGCATGGTCACACAGAAGTAGGACCCAGGGTGGTCACTGAGACTTGTTCCAGGTAAATGTGCAGCCGTCAGTTTTTTGTTGCAGCTGACTAACACAGTCGACTCTCTGGAACTCATAATCTTGAAACAGCACCGGTCCTCTTTCTACTCAGATGGCCAGTTTGCCACCTCGACAGTGCAAGAAGATCTTGGATCGCGTCTCAGCTGAACTGGTTGCAAACTGACTTTGCTCCTCAGTCAGGTTTTTTTCCTTGCAAACAGACCAGGTTTTTTAAAACAATAACAACTTCTCTCTATTCTGGTTACTCCCCTGTTTCTTAAAAAACCAAACCAAACTGCTACTTTACTCTCAAGCAAGTCACGGAGCGTTTTGTTTCATATGCTTATCTGTACTCCTAGACTTCGGAACTCCCTCCCTAGAGAAGCTGGGCTGGCTCCCTCCTTGCTGTCCTTCTGACGGCAGGTGAAGACTTTTTTGTTTCCACAGGCTTTGAGGAACTGACTGCTTTTAATGACAGGGCTGGTGCTGTAGTAGTCATCCATATGGTTTTAGATCCTAGATGTTCAGCAGGTTCCCTCTGTGCCAACTTTTAAATGCCTGCCTGCTCTATTCCACCAGGCCTATGCAGGCAGTTAATAATACATCTCCCACAATAGTTGGTTTGTTTTATATTCCTTTTTGCTTTTAACTTAAAAAAACAAACTTTTTATGATATTGTTTGGCTTTAAGGTTTTGCATTGCTGCAAACCGCTTTGATATATTTTTTTCCTGATACAGCGGTAAATAAATAAAGCAAGCTTTAATTCTACCAATGTTTAATTGTGGTTTTTTTTTAATGATTGTTTTTTTCCCCTGTGTTTTGAGTTGTTCTTATTTTTACCTGTAAGCCGCTTTAGGTCCCGTATGGGAAAAAGGCAGGGTATAAAAAAACACACAAATAAACAAATACTTTATATTTCCTTCTGTTCTCCTGGGTACAAAACTTTGCAGCAGTGCCAAGCAAAACAGTGTTACTAGTCTGGGAGAGATTCATATCAGGTACTTAGAGCAAGCAAGGTATGAATTTGTTATTGAAGTAGCCCCGGTCAGCGTAGCTGCCAGGGATCAGGAATGATGGGAGTTGTATTCCATCTAGAGGGCCACAAGTTCCCGACCTCTGCCTTAGGAAGAACTATTAGCAGCTTGGTGTTTTGGCTCCTTGGCTAAACCTGATCTCTTCTTCGGTGTGTGTTGTCTGGACACACAAGACACGCGTGCGCATCCTGCCGCAGAACTGGCATGTTGAATGTAAATTTGCTCATTGTCTCCCCTTCTCCTCCTGCCTTTACCGAGTTGTTCTTTCTCTCTCCTCCCTTTCTCTTTCTCTCGCTTTCTCTTGGTCCCATGATGCTTTGCACCTCAGCAAGCTGATGCCATATAAAAAGAGTGGCTGTTTTCCTGCCCGTTCTTCTGATGGCAGAAGGGGGGAAGCAACCCTGGCACCGTTTGGAGGCGAAAGTTGCCAGGCTTCCGACAAGGTCCTCCTTGTCTTGTATTCTCTGGCTTTCTTTATCTCCCTCCCACCTCTTTCCCTGACACCCAGAACCTCTTGTGGATAGAGGGCATGAGGCGGGCACCCACAGGAGTCCAGGGCGGGTACTGGCCTGAAGGAATTGGGGGACCGCGCACCAGAGGAGGTAAGCTTCTTTGCTTCTGCCGTGTTCTTTCCTTTATCTCTGTGGGTGTTTTTAAATAAATAAACTAGTTGCTGTGAATGTTTGGATCTGCCTACTTTTTTTTTTTTTTGGCTAGCTTTCTGGGTTCCTCCAGGCAGGCGTAGAGCAAAAAGGGGGGGGGGAGGGTGGCATAGAACCACTACAGTTGGGATGAAGGTTGGCAGGGAAGCCGTGAGACAGAGGGAGAGAGAGAATAAAGCTGGCACGGGCTGGAGGTCTGCCAAGGATGCTTGGCAGAGATGCCATGGAAGACTGGGGCAGCCTGGACGCGGCGATGTTGTATGGATGGGAGGTGAGGAAAAAATGGTGAATCGCAGAAAGGCAGAGAATAGGAATTACAGGCTACTGAATTGGACATTTTCTTGCGCCTACATTTTTAATTTTTTATTTATTTTGGAGGGGGGATCCATTTCATATTTGATATTTTTCTCGTGGAGGCTGTTGGTTGGCTCGTTCTGTTTTGCAATATATTTTCAGGCGGAGGGGGGGGTTGCGTTTAGGGAATGTGGCAGTTCCTATGCTGATTGAATTGAATCTGGGCCAAGGAAATTATGTAGCCTGCTTGTTCCCGCTCGGAAAAGGGAGTGAGAGTGAGAGAGAAAAGCAGAGAGACAGGGAGGAGTTGGCTGGGAGCTGCCGAGCTGCCTGGCCACTTTGGCAGCCAAAACATCGAGCCGATCCAAGCGGGCCTCCGTGCCTTTTGACTTCTCCTTGGGTTATCTGCTATCTCCCCTTCTGTGGCTCCCCTGCATGGCCCCGGCTTGTTCACGTTGGGCTCCTGAATGGGCAGCGTCCGGCGTCTGTGGCAGGTAGCTCAGGACAGGTAGGAAAATCGAGGACCAACTCACACACGCTGGGTCTCTACCATTTCTTTTTGTTCTGCATGCCAGATGGCTGGGTGTATGGTTGTGGGCTGGGCTGGCTGAGTCCTAGGAACATATGATGCTGCCTTGTACAGAGTCAGAATCTTGGTCCCTTCTAGCTCTATATTGCTTACACGGACTGGCAGCACCACTCTCCAGTGTTTCAGATGGCGTTCTTCCCAACCCTACTTGGAGATGCCAGGGATCGAACCGGGGACCTTCAGCTTGCAAAGCAGGTTTTCCACAACCCTTCCCAAGCCTGCTTTGTTATTTCTCGACTGGCATCCACCATTCTCCTGATTTCTGTATTTGGCAATGCATTATCTTCTCCATGGCCCTTTTCCTGGGCAAATTCCACCTTGTAGATCCCTGATTTTCCCAACCTTTCCCATTTGCTTTGTGCACTCTGAGGTTTAGGGACAGTTGAGGCAGCGCCACAGACATGGCTGCGTCTTTTCGGGTTTTGGATTGCCAATGCAATGCACTGCAAAGCGTATCAGGTGGGTGTGGTCCAGAAAGCCAGAGATAAAACGGGGAAATAGCTCTCTGCTAGAGGGCAGCTTGGGTTGGCTGGAATTCTCCCAATGCAGACGTGTTAAGGAGAATGTTAGAAAGAGAAGAGAACCACAGTCCTTCCCTCAGCTCTTCTTTACATGTCAACGCAGTGCTGATTTATTATATATAGTTGCCACCTGGCTTGCATGCTATATCCTGAGGTACAAAGAGGCTGGGATGCTTTGAAATGTTAATTTCGCTTTTACCAAGTAAGGATTTAAGGAAGCTGGGCAGGCTATCTTTTTGGATGTGCCTTACCTTTCTGTGACAACGCTGATTTCCTGGTGCCTTTATTGCCTCTGGAAAATCATGCTTCCTAGTTGTCTCTTTAAAATTTCACCTTTACAATGAATTCCCGCATGCTGGAGGCCTCATTTTTTGAGGTTTCAGGATGCTTGTTTAGGTTTCTAGAAAATTAAATGGGTAGGTAAGGGAGCAAATTCATGTGAACTCTTTAATATTCACGTATGTAACTGCACACACATTAACTCAAGGCATGGATGGCGAACCAGCTATCTATATGTCGATGGACTCCAGCTCTGATCAGCTCCAGCCCCTGTGGCCAAGGGGTCAGGGATAATGGGTTCTGGAGTCCAGCAGCATCTGGAGGGCCACAGATCCCATATCTCTGCCTGAAGGCATCATCATCCCGCCTTGTACAGCGGGCCGTTTCATACTCTGCAGCTGGCGAGTTTCCTTTTGAAGTGGGGGCATGCTGTGGCTTTGCAATGTACATGTAGCCAAAAGGGAGTGCAGACAGTTCCTTTGTTATTGTTTTTTAAAAATGGTATGACTAGACCAGGATGTGGCTCAATTGAAACTTTCTTAGCTGTCCAAACACACAATGGCAAGGCAGCAGTTTCCTACAGAGGCACACAGTGAATTCTTGTATTGCCTCTCGTTTTGGTACTCTGTTCATTTGGTTTGTTCGTTTCAGCCATTTGTTTTATGATTCACACATAGAAACCACATATTTCCCTGCTCACATTTCTTTTTGCAATTTCTTTTTTCCCCGAATAATATTTATTAACGTTTCAAAGAAATTACAAAAATAGAAAAAAGAAAAGAAAAAATAAAAAGAACAAAAAATACAAAATACAGAAAAATAGAAAACAGTTAAAAACAAATCAGTCTTTCCATATCTTATCTTTCATTTACTTATTTCCCTGACCTCCTCACACCTCCCTTTTTTGTATTCTAATTCGATAGTTGTTTCAGCAAATCCTTACCCTTTTGGCTTTTATCTTAATATTTTATCTTAATATATTGTAACTTTACATTTTCACCTGTTAACAATTCCTCTTTACTTAATCCTTTTATCTTTCCTGCTAAACCACATAGTTTAATTCCAACCTCTTTCTAACATTCCTTAATTTTACAATATTTCTGTAGATAGACTTTAAATTTCTTCCACTCTTCTTCCACCGACTCTTCTCCTTGGTCTCGGATTCTGCCAGTCATCTCAGCCAATTCCATGTAGTCCATCACCTTCATCTGCCATTCTTCCCGGGTGGGTAGATCTTGTGTTTTCCAATACTTTGCGATGAGTATTCTTGCTGCTGTCGTAGCATACATAAAGAAAGTTCTATCCTCCTTTAGCACCAACTGGCCGACCATGCCCAAGAGAAAGGCCTCTGGTTTCTTCTGGAAGGTATATTTAAATACCTTTTTCATTTCATTATAAATCATCTCCCAGAAGGTCTTAATCTTTGGGCACGTCCACCAAAGGTGAAAAAAGGTACCTTCACATTCTTTACATTTCCAACATTTATTATCGGGCAGGTGATAAATTTTTGCAAGCTTGACTGGAGTCATGTACCACCTGTAAATCATTTTCATAATATTCTCTCTTAAGGCATTACATGCCGTAAACTTCATACCTGTGGTCCATAACTGTTCCCAGTCAGCAAACATAATGTTGTGTCCAACATCCTGTGCCCATTTAATCATAACAGATTTAACCATTTCATCCTGTGTATTCCATTTCAACAGCAAGTTATACATTCTTGACAGGTTCTTAGTTTTAGGTTCTAACAATTCTGTTTCCAATTTTGATTTTTCCACCTGAAAACCTATTTTTTTGTCCAAATTATATATCTCCCTTATTTGATAATAATGAAGCCAACCTCGTACTTTGTTTTTTAATTTATCAAAGCTCTGCAGTTTTAATCTATCTCCTTCTTGTTCCAAAATTTCCCAATACTTCGGCCAATTTGCCTCCATATTGAGTTTTTTCAGAGCCTTAGCTTCCATTGGTGACAACCACCTTGGGGTTTTGTTTTCAAGCAAATCTTTATATCTTATCCACACATTAAACAATGCTTTCCTGACAATATGGTTTTTAAACGATTTATGCGCTTTGACCTTGTCATACCACAAGTAAGCATGCCACCCAAAAACATTATTAAATCCTTCCAAATCCAAAATGTTGGTGTTCTCAAGAAGCAGCCATTCTCTCAGCCAGCAAAAAGCGGCTGATTCATAGTAAAGCTTCAAGTCTGGCAGGGCAAATCCACCTCTTTCTTTAGCATCAG
This sequence comes from Podarcis filfolensis, assembly GCF_964270895.1. Lineage (NCBI taxonomy): Eukaryota > Metazoa > Chordata > Lepidosauria > Squamata > Lacertidae > Podarcis > Podarcis filfolensis. The sequence goes on along the minus strand of NC_139611.1, from coordinate 66,530,930 downwards.
TTAAAATCTTAAATTTTATTCGGGGTTTCTTGCCCTGCCAGACAAATCTAGAGATATCTCTCTGCCACTTCTTGAAACACTCCATTTTATCCAAAATTTGCAATGTTTGAAACAAAAACAACATCCTTGGCAATACATTCATCTTTATCGCAGCAATTCGGCCTAGCAATGATAGCTTCAGATTTGACCATATTTCTAAATCCTTTTTCACTTCCATCCAACATTTTTCATAGTTATCCTTAAACAGATTTACATTCTTGGCAGTCATGTTAACCCCTAGGTATTTCACTTTCTTAACCAGTGTTAGCCCTGTCTCCTTCTGAAACCTTTCTTTCTCCATCACTGTTAAATTTTTCTCTAAGACTTTAGTTTTCATCTTATTCAACTTAAATCCCGCTACTTGTCCAAATTCTTGAATCAGTTCCAGTACTCTTTTGGTACTAGATTCTGGCTCCTGTAATGTTAAAACTAAGTCATCAGCGAATGCTTTCAATTTATACTGTTTGGCTCCGACTTGTATACCCTTTACCAATTGATCCCTTCTAATCATATTGAGCAAAACCTCCAGTACCGATATAAAAAGCAATGGGGAAATTGGACAGCCCTGTCGTGTTCCTTCCTCAATCTTAAATTCTTCTGAAATTACATTGTTCACAATTAATTTTGCTTTTTGTTCTGAATAAATAGCACCTATACCGTTTTCAAAACCTTGGCCTACCCCCATTCCCTGTAAATTTTTCTTCATAAAGCTCCAAGAAATATTATCAAAGGCTTTCTCCGCGTCCACAAATATCAAAACTGCTTTAATATTAATATTCACTTGTAATTTTTCTAAAATATTAATTATATTCCTTGTATTGTCTGACAAGTGCCTCCCCGGGAGGAAGCCCGCTTGGTCTTTATGAATTTCTTCCACCAATACCTTTTTTAATCTTTTAGCCATAATTTCAGCAAAAATTTTGTAATCCACATTAAGTAGAGATATGGGACGATAGTTCTTAAGCTGTGTCTTTTCAGACTCTGTTTTCGGTATAAGTGTAATATAAGCTTCTTTCCACGACTCTGGAACCTTTTCCCCCTCCAATATTTCATTACAAACTTCCTTCAAAGGCTGTACTAACAAATCTTTCAAAGATCTATAATATCTTGAGGTCAAACCATCCGGCCCTGGGGATTTGCCCAATTTCATATTCTGAATGGCTCCTTCCACCTCTTGGTCTGTTATTTTATAGTTCAGCATTAACTTATTCTCTTGAGAGATTTTTTGTAGTCCATTTATTTTCAAAAATCGATCAATATCCATTTCCTTCTGGGTCTCCTGTGTGTATAACTGTTTAAAATATTTCTGGAAGCACTTCCTAATCTCCACAGGATTCTGTATATTTTTTCCCTCCACTTCCAGATTGGTAATTGTGTTAAGTTTTTGTCTTTTTTCCATTTGCCAAGCCAACAGTTTCCCACATTTATTAGCTGATTCAAATGTCTTTTGTCTCATCTGTTTAATCTTCCATTCTATTTCCTGATTCATCAATTTCATATATTGTACTTGATATAACTTTATCTCTTTCAGAATCTCCTGTGATTTTGGTTTTGCTCTCAGTCTCTTTTCTCCTTCCTTTATTTTCTCCAGAATTTTATCCTTTTTTTCATTTTGAGCCCTCCTTTTAATTGCATTCTGTTGTATCAGAAACCCTCTCATTACTGCTTTACTTGCGTCCCATATTACTCTTTTTTCAACCATGGTATTCATATTTATCTCAAAATAGTCTCTCAAGGTTTTTTGGGCCTTCTTAATCACTCCTTCATTCCTAAACAAGGTGTCATTCATCCTCCATCTAAAGGAACCAACTGGTGTTAATTTCATTTCCATCTTCACCGCGTTGTGATCGGAGCAAGTTTTAGGGCAAATTTCCACTTTTTTGGTCTTCGGGGCCAGCCCCCTAGTTGTCCAAATTTGGTCAATTCTTGTCCATGTCATTTTGGCTTCAGAAAAGAACGTTCCTTCTCTTCCCAAGGGGTTCTTAGTTCTCCAAATATCAACAAGGTCCATATTGTCAACCATATCAAAGAACGTCTTTGGTAATCTGCCATTATTTGTGACCACCTGTCTCTGGGCCTTATCCATATTTGTAGACACCACTCCATTCATATCTCCCATCAAGATCACATTATAGTCCAAATAATCCAGCAGAATTTCATGCAGCTTCTTGAAAAATTCTGATTTCCCCTCGTTTGGTGCATAAACACCTACTATCAAAAACTTCTCTCCTTGTGATTGAATTTCAATTGCAACAAATCTTCCTTGGTCATCTTTAAATACGAATTTCAGTGACAGGCTCTCCTTTGCATAAAGTACCACTCCTCTTTTCTTGACTTTATCTGATGAAACAAATTCCTGGCCTAATCTTTTATTACTCAGAATCTTCCGATATAGCCTTGTCATATGTGTTTCTTGTAAACAAATCAAATCCAATTGCTCTTTTTTTAATAAATGAAAGACTCTCTGTCTTCTTTCCGGGGAGTTCAGTCCATTCACATTCCAGCTTAATACTTGCAGTTTCTTTCTTGTGCCTTTTTTTTTAACCCCTGCCTGCAGTGGCAGCAGCTAGGCTGATCAGGGAGGTAGGAGGGTGCCTGCTTCTTGCAGCCACTGCTATATTTACCCAGAATCCCCTGTGCTATGACATGGCACAGGGAGGGGGGAATTGTGGCAGGTGGCATGGGTAGGGGAAGACCACTTTTGATGGACCGGGGGAGACCACTTTATTTACCTACAGTGCCTGGAATGGCACAGATGACGAGAAGCCTCCCCCTTTGCTTCCAGAGCAGGTGAGCTCTCCTGCCTCCAACCAACATGAATGAAAGCAATGAAAAGAATATCCATTCATTCCCCAATGCATTTGCTTCGGAACGAATGAAAGACTGAAACTGATTATCCATATTCATTGATTTCAAATATGCTCCCCCCCCCCAGTTTTCTTTTCATATCCCAGTACATTCAGTTCCATTCTGATATTAAATATACTTTTAAAATTAATAAAGCTTTTAAGAACAGTTTGCTGACACACTGCTTCAAAAGCCACTGCGGGTCAGTCTTAACATTGTGTGATCTTTTCTATAATACATAGTATTTGTTATTAGAATTGTTCTTTGGGAATTTGGGAGGGAAACACTATTTTATTTGTTACAGTAGGCGTACTCTTATTTTATTATTTTTATTATTCCTCCAAGGAGCTCGATGTGGCATGCATAGTTCCCCTCCCCTCATTAAGCCCCACAACAGCCCTGTGAGGTAGGTTAGACTAGGAGATAGTGACTGGCCCAAGTTGACCCAGTGAGCTTCCTGGCTGAGGGCAGATTTGAACCCTGGCCTCCCAGGTCTTAGTCTGCCACTTTTAACTGTTATACCACACTGTATCTCTTAATATTTTACTGTATAAGTCGGCTTGGATGAATTTTTATTAGGAAAGGAAGTATGCAGGTTTTTAGTTATGTAGTAACATTTAAATATTAGCTTTTTTCCAGGGACATTAAAGCAGCCGCTGTGGCCCTATCCCCATTTTGTCCTCTAAGCAACCCTGTGAGATAGGTTAATGATTGGCCTCAGTTTCACCCAGTGAACTTCATGGCTGGGTGAAAAAAGCTCAGAATGTGCTGTTGGGCAAAGGTTCTTAACTTCCTGAGAATTGTGTGTTGTGTTGTGTTGTGTGTGTTTAAAGAGTCCCATTTCTAGTGTTCTACAACTCTGAAGATTTGCAAAGCTTGGCAGGTGGGCTTCAGTCTCCTCCAGCAGGTCTCAAAACCCCCGTGACTCAAAATCAAAATAAATAGTGCAAAAACAAGAGAAATCATGCATATTTTGCACTGATGTTTCTCAGCCCACATCTCTTCCCTGACTACAATGTTTGGTGGTGTTCAGAATGACCACATTGCATGTGCGAGAGGCGAGTATTGCATGGGCAATCAGCCTTCTGCTGTCTTTTTGGCTCCTGGAGTCATGGCCGTTATTAAGTGTAAAATTCTGTAAAACAGTCCCTATGGTAATTTTTTTTTTTGCCTGATAACATGGGTGTATGAATTCCATGGACTCTGCTGATTTCATCCAATAGTTGTTTAAAAGTAGTGATGTAAGAAGAAAGAGTTTTCCGTTCTGTCCTATATTCATCACATGCAGTCCTGTTCCTTTTCCATTTCATCTTCCACCAAAACCTGTGTTGTTCGTCTCACGGTCTGCTGTGGCAACATTACATTTAATTACAGAAATCACACTGCCATTACGTTCTTCCAACTCAGTTTGAGTGCAAAGGGTTGGGGGGACGTGATCAGTTATGTGTCGTTTGTAGACTGAAAGCAACAACAACAACAAATGCCAATCACATTCGCTGGATTGATTGCTGTTCTGTTCATGGGGCAGGTGAAGAAATGCTGGTGAGTTCCCTTCCCATTTCCCATTTTTGTTGGGATTCCCCAATCTCCCTATATAAAATATAATTGGAAAACACTGGAATGCATGTTTATTTACTGAACAATTATGACTCATCTACACAATGCAGGTTATGAGACTGCAGAGCTGTGTTCTGGTTTGGGTTGACTAATCAGCGGTTTCCCTCTTACATGCCTGCTGCCAAACATTGTCGATCTTCACTTTCTTCTTGCGTATCCTCCTTCAGCCAAAGCCCCTTCCCTCCCCTCCGCCCCCTCCACCATTGCATTCTTCTCCTGCTGCTTGGGCATCCTAGAGAAAGCTTTCCTGCTTCTCTCTACGCAAGCAGCCATTGTGCCCCTTGGCACTGCCCCTTCTCCGCTGATCCGTATAATAACCAATGGCGCTTAAGGTCAGAGGAAGCAACGGGGATGCCCTAACTCACAGGGTTGAGTTATGTGCGGCTGCCCACATTGAGAACGTCCAGGCTAATCTTCCAGGAAGGTTTGCGGACTCGCCCTCCCTCCCGCTTCACCTCGGGAGGCCCCAGCAAGCAGCACTAAAGCCAAGGCAGGACTCGGCTGATCTGTCCCAGGCCGTCAATAAACATAGCCTGCTTCCATCTGTTGGGGTTGGAAGCTGCTCATGAAGCAAGCCTTCCTGCTGATTGATCACGTGCTGTTGGGTAGAGTCTTAAAATAGAGATCTGCAGCGGAAGGACTGGGGTGGAGTGCAGGTGAGGAGAGAAACCAGTCCTGGGCTTTTGTAGCCTTAATCTGTGATAGAGGGAGTGTATAACTTGAGCGTGCATTCCCTAGAGATGCTGGGGTTTGCCTGTGGATTCAGATTAGCAGGAGGCCTAGTTTCTTGGGCTGTGCGGCTGCGTGGCACTGTTCTGACAGCATTGTTCCCCAGTGGTGCAGTGGGTCAGTGCGTCTGGCTGTTAACCAGAAGGTTGGTGGTTCAAGCCCACCTAGGGAGAGCTGTGGGGAAGATTCCTGCATTGCGGGAGGTTGGACTATTTTGGTTCCTTCCAACTTCTACAATTCGATAATACGATAATACGATACGATAAAATGATAATCTTTATTGTCATTGTCCCGTACAGAACAACAAAATTGAAAAAAAAATACCGTATCTTTGCACCATAACACTCACTTTTTTCCTCCTAGAAAGTAAGGGGAAATGTCTGTGCGTGTTATGGAGCGATTGCCTGCGGGTGGCGGGGGGGATCTGCTGCAGTCGTGAGCAGAGGCTCCATGGTTCCCCTTCCTTCCCTCCTCCGTGGTTACAAAGCATGGATCCACATGGATCCTCAGGATTTTTGCATTGGGCTACTCCAAACTCACTGTCGGATCACATTGTCTGTGGCCACAGCATGAACCACAAAAATGATATATCCACTATTTCGTTTAGAATATTTTTTTCCTTGTTTTCCTCCTCTAAAAACTACGTGCGTGTTATGGTCTGGTGCGTGTTATAGAGCGAAAAATACGGGTATAAATCAGACATTCAAAAACCAACAAGCCTGCTATCCCAGCTATCCCAGCCTGGTTCACCCCCTAAAAACTCTGATACCCCATAATTAAATACAATGTACTCTCATAGAGAATACCTTACACTGCGTTTAAAACCAAAATCGCATTTGGATAGAAACTGTTTCTCAGGCAGCTAGTCCTAGTCTTTCTGTGGTTCTATTCCATGAGTGGTCTGACCCAGGCGCTTGGCATTGGGACCTGCACCCTTGTTCAACTTGCTGCCAGTCCCCTTCCTGCTGACAACCCCCTTTTAAGGAATGTTTGGGGCTTTTTGCTTTAGAGCAGTGGTTCTCAAAGTAGGTGCTGCTACCCTCTGGGGGGTGGCAGTGGAGTTACCTAGGGGGAGTGCTAAGAGGCAAGCGGGTGGCAGGGAGGAGGTGGAGATGTAAAAGTCTTTCAGACTTGGAAAGGTTGGCATCACGGGATCAAGTTCACCCATTTTGCTGAATAGTCTTGATATGATTTTGAATAATTAATTGCTACTGTTTTGACACCTGTTGTGTTATTATCATACTTAGTGGGCTGTGGAAGCTTTTATTCTGAATAATGGTTTTTATAGGGTAGGGTAAGGGGTACCAGGGATGAGATGATAGAACCAAGGTGGCGGAAATAGTTTGAGAACCAGTGAATTAGAGAAAAGGCAAGTGAGAGAGAAAATGATACAGGTTTATTAAATGATGCAGTGTGGAGAAAGTTCATCTGGAGAGGTTGTTCTCCTTTTCTCATTATAATAATAATAATATAATAATAATAATTTATTATTTATACTCCACCCATCTGGCTGGGTTTCCCCAGCCACTCTAGGCGGTTTCCAACAAAATATTAAAATACAGTGGTCTGTTAAACATTAATATATTCCCTAAACAGGGCTGCCTTCAGATGTCTTCTAAAAGTCTGGTAGTTGTTCTTTTCTTTGACATTTGGTGGGAGGGTGTTCCACAGGGCGGGTGCCACTACCGAGAAGGCCCTCTTCCCTCTGCCTGGTTCCCTGTAACTTGACTACTCGCAGTGAGGGAACTGCCAGAAGGCCCTCGGCGCTGGACCTCAGTGTCCAGGCAGAACAATGGGGGTGGAGACGCTTCTTCAGGTACACATGTAATCCTCTTTTCGCGTGGAAGTTTCATCCTGGAGCCCTGCACGCATTGGCAGAGAGCACGTAAGCCTGCTTCACCCCTTTATAAGACGTTTTCGTGATGTTTTAGGGCTACTTCAGGGTTTGGCGCTGTGTGCATGATTGCTTGTCATTCCAATGCGCCTAAACTGGGAGTTGCCTGGACCAGAACTCGGTAACATCCAATGAAACCAACTGTGGGAAAATTCGGATTATTTAAAGAAATACTATAGTGAACAGGATTTGAACTACGAGCAACAGAAGGAATCGGAGATTGTTTTATTGTTGTTACGGTATAAGAGAGAGAAGATAGGGTGCAGCAAGGGGGAGAAATAAAGAACCCAATGGAAAATGGGGTGAGAAGTTGACAAAACGAAAGAAAAAATTATTATGTATTGGAAATTTTTGTGCATGTAGTTAGAACTATGGAATGCGTTTGCCAAGAGGTGACAACCACCAGCTTTTGAAAGGTGATTAGACAAATTAATGAAGGATAAGGCCATCAATGGCTACTAGCCACAATGGCTGTTTTTCACGTCCCACATCAGAGGCAGTGTACCTCTGAATTGCTTCGGGAGAGTTTTAGTTTAGATACTTGCATTGCAGAGGGTTGAACTAGTGGTCCCTTCCAATTCTATGATTCTATAAGAAGAGCTCTGCTGGATCAGGCCAAAGGCCAGCCATATACTTTGGGGGGAGCGCAGCAGCAGGGCAAGGGGGGGCAATGCCCCCCTTCTGCTGTTATTCCCCTGGGACAGGTATCCAAAGGAATGCTGTGCTGCCTCTGATCCTAGAGGTATTCTATAGCCATAATGGCTTGTAGCCATTGGCAACCTTGTGCTCCATTAATTTTTCTAATCCCTTTAAAAGTCTCGCTGACAGTAAGTTGTTTTAAGCCCTTCGATTAGTGGCGCCGATCGCTTCTGGGTTCTGTGGAGCAGGGCTGGTTGCTGTTTTCTGTGGGCTCTCAGATCACAGGGTGCCCATGGGTCTCCCTCTGCTGTGGTGCCCTTCCAACACCCCGAGTTTCCGTTTGGGCTCTTGGCTAAGATAGCAGAGCGGAAAAAGGCTTTGATTGCACAGTCACCAGGTTGTGCCTCCCCCCCCCCCACCTCCAACCAAGATTGCCCCAGATACAGTGGGACCTTGGTTTGGATTACAACCATGTCAAACCCAGAAGTGCGTATCCCTTTTTTTGAATCACATCCCTTTTTTTATCACAACCCGTTTTTTGGGGAGGCCCCATTGGCGAAAGTGCACCTTGGGTGTTTTGCTTTACAACCGGACCTCCAGAACGGATTATGGTTGTAAACCAAGGTACCACTGTATAGGGATGGGTGGGAGGAGAAATTTGATTCAGTTTGCATTTAAAGTTGGACCTACCCACTTTGCATTTTTCCAAAATAAGATGTGAACATGGGACTCCTTCGAAATCCGCGCTTCTCCTAGTTTTGCAATGCAGTTCTCCAGCATAGACTAAGTGTGCATATAAATCCATATACAAGTGAAAGTAACATGCAAAATATTGTAGAAAGCTCTTTTTGGTGGGGGAAGGGAGGCAATGTGTATATTTGGAGAAATGGAAATGAATTGCAATGAGGCCATTATTCATATCTTAGTCTTTTGCAAACTGAAATGGAAAAATGTTGGAAAACTGAACTTAGGGCTGGAAAAATGAGGAACTGAAATTGATCTATTTGCTCATCCCAGAAACCTCTGCAGTGATTCCTTGGGCAGTGGTTGTGTGGGGTTTGTGTGTGTGTGTGTGTGAGTGCCCATTGCTCAGGGGTAGAGGTGCCTGGAGGAGGAAGAGGAGATTGACTCTTGCACCCTTCTTTCTCCTGCTGCTAATGAGACATGGACTCAGCATCTTGGGTCAGCAGTGAGCCCTCTGCTGGCCTCTCAACCTTAGAAAGCGCCTAACCGTGCCGGTTGTAGATGACGGCCGTGTTATAGTACTTAACAATATTCTTGGCATCCTATCAACCAAATACCAAATTGTTGTAATAATGGGGGGGGGATGTCGCTTTTCTGGTGGGGAAAAATGCTTTCTGGTTGGAATGGGGGGGGGAATGGGCAGGCAAAATGTTGCATTTTGTTAAGGGTGCTTAGCTGGTCTCTCTCAAAGCTACAATTCCCAGCATCCTTAACGGTTCCCAGGATTATTCTTTTTTGGTGGGGGGGAGGAATGGGGAGCCATGACTGTTAAAGTGTTATTAGATTGCTTTAAACATTATGGTCTGGAGGTGACTTCCCCCAAAGAATTCTCTCCAGTTTGTTAAAAGGTGCTGAGAGTTGTAAAGGGACCCCTGACCATTAGGTCCAGTCGTGACTGACTCTGGGGTTGCAGTGCTCATCTCGCTTTACTGGCCGAGGAAGCCAGCATACAGCTTCTGGGTCATGTGGCCAGCATGACTAAGCCGCTTCTGGCGAACCAGAGCAGCGCACGGAAACGCCGTTTACCTTCTCGCCAGATTTATCTATTTATCTATTTATAAATTTACCTATTTATCTACTTGCACTTTGACGTGCTTTCGAACTGCTAGGTTGGCAGGAGCAGGGACCAAGCAACGGGAGCTCACCCTGTTGTGGGGATTCGAACCGCCGACCTTCTGATCAGCAAGTCCTAGGCTCTGTGGTTTAACCCACAGCGCCACCCACATCCCTTCTGAGAGTTGTTAGGAGATACCTATTTCCTTCACAGCTACAGTTCTCAGAGTTCCCTGTGAAAAAAGGGATCGATGGCTAAACCATTCTGGGAATTGTAGCTCTGGGAAGGAGAACAGGGGTCTCCTAGCTCGTCTCAGCCCCATAACGAAGTACAGCTTTCAGAATCATAGCTGTCAAGTGTCCCTTATTTGAAGGGACAGTCCCTTTTCCAGTGCCATGTCCCGCTGCTGTCCCTTATTGATGGACGTCCCTTAAATGTCCCTTAAATGATGTCCCTTAAATTTCAAAGGAAGCAGCTCCTCTCCCTCCCTCCCTGCTGGCCAGGGAGGAGGGAGGCTCCAACTGTGTTGCTTGGCTGTGTTGCTCACCCAATAAGAAGTCTAAGAACAACTGGGGGTGGAGCTTGCATGCCTTGTGTGTGGCTAGTTAATGCAAGCTGAGGGGTTTTTTGAATGCTGGACGCCATTTTGTTGCACATGCTGCTGCAAACTTTGCAGTGCAAAGCCAGGCTGGGGAGCCATCTTAAGTTGAGGCTGCATAGGCCTTGTGGTGCATGTGATTCAGATTCTATTCAGTTGAACCTCTGGTTACAAAGTTGGTTGGACAGTGTTCTCGAAGCTACCCAGCATGAGTTTGACCAGACTGCAGGAGGACAGGAAGACTGGAGTGCCTGGAACAGGTGAGGCTGCAGGTCCCTTATTTTGGCTGCTGGTCCCTTATTTTCAAGGCTGCTGGTCCCTTATTTTCAAATCTGTAAGTTGACAGCTATGTTCAGAATTCTTTGGGAAGACCTTGTGACTATTTAAAGAGGCTCCCCCACTTTCCAGTGTTCTGACAGACAGTGATCCTTGGATGAAGGGTGGTATAGAAATTTAATAAATATAAATTTCAAAAATTGGAAAGGGAACTGGGGAGATGCCAAGCACTCAGTGTAAAGGAAATCTTGCTGGTCCATGAGAAAAGGAATAATAATAGTAAGAGATACATCCATGGACGATAAGGCTCCGCTGTTGGTGAGCCTTTGGCCTGGCCCAGCAGTCTCTTTTTATGTTCTTCAGTACATCCTACACGGCAGATCTTGAACTGGCAAAGCGGGTTGGAATAGATGACCCTCAAGATCCCTTCCAAACATATGATTCTATGACAGTAGGTGTATACTGCAAGGATAGCCAAGGTGATACCTTCCAGATGTTATCAGAATAAAGTTCCAATCCACACTGATCATGATCCATGCTGTCTGGGACTGTTGTGAGCTGGAGAGAGAGCAGGAAACAACAACAACAACTTATACCCTGCCCATCTGGCTGGGCCTCCCCAGCCACTCTGGGCGGCTCCCAACAGAATATTAAAAACATGATAAAATATCACAAAATAAAACTTCCCTAAACAGGACTGCCTTCAGATGTCAGATAGTTGTTTATTTCCTTGACATCTGATGGAAAGGCATCCCACAGGGTGGGAGCCACTACCGAGAAGGCCCTCTGTCGGTTTTCCTGTAACCTTGAAGTAAGAGAACAACCAGAAGGTCCTCAGAGCTGGATCTCAGTATCAGGGCTGAACAATGGGGGTGGAGATGCTCCTTCAGGTATACTGGGCCAACGCTGTTTAGGGCTTTAAAGGTTAGCACCATATTCTACCCCTGTGTATAGGATTGCAGTGTGCAGTCTCAGTGGTGTAAGCCCCACTGCACTGTTTTGTGATCCTTGTTATGACGCAGAAGGGGTTACGATCTTATGTTAAAGTGGCTAGTTAGGAAATGTCCTATTTGAGCTCCTGGAGACTTAGAGAGGAGATATTCACATCTCTTTCTCTTTCCCCCTGCCAGCCAGCCATGCCGTCAACAAAAATCCAATGTACCCGCCATTCCCGGAAGGAATGCAGATGGCAATATTTGGTACGTGACTGGTTCTTGTTTCGTGGCCAGGTTTGAGTACAATTTCTCTCCGCCCCCGTTGGCTTTCAGTACTGGCTGTCCTCAAATCTTGCCCTAGAACAGAAAGTAATGAAATGAATCCAGAAATCATTTGGCCCACCGATGGACAGCTATGATTTCCCTGCAAAGAGAGCTGTAGCTTACCCTCGTAGTTGCAGTTCTTGACACCCATAATCAGTGATGCTTGCCTCAGTTTCTTTGGGGGAAAGCCATGACTTTTCAAAGGGGCATAAGAGTCCTTTAAATTTATTGTGTAGGTGTGACCTGAGGCAGCCATGGTGTGTTTGCTGAATGCATGAAGCATGCTCACTGGCCCTGCCCACTTCCTCTGCCCCTAGGTGTTGGCGCTAGTTTGAAAGGAGCCTTATGTGTATTGACATCCCCCCCATCCCTGACACTGAATCTGCCGTGGTTGGGATGGAGCCAAGAGACATGTTCCAACCCTCTCCTGCATATTCAGTGAACACATTGCCTGGGGCGGGGAAACATCAGCACAACCCTGTGATCACCCTTCATAGCAGTGATAAAATGCTGAAACAATTCAAAAATCCAAGAATTATTTCTGCAGCCTTTTTATAACGTTTGGGTTTTCTCCTACCTCTTTTTCTACCCAGGCATGGGGTGTTTCTGGGGAGCGGAGAGAATGTTCTGGAAGCTGCCGGGTGTCTTCTCCACCCAGGTGGGCTTCTCAGGAGGGTTTACCCCCAATCCTACCTACAAGGAAGTCCGCAGTGGTGAGTGGTTTTTCTCCCCACCTCTCTTAGTCCTTGTGGAGGGTTTTGGTTATGATCTTCTTGCCTAGTTAACCTGTGAGATAACATCCCAACATGCAGTTGCAATCGAAATTATTCAACCCCCGTTGCAAATCGGGTTTATTATCAAAATTTACAGGCTTTCAGCTGTGATAAAATCAAACAAAAGCAATTGAAATGAGGAGACCAGATCTGAGACTCCAAAGTAGGGGACTTTAAATCTTGTGGCCCGCCAGACATTGTTTGACTCCCATCATCCCCAGCCAGCATGGCCAATGGAAGATGGGAGTTGTTGTCCAGAAATAGCTGCAGGGCCACAGGTTCCCCACTGCCAGGCAAGCCTTCCTGGGGAAGGCATTGTGTAAGCAAGATGCCGACAAAAAGGCTGCTTACCTAGCAGCCACCCACCTCTCATTCCATTGGGCAAGGTATCTAAGGAAGATGTAATTAACATATGTTTGCATGTTTGACATAGTTAATTCTTGTTCCAGAGCCCACGAGAAGTGGCAGGCTGCCCTTCCTCTGAGGTTTTTAAGCAGTGGTTGAATGGCCATCACTCACGTATGATCTAGTTCAGGCACCCCCAACCTTCATCCCTCCAGATGTTTTGGACTACAATTCCCATCATCCCTGACCACTGGTCCTGTTAGCCAGGGATCATGGGAGTTGTAGGCGAAAACATCTGGAGGGCCGCAGGTTGGGGGTGCCTGATCTATTTGATATTCCTGCATTGAACTTGGTGACCCTCAGGGTCCCTCCCAACCCTACAATTTCATGACAGTTTGGTACCCAGAAGACTGGAGCCCCATCTCCTGCCGACTGGAAAACCAGTCGCCTGGGACACTTCTGCATTCTAGAGGTCAACCAGGCAAGAATACCAATCTGCTGAGAACAGGCATAGGACTCAAAAGTAGAGGTAGGGACCTCTAGAGTTCTTCGGATTCTCCACTTCCATCAGCTCCAAGGTAGCACAGCCAATGGCCAGGGTTGATGGGAGCTGTGGTTCAATAGCATCTGGAAGGCCATGTTTTGCCCCACTGCTGCTCCAACAAAGAGGTAGTCCTCTGAACATTCTTGGATGATAACTTCTGTCATGCCTGACTGTTGGTCCTGATGGGAAACTAGGAACGTCAGGAGTGCACCTCACTGGCTAGCCCTGCTGGAGAGAAGAAGCTGTTGAGGTGCCCCTCTTCCGAAACATTAGCATCAACTCACGTGTTTGGCTTGGTAAAGTGTTGGGCTTTCCCATCAGAATCTGGAGTAGTTGTGGAAAGGTGTGAGGGCCCCCCGTGGTTAATAGCACTACCCTTTTAGTAATATCAGTGCAGGATGTGGCTGCCCCATTTTCCCCTTGGCACGCCAATGTATTTATTGGCGAAGTTAATCCCCCTCCCGCAACATCCCCAACCTGGATCAATCAGAACAGACGGTTTTGCAGCTTATCTGTGAAAACATTTTGAGTGCTGGTACAGGGGATTATCTGTCTGCAAGAAATATTATCCACGTCTGTTGTCTACATTCTGGGTATTAACACAATGCAGCTGGGAAAAGGAGGGGCTTTAATTATTTTATTTATGGGAAAGTATTTCTAGGCTGCTATATTATAAACTTTCAGGGCACGGTGGACTATGAAAAAAACACGGTTTAAAAAACAATACAAATAACCATTAAGGGGACTGGCTAACTAAACAGATGAAAAGGCCTATTGACTTAATAATAATTTTATTAATTTGTACCCTGCCCATCTGACTGGGTTTACCCAGCCACTGCGGGTGGCTTCCAGCACAATATAAAAAATAATATGTCAGACATTAAAAACTTCCCTGAACGGGGCTGCCTTCAGATGTTTTCTAAAAGTTGTATAATTCTTCTATCTCCTTTTTTAAAAAAATGCTTTTTAAAAATGCCTGAAAGTCCAGAGGGACTACAGGTGCTGAATCTCTGCTAAAGTTGTCTCCCACAGCAAAGGGTGGACCACACTAAATGCCCAACTTTTAGCTGAGGCCATTTGGGTTTCTGTAACATGGGCATCAGCTTACAGCACTCCTCTGGATGATCTCAGTGATCGAGATGGGATATAATGGCTCAGGTTTTCCTTAAGGATCTTTCTTTCTCTCTCTCTCTCTCTCTCTCTCTCTCTCTCTCTCTCACACACACACACACACACACACACACACATCCCCCTCCCCGGAAGGAGTAATTTGAAGAGATTATAGTGGGGTATGCAGGACTTGGAGTGAATTCCTGACTGACAAAATTTTCATGTAAACCAACGATAAATATTTGTTGGATTTTGGATAGAGTTCTGCCCACAGCTACTGCTGTCTGGTTGACAGCCATTTTTGTACAAATGTAATTTGATTCTTTCTTTCCGGTTCTGACCATAGACTTGACCAAACCTGCCTATCATAGATGAACTATGGAGTTTGTTCCTACAAGAGGCAGGGATGCCCACCAAAATCATGGGCAAATCTATGGAGAACACATCTTTCGATGGCTCATTGGCATGGAAAACCCTGCCCTGCGCTGCTTTTTTGGGCAGAGCTGAGCCCAGAGGGTGCCCAGGAGGGAGGCGACGGCTCAGGCACCCTGCAGCCTCAAGTGCTGCCCTGGGGTGCCACACACCCCTTCCTATGCTACAGCGGTGGCTACAAGTCCTCATGGATATGTTTGGAGGTCATGTGTGACTGAATACCAGCTGCTGGAAACTGCAGGAGGATTGAGTACTGTGGCACACAGTCCTTGTGGGCTTCTCAGGGCATCCAGGGAAGCTGAATAGCAGAAGAATGTTGAAAGTACTTCTCCATAGATTTATGGAATTCGTTCCCATGAGAGGTTGTGGCGACGACCAGCAAATTTGGGCAGCTTAGAACAATTTTTAGAACAATCCACTCCTGAAGCCAGCAAATGCAGGACGCCTCATAGTATAATCACAAGTCTGGCAGGGAAAAACCACCTCCTTTTCCTTAGTATCTGTTAAAAATTTATATTTTATCCTTGGTTTCTTCCCCTGCCAGATAAATTTTGAAATATCTTTCTGCCATTGTTTGACGCGTCCTGCTCCACTGATTACTGGAATCGACTGGAATAGAAATAACATTCTTGGCAATACATTCATTTTTATTACTGATATCCTTCCCCACAATGATACGTTCATCCTCCCCCATACCTCCAAATTTCTCTTTATTTCTTTCCAAGTGGTTATATAGTTGTGTTCAAAGATATTTATATTCTTTGCTGTCAACCATATCCCTAAGTATTTCACCTTTTTTTTCTATTAACAGTTCTGTTTTTTGTTGTAAGTCCTTTTTGTGTTGTTCTGTCATATTTTTTTACCAACATTTTTGTTTTGTTTTTATTTAACTTAAAGAACGAGAGATTAGACAAATGGAGGATGAGGCTCTCTGTGGCTTCTACACACAATGGCTGTGTTCTACCTCCCCTGGCAGAGGGACGAATCGGAATCGCAGTCACTTGGTGTCAGAAGTGGGGAGGGAGCTGCTGCCCTCAGGTCCTGCTTGCTGCATCCCCATCGGCATCTAGTTGGTCACTGTGAGAACAGGGTGCTGGTCTAGAGCTGGGCTGATCCAGCAGGGCTGTCCTTATCTCTTGCCCTCCTAATGAAACGGTAGCAGCTCTTTTGCCCGGCCTTGCTGAACACACCCTTCCCAGTCGACTCTCGCTGCTTGGCTGGCTGCAGATAAAAGAAGGCAACAGACTCTTATCTCTTCATCCCCCCCCATACATACATACTGTGTTGGGCTGCAAATGTAGCAGAGATGCATCTAATTATAACCTGTCTCTGAGCTTAACCCTTCCCTAACTGGGCTGAGATTATGCATCTCCAGAGAGAGAGAGAGGGAGAGAGAGAGAGGGAGAGAGAGAGAAGAGTGTCCAATTCTTGCTTTTCAAATTTAAGTCTGTATCTGCTCCCTGGGTGCCATCTGGGAGGAAAAGAGACTAGGAGATCCTTTGGCATCTCTGGGGAGGAAAAGCAAGGCCTGATCTTAAGTAATACTGGTGCAGATGTTAAAATCCCCAGCTCAGGATTAAATGTCTTATTTTTGGTTAGGACTCAGATATGGGGAACCTGTGGCCGCCTCCTGGATGTTGCTGGAAAACAACTCCCACCATTCCTGACACCACGCTAGCTGAGGCGGATAGGAGTTGAGTAACATGACAGAGGGGCACCAGTTTCCTATCCCTGGGCTAGAAGTTGCCATATTTTGAAGAGCAAAAAAGAGGACACATTTGCCGACTTCTCCTGTTAACTATGGGTCGCTGCAACGACTCCACCCCTGAAAAAGAGGACATGTCCTGGGAAAAGAGGACATATGGCAACTGAAAATGGTTAAATTCCATACTGTAAAAGTGATGTTAAGTGAGTAGGGAAGGAGGCTCAGTTGCCTTGCAGGAAACCACTTGGTGTTAGCACCCTGTAGAGCTTTCTTATATAAAGGGGTCAGTTGGCATCATTTCCCTTGCCCATATTTACAGTCAGTGTCAGTGTTCAGAGGCGTTCAGTGTCAGTGTCAGTGCTCAGAGGTGGCTTCGTTGGGCAACTGCTGAAGCCCACCCCCACCCCCACAGGGGTCCTCCTGTTTCCACCCGGGGCCTCACAGACCTGCTCTTCCTCCTTGCTTTTGCTACCTGGCTTATTACAGAATGCAGCCTATGCACAAACCAGATGATCTCGTCGCCCCAAGCAGGGTTGGCATCATGAGTTGGCACCTTGGAAGCCCCTCTCTGGTAGCAGGGCTGTCTCAGCTTAGCCCCCTACATCCTGTCTTCATTGCCTCTGCTCCACATTCCTGTTCGACTGCCCTCTCCTGGTGTACAAGCAACGACAAGAGCAGCAAGCGGCCTCTGCTTGCTTTGACCTCTCCATCTGGATAGACTGGGCCTCGGAGGGTGAATTGGCAGTGATAACAAATGAATGGGCAGGTGATGACAGGAGCAATAGTACTGGATTACTAAAGTAGGGAGGGCTGTCCCAGAATCTGGGTTAGGCCTAGTTCTTTATTACCACTGCAAAATGGTCAGGGCATAACCCGGTGGTTTATTTTACCCCCTGAGCCCCCAGTGCAGTGTACTGAAGGACCTTCTCCTTCATCCTTTACCTACAAGTAGTTTAGCAGCAAAGCTCAATCAGCACACGCGGGCAGGCCAAGCTGGCTTAACTGTGGCTGTGCTTCAGATCATAGTGGTGACATCAGCTCCCCCCGCCCCACCCTGCCCCGGGCTTGTGCCTATCCATGCTCCTCCTGCTTTTGCCTTTCAAGGCTGTTGGAGGAAAAGTTTTGCCAAACAGTGTGGGGATTCTGGCGTGCAGCTATGCAGTGCCTCCTTGGGTGCAGCAGAGGGCAAGAGATGCACGGCCGTGCGCATTGGCACGCTGCAGCAGCTTTGAGATGCAGGCCTATTTTGAGGCTGCAGCTGCAAATCTCTCTCTGCCGCAGGGGAGTGTGATTCTCAACACACACACACACACTTTTTTGTGTGTGTGCTGGAGGGAGGAGTGGTGCTTTGCTAGCATGGCTGCTCCCTGAGCCACACAACTCCTTGCTCTGCCTGCAGACCTTGGCCTGCCAAGCAGAAGAAGACGGGGAGCAGGGATGGGGGTGGGAAGGCTTTGCCCTTCCCTTCTGCTTGTGATCCCCACCTTAATGCATCCTGGGCGAAAGAGCCTGTGGCTGTTCCCCATCTGCTCCTCCCCATCCGCCAGTATATAGGGCAGCTCTCAGCAGGCGCTAGTGGCTCGCTTGGCTGCCTCGCTCATCACATTGCATGGCAGCCCCTCCTTTTCCTCTTAATTACCGTGTGAGGGGCAGCAGGTTTGCTTGAGCAAAATTAACTGGAAACTGCTCAAGGGAAATGGCCTCCCCAGAAGCATCTCCAGCCCTGTTGGGGTGGGGGAGGTGTTGCGGTAGTGAGCATCGCTCTCCCCCATCCCCATCCCGACTTTTCAGCTACCACCAATAGGGAAGGAGGCTCTGGGTTAACCCTTGCAGTGTTGCTTGCCGTGGTTCTATCTTCCCTAATCCACCCGCATGCATAAAATTCTGCTCAGTGCTGTTAAGGCGGATACAGGATTTGTTTTGCTTTGGGGGGGGGGATCAGTCATCACTAGGCCAACTGTTTGTTTCAGAGTTTGGAGAATACCTAGGTGGCATGCAGAAATGCGATGCAAAACATAATGCAAATCATAAAACAGTTCGGTGAGGCTTACTCTGCATAATGCAGATGCAGTCCTATACGCAGGCATAGCGGGAGAAGAAGGAGGGCCTGCTGGATCAGGCCAGTGGCCCATCTAGTCCAGCATCCTGTTCACACAGTGGCCAGTCAGTGCCTGTGGGAAGCCTGCAAGCTGGACCTGAGCACAATGGCCATATTGCCTTCGCTGGCCTGGATCTTGCGTAGCGCTAAGCCAAACTATGCTGCTGCCATGCTGTTGAGAGCTAAGCTATGGTTTGGCTTAGTGTCACGCCCGAACCCAGGCTCGTGGTTTGTCTTGCTCCAAATGCAACACAAGCTGTAACCGAGACTTGTCCTTGGCTTGCTTCTCATGGTTTGTTTTTGGGAGACCAGCCATGAGCCTAAGTTCAGCTATGAAGCTAAGCCAAACCATGGGGTAGCTGTTGGCATCACGCTGGCAGCTGGACCAAGGGAAGAGCAAAGCGGCTCTTTTCTAAATGTGCGTGCTTGCACGTTCATGCTTCTTGGTGCTGATCCCAGGGGCCTTGCTGTAAGCTCTGGTCAGCCACTAGGGGCAGACATCAGCTGTTTGGGCCCACAGGCCAGAATTCCCAACTTGGAATACTGTAGTGCAGCTGATTCCTGCCCCAAACAGGCTAGTCGTAAGCACCAGTCAGCTGATGGGCACTACAGCAATCCTTCCTGGGAACGGCCCTTACAACAAGCCACTCTAATGCAAAGGAGCAAGGGAATTTTCAGGCTTACGGAATAACAATCTATTCCTCCACCTTCTTCATTCCCAGGGATGACAGGACATGCGGAAGTGGTCAGAGTTGTGTTTGACCCACAGATCATCGGCTACGAGGACCTTCTCAAGTTTTTCTGGGAAAACCACGATCCAACCCAAGGTAACGTCTCATGTTGGAGGAAAGGGAATGAATGAGAGCTCTAACTGGCCTAGATAGAGCAACTTTCCCCAACTCAGTGCCGGAATTGTGTACCATGACCAACATCAGCTTGCAACGATTTCCAGCAGGAACCTTTCTCAGCCCAACCTGGAGATCCCTGGGATTGAACCTGGAGCCTTTTATGGGCAAAGCGTGTGCTCTTGTCACAGAGGTACAGACTTTCCATTTCGAGATCTGCAAGAATCTCAGTGGTCTGTAGTTATTTGCTGTCCCAGCACCATGAAGGGGAAAGATGGGACAGTAATCTAGTAATGCTGGAGGGAACCTGTGGCCCTCCAGAAGTTGCTAGGCTACAATTCTCATCATCTGTGACCAATGGCTGTGCTAAGTAAGCCATTTTTCTAATTAGGGTGCCACCACAGAGCAGGCCCCGTCACTGGTTGCCACTCGCCTAACCTCAGGGTGGGGGCAGCCAAAGCAGGGACTTAAGGAATAGTCGGCTTCATGTGGGAGAGGGCAGATCTTTCAGCTATACCTTGCTCCCAAGCCAAATAGAGCATTGTGCCTAGAATGGCATGGAAGCTGATGAAGATGTCCTAACCCTGACTTAAGGGAGAGAGACCATGGTTTAGTAGTAGAGCACACCCATTGTCCCTGGTTTGACCCCTGACATCTCCACTTAGAAGAATCAGGAGATGTGAAAGACCTACCTGAGACAAAGGAGGGATGGAGCAATCTGTTTCTGACATATGTCAATTCTGCATGTGTTAAGTCATAAGTCTTCTGCTCCACTCATCTGTGGTTTCCTCCCCCTCTAAAAGAAGACTTGCATGGATATTCCCACTTAAATTTTCATTTTAAGTAATATATACGTATTTTATTATCAAAATGCATCTTTAAATGCGTATCCTTATGTATTGTGCAGCTTTGTTTCAACCTAAGATCACACATTTTAAAAGGCATTTTGGTATGTGTGGCCTTTCCCCCCTTTTTTGAACGGAGAACTCTCATTCCAGAATTCAGGAGATGCGACGGATAGTTGCATTGTGGTTTGCTCATTTGTCTGGGTAGGAGCAGAACAGGTTGGTGTGCATGAGGGTTCTATAGCACTCGTAGGTTCCTCAAGCATCCTTACCTGAGACCCTGGAGAGAAGCTGTCTGTCAAACCAGACACTAGCTGGGTTAGAAGTACAAACGATTTGACTCGGTCTATGGCAACTCCCTGCATTCCTCAGCTTTCTTGGCTCTTGCTAGCAGGAGGACACGTGATGCGGCAAAGCTTGCGGATACTGTGGGGGTCTGGATCTGGGCAGAGTCTGGTTGGGCACTGCCTGGGAACTCCACCTCCATCCCCTTGAGTCAGGCTATCAATGCTAAATCCTCGGGAAACGCTGGGCAGAGCCACAGAAGAGCACACAGCAGTTTGCCCGGGTAACTTCATGCAGAGGACATGCAAAGCTCTTCACCCAGAGAGGTTTTGCTAATGCCTCTTCTAAGGGGCAGCTGTGTTTGGTTTTGGTTTTGTTCGCAATCCTATAGCTCCACTTGTCAGGCTGCCTCCATTTTCAACCCTCTGCTTTTAAGGTAGTTGTCTCTTTAAGTGCCTTCCAGTCTCTCCCCCCCCCCAAACACAGGGGTGGGGTGGGGAATGGTGAGGATGTTGAAGGGAGGGGGGCCATGGAAGGAGAAGGGAGATCAGTTGCAAAGAAGAGGGCAATGGGGACTTTTAATGTTCTCTCTCTCCCTCCCTCCCTCCATGTGTGTTTAATAACCAGGAGGTGGGGGGGGGGGAGGCCTGTTTGAAACCCGCCTCACGTCAACACTGAGTGACAGCAAGGGATAGGGGGAAGGGTTAGAGGCTTGGGGAAGGCTGAGCCTTTTTTTTTTTTTTGTAATGAAGTGTAATTTTAATGAGGAGATTAGCATTCTCTCTGTGTCACCGGCAGGGCACTCCTCTGGGTTTGTAATTGCGTGTGGGTGCTTTAATGAGTTGTGTCTGTGTCGATGGCTTTATTTATTTTTTAAAAACCATTTATATCCCGCTCTTCCTCCCCAAGGAGATGTGTGCGGGTGTGTGCACACAGATACATATATGCATTAATATGTATACACACATATACGGTGCTTTTTGTTGTTGTTACAGTAAGTGCCACACTTTTAACATTTTTTGGGGGGGGTGCTGGTACTACATACCTTTGAGTACCGCCAACGATATGATGATACGAGCATATGACATGACAAAGCTCACAGCTTATTACGGGGGAAGACAGGTTTGAACTCAGACAGAGCCACTGTTGGACTTTGCAAGTTTGGAGAAGGTTACTCCACACCCCGGCATCTCATTATGGTCCCTTGTGACACCTGTCCACCACCTAACCACTAGGCAACACTGCCTCCAGCTTTGCTGATTCATCAGGGAACTTAGGAAGCTGCCTTATACGGAATTAGATCATTGGTCCGTCTAGCTCAGTATTGACTACACCGGTGTTTTTCAATCTCGGGGTACCCAGTGTGGGTGGACTACAGTTCCCATCATCCTTTATTTACCATTGCGCTAAGCAGACTGTGGATGATGGGAATTGTAGTCTGCCCACATCTAGGGACCCAAGGTTAGAATTGTAGCATTGTAGAGTTGGAAGGGACCCTGAGGGTCATTTAATTCAACCCCCTGCAAACATAGGAATCTCAACTGAGGCTGCAGAACACTGCTCTACACTGAGAGGCAGCAGCTCTCCAGGGTTTCGGGCTTCCATGTTTATCTGTGATTCTCACAAAGCCTGCATTTAAACACATATTTTTGAATGTATTTTATGTCACATTTTGAAGTCATTTTGCTATGTTTTTTTGAGTTAAGAATTGCCTTGCAAAATTCAGAGCAGTATGAAATTCCCACTTGCCCGAAAAAGCTACATTCTGATCCACGCATTAGTTTAGGAAGTGCAAATGAGGTCACTTTTTTGTGCAGTATCAGGATTTGCAAAAAAATGAATTCTTCAAGCAGCCGTCAGCATAAGAATGACTGATGTGTCCCTTAAGACATGTCTTAATAAATCCTTGGCCATGAGGCCTAGGACGCTTTGGATACTCATTTAAAGCTAAAACAAGTAAAAACATTCAAATACTTCTGCAACCCATCATCATAATTCAGCAAATAAAATATTCTCCTTGAAAAACTGCATCAGATTAGCTGACCCAATTAAAGTACCAGCTGATTTTTTAAAAAATGTTGGCAGTTAAAACAGAAAAAAAACCTGCTTAAAAGTCTGGAAGGAAAGAAATGGCTTTGTTTGGTGCCAAAAAGAATTGCAAAGTGGGTGCCCAGCGATCCTCTTTAAGGAGAGCATTCCACAAGCATGGGGCTACTACTGAAAAGACCCCTCTGCTTTTGCCACCCCCCAGATCTCAGCATGAACGGTACCTGGAGGATAGTTTCAATGAGGTGTCCAGGCTCTCTCGATATTCCACAGCCAGGCGGGCCCCGGCGGGCCCTCTTATAGCAGCAGCAGGCTCTGGTGGGCCTTTTGGAGGGTGAGACAGGCCCCTTCAGTCCTCGTCCCACCGTGTGTCTCACACACATGCTGTCCCCCCCCCCCACCACCAGCCTTGGGCGGTACCCAGGATGCCTGGTGTCCATGGATGACCTTAGGGCCTGGATAGCTTATATGGAGAGAATCTCTCCATTGGGTATTGGGCCCTCATGCTGTGTTAAGACACCACCTTGAATATGGCCTGGGAATGTAATGGCAACCAGTGAAATCAAAGGCAGGCACAATATGTTCCTGTTGCCTAATCCCTGTGGGTTTACCTCGCTTGCCTAGGCAGATCTGTGCAGTAGCATCCTGGAAACGGCAACACTGGTCCATGCAAACTGCCAGCTGATGGCTCCTTCCTCATGGAAGCTGTTTTGTAGGAGCGAGTCCAGCTCCTTAGTCCAGAGCTATAAGCACACACCAGGAATACCATTGTTACATAATAAGAGCTGTGCTGGATCAAGCCAAAGGCCAGTCTTGCTCAGCAGCGTCTTCTCACTGGGTCCAACCAGATGCCTGCAGGAAGCCTACAAGCAGCAGCAACTTCCCCCCACACACACACTTCTGGTATCTGGTGACCAGGATTCAGATCTCCTCTGCCAGTGGAAGTCAAACAGAGCCATGGAGGCTAATAGACATCAATAGCCTTGCCTTCCATGGATTTGTCTAATCGTCCTTTAAAGCCACTCAAGACTGAGGTCATCACTGTGTCTTGTGAGAGCCAATTCCATAATTTAACTCTGTGCCTTGTGACAAAGTATTTTCTTTTATCTATCCTGGCTCCTCAAAACACATTCAGCTTTGTTGGTTGCCCCTGAATTCTGGTGTTATAAGAATTCTCCCCATCGTGCATCAATTTATTCATCTTTTGCATGTCCCCTCCTACTTGCCTTTTCTCTCTCAACTAAAAAGACCCCAGTGTTGCAACCTCTCAAGTCACTTCAGTTCTTCGATCATTTTGGTTGCTCTTTCCTGAACCTTTTCTAGCTCTACAATATCCCTTTTTTAAAAAAAAACAACAACTTTTGTTTAGAACTATGTATGGGTAGAAAAACAAATCCTAATTGTATATATTCTTACTAGAGCAAGAATAGCGTTTGCAAAACTTGGAGAAGGAATTTGAGCCCCAACAGCATTGGGATCAAACTTCAAATCGTTAAATTGCCTATATGTATGTGTGTGTGTGAAATTATAGATTAAATTGGCTCAGCAGGGACTCAGTAAATCAGTTTATAAGGCTAAATTTGGCTTTAAAAGAAGAATTATATGATACTGTGATAACGGGAAAGGTTGGGGTGTTAAATTTTTTAGTTAAAATCTATGAAAAAGAAGAATGATACTGTGTAAATAGTTGCCAAGTAGTGATTTTTGTCATACGATTATTTTTTTTAAACCCGCTTTTTCCCTACCATGAGCAATTTTACAGACCATTGCCATGTCCTTAAGGAGGAGTACCATGAAGAGGACTTCAGGGGATTAAAAAATAATAATTTACAAGTTGTGTGTCTCTGCTTCTCAATTTGTATTGTGTTATTTTATGCACTGTGACTTGCTGCTATTTTTATTGCTTATAGTCTAGAAGTTATTTATTGTAATTGTGAAAAGTGAATTTCTGTTTAACTATTTTTTGGGGGGCTAATATTTAATTTTACTGCATACTCTTATATCCTAATGGATTATTGAATATTACTCATATCAAATAAAGCAATATGAGTTGTTTATTTTAAACCTATGTTTTTATTATGATGTTTCTGCATTGGATCGGAGGTGTGCACTCTTTGTTGCTTCTTTAGCTTGTAAAACCGCCTCGCACACAGTCGTACAGAAAGGCAGTGTATGAATTACAAGTGAAATGGAAGTGAAATGAAATGTCCTTCTTTATTGGCCTGCTGTGTCCCTGGTCCAGATAGGCCAGGCATAGGCAAACTCGGCCCTCCAGATGTTTTGGGATTACAGCTCCCATCATCCCTGACCACTGGTCCTGTTAGCTAGGGATCATGGGAGTTGTAGGCCAAAACATCTGGAGGGCCGCAGGTTGGGGATGCCTGATCTATTTGATATTCCTCCATTGAACTTGGTGACCCTCAGGGTCCCTTCCAACCCTACAATTCTGTGACAGTTTGGTACCCAGAAGACTGGGGCCCCATCTCCTGCCGACTGGAAAACCAGTCGCCTGGGACACTTCTGCATTCCAGAGGTCAACCAGGCAAGAACAGGCATAGGACTCAAAAGTAGAGGTGGGGACCTCTAGAGTTGTTGGGACTCTCAACTTCCATCAGCTCCCATCATCCCTGACCACTGGTCATGTTAGCCAGGGATGATGGGAGTTGTAGCCCCAAAACACCTGGAGGGCTGAGTTTGCCTATGTCTCAGATAGGCAAGGGCTGTAACTGAGTGTTAGAGAGCATCTGCTTTACATGGAGAACGTCGCAAGTTCAATTCCCAGCATCTCCAGGTAGGCCTGAAACCCTGGAGAGCTGCTGCCTCTCCATGTAGACAGTACTGAGATGGACAGAGCAGTAGCAGCATCCTCGTTCCAGCACACCACAAGAGTCCTTCTCTGCCCCATCTCTGGTAACATTGACGTCTCCTGTTTGGTGCTCCCTTCAGGCACTGCTTTCTCCCTGGGCTCCGTTCTCTGTGTTCCAGATGAGGGCTTCGTAATATATTCACATTACGCAGACACAGGATTGGCTGGGCTGACAAGTCACACAGCGGGCACAGTGGATTTGTTGTGCCTAGGTGATTAACAGCCTTTCCCATGAGAGGAATAGCAATCGTTTGCTTGTGGCTGGGAGGCAGAGGGGGCAGGGGGAAAGTGCGTCTGCATGGATACATGGGGGCAGGCCAGGGTTTGGTGACGGCGGTCAGCCGGGGGAAGAGCACCACTCAATGGGAGAGTATGCCTTTGGTTGGCTGAAGGTCTCAGGTTGAAGAGGAACAGTAGGCCAGCCTTCTCTAACCTGGCATCCTCCAGATGTGGTTGGACTCCAACTCCCATCATTCCTTACTAGTGGTGATTCTGGCTAGGGCTGATGAGACCTGGAGTTCCACAACATCTGGAGAGCATCTGGGTAGAGAAAGCTGCTGTAGAGAATCCTGGGCTAGATGAACCAATAATCTCATTCCACCATCCCTGACAAGTGACCATTCTGACTGTGGCTGATGGGAGGGTACCACAATGGCTGCCCTGGCTTATACCCGCAGACTCAATAGTTGGCGGAACGTGCAGAACTCCAGTTTTTATTTTTTTATTTTTTAAAAAATATTTATTGAAGTTTTACAAAAACAAATATGCAAGAACACATAATAAAAGAAAAAAGAAAAATAAAGATACAACATACTAAAACACAGAAAAAATAAGAAAAGTTAAAAACAATTCCATTTTTCATAACTTAAAACTCATTTGCTTGTTTCTTTGACCTCCTCACACCTCCCCTTCTTGTATTCCCATTTAAATAATCAAATCAGCAAATCCTTACCCTCTTTCATTTATCTTAATTCTATATCTTAACATTTTATAACTCTGTATTTTCATCCAGTTTTTACCAGTTGCTGCCGAACGGGTGGCCGCCTTGCAAGCCTGCTCCCTTTAACAACCGCTTTCTTTCCAGGCATGAAGCAGTACGAAGACGTCGGCACCCAGTATCGTTCAGCCATCTATCCCATTGGAGCTGAGCAGCTGGAATCTGCCCTGAGATCGAAGGAGATGTATGAGCAGGTATGGGCATTTGGATGGGGGAAGGTTGGAGGGTAAGGACACCTTAAGTTGCCTTGTGTGATCGGTCCTTTTCGCCCCCGTGTTAGCACCCTAAGGTCTGAGACTAGGACCTGGGTAGCCCATGTGGTGGTCATCTGCAGCTCCCATCAGCCTCAACCAGCATGGCCACTGGTCAGGGATCATGGAAGCTGTAGTCCAGCTACATCTGGAGGGGCTACTCCTGGGTTAGGTTCTTTTGCAGCCCAGCTATCTGACATCTTTCAGCTAGAGATGCCTGGGACTGAACCCAGGACTTGCGGTATGCAAAACGTGTCCCACTATTGTACCGCTGTGCTGTTACTCCTTGAGTCTGGTGCTAATGAAGAAACCTGCTTAACAGCGGTTGTGCCCCATAACCCTAAAAAAAAGAGCTCAGCAGCTATTCTGCAGCCATAAAGCAAACCTGAGGATGTATCTCATTTATGATCAAGGACTTTGTATATGCCAGTGCAGAAGCCCATTCAAGTGCAAAGTAAGATCTTGGTTTCAACACCCATCTTGCTTGCTTGCAATTATAATTGTGAAGGTGGCCTTAAAAGTGTGTGGGAAGGGAAGTTAGTGGAGCCTTCAAGACATTCATCCCTGTGAAAAGTTCTCCGTCTTTGGCCACTTCCTGATACACATCAACACAGCTGCCTCTGTGGCAGATTGTCGAGGTGGTAATAATAATAATAATAATAATCATCATCATCATCATTATAATTTGTAATATCTTCCTGCAAAGGACTGCCATTGCCCCACACTGAACTGCCAATGCATGCATTCACTGGCTTCCTTTGAGCTTTGAGGCCCTGGGCCAAATGTGCCGACCCACACCCCGATTGGCCCTGGTTATGCTGGCTGGGGCTGCTGGGACCTGGAGTTCAAAAACTCTACAGGGCATCAGGTCGGGGAAGGCTGCCTTGAACGGTCTGTGTCCTTGACTATCCCGGGAAAACATACTTCCTATCCAAACTGCCAGGAGACTTCAGATCAGCAAATAAAGCCCTGCTGAGAGAACCATCGGGTGCAGAAGCTAGGCTGGCTGCTGTAAGAAGCAGCATCTTCTCTGCAGGGGTCCTGGACCACAATTCCCATCGTCCCTGACCACTGGTCCTGCTGGCAAGGGATGATGGGAGTTGTAGTCCAAAAACAGCTTCAGACCCAAGTTTGGGAAACCCTGCTCTGGAAGCTTGCGAATGTCCATCTGTTGTCTTTTCAGGAGGCAGGGGAAGAGGTTTCTCTTTTGCTGTGCCTTTGAGGGGCGGGTAGCAAAGCTCCTGTTAGCAGGATCCTGGTGCTGGGATCCGCGCCCCCCCCCCATGGCTTGCTTGCTTGTTAATATTGCTTAATATTTTAATCCTTATGTAGGTTGATGTTGCCACCTGTTTTGGAAATGGGTGTTGAAAGGTGGTTTATAAAATCCCCTAAATAAAAGGGTCCCAGGGGAGATATTTGCCCACTGTTTCGTTGCTGACATTTTCATAGGACCTGAGATACCAATGGGGCTTTTGGGGACGGACGGACACACACACACACACACACACACACACACACACACACACACGCCTTGTTTCTTTGCCCTCCGGTGAATAGGACTTGCCCTCTGAGCCATGCCCACAACGAAGGCAGGGGGGAGTGCATGCAGATAATTGCTCCTCCAAGGCCATATGTGTACTATGGGCTGGAAAAGAGGGGTTGCGCCGGGGGCGGGGAGAGAGAATATGTTGGTTTCCTTGGCAACTTGCCACCGCGGCAATTGGCAGCTAGGGTGCAAAGGTCAGCGGCACAGGCAGGTGTAGCCTCTCCACCCACCGCCCCTTTCAATGTGATTCATTGCCGTAAGCCGTTTGCCCCCCCCCCCCCGGCCGCCATTGCAGAGGCAATTAAGGGCAACCCTGCTTGGAATCGGCACGTGCTGGGCAGACGTCGGCGTGCGCCTGAACCGGGGGTGGGGGGGTGGGGAGGTGTGCGAGGATAGATGGGCCACAGGGTGTTGGTGAGGAGGTTGTTGTAGGCAGAGCTGGTTGAACAGCAGCCTCTGGTAAGGAAAGAAGCTCCACATTTGCAGGCTGTTGGGAAGAGGTGAGATCAAGGGCAACATGGATGACTTTGGGAAGCTTCCCTCTTCCTAGGTGGAGCCACAGTGAGATGCTTCTGACTGTGGATGGACAAATCGGTCAATTTCAGTTTCTCTAATATTTTCAGTCTTAAGGTCTGTTCTCCACATATACACATCAGCTTGCAAATTCTAGTTTAATGTCCTCTTGGGTAGGCAAACTAAGGCCCAGGGGCCAGATCTGGCCCAATCGCCTTCTAAATCTGACTCGCAGATGATCCGGGAATCAGTGTGTTTTTACATGAGTAGAATGTGTGCTTTTATTTAAATGCATCTCTGGGTTTTGTGGGGCATAGGAATTTGTTCATTTCCACACCCCCCCCCCAAGTTTAGTCTGGCCCTCCACAAGGTCTAAGCGACAGTGGACCAGCCCCCTGCTGAAAAAGTTTGCTGACCCCTGTCCTAAATATTCACATTTTTGTGTGCGGTTTTGCCAAACATGCACATCTTTTCAAACAGGTTTTCCCTAATACGATGCATCTTTGATCCCCCGCATCTCCAGGTAGAAGGGAGAGACCCTCGCCTGAAATCCTGGCAAGCCTATGCTCCTAAGTCATAGCTGTCAACTTTTCCCTTTTCTTGCGAGGAATCCTATTTGGAATAAGGGAATTTCCCTTTAAAAAAGGAAATCGTTGACAGCTATGTCCTAAGTGCCAATGGGCTGCATCGAGTTAACCCTAGCTATAATAGGTTGGTTACTCTTCCATGCATCCAGAATATCTTCTTTTTTCACGTGTGTGTTTGTATGTATGTGTCTCTGGCTACTCGGAGCATAACTTTGAGACCAGAAACTGTCTCCGTCTTGGTGATCCCAAATATGACATGTCGCTCAGCTCTGCACTGATGGCAGGTTTGCTTCCAACAGCCCATTAGTCATGCTAAGATATACCCCACCAGGGAGAAAATATTCAATAGCCCCCATCCCAGAGGGTAGTGGGACAGCATGCTGCCTCTAGGAACAATCTGTTATTTATATATTCTGTTCTCTGCGGAGCCTAAATACTAGGCACTTTGCTCCCTGCTCCCTGGAGGGGCCCCTAGAGCTTTGCTCATCTGAGGCCTGCATGTGGCAGAAGACACATCTTAGCATTTATTAATAGCTCCAAGGGCAGGGAGCCTACTTGCTGTCCAGGGCCACCTGGGATCCTGTCTCAATAGCATTGCCTTTTCCTACGGGGGCGCCTTCCCAACCCTGCTCTCATTTGCTTACTTAAGACCATCTTTATGCCGCTTAATATACCAATAAAATTAAATAAAATTCTAAAGCGTTGTACTGCGAATTAAAACACACATACGCACATGTCTTTCCAAAATTTACAATGAAAGCATCGTTACAAGCCACTAGGAATATCAGTAAAAAAAAAAAAAGTACAGAAAAGCAATAGAGCTTTCAAGCTTTCAGAGAAAATGCTTTTGGAGGTTGGAGCAGGAGGTGTGTCTTCAGAAGATGACCAAAGCAGGTAACTGATGCTGATGACAGAGGCAGCAGCATGGAGGCAGGATCTGTGTTTCCCGTTGGCAGCTGATTGGGTGATCACAGCTGGAAAAAGACATGGATCTTGAACCTTTAAGTGGTTGGGCATAAAGGGGGCACGAAAACCTCTTGCTTCCACCAGCCAATCTTGTTTGGCTTTGGGGTAAAGATGCAAGATATACGTGTTCATACACCCCCCACGCATCTATGCGCCCCCACAGCCACATGGTTGCTTGGGTGTCTGAACCAGTGGTGCGTTATGCTGTGGAGAGTGCTTAATTGTACAAGGGCTTATGGCAGTCATTTATATGCTGCTCCTTTACTCTCTATAAAGCAGGGGTCAGCAAACATTTTCAGCAGGGGGTCGGTCCACTGTCCCTCAGACCTTGGGGGGGGGGGCGGACTATATTTTGAAGGGGGGAAAATGAATGAATGCCTATGCCCCACAAATAACCCAGAGATGCATTTTAAATAAAAGGACACATTCTACTCATGTAAAAACATGCCTAGTCCCAGATGGTCCGCGGGCCGGATTTAGAAGGCTATGGGGCCGGATCCGGCCCCCAGGCCTTAGTTTGCCTACCCATGCTATAAAGGGCCTCTCTTCAGCAATCTTTGCTGGTGGCTGGTAAGAGATAAGTGGGTGGTGGACAGACCAGCAGCATTTTTAGCTGCCACCAGGAGCACTCAGGTGGGAATGGGAACTTTGCATAGGTTCAAAGGGTTGCTCTGGGATATTCCAGGATAGCGATAGTGATACACTCCCCCCCCCTCCAATTTAGGGTGTGTTCTGTGTAGGCTAAAATATGGATTGTTTGATTGGTGGATTTCAAGGCTTCTAAACTGATTGTGATACATAAATGCAGGCCCTGCATTCATGCCATTGGATACCAGTTGCTGGTGGGCATCCTTGAAGCATCTGATTGGCTCATGTGGGGAATGGAATGCTGACTAGCCAACTCTTTGATGTGGTCCAGTGGGGGGCTCTTCTTTTGAATCTGACCCTTTATAAGAAGGGTAGGGACCCTTGGCCTAATTCTTTTCAGAGGAGGAGTCTGGAGGGAGAGAAGAAAGGTTGCGGGGAGGGGGGATAGGAAAAAGGCAAACATGGGTGGAGTTATTGGGGTGGGGGCAGAAATGCTTCTGCAAGCATCTAGTTCAGGCTTGAGACAAGAGCAATTTGTCCTTTCCCTGGTAGCCCATGGGGTGGGGAGGAAGAACAGGCATGGGGGGGAGAAAACGGGTTGGGGGGGGGGAGAGAGAGAAGGTGGCAGAGAGAGAAACTCAGTGACACACAGAGAAAGTGGGTGGCAGAGTGAAAGACAAAAGGGGGGTGACACAGACAGAGAGGCGGTAGGGAGAGGCGGCGGCAGAGAGCCAGCAAGCAGACAGGGTGGATGTATCCACTTCTATTCATCTCCACCCGCTATCAGCATCCTGAAATGTGGCCCTCAAAGGTTCCCCAGCCCTTGTTTATGCTCTAGTGATGCTTGTATGGGAATGGATGCACCTCCCAAAGCAATCGCCGTAGCGCTGTAGAGAAAGCAGTGCTGGATGAGGGAAAGTTCCTGGGGGCTGGAGATCAAAGAGGTGAGCTTTTCAATTAGTTCCACCCATGCCCATCCTGCTAATAGAGAGAACAGGGGAGCGGGTGGGGGGAGGAGGAAGAAAATAAATTCCTTAGGATCTATGACCCCTGTAACATCCACAAGCACCCACATCACCCTGCACATTCTCTCTGTCTCTGCAAGCCTGCTTTCCGCTGCTCTATTCCCGCTGCAGCTTCTCTGCCAGCACCAGGCCCAGCTGGGTTCCAGTTAATTAACTGTGTTGTCTTATCGGCTCTCTTGCACGCACCATCCATGATGCCTGTGAATTAACTCTGCCTGCGATAAGCCTCATTGTTGTGAGCCCTGGAGAGCCATGCGCCTCCCTCCTCGCCTGCCTCCCTCTCAGCTGTTACGCACTCCCGCCCCCCCCCCACCCCGCCCAAAACATGTGCAGCCCAGTGTTGTTGGCTGGAAGCCCTCCAGAGTTGGCAGAGCCTTTGAAGTGGGCAGCATCCTTAATTGCATTTAAAGAGATGGCTGGGAAGCTGGGCTGCGTCCGCCCTCTCCCCCCCCTCCACGTTTCTCGTGATGCAGATCCCTCCCACCACTGCTGAAGACATCCATTGGCTTCTCCTCTCCCTCCTTACCATCACCTCCCTACGTGAAGGCCGCCAACCAGGAGGAGAGGGGGGAGCTGTACTTGGCACCAAGGCTTAAGAGGCTCGCTACCTCTATCGCTAAAGGGGAAAGGGTAGAGGAGATGCTGGAGGAAGCAGGCCAATCCCTCCTAAGCCCATTGGACGGAAGTAATTTGTTTTGACAGCGTCTGTCTCCTCCTACCTCCTTGCTTGAGAATTCGCCTAGAAATTTCAGTGCCGTTGAGCGTCTCCAAGCTTGACAGGGAGGCCCAAGACGGAAGTGGTGGGCAACGGATTGCCGCCGCCGCCGCCGTTCTGTGGTCTTGCGGCAGGCGGCGGCTGCGAGCTGCCTGCCATTTTAATTATCCACAATGGCATTTCTGGGAAATTTAAAATGGCGGCCAGCTGCGGTAAGCCCCAAATCCAGAGAGGGAAGGGAGCAATTTCAAAGCAGGCATCAACCCCAGTAGGCTCTGCTGGGGCATCAGAAGCTGCCCAAGGATGCAGAGTGGTAGTGCCAGCCATGGGTTTGAAGGCTGACTGAAACCTTCAGCTATTGCTCTGCCCAGGTGAAAGCAGGGCACAGAGCACCACCCTAAATTTGGCGCTGAAGAGTGAGTTAGGTTGCAAGGGCTGCCAGAAAGGTGATGGTGCTCTTCAGGCTCTCAGTGGACCCCTCCACCCTGAATTTGTCCAATCACCTTCTAAAGGAAAAGTGGTTGACCTGTGACCCCCACAGATATTGATGGAGTCCAGCTCCCATCCGCCTCAGCCTGACTGGGATGGTGGGATGTTGTTGTCTGGCAACATCTGGAGGGCCACAGGTTCCTCACCCCGTTCTAAAGCGATTGGAGTTACTGATCCTCACCTCATTTTGCCAAAGTCCGTCCTTCCCTATGCGTTCAAGGTGGTTTGCATTAAACTGACAAAAATACAGTGGTACCTTCAGGTTACATATGCTTCAGGTTACAGACGCTTCAGGTTACAGACTCCGCTAACCCAGAAATAGTACCTTGGGTTAAGAACTTTGCTTCAGGATGAGAACAGAAATCATGCGGCGGTGGAGCGGCAGTGGCAGCAGCAGGAGGCCCCATTCGCTAAAGTGGTACCTCAGGTTAAGAACAGTTTCAGGCTAAGAATGGACCTCCAGAACGAATTAAGTTCTTAACCCGAGGTACCACTGTATACAATGCAAAAATAATAATGTTAGTCTACAAGACCTTGATAGTTAAAACACAAATTTGTAATAAGATGGGACAGACATATATAAAAAAAAATTAGGCATTAATCCATTAAGCAATTCATCAAAACGTGCAATTTATAATTACTAGATCATAACATTTCCAGGCAACGTGAAAACATAAGTGACAGGCCGAGAAGTAACTCAATTAATGCAGATTGCAGGAGAATCAATCATGTAACAAATCCACAAGCCCAAAATTCACAGGAGCCACCGAGATTAAAAATGATATTAACTTAAGATTCCATGCACATACCCCAGCTGATTACATGTGCCATGATAGCCTCATCTTTCCTCTGTTCTCACCAGACCCCAACCTTGTGGCAGTGAGTTTCATTGACTGAAAATGTGTTCTGTGAACAACTTGTATCTTGTCTGCCCTCCATCTGCCACAGGGGCGGGAGACCCTCTCCAGACTCATTCCTTTCTGGACAACCTTCCAGGGCCACATGCCAGTGGGCGACCAGAGGCCAACACTGAGCAGAGCCTGCTGGATCAGGGCAATGGCCCATCTACTCCAGCATCCTCTTCTCAAGGTGGCAACCCAGATGCCTGTGAAGAACCCTCAAGCAGGACCTGAGCATGAAAGCCCTCTCCCCTCCCATGGTTTCGCGTAGCTGGTGTTCAGAAACATATAGCCTCCAACCATGGAGGCAGAACACAGCCATTGGACAGTCTCATCCTCCATGAATTTGCTCAGTCCTCTTGAAGCCATCCAAGTCGGTGGCCATCACTGCCTCCTGCAGGAGAATCAGGGACGTGGGTGGCACTGTGGTCTAAACCACTGAGCCTCTTGGGCTTGCTGATCAGAAGGTTGGCAGTTCGAATCCCCGCGACGAGGTGAGCTCCCGTTGCTCTGTCCGAGCTCCTGCCCACCTAGCAGTTCGAAAGCACGCCAGTGCAAGTAGATAAATAGGTACCGCTGCAGCGGGATGGTAAACGGCATTTCTGTGCGCTCTGGTTTCCATCATGGTGTTTTGTTGTGCCAGAAATGGTTTAAACGTGTGCTGACCATATGACCCAGAAAGCTGTTTGTGGACAGATGCTGGCTCCATTGGTCTGAAAGCGAGATGAGCGTCGCACCACATAGTTGCCTTTGACTGGACCTAACCCTCCAGGGGTCCTTTAACTTTATCTTTATCTTTTACCTGCAGGAGGAACAGTCTCCATGGTTTAATTATGCACTATGTGGAGTATTTTCTTTGGTCTCCCCAACATTCCGCTTCATTTGGTGCCCATAAGTTCTAAATTTTATAGCCTTCTATCCTGTCACCTTTTCCCTAAAGTCCTAAATGTGGCAACCTTTCTTCATAAGGGAGCCACTCCCATCCCCTTGACCATTTTGCCTGCTCTTTTGTCTCTTTTCCAGCTGTCCCATATCCTTTCTGAGCTGAGGCATCCAGAACTGTGCACAGTATTCCAAGTGCAGCCACCTTCACAGTCACGTGGGCCATAAACGTGTGTTCTTTTCATGCATGGTGAAATTAGCATAAGCATCTTGATATTTTATATCTCCAGCACCAAGCTTCCAAAATTTGACGGATGCTACGAAGGCGGCGGTGGCGTACACTTGTAACTAAAGATCTTGCAGGCAGGTGGAGGAAGGCCATACATAGCTCATTAGTAGAAGACATGCTTTGCAAGCAGAAGGTTTCAGGTTCCAGTACCCGGCATAGACTCATAGAGTTGGAAGAGACCTTGAGGATCATCTAGTCCAACCCTCTGCAAAGCAAGAATATGCAACTGCCCCATACAGGGATTGAACCTGCAACCTTAGTGTCCTCAGCACCACGCTCTAACCAACTGAGCTATCCAGGCATCTCCAGGCCTAGCTGAGAAAGATCCCCTTCTGAAATCCTAGAGGGTTGCTGTCAGTCAGTGTACTAGGCGATAGTGAGCTATGGCCCTGTGGATAATGGTTGAACTCCAAATCCCATCAGCCTCAGCCAGTACAGTCATTGGTCAGGGATGATGGGAGCTGTAGTCTTGACAACATCTAGAAGGGCACATGTTACCTATCCATGGTTTGTGTTTTGCTCTAACCATCCTGCTGGGAGTGCTAACTATCTGAATGTCTCTTCTGTTACTGTCGGTCCTTTGGCAGGAGCTGTCTAAGAAGCAAGGAGGACAGATAACGACTGAGATCCAGGAGGCCGGCAAGTTCTACTACGCTGAAGATTACCACCAGCAATACCTGCACAAAAACCCTGAGGGGTTTTGCGGCCTGAAAGGCACTGGGGTTGCCTGCCCCATTGGCAAATGAGAGCCCGCCTCCTCCAGAGGGGAGTGTTCTTGGGAACCATGGTGATTGGAATCCTTCAGCAGTTGCCATGGAAACCAATACAGCCTAGCATCCTCCTTAATTCAGCTGTAATTTAGCAATTGGGGCTGTCCTTTCCTTCCTTTGTGTTTGTGGGATGCTGCAAGATTTGGGGAAGGAGGCAGACAACGGCCAGCCTGCCAGGAGACCGTCCTGTGCCTTGGATAAGATACAGCTACCCACCTATACAGGCCTCACATAGGAAAGTGGTGCCTTCTTCCTGGTTGCGGCCTCTTCAGATGTCCAGTCCTGCCTCAGAGAGGGCCGATGCAGAAAGACGAGACTGCCATTGCTCTGAGGCTGTGTTCACACTGAGGCATTAACACATGCGTCGCACCTTGGTTGTCCGCACACAAGTGCCTCCAATTTTCTCTGCAGATGTTTCCCATCCACAACAGTTGGGCACCGCTAGCTGGGTTGTATTGGGGCTGTGTGTTGTTCTCTATGCCCTTCCATTAGCACTGCCATCACTTCTGGACTCCTGTGGTTTTTTAAAAATAAATACATTATTGGAACTAACTGGGCCAGTTACCTATTGAAACCCTTCTGTATGCAGAGTCATCAGCATTTGGCTAGTGAAAATTGGGCTAGAGAGCAGACTTTGTACCAGTTGCCATTGCCCACACAGAGGTGCTTGCAGCTAAGAAAGCAATAAAGTTGTTTATTGTAGGAAATCTGTAACTTGGATAGAAAATTTACTAGTCTAGAGATGAACGAGGCAGCCATACCTGGTTCTTTGTTATCTTGAGGTTCAAGTAGAAGAAGGAAGAGGAAGTTGTAAGCAGGATGTAACCTGAGAACATCAGTCTAACATCAAAGAGAGAGAGAGAGGTCAGCTCAAGAGGTTAAAGGTGCAGGGATAGTTTGGGAATCTGGAAGTCCATAACATTGTCTGTTTTAACCCATGCAAAACCCCTCTTCTGCAAGCTGAGTTGCACCCAGACTTGAAACATGGATGTATGTGTGTATTGTGCATGATTTCACCAACAGCCTGCTAAGGAGCAGCCCTCCAGAGGGGCAGAGAGAGGGAAAGGGTGGATGTCCTTGGCACAGTGCTCACAATCCCATTGGCCCTCACCAGTAAGAAGCCATTTTCAGCTCTTCTGGAGACAACCGAGACAGCCTGCAATGTAAGTAGGTGGTTGTAGGCAGCGGAAAAAACCAATTACAGTGCAGTTGTGTTTAAAGAAGCTCTTGACTCTTACCAAAAGTTGTCGGGAGAACTACTGGAAGACAGACAAGAGCCATAGAGGAAGCAAAGGATGTAGAAGCGGGAAAGGGATTTCCCCCCCCAAAAAAAGTTCTGACATGCCAACCCACAAAAACAGCCCCACTACAGTGTGTCCAGCTCACTGATGGCAGTGAGGTAGGCTTATTTCCCCTTTTCGTATTGTCCCAGGGACTCTTAACTGAATGCTCAAAAGGAGGCTGTCATGTGGATGATGGGCCAAAAATTCAGGTTCCAGGAGTTTCAGACACATGTTAATTGCTACTGTGGTCAAGCCTGGAGAGTTTCGGCAATGGTTTTTGCATCAAATACTATCTCTCCTGTGCTTTCCTTTGTAGCGTTCTCTTTAGGTCACCGTGACTTAGAGAGGCTGCCTAGCACTATGAAATATTATTCAGGATTTTCCACATCTGTGACCTGTGACTAAAGCCAAGACCTTGTTTTCTCCCTCCGCTGTGTCTTATGGGCACACAACAGGCCAGCTGCTACTGAACGCAGCTATGCAGCTCCTTCCTCATTTCACCAATCTGCAGCGAGAGACAGCTGGCCTGTGTCTCTCCTTCCCATTCTTTCTACCCATTGGCTGTGGCAGGCTATGCCACACCCACAGGGCTCTGATTGGCTCCTCTCTGCTCCTGCCCCCTGACTGGCCACGGGACCATTTATAACGCCGCTCTGTTTTCAAGGTGCATTTCACAGCCCAATGGTTAATGGCGATGGGAGTTGTAGTCCACCCACATCTAGGGACCCGAGGTTGAAGAAATGGCAATAGATCACAAATCAACTGCTTAAATGTCATCAGTGCGTGTAGTGGGATTGAGAGAAGAGTCACTCTCAAAGATTAGCTATTAGCATTGTTTGTGTGTGTTGGGGGACGGGACTCATAGTATTTCCATCTTTTGGAAGTGCCCTCTCCCCTCTGATGTTCATGGTGGTACGTACCGATGTAGGCTCTTCTCTGTGTTGCATCAAGTCACTGAATTCAAAGTAGATCACAACTGGGGGAAAACATTCCTGCTTCGGCACCCTCCAAAACACCATAGTGTAATGCTGCTAGCAACACAGGCCCTTTTTTCAAGTTGCTACAGCTTCCAGAAGAATTGAGGGGGAAGGGGAGAAGTGGAGCAGTAGCTTATCTGCATATGCTAATTGTACTGTTCCAGTGACTGGCGGTGCTTTAAAAAAAAAGCACCAGCCAGGCAGCTGTAAAGCAATCCATGTGTCAACATATACAGTGATAAATGCATTTAGTGGGGGAAAGCATGTGTTGTGGGGGGTGGGGAGGGGATATATCTAAGGCTGCAACCCTACATAAATTTACATGGGAGCCACATTTAATTCCCATGTGTCTGACATGCAAAGGATTGGGTTACATGGAAGCATGCACCCACACCCGTTTTAGAACATGGAAAGAATTGAGGTGCACAGGATCCTGCCTTATAACCGAATCAGATGATTGGCCTATCTAACTCAGGTCTGTCTGCGCTGGCTGTCAGTGGCTCTGCGTTTTCAGACATGATTCTTTCCTAGCCGTACGTGGAGATGCTGGGGATTGAACCTAAATCCTTCTGCATGCAAAACGAACTGATCTGCCACTGAGTTAAGTAAGGCAGCTGTCTTCTATGCAGTTAACCCAAGCTCCACTGAGCATAGTGGGACTTGCTTCTGGGGGAACCTGCAAGGGGTTGTGTTGCACATCCCACTGAATTCAGTTTAACTCTTCCCCCCCCCCCACCTTAATGAAAAGCAGCCTTAGAAGGCTGTCCTTTAAAAATAATTAAACAAATAGAAGAAATACAGAACACTCTGGCATATCAGTATTTCAGTGTATGTTCCTGTATTTATTTAGCAAACTTATTTTTGTCCTGCCTCTCTGTTGGAAAAGGAGTCCAGAGTGCCAAGAATGATAACCCAGACTTTGTTTTTATTGTGCATTCATGACGATGTGCTCATGGTGGTATAAAGGGGAGCTGGTTATATCCTGTTCTTCTTCCAATACTGTTTCTGCCTTCAAAAGTTTTGGGGCTGCCCTCTTTTTTTCCCTGCCTTTGTAGCTGTGTTCCATGAGGCTGCCAGCAGGGGGAGCTGCGACATTAATCAGAGCGTGCTGCATGCACCAAAATAAAAATAAAAACGCATAACCAAATCAGCCTCTCCTGGTCAGCATGATCTGGCGACTGAGAATGAAAGAGAAAGAAGTAATCCATGCAAAGGAGAAAGGGGTTTTTCAGGCGGGACCTGATGCAAAAGTGAAATGGCTGATACGAAACGGGTTGGGGCCATAAACCACAAACACCTGATCTGTGACTGGTGCCCTTTGGGACACAAGGGGCAGAAGGCTCAGAGCCCAACAGTAGGTGACTCCAGAGCCAACTAAACCCTAGTTTTGTCCCATCCTCCCTGCTGAGTTCTACAAGGGCAACACTGAGATGGAGGAGGAGGAAGTTGGCCTCCTGGGCACAGTGAGGTTAGTGGGGCAGCACCCCATTTGCCCCTATGGCCTGGATAGCTCAGTCGGTTAGAGCGTGGTGCTGATAACGGCAAGGTTACAGGTTTGATCCCCATTTGGTGCAGCTGTATATTCCTCCATTGCAGGGGGTTGGACTTGATCCTTCCAATTCTACAATTCGACAGCTCTTGTTTAAGTGTTGCT
Organism: Podarcis filfolensis; assembly: GCF_964270895.1. Classification (NCBI taxonomy): domain Eukaryota; kingdom Metazoa; phylum Chordata; class Lepidosauria; order Squamata; family Lacertidae; genus Podarcis; species Podarcis filfolensis. The sequence goes on along the minus strand of NC_139611.1, from coordinate 66,490,909 downwards.
GTGAAAGTGGCAGACCTTGGGGTCTCAAATTTCAGTGGTTCCCTGCACAACACCAAAACCCAGCACCCCCATACCTCTCACTTTCCATTCTGCATCATACTTGCGGTGCCCCCGAGACTCCCCTAAATCCATCTCTGCTGTGAATTGTTAACGGAGCGGCAAACGACAGTGCCCATAATTCTTTGAATAAATAAGGTGTTGCAAAGGCATAGTGCGTTTACGACTTGAAACCCTTGAGTAATCCATACAAGAGTCCTGGACAGCTGCTGGCAATTCCAGATGGAGTCACCACCTGTATTTTAAGTCAGGACCTAGCATGAACTTTCTATTATCTTTATCTACCAGGGTTACCCTGAAACAATGACTTTTGGCTCTGAACTGGGAAGCAGCTGTATGGAAGTGAGAGCTGGACCATCAAGAAGGCTGATCGTCGAAGAATTGATGCTTTTGAATTATGGTGCTGGAGGAGACTCTTGAGAGTCCCATGGACTGCAAGAAGATCAAACCTATCCATTCTTAAGGAAGTCAGCCCTGAGTGCTCACTGGAAGGACAGATCCTGAAGCTGAGGCTCCAGTACTTTGGCCACCTCATGGGAAGAGAAGACTCTCTAAAAAAGACCCTGATGTTGGGAAAGATTGAGGGCACAAGGAGAAGGGGACGACAGAGGATGAGATGGTTGCACAGTGTTCTCGAAGCTACCAGCATGAGTTTGACCAAACTGCGGGAGGCAGTGGAAGACAGGAGTGCCTGGCGTGTTCTGGTCCATGGGGTCACGAAGAGTCGGACATGACTAAACGACTAAACAACAATCTTTACCTACCAGGGTTACCCTGAAACGATGACTTTTGGCTCTGAACTGGGAAGCAGCTGAATAGCTATTAGAGGTGCATGTTACAAATTCTGTTTTTGTATTTTGGGGTACGGACCAACATTTTGGCTTGGGTAGGAATTCTGCAGATATTCACCTCCCCCCCCATCCTATGCAGCAGCATTCTTTCTCTTCCATGTGGTGTGTTTGCGTGTGCACCCCCAGCTGCTGCTTTTTTCACTTTATGGCAGTGGTGTGGAAATGTTCCTGGACTTCAGCTCCCATCATCCCTGACCATTGGCCATGCTGACTGGGGCCGATGGGAGTCACAGATGTTTCCCCGCCTCTGCTGTACCAGTATAGGCAAAGGGGGCCGTTCCAGCCAATCAGAGATCTCACAACAATGAACAGGACAACTATCCATAAGCAATCGGATTTGCCTGTGTGACGGTGAGCAAGGCACTGCGAATGAATAGGCTAATGGTTTTTTCCCCCCAGATAGGGCAACTTAACCACCTTTCTTTCCTCTCAGCCTTTTGAATAATTTTTAAATCTTTCATTTGTTAGTGCTGTTGGTATTGCTTAGTCTGGCTGATTAATTTTAGCGGTGGTGGTGATTACATGGTTTGTGTGTCTCTGGGTTGTTATTGTTTGTATTAAGTGGTTAGCGATGTTGTGTTTCCGTTTTTGATTGCTATTTACAGTGCATTGGAAGGTTTATTGCTTTTTAATTGTATGCTGCCTTGAGGTGCACCCACAGGCTTGTGACAGTGAGTGAACCTGGGTGCACAGCAGAGGAGGAGCAGCGGGTGGGGGCGCACGCGTGCCATTTTATTTTTTTTAACCTCTCGTAGTAATACATCTAAGGCCAGCCCTGCAAGTTACACCAAAATAATGAAAGTCAAAGTAAGTTAAAACTGTAAAAAACAGAATTTAGTTAAGATGCCTTCTGGAATTTTAAAAAGTATTCAGTAGGTACCAGCGGTTCAACAGGGAGGGGCCTTTTCTTGACCTTGACTGGAAAGGAGTTCCATAAAACTGGCTGAACGCACAGCTCCTGGAGAGTACAAACCATCTATCCGAGCCATGGGGGACCACTAACAGTGACTCACCCGAAGCTCTCAATGAATGTGCAGGGATATAAGTGACTGGCAGATCCTTGAAGTATCATGGACCCAATTTGTTAAGGCCTTGTAATTTAGCAGAATTAACTTTGATCCTGGCCTGGTAGTGTATGGATAGCCAGTGATAATAATAATACAGTGGTACCTCGGGTTAAGTACTTAATTTGTTCCGGAGGTCCGTTCTTAACCTGAAACTGTTCTTAACCTGAAGCACCACTTTAGCTAATGGGGCCTCCCACTACCGCTGCACCGCTGCCGCGCAATTTCTGTTCTCATCCTGAAGCAAAGTTCTTAACCCAAGTTACTGGGTTAGTGGAGTCTGTAACCTGAAGCGTATGTAACCTGAAGCATATGTAACCCGAGGTACCACTGTAATAGGATCCCCCCCCCCATTCCTGAGAATATTTGTGAAGAACTAAGAGGTAACTAACTAAGTTCTCCTCACAGGTAGGTAGCAGTGTTGGTCTGCCATAGTCAAAACAAAAACAAAACAAAAATTCCTTCCAGTAGCACCTTAGAGACCAACTAAGTTTGTTATTGGTATGAGCTTTCATGTTCTCCTCATGAGTAGACCCACTGAATTATTGGACCTAAGTTCATTATGTCCATGCTGTCTGGGACTGTTCTGAGCTAGAGAGAGCAGGAAATAATAATAATAATAATAATAATAATAATAATAATAATAATAATATACTCCACCCATCATATGGCTGGGTTTCCCCAGCCACTCTGGGTGCCTCCCAACAGAATATAAAAAACACGATAAAAAATCAAACTTCAAAAACTTCCCTAAACAGGGCTGCCTTCAGATGTCTTCCAAAAATCAGATAGTTGTTTATTTCCTTGACACCTGATGGGAGGGCGTTCCACAGGGCGGGCGCCACTACTGAGAAGGCCCTCTGCCTGGTTCCCTGTAACCTCACATCTCACAGTGAGGGAACTGCCAGAAGGCCCTCAGAGCTGGACCTCAGTGTCCAAGCAGCCTGTCCACATCCTCGGAGATAACAGATTGGAATTGATCCCATGCAACTTGACCAGACAGGATTCTAGCACTCTCCCACCCTAGCCCTGCTCCCACGGTAGAACCTACCTCTTTCCATATGTGAGTGACTTTATCCGAGTAAAAATAGCATTGGTTGCGACCCTAAGTTACTTCAACTCAGTACCAGTTTTAGAAGTCAGTGGACATACTTCTTGGTTGCTGATGCTGTTGAACCATTTTCTGTGATGAATCACCATCCCTACGTCTGCTGCAGTGTGTGGAAGAACACATCAGGAGTCTCCAGATCCACAGTCCGCATTCCCAGAGCGCCATGGACTCCAGCCACCGTTTGATAAGATCTCTGGTGAACTCATTTATTTCAAAGTTCAGTGGAGTGAGCAATCTGCCTGCCTTGAACCTGCAGGTGATTCACTGCGGGAAGTTATTTTAGAAACAGGTGCAAGAGGGTGGCTCAGGACACACAGGAACTGCGTGAGTCAGGCAGGGAGGGAGGGAAATGCCTGCTTTCAGCTATCTCTTAAGGTCCCTTCTTGGTCCAGTGGTGCCATCAAAGCAAGGCCTGGGGGCAGAGGTCGAGTGCCCTGCTTTGCAGAATAAAAAAGGGCCTTAAATAAACCGAATAATATTATAATTTTAGAATACCTAACTGTGAAGATACATAGAATGAAAGGGCTTAAGGTCAGTGAGAAAGAGGAGGATAAGTTTGAGAAGATTTTGAATTATTTGGGGAGGTTTGAACAATTTGGGGCAATTAAAATATTAAAAGTTAAATAAACCTTGTGGAGGGAGGAGTGTTAAGGTTTATTGAAGTGTACATATGGTTGATTTGAACATGTTATTATTGAATATTATTGAATATGTATGTTATTGAATATGTATGTTATTGAATATGTATGTTATTGAATTTTGTATACCCAATGTATCAGCCACCTGGGGGGTTTCACTGTTTGTGTTTTGGTGGTTGGTAAAAAATTATATATATATATATTTAAAAAGGTCCTTAAAAACACAGTAGGGCTGGCTTACCACATTGGGAAGTCTTAAGTCCTTAAGTCAAACTGTGGAATTGATGCTTTTGAATTCTGGTGCTGGAGGAGACTCTTGAGAGTCCCATGGACTGCAAGAAGATCAAACCTATCCATTCTGAAGGAAATCTGCCCTGAGTGCTCACTGGAAGGACAGATCCTGAAGCTGAGGGTCCAATACTTTGGCCACCTCATGAGAAGAGAAGACTCCCTGGAAGAGACCCTGATTTTGGGAAAGATGGAGGGCACAAGGAGAAGGGGCGACAGAGGACGAGATGGTTGGACAGTGTTCTCGAAGCTACCAACATGAGTTTGACCAAACTGCGGGAGGCAGTGGAAGACAGAAGTGCCTGGCATGCTCTGGTCCATGGGGTCACAAAGAGTCGGACACGACTGAACAACAACAACAAAAAAATGGAACTCGCTCCCACAGGAGGCAACGATGCCCACTCATTTAGATGGCTTTAAAAGAGGATTAGATGAATTCATGGAGGGGAAGGTTGGAGGCAGAAATGCTTCTGAACACCAATTACTGGAATCTACAGGAGGTGAGAGTTCTGTGCTTGAATCCAGCTTGTGGCTTTCTCTCAGGCATCTGGTGGGCCACAGTGAGGGCCGGATGCTGGACCACATGGGCCATTGGCCTGATCCAGCAGGCTCTTCTTATGTTCTTACCTCACTGGAGAGCCAGCACCTGCTATTACCCTCCCTGTGTTTTGCTGCTGAATCTGCTCTTGCATAGTTTCCTTCCCTTCTGGTCGACTTTATCTCATGTGCTTTTTCATGATTGGGATTTCCTGGACAAACGACTACTTGCATTTTAAGAGGGGAAAAATAAGCTTCGTAAGAGCTGAAATGCTGAGTCAAAGCCGAGCTCTTTGCAAACCCACAGAGAATGCGACCCTGCGCATGTTTACTCAGAAGACGGAATGGGGGAAAAATTCCATTTGGTTCTCGCTTACAGGCAAACCTATTTAATCTGTGCTTTCTGAAACAATATGTGAACTGAAATGCAGCCATTCATCAAAAGTCGCACTTCTCTGAATGTTGTGATACCTTTCCCCAGCCAAGTAATGGGTACAAAAATGAAAAAACTAGTATGGTGTGCGTAGAAATGCACGTTAGTGCGTAGAAATGCACGTGCGTAGAAATGCACGTGCGTAGAAATGCACGTTAGGTGTGCGTAGAAATGCACATTAGGGAAAGTAACATACAAAAATGCATTATACTGGGAGGAAATGCTTTGCAAAGATGCATTTATTAAGGCAAAATTGCATACAAAAAGGTGTATATGAGGAGAAATCAAAAAAGGTTTATATGAGGCTTTGTTTTTAAAAATCACAAACTGATGAGAAAATGTGGAGGACCGAAGACTGGAAAATGAAAAACGGAGTGAAACTGAAATGGACAGATGGACAGTCAGAAGTAAAAATGAACGGTGCTCTGTGTGTGTTACTCCCTTGTATACTTCATCTTTACATTGTGTTGCATTGAGGTTATTTGTTGCCTCTATCTCTATAAAGAGAAAGGGTCGCCTAGAAGCATTATTAACAAACAAAAACAAATTTGGGATTACAGCCCTGCAGCGAAGTCCTGTAAATCAGGAACAGGGAACCTGTGGCTCTCCAGAAGACTCTATTTCCCATCAGCCCCAGCCAGCATCGCCCAATGGTAGGGGGTGGGAGTTCTAGTCCAGCATCATCTGGAGGACCACAGGTTTCCCATCCCTGCTTTACACCACTACAGTGGTACCTCAGGTTAAGTACTTAATTCGTTCAGGGGGTCCATACTTAACCTGAAACTGTTCTTAACCTGAAGCACACTTTAGCTAATGGGGCCTCCTGCTGCCGCCGCGCCGCAAGAGCACAATTTCTGTTCTTATCCTGAAGCAAAGTTCTTAACCTGAAGCACTATTTCTGGGTTAGTGGAGTCTGTAACCTGAAGCGTATGTAACCCGAGGTACCACTGTACTCAGAAGCAAGGACCCTGCTTTTTATGAGGAGGGGGAGGAGAGAAGCATCTGGTAGGAAAGGGGTTTTCTTTTAAACAAGAAATGAAAATTCACCCGCATTTTTGTGTGGATTTTTCCTAACACAAATTTTTGTATGGAATTTTGGCTACTATACACATTTTTTTGCATAGCAGTTTCACCTAATATGATGCGCTTCATATGTTATTTTCATACAATATGCACTTCTATGTGCATTTTGCTGAAGCACGTGCATTTTTTGCACGCATTACTTGACCAAAGAACCTCCCTTGCAAAATTTGGAGAGGTGCGGACTTTGAAGGATGGCTGTGTTTCAGCTCACATATTGCTTCAGAAAGTGCAGATAAGGTAGTTCACCTTCAAATGCTAACCGAATTACATTTCTCCCCCAGCCTTAATGTGGACATATGTCTAGCATGTGATAAAATCCACAAGGCCCTTGACTTCCTCTAATCGTTTTAGCTGAAATCCTGTCCTCCAATTAGCTGCCTAAAAACAGTAGCTAAGAGAGCCATCCCAAAAGGTAACAGTGCCAGGCCTTCTCAGGCACACACAAGTTTAGGAAAAATGTAAGAATAGACCTTCTGAATTGCAAGGGGCCCATAGGAAGGTTAGGAGCACAGGAGCACTTTGCCCAGCTGTATATCCCAGCATCTGGTTTTCAGAGGCGTAATATCTCTGACAATGGAAGTAGAGCAGAACTTCCACATGGCTAGCAACCATTGATTGCCTTCTCCTTCATGAATTTGTCCGATCCTCTTTGAACCCCCCCAAGTTGGTGGCTCTCCTGGTCTCCTGTGGAGCAAGTTCCATAGTTTAACTTTGTTCTGTGTGGAGAGGAACTTTCTTTGATCTGTTCTGAATCTTCCAACAGGACAGGAGAGGCCTGTCACAGTGGCCATGTTCTGCCACCACTGTTGGAGGCCACAGGCCTCAGAAACCCAGTTGCTGGGAGCCACAAGTGAGGAGAGTTGCTCTCGCACTCAAACCCTGCCCGTGGGCTTCCTCTGGGCATCTGGTTGGCCACCGTGAGAGGAGGAGGCTGGACTAGATGGGCCATTGACACGACCCAACAGCCAGGCTCTTTGAATGTTCGCACAGGGTTCTTTGAGCCCTGCCTGGGCCACCTGAGTCGAGAGAAGGAGAAGCATCTGATAGCAAAGCTGTTTCCTTCCCCCACCGCCTCATGTCATCTTATCATCATTGGCTTGTGTGCTTTCTGCCCTCCCTGCTGCAACTGGGACATGCTTGGTCAGGTGGGCGGGTGTTAATGAGGAAACAACAGGAAGCATTTCGGGTCTTTTATTAGCTGCTGTGCTGTGCCTCGCAGCTGGAGGTGAGTAATCTGATCTCTGCGGTGTCCTGTTTGCCACTCCTGCTGCAAGCCACGTTACCCCATCCCGGTTCACCTGGTGCCGGACCAGCCTGCAGCTCACCCTGATCTCGACACCCACACCCGGGCCGCCCTTCCTCTCCTCTCCGCCCACGTTCCCCCAGAAGCTTTGTTGCTCGCTGTTAACAAGCCGCCGACCCAGCTCCGGCACCGAGAGCGGCTAGGTATGTTGTCGTCTCTGCCACCTACTCACGTCCTGTCTGAAGCACAAGTCCCCAGCTGCACATCTTAAAAGTGAGGATCATGCTTCTGGGCTGGGTTCAAGTGAGGCTTGTTTTGCTGAAACACCACCATGCCTCTGTGGCCCTGCATTCCAGGGGAACAGTTTCTGCCTTCAGAGCTTTCCAAGTAATCGGCGCACCTATTTTTGCATCCCGGTTCCTCAAAGCGACCCATTTATTGAGAATGTATCCCGATTTGCTGGTGCAAAAATTATGCAGAGGTTAGATTATAGGTAAAGGTAAAGGGACGCCTGACCATTAGGTCCAGTCGTGGCTGACTCTGAGGATGCAGCGCTCATCTCGCTTTATTGGCCAAGGGAGCCGGCGTACAGCTTCCAGGTCATGTGGCCAGCATGACTAAGCCACTTCTGGCGAACCAGAGCAGCACACAGAAACGCCGTTTACCTTCCCGCCGCAGTGGTACCTATTTATCTACTTGCACTTTGACATGCTTTTGAACTGCTAGGTTGGCAGGAGCAGGGACTGAGCAACGGGAGCTCACCCCATCGTGGGGATTCAAACCGCCGACCTTCTGATCGGCAAGTCCTAGGCTCTGTGGTTTAACCCACAGCGCCACCCGCTTCCCTAGGTTAGATTATACCCACCCTCTTTTGGCTGCCTATTAGCCACTAGGCTAAGTTCAAGGTGCTGGTTTTAGGAAACATAGGAAGCTGCCTTGTATTAAGTCAGACCATTGGTCCATATAGCTCATTATCATTTACACTGACTGGCAGCAGCTCTCCAAGGTTTCAAGCAGCCATATTTCCCAGCCCTACCTGGAGATGCCAGCTTCTCTACCACTGAGCTACAGCCCTTCCAAACCCCTATGCAGCTTGAGACCAGGATACCTGAAAGATTGTGTCGCCCCGATATACCCAATCAAACACTGCACTACACTTCCCAGGATTCTTTGAAGGAAATCCTGTGATCTTAATGTGCAATGGATGTGCTATAAATATATGGGGTGGATCTGCCCTGAATCTTTTAACAACCTCTAAATACGAGACAGAGGAGACCTATTATTAGGATGGATAAAACTGCTGTTTTTCATTCTCTACATTTCTCATTTTCCCTATCTTCAATTCAGTTCTCTACTTTTCTGAAAAAATGGTGTGCATTAAAAAAAAATCCTGATGGAAATTCATTAGCATTTGAGGGTAAATTATTCACGTTTCTATATACATATTTTTACAAGCAATTTCCCCCAGGAGGATGCCTTTTTGTATGTAATTTCACAAGTATTTTATACTAATATTTGTACATTGGCCGGAGAGCTACACCACAAAATTCTGAGAAGTACAGATTTCTTAGGATAGCTATGTTTCAGTTTGTGAGTTGATTTGAGAAGGGCGAATGAAGCACTTTCTCATAAAAATGTAAACAAAACTTTCTCCTCCATCCCTCAGGTTTGCATAAAAAAAACCAAAAACCCAAGAAACTTTTCCTCCCACATAATGGTCTCACAACCAAAATTCCCTCTCTGGAGCAGTGTGCAATACATTTTGCCGCCTGAGGCAAAGGAAGAGATGACGCCCTCCCCCATTCTAGGTTCAGAGGTCAACTGGTTTGACATTTTAAACTTACTTTAGTATTGTTGACAAGGCAGCCTCCTCCCCTGCAGTTTCAGGATGGGCAAGACATGTCATCCAGCCCAGCCAGCTCTGCACTCCCACAGAGGGGAATTCCCATTGCGCTTAAGATGAAAGTTAGCGTGGTGTAATAATTAGAGGGTTGGACCTGGGAGGTCAGGATTCAAATCCCCATGAACGGGCAAGAGAAGAGACTCATGTTCACCACCTTGAGCTCCTTGGCAGAAAAGTGGGATATAAACAATAAAAATAAAAATAACTCAGCACCTGCTTCCTCACTCTGCCTAATGACAGGGCCGGCACTAATCTTCTCATTGAAGCTGCTATTGGAGAAGGTCCTGCTGGTGCCAATGTGTGGCTTGCTTTCTCAGGGCAAACAGTAGCCTTGGCAGGCCTTTGGTGGAAGAGGAAGTGGGCGAACCTCTATTACCCACATGCTGTGGTCCTGATCCTGATCCTCCTCCCTACATACCATTGCATTTAGAGGTTGTCGCTTCTTTTAAAGGAGATTTATGCAGATTTAAGTGATGCGTTTTGGATCACATGTAGCCAGGGCTTCAGCTATCCTTTCAACACCGGGGAAAAACAAGCACACGCCATTCATCTTTCTGTTGTCAAGTCGGCTACACTGAACATACATGATCAACACTGTCTTCCTGTACATTTTGGAGCATCTTGTGTTTGTGTGTTTGTGGGGAAATGAACAGCATCAGTGCCCATTCAACAAGTGGGATCTATTGGCGAGTATATCCATGTTTGCAAATAGTAATAATAATAATAATAGTAATAGTAATAATAATAATAATAATAATATTAATAATGATATTAATAATAATAATGATGATATTAATAATAATAATAATGATATTAATAGTAATTATTATTATTATTATTATTATTATTATTATTATTATTTATTTGTACCCCACCCATCTGGCTGGGTTTCCCCAGCCACTCTGGGCGGCTTCCACAAAGACCAAAGATACACTAAAATGTCACACATTAAAAACTTCCCTGAACAGGGAAGATGTCTTCTGATGTCTTCTGTCTTAAGATGTCTTCTGAATGTCAGATAGTTGTTTATCTCTTTGACATCTGAAGGGAGGGCATTCCACAGGGCGGGCGCCACTACTGAGAAGGCCCTCTGTCTGGTTCCCTGTAACCTCACTTCTCGCAATGAGGGAACCGCCAGAAGGCCCTCGGTGCTGGATCTCAGTGTCCGGGCTGAACAATGGGAGTATACAGGACCGAGGCCGTGCAAATATATTGTCTTGCATGACAGAGACAAATTGCGCATCCCAGATGCAAAATGGGCTATCAATGCAATTTTTAAAAAGGTATCTTAGATGTCATCTAGTCCACCCCCCTTTCAATAAATTATCTGTACTGCAGAACACAATGACAGCACCTCTGACCAATGGCCACCAACCCTTGGCTTGAATGCCTCCAGCAAACGAGAGCCCACTAGCTCCCAAGGAAACCTGTTCTTATCAGAAGGGTTGTCATGTGGGAAACAAGAGCAGGCTTGTTTTCTGTTGCCCTGGAGGGCAAGGCAGGGATCAATAGACTGGCATTGCAGGGTGGGAGATTTTGGCAGAGTATGAGGAGACCCCTCCTAGTGATGCAAGCTGCTCTTTCACTGGAACAACTGAAGGAGAACAAACAGCCGCCTGCCAGGGATGCTGAGGTTGCCCCCTAAACTACAGCTCTGACAGTCAGCAGTAGTTTGGACTTGACGACCTCTAAGACACCTTCATGTTCCGTGATTCTGTGAACAGTTTGCCCCAGCCCAGCTGCTTTTTAACAAAAAAACATCATGTCTGGATCCCAAGGAGAAAGCAGCAAGGCTGGAGGCAGGTCAAAGGTTGCTAGACCATGGATAGCTCCCAGTCAGCAACTTGCTCCAAACAAAGTCAGGAGCAGACTGGGCCTTTTAAGTATCCGTCTCCAGTCTACCTCCTCCTCACATGCACCCCCTTTCTAGAGAACTGCAGAACCTTAAAGGGCCAACCCCATGGCCTGAAGTCAGACACTCTTCCTCTGCCCCACAGCCTCCCTCCTGGTGCTCTCCCTGCAACAACAATCTGATAATGGGCAGTAGGAGGCACCTGGTTCCTCAGGGGGAGGTGCTATTGAGGGTCAGGGGTCTGGTCCCATAGGCCCTGGTGGTCTAGGAGGTCCCTCTGTGTGCTCCTGTCCAACAGACTCAGGTGCAATGGTCTCCATCTTTTCTGCACTTAGCTGGGAGCCATGAACCTGACCTGGTGAGCCTGCAGTCTACAACTCCATGCCTGATTAATAATAATAATAAATGGTATTTATACCCTACTTTCCCCAGCCAAGACTGGGCTCAGGGTGGCTAACACCTGATATAAAAACAAATTGATTGAAATACAACTTAAAAACAAGATTAAAATACAACATTAAAATATTAAAATACAGCCTCATTTCAATGGAAACTCAAATCAAAAGCTTTTTGGGGGATGAAAACGTCAGGTCTTCACCAAGGCTAACTTTCCAGACTGGTCCTACATGGGCCAGAAAAAAGCCAGGGAAGTCCGCAAATAGGAGTTCCATCACAAGAGGGGAAAGAAAAAAGAAGAGGGGGATGGAATCAAATTGATTCCAAGCCAAAGGCCAGGTGGAACAACTGTGTCTTACAGGCTCTGCGAAAGAAATCAGATCCTGCAGGGCCCTGGTCTCATGAGACAGAGCATTCCACCAGGCCGGAGCCAGTGTTGAGAAGGCTAATCTAACTTCCTTAGGGCCCTGGACCTCTAAGGTGTTGCTGTTTATGGACCTTAAGGTCCTCCGTGGGGCATACCAGGAGAGGCGGTCCCATAGGTACGAGGGTCCTAGGCCGTGAAGGGATCACTGCTAGATTCAGGGATCACGACAACAGCAGACTGGAGATCATAGGTCGCTGTCATATCGTCTAGTTTGGCCATGAGGAATGCCTTGTTGTGAATATCTTATGCTCTATATCGTCCTGCGTATTGCCTACCACATCAGCAGCGTCAAAAATGATCTTCAGGCCATTCTGCGCAGGGTTTTGTTTTGTTTATATTTTTAATTGCTGTTCTGGAGGGATCTTGATTTACAAAGTTCCAGTTCCTTTGACTCACTGTAATTAAGAGTGATAAAACTGCAGGTGTATAATTGAATTAGCATATGCAAATGAGAAATGGTTGGTGGGGAGGCTTCTGTTCTGGGGCAAGGTCAGGCCCAGTCAAAGAGGCGTTGCATTGGCAGGTGTGCTGACTCACAGGAAGTGGCCCATCTTGATGACTCATCAGCCCCAGAGGGTTTCTATCTTGCTGTCTGAGCTTTTCCCTGCCGCCTTCAGTTTGCATGCAAAACATCGCAAAAGTTCATGGCAGGCCCTGGAGCATGCGGATTGGTCCTAGGGCATGTTCTGAAGACACGTGAAGCCACAAACTTGCGGCAGCGAAGCTGATCTGGTTGACGCTTGGTGGGAGACTGCCTTGGGCCATTACAGTTTCTGGAAGATAGGAAGCTGCCTTATATTGAGTCAGACTGTTGGGCCGTCTAACAGAGTATTGTCTAGGCTGATGGGCAACAGCTCTCCAGGGTGTTCCCAGCCCTACCTGGAGATGCTCAGGAATGAACCCGGGAGCCTTTGCATCCAAACCAGGTGCTGTGTCCCAGTTCTAAGGGATCTCCCCCTTCACAGTGCAACAGCTATACCCAATCATCCAATTAATTAAATATTTAATTAATATTTTTAGTCCAGTGTTTCTTACCCCAAAATCCCAGGCTGGGTTACCAAAACGAAAATGCTGTGCAAAATAATATAATCGTTTGCAGCACCCAAGTGACCTCCCCGGGGCACAAGCCTGGACAGTGTATATGGAGGTCCTGGGCTGACCAGATGGCAAGACCTCTCAGCTTCACTGATGTGGGCCAAAGGAAATGAGAGCAATACATTTGGCACCAGCTTGGCTGCAGGAATTGCCAGAAGGAGGCGTACAGGGTGCCATCCAACCATTTTAGGGACTCCACTCTGGATTTGTGTAGGGTTTATTCCTTAGCATTTTCTTCTCCCAAAAATGTGAAACAACAACGATGAAAGTATAATAACTTTGTTGTGTCTGTTTTATACTTTCATCATTGGTTTATTTTTTGTAAATCACTTGGAGACTTTTTTTGTGGGGGGGGGGGGTTGCAATCAAGCAGTATATCTATATCTATTGATAAAACGAAAATAAATTAGGCCGTACAGTGGTACCTCAGGTTAAGTACTTACCGTAATTCATTCTGGAGGTCCGTTCTTAACCTGAAACTGTTCTTAACCTGAAGCACCACTTTAGCTAATGGGGCCTCCTGCTGTGGCCATGCCGCCAGAGCCCGAGTTCTGTTCTCATCCTGAAGCAAAGTTCTTAACCTGAAGCACTATTTCTGGGTTAGTGGAGTGTGTAACCTTAAGCATATGTAACCCGAGGTACCACTGTATATAACACTCCATGTTCAAAACACATCCTTTCCCTCAAAGAATTCTGCACAGTGTAGCCAATCACAGAGCTAACAATTCCTAGTAACCCTTAACAAACTACAGTCCTTTTGGTAATCAAGAGAGGGGATGTTTCCCCACCCACCCCATTGCATTGCTGTGCCTAGAAAAACTGCACCATTCTTGATTCCTGCTTGTTAGGCAACTGCTGAAGGCACAGAAGCCCCATCCTTCTGGTGGAGGGGGGGGGGGAGGCAAAAGCATAAATGCCTAATGGCAAACTTTGCTCCTGGGCTGTACAAAAGGAACAGCTTGCCCCCCACCCCAGGGCAACAACCGCAACATAGATCCTCCCTTCTGATTCCCGCCTGCTTTGTGTGCAGGCCTGCCGCCTCGGGCCGCTGGACCTGAAGGAGGACTTGGGGCTTGCTGGGGGTTGGTGGGGAAATCGAATACAAAGAACTGAAACTAGCACATTGGCAACTCAGCGCTTTCCCAAGGGAGAAGCAGCCAGCCCACATTCCCTTCCTCTGCCTGCACTTTCCCTTTCAAGGTTCTCAGGGTAATTAGTACTTTGCTAATGACACACCTTTCAAGCGCTTGCCCAGGTGCGAGGAAATGATTGCTCACTCCGCTGCCTGGGCCTTGTCCCCACAAGCCGAGGGGGGAGCAGGTTCCTTGCCTTTCAGATCAGGGGTTGACGGGCTGTCATGCAAGCTGCTTTCTGGCGATTCCACCGCCATGCACAAAGGCACACAGAGAGCTACTTTCTTCGTGCACTGAACACCCATGTGCGATCAAGGCTAAAAGTCCTTTTTTTCTCTATGCAGGGATGCCTCAGGTACACTGTCTGCCATGGGGAAAAGAGGGGATGAAGGGGGGGGGGTCACCTGAGTAGAGTGCATGCAGGTAAACTCATCCATGACTGTTCACACATGACCTTCAACTAAGATTGGGCAAACTCCCACAGTATCCCCTTCAATCTGTGGCAGGCAGCACTCATTGGAACTACTAGAGTAAAAGCCAGGTGGCCAATAGGAGGTGGAACCAGAGCCTATGACAGGTAAAGTGACCCCCTAACTAGTTGTGTGCGCTAGATATTTAGAACACTATTAGACACAAAGTGTGAAGTTGGAAGAAAATTGTGCTGTTGGAAAGCTGATAATATGCAGTTTGAAAAATGAGGTGGGGGAATTAGACATGTTAAGTTATGTGCTTATTAAGCACTTAAATGACAGGTGGTGTCTGGGATAGGATGTACACAAATTAATATGCAACCCCCAAGCTCAGGAAGTTTTAAATGTTTGATGTTTTACTATGTTTTTATATATGCTGTAAGCTGCCCAGAGTGGCTGGGGAAACCCAATCAGATAGGTGGGGTATAAATAATAAAATTGTTGTTGTTGTTGTTGGGCAAAACACACTCAGTTCTCATATTTAAAACATACCACTGAAATCATATTAAAACACCTTTTTTTTCTTTTTGGTGAGAACTTCCTCTTCTTCATCTTCACCCCCAGGCAGGTAACACTTCATCACATCCCAATAAAAACCCTTAAACTATTTCTTTTCTCTATGTGTGTTTCTGTTAGTTACTGAACTAAGGCAGGTGCAGAAACGAATCATTGCTGTATAGTAGGTTTCCTGTGGAGAAACCTCCATTGATGCAGGGGGTAGACCAACTACATAGATTGAAAAGACACAAGACACACATTTTAAATATATGATCTCCCCCCCCCCCAAATATCCTGGGAATTGTAGTTTCCCCATAACAGTGCAACAGTTCTCAGTACCTTTTACAAACTACAGTTCACAGGATTATCGGGGGGGGGGATAGGAATCATGTGCTTTAAATGTGTGCTGGATGTGCTTTAACTGTATGGTGTGGATCTGTCCATACAGTCAAAATGGTGGGTCCCAATTGAGAATCAGCGTTGTAAACGATTGCTTTATTTCTCTTCAAGGCATGCTGCCCATCGCAGGAGACAGACAGGTCCTTCCAGGCCACTTCTAGTTATCCAGTTTGTCCAAATGTCTGATTGCACTGGACTGTATCGTCGACTTTCCACTAGAGGCCTCCCTAATAACAGCATTTGGAATTTGGGAACCTTTGCTCCACAGGGAGCAGGAAAGAACACAGTATGGGTAATCAGCTTCCATTGACATGCAGAGGATCTGGGGCAGCACAGTGAAATCTAAAGAAGATCCAAGGGGAGGTTATCCAGACCACCTGCCTGATTTCAACCGATCTGGAGAAGTTTTACATTGTTTACACATGCAATTGCAGCATTTTGTACAAGGTTTCCTGGGACTGCTGTCCGTGAAATGTTATGTTTACGAATGTGCTTCAGAGGTCACATTTATACCCTACATTTAAAGCACTGTGATGCCACTTTAAATAGTCCTGGCTTCCCCCAAAGAATTCTGGGAGCTGTAGTTTGTTCAGGGGGATGTGAGTTGTTAGGATGCCCCTATTTCCCTCACAGAGCTACAATTCTTAAGAGTGGTTTAACCATCAACCCTTCTGAGAAGGGAACAGGGACCTCCTCACAGCGCTCAGCCCCACTAACAAACTGTTGCTGCCGGCATCCGTCTGTCTTGGGAGATAATGGAAGAATGGGAGCAAAGTCAGACCGTTGGAGAGTTACAGCGCCTGCTGTGGCTGTAGAGACCGATATGGGAGAGACATGTTTTGCTGCAGCTGGGGCAGATGAAGGTGTCTGGTTGTGCTGCTGTAGATGCACCACGGCGTTACTTCTCTCTGCGCTCCTCCCAAATGTCATTCTTCCTCTGGCCGCTGCTGACTGATTGTCTTCAGGCACTGTGGTCATCTGCAAACGATTCCCACATGGCATGGTTGAGGTAGCCAGCCTTCATGAAACATCTCTGTAATGCAGAGTTGGTCTACCAACGGGCCTGGTGATGCCTGAAGCCAGCTCCCTATAGAACATGTCCTTGGGGATCCTGCCATCTTCCATTCTGTGAACACGACCAAATCAGCTTAGATGTCTCTGAGACAGCATTGCGAACATGCTGGGAATGTGAAATTGGGCGAGCACATCTTTGTTTGAGATTCTGTCCTGCCATGTGATTCCCAAAAGGTGTTGAGGGCGTGGTGCTAATGACCAATAACAAGATGAAGGTCTAACAGGAATGCATGTTGAGCACACTGCTTTATGGTAGTGAACTATGGGCAATTTATACCCTAACAAACAACAACTCCTAGGATTTTTGCAGGGAAGGCAAACAGCAGTTGCTGTGTCATTGGATTTCCTTAGTATTTTAAAAATTGTTATTATTGTTACATATACTCAGTGCTTTTGGGGGGGGGATATGCAGGGGTACACATACCGCTAAACATTTTGCGGATCTTTGTACTTTCGTCCATTTACTGTATTTATTTTCCCCGATTTGAACTATAACATGGTGATTTTCTTGAGTCAAAATGACAGTACCTCTAAACATTTTTTTAGGGGGGAAAAAAGCACTGCATATACAGTTGTACCTTGGATCCCGAACACCTTGCGAGTCGAACGTTTTGGCTCCCGAACGCCCCAAACACGAAGTGGGTGTTCCGGTTTGCGAACGTTCTTTGGAGCCCGAATGCCCAACGTGACTTCTGTGGTTTCTCATTGGCTGCAGGAACTTCCTGCAGCCAATTGGAAGCCATGCCTTGGTTTCCAAACGTTTTAGAAGTCAAATGGACTTCCGGAATGGATTCCGTTCGACTTCCGAGGTACCACTCTACTGCCTTGTGAACCTACAGATAATATAAATCAGATAATATAATTTCATAGCTAAGCTGTAAGACAGGCAACTGTATAATGATGATCCATAACTGCTCACTTATACCACTGATTTCCGTGTGGATGCCTGACTTGCCCAGTGACCTATGTCTAGGCAAGCTCAAACAGCTGCGTGATTCAGTATGACATTGGCTTTCATTCCGGTTCCAGCTTTAATGCCAAACAGTTATATGTATATTCTTGTGACGGACATCCCCTTCTTTGCTCTGAAATACCTTGTCTTGGGTGGGGGGAAGTGTCTTTAAAAAGCCTCTAGTTGAGGCTTGCTCTTTCTCCATCCATCCGCCCAGTGCTTTGGATTGGGGCAGGAGATTGTTTGCAGACTGAGCAGGGCACAGCCCCCTTTCGAAGGGTGACATTCCAGCGGGAGCCTTTGGCTGTCTTTGATATGGGTTCCAGATGGCAGAACAGACTTGCTGGAGTCAGGCGGATGCCAAAGTGTTACAGTCAGTTGAGCTGCTCTCTTCCAGGTGGAAGTTCTCAAACTCCCCTTGCCCTTAAATAAACCTTTCCTAAGCTGCTTTGCAAAATTGCAAGCTATCAGTTTGGATTGTTGTCAAACAAAAGACTTTATCACCCACTCCCCAGTGTGTCGATGTGGGCTATTTGTAGGAAGATGTGGGTCCCAGCAGCAACTAGAATAAAGGGTTTGCCACACCTGATCTTCCTTTTTCCATTTGGCTGCACGGAGAATGCAAGAATTCTCTCTCTCTCTCTCTCTCTCTCTCTCTCTCTCTCTCTCTCTCTCTCATATTCTCTCTTCTACAAGGAACTCTGCATGTGCTCTGAAACCCAAGGCACTGTTGAAGCAGGCTCTAACAGAGGAACAGATGGGACTGCAGGGCCTCTCCATCAGCTGCACAGAGAAACCAGAAACTTTTGGCTCTCCTTCTCCTTGAACTATTTCCAATCCAGCTGCTCATGATAAGAACTTTGTACCAAAAACTGATGTCTGAATTTGCTTCCCCCACCAAAAAACCCCCACAACCCTCCATACACATTGCCTTTTTATTTATTTTATTTAGAAAAGAAGTAGAAATGATTCGATAAAATAAATAAAATATCCAAGCAGTGTAATGAAATGATACAAAAGAATGGTCTGTAATATGCAGATAAAATCAGCAAATATTAAACAAATATCGAATAGGCTTGCTGAAATAAAGCAATTGTTAAAGGCAGGTTTCTACAATGGCAGAGAGAAGGTGAAAGGAAAACTTATTTCTTTTTGTGGTGTGTGTCTTCATCTGAGTCCATATTTTAGTCTACAGCCCATGCACACTGAGGTCTTGGTTTGTTTGTCTTCTACCCAGTCCACACACAAACTGGACCTATTGCTAATTTTATGACCTCAAAAAGTGCTTTCCCCTCCCCTGCAAACTTTGTTGTGTTCTAAAAAAAAATGAAAAGCCCATGCAGGTTCTTCTGCATCCTTTGTGCCACTGGAAGTGTCCTAAATGGGATACTAATGGCCCATTGCTCCCTGGCACCATGGGTTCAATGACCCCATTGTCTGAGAGAAACCCAAAACTTATTCCTGTTGTCCCATGGCAAATGATCAAGGTGATCTCCTTGTCACCTCATTAAAAGCCCCGTTTCTCTTTAGGCTCATCAGCATAAGCGTTTGTGAAGAGGGGATGGGCTGTGTGATGCCAGCTGGTCCATTGAGGCAAATGAGACACTATCCCACTGCCAAGCTCCAAGCTCACCTCCCTTCTTACTTGCACCCAGTCCAGTGGGTGACACTGCTTGCCATCTCCCACCTTCATAGGCCAGATGCTCGCTCGGCTAGTTTGGAAAGCAGCATGGCCACAATCTCTATCTATCCTGGTCATTTAATGCTGAATTTTCAAAAGAGCATCTCTATTGAATTCTTAAATAAACTATACAAACATAATAAAATATTAAAGCAGACAAGGACAAACATAGACTGGGTGTGCACCCACAAACTCTGACATGACCAGGAAAGCGAGAGAGTTGGAAATCGCTTTACATAGTCAAGTATAAAAATTAGCAGCACTATATAAGCCTCGTGAGCTGATTTCATCTCAGCACCTGTAGTTTTAAGCGATCAACCAATAATGCGTGGGAATTGTATTCAGCCACATAGAATTTTTTGGTGGCAGGTGGAAGAATCTGAACTGGTGGTTGGGTCAACTAAGTTATAGGACAGTATCCATGGACTATTGGTGTGACTTCCCTTAAGCAGCTGGTGTGTCCGTATGCAGGGCCGTAGCTAGGGGGTGGCAAGGCGGGCCCCCACCAGGGGCGCAGGCAATGGGGGGTGCAAAATCAGCTAAAAATATGTCCATAATATAAATATCAATTATTGCCTCATAAGAGAGGTTTTTAATAGAGGTTGAATTGAATGGGTGGAGGGGGGTTGGAGGAGAGGTGGAAAGAAGAGCTAATTTGTCCGTGGCTAGGGGGGGCAATCTGAACAGTTCTGCCAGGGGCGCAAGATCACCTAGCTATGGTTCTGTCCGTCCGTCTCCCCTGCAACACTGACTTTTCCACTACAGCCCACCCCCAAACTTTGTTCCACCAACCTATGAAAGAAAATCGCATATGGTATCTCCAATGATGCACATTTTCTAATTGGGTTGCTCCTAACTGGAAAAGAAGAAGAATTAATTGCTTGTCAGTTATATTCTGCAAAAGGAAGTTCTGCATTTTGAAATGTCGGGGTTGCCCTTGTAGAGCTCAACAGGGAGAAGGGAGGAGGGCAAACAACAGAAGTAGGCTCTGCCTGTCATTGGCTCTGGCTCCACCTACTGCTGGTCTCTCTGCTTTTGCCCCACTGGGCCCAACAAGCACCGACCACCACTTTCTCTCTCTGTGTGTGGAAATCATCATCATCATCAAACCTTTTATTGGCATCACATCCAAACATCCAAAACAAATCAATACAGAATTACCACTTCCCCAGTGGCACAAAACATTTGCTAAAAGAAAGGAGGCAGAGCAGTCTATCATCACATCTCTAGGTCTTATGGGAGATCAGACGTCTGCAGTGTATTTCGACGACAAAAAACCAAATAGAGATATTTAGCCACTAACTTGGTGAGCTCCTGATCATTCCCCAGTAATAGAAAATGTATGACCTCCGACTCTGGTTTCCATTTGGGGATACAGTGTTGATCTAGAAATTGCTGACGGAGATCAGCATATAGTTTGCAATTGAGAACCATATGTGTAAGGGTTTCCACTAGGTGGTCTTCACATGGGCAAGTTCTTTCTCCTTCCACCCTGCCTGAGAACCTTCCCCAAAGGAGATTTGATGGATTTGAATTAAACCTAGCCAGCAAAAACGCCCTTCTTTCTTGAGGGTTAAGCAGAAATTCAAGGTAATTGTGGTTAGTTTCATGTGCCCAAGAAAGTTGAAAATAAAGAGGGGAACATGTTTTCTCCGCTGCTACTGTTAGTTCTTGGCGTTCGATATATCCCATGTGTGGAAATGGCTAATAATGGACGCTGCCTGTCCTGTATGACCATTCGATCTGAAATGTCACCTAAGCTGCTGACCTCACACAAGAAGATCCCATCCAGACCTAGGGTCAACCCAAGAAATTTGACTGCCTGAGCATGGAGCAGCAAAACAACAGCCCCTCAATGGTACAGAGTACCCAGGGATGATCAAGTTATTCTGACAGCTGAGGCAGAAAACCCCCCAAATGCCTCTTCCCCTTCCTGGCAGTAAATAGATGATGACAACAACAAATTAAAATAGCCAATAGTTCCCTACCCTTTTGTGACACCAGGCAGCTGTCTCACCTTGTCTAATGATAGGACCAGCACTGCACAGGCCCTCAGGTTCCTGCCATTGCATTCTGATTCAAACGTCACCTCTGCATGGGTGGAGGACTGTGGCATACTCCTGATATTCTGCTTTCCGCCTGAGTATCCAATTCAGGGTTGTTCATAGAGCAGGAGAGGAGACCCTCAGGCCTGGGAGTCAAATGCGGTTTCCAAGCCTCTCTGTACACCCCTCTGAATGTTCCATAGGCAACATATGCTTCCCAGGCCACCCTCCACACTGGACTGACTCCATGTCCTCCTCAGGTGCTTTTGCCTGGCTGGAACATGTCCTTGTATAGAACAGGAGTGAGGAAAGCTTTTCCACTTGGCCACATTCTCTCCTGTGCAACCTTCCAAGGTCCACATGGACATTGGCAAAAGCAAGGGGAGTGATGAATGCAAATTTAATCTTTGTATGTAAGCTAGTTTCTATGCATACCTGCACATGCCCTCCCTAGCTTCCAGCCAGAGAAGCATTATCAAAGTTTAAGGACACATTCCAGCCAGGTACAACCGCTCAGTACTGGCCAGTAGGGATACTGGCTCAGATGGGCCAGTAGGGGTGTGTGGCCAGAGGTGTAGCCTGAGGAGAGTCTCAAGGGAGACTTGGAAGTAGATGGCTGAGAAATTTGATTTGGGTTTCATTGAAAGCCAAATCTATCAAATCTGCACTTGCAGAAATAATGTAGGAACTGGGACACAGCTATCTGTCAAAATTTGCACTTGCCTGAATTTTGTGGTGCAGTTCTCCAACCAAATATAGTTTACAAAACTGCATCTATTGGGGAAACGTCTGCATAAAAATGAATGTTTTCATAAAAACAATATTACACAAATGCTTCCTTTTAGGGGAGATTCCTTGCAAAAAAAAAAAGTGTACATGAGTCAAGACTGCATACAGAAGTGTGTTTATTAGAAGAGATTGCATTAAAAAAAATGTGAATTGCTGCTGAAATGTAGAGAAATGCATTTAACTTTGGAAAAATATGACACTAAGAGGACCGAAATTCAAAGGTATTTCCATTGCTACTTGCAGGGAGGCAGGTGCAGTGTGAGATAATTGTGCATGCATTCACTCCTGTTTAAAGTGGTACCGTCCACTCAACCACTTCATGATTCTACCACTGCACAGACTTGGGTACAGCTCTATGGGCAGATCAACACTATCATTTTCCCTCTCACAGAGCTACAATTCCCAGCATCCTTAGCAAACTACCATCTCCAGGATTCGGGGGGCGGGGAGTCATGTGCTTGAAATGCATGGTGTGACTCTGCCCTGCCTGCTACTGCAAAGAACTACTTCTCAGGGTCTCAGCCACGAGTTTGCATCTGCCAGAAGGCTTCTGCAGCTAGTACAGGGTGCCTCTAGTGAAGCCACAGCTGCACCGTCTCAGGTCTAGATTAAACTCTGATGGCACTTCTGCATTTTTTTTCCATCTTCCTCTTCCTCTGTTGTAGAGCATCACAGGTGCAAAGCAGTGAAGGGTAGCGAC
Source organism: Podarcis filfolensis (assembly GCF_964270895.1). NCBI lineage: Eukaryota > Metazoa > Chordata > Lepidosauria > Squamata > Lacertidae > Podarcis > Podarcis filfolensis. Next base: position 66,468,190 of record NC_139611.1, on the reverse strand, counting down.
GGAGATGCAGGTTGTAGCTGTTAAAAGGCACATGCTGCTGAATTCTTTTGCAGGGCCACAGATAGTGGCCTCAGCAGCAATCTGTAGAGCAAGACTGATTTGCATTGGCCGAGGCTCTTCCCCATGGCTGTTACAGCTGCAAGGCAGTCGCACCTCTAGCAATGAGCCACAGATGTTCTATGCCAAGGGCCTAACATGGATCATATCCCCCATGCCTGTGGCGCCATGCGCCATTGCTTTAATTTGTGCATGCTGTGTGTGGTTGCACAGTCGCATCTCAGCTCTGCCTCATGCTACTGTTCAAGCTCCTCTTCACATGGTATAGGGAGGTGGCTGGTGTTGCAGCCCGTGCAGATGAGCCAGGCACCCCATGCTGTCACCCATTGTACAGAGGCAAGGCTATAAATAGGTCCATAGGTCAGGTCAGGAGCATCCCAGACCCTGAGGCCACTGTAGAGGCAGCCTTGGGAGGGCAGATCCAGCCTCCAAGGAGCTCAAACCTCCAATAGCCCACACCTGAGACCTAAGGGAGGCCCCATGTGATGTCATGGAGATGGGCCCTGGAGATGGAGGCTAATTGGGAGAAGGGAGGAGGGCAGACAGCCTCAGAGTGTCTATGCTATTATTTTCAGCCGGCTCCTGCTGGGCTAAAGCTTGCAAGCTGTGTGCACAGTCTTCTTCCTCCTCCTCCTCCTCCTCCTCTTCTTCTTCTTCTTCTTCTTCTTCTTCTTCTTCTTCTTCTTCTTCTTCTTCTTCCCCACCTGGAGATTCAAGCCACCTGGAGAGGACCAGGCAAACCGGGAGACTTCAGGTCAGACCTGGAGGTCTGGCAAACCTAACAGCTATCAATGACTATATAAAGGCTATATGCTACCTCCAGACAGGGCCGGTCCACTCATGAGGCAAGTTGAGGCAACTGCCTTGGTTAGCAGGATCCACAGGGTCAGCAGATCTGGCCTCCAATGAATGAATGACCTGCTGCTGCTGCCATGATGGCAGTGACAGCTGCTGTGAGTTCCTTGTAGGCTGGATCTGCCCTCCCAAGGCTGCCTCTACAATGGCCTCTTGGAGAATAAGAGGCACTACTGGTCTCCTCCCAACCTGGTTCTCCATGTAGATATTTATTCCCCTCTTGTTTCTAATGTAAACAGGGTGCCAACTTGAATAAAATGTTGAGAGAGGCACTGTCACAGTTCAAGGAGACATTCCCAGCCAGGAAAAAACTCTTGAGGAGAGTGCAGAATTCCAACGGGGAAAGAGAGAGGTCGGGGGAGGGTCACTGTCTGTCTGTCTGTCTGTCTGTCTGTCTGTCTCTTTCTCTCTCTCCCCATTACTGTATATGATTGCAATAAATGAATGATAGCATCTGCCACCTGCACTCCACAAAAGTACCAAATGGTATAGATCACATGAAAATAGTTCACATATACATAAAGCTCTAGGGGTTTGGACCTGCACTGCAAGAGGATGGAGGCAATAGCAAAACCCCCACGCACATGCAGACACAGATTACCTTCACCTGCCACCTGTTCTTGGGTGGATGGAAAACTATATTTCAGGAAGGAAATTGTGTCACAGAGGCCAGCATCATCTGCACCTCTCTCAGAGCATGCGCTGGAGGTCTCCTTACAGCCTTGGAGAGGCTGTCAAGAATCAAGAGAGGATGGGGTTTCAGCACCTTGAATGGTGGTTCGGAAGAGGAAGCCTGGGCAGGTGTCAGTGCTTGCAAAAGGGGCTTCCTGCTCTCTTGCGTTTGGCCCTTTGACGGATCACTGGAAGGAAAGGAAGCAGTTCCTGAGGAATCGTTATCAAAGCAGCACATATGCTGGATGGGAGAGAGGTTGCTTGCCCCCCACTCTGTGCCGCTGCCTCAGAGCTTGCAAATCCCATGCCCTGCCAAGCGAGCTATGGGGAGCAGATGGCTGTGGCCTGTGCATGGGGTGGCAATGCAGCCCACAGGGGTCTGATGCAAGTTGTTTCCAGGAAGGGGGCAGAGGTGAGAAAAGTGTCAACTGACAACACTTCCTTTTCTAAACTGCAATTTTAAAAACTCAGAATGTGGTGGTCTCATAGAGAGCATAAGACCTAAGAGCAGCTCTGCTAGATCAGGCCAAAGGCCCATTTAGTCCAGTATCCTGGTATTGCAGTGGTGGGCCAGAAGCCTATGGGATACCTAGAAGCAGGACCTCAAATACCTGGATATCAGCTTATCTTGGTGACTTCTCATCTTTTAAGTTGTTTCCTTCCTCCAAATGAAATGGTCTCAAAATAGATCACAACACAGAAAGGGAACACAGCAGTGGTGAGCAAACAGTAATCAATAAAAAAGTGTTGCTGGGTTCTGAGATGGATGGGGAAGCAATGGACCCACAAATGTTGTTGGACTGCAACTCCCATCATCTCAGACAATTGGCCATAATGGCTGGGTCTGATGGGAAATGGTGCACAATAGCATCTGAAGACACCAAATTGGCTGCTCCTACTTTAAACCTTCAGGTCTGGGCATTTGAATCTTGAACATGTGGAAGTAGGCCTTCATCTGTCAGAGACAAGGAACCTGTGGCCTTCTAGATGTTGTTGGACTATGACTCTCATCATCCCTGACCACTGGCTATGTTAGCTGTGGCTGATGGGTATTGGGGTCCAACATCATCTAGAGGACCGAAGGTTGAGGAAGGTTGCTTTATGGTATGGGGAGAGGGTTAGCTGTGGTCCTCTGGAAGTTGTTCATCATCCCCAACTGTTGGCCATGCTGGTTGGGGCAGCTGGGAGTGGAAGTTCAACAATATCTTGTTCCTCATCCTAAAAGATAGAAGAGTTGGTGCAAACGACTATTCTTGGGCAGAATATTCAACAAACGACACATCACACCCAAAGAAAGGTCCTATCTCTGGTCATCACCAAGAGCCCCAGAATCAGCCCTCTCCTCAGCAAGTCCAGACAAGGGTGGGGAAGACTTCTGTCTCAAAAACCTGGAGAGCTGGTCAGTAGACAATACTGAGCTGGTCAGTTCAATTGCCTGAGTTGAATTTCACTGGAGGTTCTGAGAAAGGAGTAGCCCACAATGTGTTTAGAGACTCCCATTCTCTGAGGGCTAGTTTTACATTAATACAGTAGGCCTGCTTTTAGATTTATCCAGAACAAGGCAGGCCTCCTTTATTTGAACAATCAGGTTTCATTTGTTGAGTCTGGAGTGTTGGGATTGGATCATCATCCTTTGATGTAGACCAGAGGTTCTAAAAGTGTGTTTTCTGGGCCACTGGTGGTCTCCAAGTTCCATTCACATGGTTTAGGGAAAGTTTGAGGAACTGCTGTGAAGATCTGTACTTGGTCCTGCACTTGATTTGTTTTGTTTGATGATGGAGAATGAGGTTGTTTGGACCAGGGCAGAATGATCAAACAGCTTAACAAAACCCTGGTATAGGGCCAATTATTGCCCTACCATGACATTGGGGCGGTCTCCTCATCACCTCCACAAATATACCAGTCAAAATGGCTATACTCAGCTGCTTGGCTTACAGTTCATGAATTTCATAACACAGTGCTTGATACCAGTCATTGTAGCAACAGGTGCTATTTCATCATTATTCATCAATCATGTTTGAAGGACAAGACTGTGCTTAAACATTATGTATATTATTTAATTATATATAGATGGGACACGGGTGGCGCTGTGGTCTAAACCACAGAGCCTAAGGCTTGCTGATCAGAAGGTCGGCAGTTCAAATCCCCGCAACGGGGTGAGCTCCCGTTGTTTGGTCCCTGCTCCTGCCAACCTAGCAGTTCGAAAGCACATCAAGTGCAAGTAGATAAATAGGTACCACTCCAGTGGGAAGGTAAACGGCATTTCCATGCACTGCTCTGGCTCACCAGAAGTGGCTTAAGTCATGCTGGCCACATGACCCGGAAGCTGTACACCGGCTCCCTCAGCCAGTAAAGCGAGATGAGCGCTGCAACCCCAGAGTTGTCCACAACTGGAACTTAGATATATAGTGATTTGTGAAACATTTTTTAATTACCAAGTGGTCAGTTGAGACCCCAAGAATTATTATTATTTTCTTAAGGTTTGAGAACCAGTGAGTGTATGATAGAATTTGGTTAGTCTCTCCTGGTAGACTTGATATGGCATGGTAGACTTAACACCTGAATTGGTGAATTAGAAGGTAAAAGTTGGACCTTATACCTCAATTTTGTTCAAGAGCAACAATCTGCATGGACACTCGCATTTTAATATATTTTTCAGTGAACTGTGACACTCACTTTTTCTGGTTCTGTACTTTCTTATAGTTGCTTATATTTGTGAACTGCTTTGAGCACATATGAATTTCTGGGAAGTGCAGTATACCAGCAAACTGGTTACCTGTCTGCAATTGCCAGCCCCTTTTCATTCCTTTGGGGCTCAAGCAGAAGAACATCCTGTTTGGCTTTTGCACTTTGGATGAGTAAAACTGTGGCTTCTGCACTTTCTCAAAATGTGCGAAGCTTCCGTTCCGATCACTTCTGGACACTGCTTTGGTGCAAGCCATGGGCAGGAAACCAGGAGGCAACTACGTGCAGATGAGAGTGGAAACAAAAATAGTTCTTTTGAGATGGCTTGTGCCTCCTATCTAAAAATAAAAGTAGGTTATTAGAAGCTGATAAAGACTGAGATAAAGCTGGCACATTTTACAACCAGGGCTGCAAGATATGCAAAGCTAGCATTTGAGTGATGCTTGTGCCGTATCCTGAGTGCTAGAGGTGGGCAGAGCAGAGAGGCAAAGGGGAGAGTCCCCTGACATATTGATTCATATTGCCGAAAACTAATGTGTGGGATGTGGGGAAGTTGTGCCTGCCCAAACATTCCACCTTTGATCTTCAGGGCAATGGCTTACAGCACAATCCCAACCATGTCTCCTCAGAAGTAAGTCCCCTTTAATAGGGAGCTTACTCCCAGGTAGTGGGGTAAGGATAGGGTTGCAAGGCCTCCAGGGCTGAGCTAAAGTCTCCAGGTTTGCCTTGCCCACTTCAGGTGACAGAGAGAGGGGCTGAATCTCCTGGTGAGCTAGAATGCCTTTTATACAAACACTTAAAAAATAATAATAGGAGGCCATACATGCCGCTTGCAGCTTTCAAGCTTCAGCCCAGCACAGCCAGCTGCAAATTATTGCATAGATTCTCTGAGGGAGTCTGCCTGCCTCCTCTCTCCCAATTAACCTCCGTCTCCAGGGCTCAGTAGTGAGCCCTAGGGAGTCACATAGGAAGTCATCTATTTGTATGTTAAAAGAAAATTTAAAAAACCCCTTTTTTAAGAAAGCACCTTAGCTCTGCCCCCCTGAATTGTTTGGGGGATAGATTTGTGGTGCAATGGGTGACCTCTAGAGCATCACAAGGCAAATAGGCCTGATCCGAGGGATGCAGATCGGGACCACAGGACAGATCGGAGCAGCAGGAGACAATGATGGAGCAACAGCTACCACAGGAGATACAGAAGCTGGAGGGAAGATCTCATGATCCAGCAGCTACTTGGAATAATCTCCACAGGCTGTTAAGGGATGCTGATAGGCTGAAGGGGCCACCTCTAAAGACAGTGGTTATGCCTTACATCCCGTGATTGCTCTGGCTTGACCGTTTCCAACACAATTGCATGTTTCTTTCAAGGGGCCACAGGACAGAGAGCATTGTGTGCCCTGTGTGTGCTGCCTTGCTCAAGCTGGAAACAGAGCAATTGGGATAGGATTTAATCCCTTTCTTTAAAAATTAACATTCTCCTTATTTATCTGGGTCAAATACCTCAACTACTTGAAAGCTGCCTGATCTCTTTAATTCTCCCTGGAATGTAATACTTTCCCCTTCCTCTCTCTCTTAAAAAAAACACCCCACTATGTATTAGCTACGCTTTTGTTTCTTTTTAAATTGGTTGAACTAAGTCTGATGTTGGTACCCAGTACCTGCAGCTGCCAGGCTCCAAGTGCCCCGGCAAGGTTCAGTGGTGGCAATACCTGCCTTGAGCTTTCCCAGCAGAAGTCAAAGGTCTCCACAAGGCTTCAGCTTGCCTGGCCTGCTCTGAATGCCACATTAAACCATGGTTTGAAGAAACCCTAGTGGGTAAACCATGGCTTAGCATGACATCTGAATCCAGCACAGTGCCTTAGCTATGGTTTGTGAAAACAAACCATGGTTTGTTGTTGGTTTCCTGGCCTTAACTGCAGCTTAGCAATACGTGCAAATGCAGGCACCGTCTTAACTATGGTTTAAATGTGGCTTGTTTCATCACTGTGCCCAAATCAGCAGCTGGGGGGAAACGAAGCCACTATGGTTTAACGTGGCATGCAAACTGGTGCATTTCAAGAGGTGCCCATTCTTCAAAGCAATAATCACCCATTGGAATGAGTGCAATTGACAAGTGCTTCACTTTGGCTGCATTGTTCCTTAAGAGACCAGCTGCCAGAGAAAGAGAACACTTTTTCCACCACGGTGTGCCTGTAGAAAGCACAGGTATGCCCCACAACCAGCTGCCCATTGTTCTAATCTCTTAAAATCGAAAGACATTCTCCTCTGAGTGCTCGCTGCCCACACAGGTGCGTGTTTGTGGTCTGGAGTAGCAAAGCATGAAGAGGGAGCAGTCAGCTAGATCTAGTCAAGAGGTTCCCTGTTGCCACGGACACCAGCTCTCCTCTTTTGAGAGATCCCCGTCCTTCAGAGCTCTGCCATAAGTTTAAAAAGGAGAAAAGTAGCGACGGCAGTCAGTTACAGTATCAATGGTGCTTATATGTTTGTGCTTGATTGTGGCTGATATCCTCAGAAGCTGCAGAAACCGAACACGTATGCAGTCCTCCAAGCCAGTGTTAGGCCAGGGATGTGAGTCTGGATGGTTCACCTTCCAAACCTGGAATCCGGTATGTGGGATAGAATCTATAGGAGTTCTTTTGTTAAGGCGATGGTTTTGACTGGCTGGTGAAGCACCACATTTTCCAAATCCAAAGAAGTTGCTCTGTGCCATAGAACAAATACACCCTCCCCAGAGAGCGGCTGGGGAAACCCAACCCGATGGGTGTGGTATTATATTATTATTATTATTATTATTATTATTATTATTATTATGGCAGTTGTGCATGAGTGAGCTGGAAGTGGGATGGAAGCTGGAGACACAGAGACATGTTTGCTCTGTGCTGGACATTGAGGATTCCCCTGGAAATGTAAGGGGAAGTAAGATCTACGGGGGTGTTAATGCTGTGAGCCCCTCCATCCAATGCTCTGGTTGTATATGTGTGCAAATAAATCCATATATGCTCAAGTCACCAGAGCCTCCACTGACCTTCATCTCAAGGAAACCAAACCCTGGGTAATGTGCTTGGAACCCCCAAAGTCTCTCACCACTCAGAGATTAGGGCGGCATGTAGCAATAGAACATCATCACTGCATTCATATACAGTGGTACCTCGGGTTAAGTACTTAATTTGTTCTGGAGGTCCGTTCTTAACCTGAAACTGTTCTTAACCTGAAGCACCACTTTAGCTAATAGGGCCTCCCGCTGCTGTCATGCCGCCGGAGCACGATTTCTGTTCTCATCCTGAAGCATAATTCTTAAGCCGAGGTAATATTTCTGGGTTAGCAGAGTCTGTAACCTGAAGCGTATGTAACCTGAAGTGTATGTAACCCAAGGTACCACTATACAGCAAAAAGGCTTCTGTCTCATTGAGGTAGTCATGCAGGGATAGGGAGCCTGTTGCCTTCCAGGTGTAGCTGGGCTCCTGGCTTTTGGTCCTGATGGCTGGTTCTGATGCCAGCTGGAGTCCCACAACATGGTTTTATTTATTACATTTATATACCCACCCTTTATCTTCTAAGGCCCTCAAGGTGGTGTGCATGGTTTCCCTCCTCCTCCCCTATTTCATCCTCACAACAACCCTGTGAGGTAGGCTAGGCCAAGACAGGGTTTCCCAAACTTGGGTCTCCACCTGTTTCTGGACTACAATACCCATCATCCCTGACCACTGGTCCTGCTATGTTGAAGGCACTCTAAATATATGGTGTGGATCAAGCTGAAGATGGGCTCCCATCAACAATGCACCCAGATGCTCTTATGGGCATCACAACAACAACAACAACAATAACAACAACAACGTTAGAAGTGGAGGGAGAGCAGGAGACTGAGTGACTGCAAAACACTGGGAGCTTGATTCCCCCCCTCACCCTCTGCACTGACCACCCCCTAACAATGCCCCTGATCTCTTTGCCTGCAGCCTCTGTGTGAGGTCGCTGCTGCTGCTGCCGCTGGCTTTTGAATCGGTGGTTGCTGGTCCCCGAGAGAGGATATCGTAGGAGGGAGGGAGGGGACGGGCGCATTCTGCTGCGCCTGCTGCCACTCAGTCGGTTACTTTCTTCTGAGTCACCCATGGGCCAGCACCTGTGCGTGACCTCAGGCGAAGATCTGGAAATAGACTAGCTGAGGCTAACAGGCAAACACCTGCAGGGCGCTTGGTATTTTCTCACTCTGCTGACACCAAAACCAATTAAAGAAAAATAGAAAAATAGAGGACTCCTTTTCCCTCCGCTCCCCCTCTCCCTTTGCAGCAAAATCCATCTCCTGTCTTTGACCTTATTCACCCAACTGCATTCTCAGGTACAGCTGTGGAGATCTGGGGCTGTAGAGCCACAGGCATGGGCACAGTCTCTTTGCATCCCCTTTGTATTTTGCCCTTCTCCCACAGCTATCAGGGCACCACACAGAGGACTAGCCTCTTCTCTTCTCACAACAGTCCTGTGAGGTAGCACAGCCTGAAGGATAGCAAGCTTCATGGTGGAGCAGGGATTTGAACCTCAGTCTCCCCAGTCCAAGTCTAACACACCGTTCCCTAACAACTACTTTTACTAGTAAGGCCATTTTGAAGAAGGATGGCAGGCTGCATAACCCCACTTGGTAAGTTCCCTTGGCCAGAACTACTGTGTTCCCTACACACACACAAACACACACACTTTTCCTCTGAGTTGGTTGCTGCATGGACCAATTGGCATAATTCAAGGGCAATATTTGGCCTTGGGCCTGCCATTTGCTAAACCTTACACACCGAATGTCTTATTTTCAGACGTCGGCACTTTTGCTCATTTCTCTCACCTGCTTGGGTAGGTGTGGTACATGCCTTTGGCACAATCAAATGCACCTTCACAACCCACTTCTAAGAAAGAGGATAAGTAGCAATGTTGCACTACAGTGCTTTTGTGCAACGAATCTTCGCCCCCCCCCCCAGCAAATTGACTTTTTTGCGGTAAGAAAAGTGATGGAGGAAAATGTCGAATAGCTACCACCGGAGCATGACATTGCATAACCTCCGTGCAAATTTTGTGCAAAGAAATCAGGACTGGGGCTTAATAGGTCATCTGGGAGGGACTAAATGCAATGTCATTGCATTATTTGAATGGGGAGGGGTACTTTTATGCATCTTGCGACATTCTGCATAAAGGCAGGGTAGAAATTAAATGAACAGACAGTTCATTACCTGTGTTCCAGGCTCGCTCTCTCTCTTTCTAATTATCTGTTTCTGCACAGCTGGTACTTCATCTACAGCTCTATTTATTATCTTTATATTTTGAAGTTTTGGAACAGGCTTTATCCAAAGTACATTAGGGTGTGGGAAGAATCTTCAAGGTCTGCACTTACACAAAGCACACACACACACCCGCCCCTGCTGCTTTACACACACACGCACATGCACACACACGCACACACACACGCACACACACACACACACACACACACACACACAAATGGTCTAGAACTGTACTGGCAAAGAAATCTGAATTCCTTATAGAGAAGGCAATATTTTCATATCTCTATTTATTTACAGTTTCTCTATATTGCTTTTCAAGCAGATTTCACCAAGCGGTTTATGTAAGATTATTGAGTCAGGATTTTTAACAGTAAAATGGAAAAGAAAACTTGCTTCGTTAGAAGAGGCTGCTGCTGCTGCTTCTCACTCGCCTGCAGGACAAGATAGTTCTGCAGAAGCCCCTGTACTGACAGCTGAGGGAGGAAGCAGTCGACTGAGGTAGATGGATGATGGCAATCACCTCCCAAGTTTCTTTCCACTCTCCTCTAGGCAAGATGGTCCTTCAGGCATCCCTGTGGTAGCAGCAGAAGAGTGGCCATTCGATGAAGGACAGTCCACCTCCTTCTGAGATGGTCCATTCCACTATTAACAGCTCTTACAGTCACAAACATCTTCCTAATGTTTAGTCCAAATCTCCTTTATAATGTGAATCAATTGGTTCAGGTCCTACTCTCTGCAGAAGCAGAAACCAAGCTTGCTCCATCTTCCATGGGACAGCCCTTCAGACATTTAAAGATGGCTATTGTATCACCTCCCAGTCTTCTCTTCTCCAGGATGAACATACCCAAGTCCCCCAACTGTTCTTCATAAGGCTTGGTTTCCAGACCCTTAATCATCTTAGTTGCTCTCCTCTGCACACACTCCAGCTTGTCAACATACTTCTTTAATTGTGGTGCCCAGAATTGGACATAGTATTCCAAATGTGGCCTAAGGCAGAATAGAGTGGTACTATTACTTCCCTTGATGTGGACACTACGCTTCTGTTGATGTAGCCTAGAATAGCGTTAGCTTTTTTTGCTGCTGCACAACACTGTTAAGCACTGCTTCACACCCTCCTTGAGTGCTTTTGCCTGGCTGGAATGTGCCCTTGATCTGTGGCAACATCTCCTGATTGGATGCAGCAGGGAGAAAGAGAGAGAGGTGTGTGGTCATAAGCGCAGAAAGAAAGTCGCCTGCTATACAGAGGGACGAGTCACATCTATCGCTCTGCCTGCTTATCACTCCGGCCCTGCCCACCACTGCCATGCGGCCCCCGGAAGATTTCCCATGAGGGACTGCATCCCTTGGGCTGACAAGAGATTCCCTCTGCCCTACCCTGCTAAGGCACCTTAACAAACAGCACAAGATCCCCTGAGATGTTCACATGTGAACATAGCCAAGATTTACAGCAGCAACATTCCGTCATGTGCTAAACGGCATCACCCGTTCAGGGGGATATAAATATATGTGCCCATGCTGCGTTGGGACGGCGGGTCAGGAAGATGGCAGAGAGGGAGAGAGAGAGCAAAGAGTCATGGGAAAAAAAGAGGGCTGTTTTGCTTTGCGGTTTTCTGGGCTGCTCCAAATGCAGTTGGTTTTGAGGAGTCCAGCTGTCCCTCCGGCGGGTCGTGAGAAAGAAGGCGCAGGCCAGAGTCCCGGTGCAGGAAACAGACTGCTCAGGAGGCAGAGGGGCTGTGGAGCAGGGGGGCGGTGCACTGGTACCACATCCTTCAAGATGAGCACATGAGATAGCAGGGCTGCAGGAAGCAGCTGTTAGGGTGTCCCAACAACGGACGCTGGGAAAATTGGCCACCAGCTGCTAACATTTGCTTAGCCCTCTCTCCTCCTCCCCACCCACTCCCCAACCTCTCCCTCCTATTCTTTTTTAACCAGGAAGAAAAAAAAATGTGTCTGTGTGCGCAGAAAATAAATAAATAACATTTGTATCTGCTTCTGCATTCCCTGATGGGCCCATCTGTTTATTAGTTGCATGTGATATATATATATATATATATATATATATATATATATATATATCCCTCTTTTGAGTCCTAGGCCAACAGATCTCGGCCTTGAGATGCAGGCCTGCGCATTAAGATGCTGTGAATCACCTCCCTGGCGCCAGCAATCTGCAGGGCTGAGCGTTTCACATCCTGCCCGTTCTGACACCTTGCTGGCCTTCCCGGATTTAAAAATGGTAACACTCCGTCTCGGGCCAGTCCACAAACTTATGAAGATTGTCCCACAAGCTGCCTTCAGTCCTTCTTCTTCCCATCCTTTATCCATTATCAGGCCTAGAAAAGAGGTGCCTAGAAAAGCCAGTTTGGGTGCCCAGCTCTCTCGGAGGGCTGGTTGTCTAACTCCAGGAGCCCTTCCATTGGGCGAGCCTCCCGGAATAATGTCTTGAGTGGGCCTTCCTCCAAGGACGTGGCTGCTTCTTCACACTGAAAGCCGTTCTACATATGGCGCAGAACGAGGTTTCTGGACTATTCCACTTCAGACCACTGGTGGAGGGGAGCTGGGTTGTCGTATTTCTCTGGATATTCCCCCCTCCCGCCCACCTTGTAAAAAATTTGCCATGCATGTAGAAAATCAGCACATCAAGGAGATGACCATATGAAGAGCCTGCTGGATCAGGCCACCGGCTCATTGAGTCCAGCATCTTGTTTTCACAGAGGCCAGCCAGACGCCAGTTGAAAATCCACAAGCAGAACCCAGGCACCAGAGCAGCCTCCCCTCGTGTTGTTTCCAGCAACTGGTATTCAGAAGCATTGCTGCCTCCAACTCTGGAGGCAGAGCAGAGCCATCATGGCTCCTCCATGGGTTAATAATAATAATAATAATAATAATAATAATTTATTATTTATACCCCGTCCATCTGCCTGGGTTTCCCTAGCCACTCTGGGCAGCTCCCAACAGAATATTATTATTATTAATAATAATAAACAATAAAACATCAAACATTAAAAACTTCCCTAAACAGGGCTGCCTTCAGATGTCTTCTAAACGTCAGATAGTTGTATATTTCTTTGACATCTGATGGGAGGGTGTTCCACAGGGCGGGCGCCACTACCGAGAAGGCCCTCTGCCTGGTTCCCTGTAACTTCGCTTCTCGCAGTGAGGGAACTGCCAGAAGGCCCTCGGAGCTGGACCTCAGTGTCTGGGCAAAACGATGGGGATGGAGACGTTCCTTCAGGTATACTGGGACAAGGCTGTTTGTCCAGTCCTCTTTTGAAGTCATCCAAGTTGGTGGCCATCCCTTCTTCTAGTGGGGGTGAATTTTTATAGTTTATCTGCACCGAGGGAAGAACTGCTTCCTCTTATCTGTCCTGAATCTTCCCACGTTCAGCTTCACTGGGTGCCCAAGAGTTCAAGTGTTCAGAGAGAGGGAGAAATATGTTCATCTGCCCATCATGCATAGTTTCATATGTTGCTGCGTCTTACTCACCTTTTCTCTAAACAAAAGAAGCTGCAACCTTTCTTCATTGACGCTTCACCCCCTTCATCATTTCGATGGCCCTTTTGTGAACTTTTTCCAACTCTACAATGTCTTTTTTGAGGGGAGGCAACCAGAACTGCACACAGTACAGTCATACATTGGAAGTCAAATGGAATCCATTCCAGAAGTCTGTTCGACTTCCAAAACATTCGGAAACCAAAGTGCAGCTTCTGATTGGCTATAGGAAGCTCCTGCAGCCAATTGGAAGCCACGGAAGCCCCATCAGATGTTTGGCTTCCAAAAATAGTTCACAAACTGGAACAGTCAGTGGAATTCGGGAGCCAGAACATTCGAGAACTAAGCTGTTCGAAAACCAAGGTAAGCCTGTACTCCAAACACAGTTGCAACATGGATTTTGTATAAAGGCATTAAGATATTGGCAGTTTTATTTTCAGCTCCTTTCCTGCTGCTGCGCTCTCGGTTGACATTTTCATCAAGCTATCTACTAATGTGAAACTTTTCTACCTGATATAAGTTTGCTACATACAGGCACCTCTGAATGGGGAAAATTCTTGATTTTTCCCTACCTGCAGTCTGTAGTGCAGCAGTCCTTTCCAGCTGCTTAGGACTCTACCACTTCTCCCCATCTTATTCTGCTGCAAGAGTAGCTCCAGCCTCAGAGCTGCCTCATGCCATGCAAGCCACAGGTGACTGCAAATAATGAAAAGGGGGGGAAGCACCCTATGGTGAGTCCTCCCTCTCCTGAGCATATTTATCATATGACTCAGTGTTATCAAACTGTGAATTTCCCCATCCACCCCTTACAGTGTCATTTGCTGGTGTGGGTGGAGCACGTTACAATGAGCTGTCTCTATGTTACATGGTCTTCTTCTTCTTTGGCGATCACTTGTAGCCAAGTAAGATTGTCTTCCATAAACACGGTTTGAACAATGAGTCCGTAAGTGACTGTGGAGGCCAATTCTGGACCCACACGTCCTTCCACAGTGGGGACATTGGTTTCCAGGTGGGAGTTGATCACGGTGTGGATTTGCCAAGCGTGCCTTCCTCTTAGCACGTTTCTCCCTTGCATCCTGAGTTCGAGTGTCTTCAAAGTCCATGATGGAAAGCTCTACAATCTGAGCAGGCTGAAAGCAAAGAGTAAGGTTACCGTAACTTCCGTCATAGAACTTCAGTATGCTGATGACAACGTAGTGTGCGCACGCTCAGAGGTTGACCTCCAAACCATCCTAAATATCTTCGCAGAAGCTTACGAAAAGCTTGGCCTGTCGCTCAACATCCAAAAAACCAAAGTGCTGCACCAACAAGTACAAAATAACCCCTCTGCAGCACCACAAATCCAACTCAGTGGTGTAATGTTGGAAAATGTTGATCACTTCCCCAACCTAGGTAGTTATCCTTCAACAAGGGTCAACAATGATGCTGAAATCCAGCATCGCCTGAGCTCTGCGAGTGCAGCTTTCTCCCAGTTGAAGTGCAGTGTTTGAGGACTGGGACATTTGCAGGGAAACCAAAATGCTTGTTTACAGCGCTATTGTACTACCAACCTTACTGTTACATGGTAAGTATTCCTAGGTCATATGCATACCATACCTTTAAAGCACTCTAATACCACTTTAACCAGGTATGTGGGAACCTGCGGCCCTCCAGATGTTGCCAAACTACAGCCCTCACCAGCCCCAGCAAACATGGCCAATGGCAGGAGGGCCAACGCTTTCTTACACCTGACTTTTTAAGTGGTAAGGCGAAACCTGGGAACTGCAGTTTGCTAAGGGTGCTTGAAATTGCAGGTCTGTGAAGTCAGCACCTTGAACAGCACCTAGGAGTTGTTGGTTGGTTTTTTTTGGGGGGGAGCCATGACTGTGGCATAAGAATGTTTGAAACATATATATTTATTTGTTTCATAAAATGTATACATCACATGTTTAAAAAAGACCCTCCTTTACAAAGGATAAAACCAGGCAAAATTTACATTACAGTAAAACATGCAAGAAGTTCAAATACTAAAACAGATTAAAATTACTTCAGGTTTTTAAGCTTCTGGGTAAAGGTAAAGGTAAAGGGACCCCTGACCATTAGGTCCAATCATGACCAACTCTGGGGTTGCAGCGCTCATCTCACTTTATTGGCCGAGGGAGTAGGCGTTTGTCCGCAGACAGCTTCCAGGTCATGTGGCCAGCATGACTAAGCCACTTCTGGTGAACCAGAGCAGCACATGGAAACACCATTTACCTTCCCGTCGGAGCGGTACCTATTTATCTACTTGCACTTTGTGCTTTCGAACTGCTAGGTTGGCAGGAGCAGGGACCGAGCAACGGGAGCTCACCCCGTTGTGGGGATTCGAACCGCCAACCTTCTGATCAGCAAGTCCTAGGCTCTGTGGTTTAACCCACAGCGCCACCCGCGTCCCAAAGCTTCTGGGTAGGCTTGTCTAAACAAGAACGTTTTTAGCAGAGGCCAGGAAGAATACAGCGAAGGCACCTGCTTGATCTCAGTAGGCAGGGAGTTCCAAAGTGTAGGTAAACAAACAAGTTCTATGGGCACCTGTGGTGTAAGGCAATCTCATAGGTAAGCTGGTCACAAGTTATTAAGGGCTTTGTGTACTAATAGCAACACCTTGAACCTGGCTTGGCAGCAGATCAGCAACCAGTGCAGATCTCTGAGCATGGGTGTT
The DNA here is from genome assembly GCF_964270895.1 of Podarcis filfolensis. Classification (NCBI taxonomy): domain Eukaryota; kingdom Metazoa; phylum Chordata; class Lepidosauria; order Squamata; family Lacertidae; genus Podarcis; species Podarcis filfolensis. The sequence goes on along the minus strand of NC_139611.1, from coordinate 66,452,493 downwards.
ATATGGTGGCAATGCCTTGCTCCTGTCAGCAATTGTGCTGCAGCATTCTGCACTAATTGTAACTTCCGGATCAAGCATAAGGGAAGCCACACATAGTACCCAATGCATGAACTATTGTGGCAATAACCTTCTGGTCCAGGAATGGCTGTAGCTGTCAAACCAACCACATTTGGTAAGAAGCACTGAGGCTGCCTCGACCTTCAGGGTCAGAGCTGGATGAAGAAGCACTCTGCAAACTGCAAACCTGCTCCTTCAGGGAGAGCGCAACTCCATCCAGAGTAGGCAACTGGCTAATTTCTCAGACATGGGTGCTACTCACCCACAGTGCCCCTGTCTTGCCAGAATTCAAACTCAGCTCAGCTTCAATCCTCATCCATTTCACCACTGTGTCCAGACAATGACCCAGAGACTGTGTGGCCTCTCCTGATTCAGATGGTATGGAGAAAAACAGCTGAGCATCATCAACATAGGGACGCGGGTGGCACTGTGGGTAAAACCTCAGCGCCTAGGACTTGCCGATCATCAAGTCGGCGGTTTGAATCCCCGCGGCAGGGTGCGCTCCCGTTGCTCGGTCCCAGCGCCTGCCAACCTAGCAGTTCGAAAGCACCCCAAAGTGCAAGTAGATAAATAGGTACCGCTCTCCAGCGGGAAGGTAAACGGCGTTTCCGTGTGCTGTGCTGGCTCGCCAGATGCAGCTTGTCACGCTGGCCACGTGACCCGGAAGTGTCTTCGGACAGCGCTGGCCCCCGGCCTCTTAAGCGAGATGGGCGCGCAACCCCAGAGTCGGACACGACTGGCCCATACGGGCAGGGGTACCTTTACCTTTTATCAACATACCAATGGCACCTTGCCCTGAAGCCCCTAATGACTACTTCCAATGGCTTCATGGTGATATTAAATAGCTCTGGAGATAAGACAGTCCCCTGCAGCACCAAAAAGCACTCTTCCCATGCTACTCTCTGGACTTGTTTCTGAAGGTAGGATTGGAACCACTGTAATATACTGCCCCCAATTCCCATTCTCTGGAGCTGGTCCAGGAAGATACCATGGTCAATGCTATCAAAAGCCGACGAGAGATCAAGAAGCAGAAGCAAGGACACACTCTCTGTCTCCGGCTGTCTGCAGATGTCATCCATCAGGGCGGCCAAGGCCAGCTCAGTTCTGTGCCCAGGCCTGAACCTAGATTGGAAGGGATCCACATAATTTGTGTCCTCCGAAAATGCTTGCAGCTGCCCCACCATGGGGCCGTCTCCACTACCTTCCCCCAAAAGGGGGCATTGGCAACTGGTTGATGGTGGTTCCAGTCCAAAGGGGCCAGAGTTGGTTTCTTTGGGAGTGGTTTCATCAGGTGCTGATGCGACCCTAGATCAAGTGTGGGGAACCTTTGTTCCTCTAGATCAGGTTTTCCCAAACTTGGGTCTCCAGCTGTTGTTGGAGTACAACTCCCATCATCTTGAGCTAGCAGGAACAGTGGTCGGGGATGATAGGAATTGCAGTCTAAAAGCACCTGGAGACCCAAGTTTGGAAAACCCTGCTCTAGATGTTGCTGAACAACAACTCCCATCATCCCTACCCATTGGCCATTCTTACTGGGGCCCATGGGAGTTGTAGTTTGGCAACATCCGGAGGGACACCTTTGCCTCCACATTTGTTTTAATGCTACCCATGGGTTTTTTTGCATGGTTACCAATGCTGGGACTATGAATTGATGAAGGGCATGGCAGCAATGGAAATAATAAATAGATAAACCACTGCTGACCTGCATGAAGCCTGCAAAGTAAGAACAATTGCATATATGTATAAATAAGAAACTGTCAGCGTTGGCCCATGGAGGTGAGCTAGGAACCAGACGCCATGGGCCTAAACCTGCAGTCAAGACTGAAGGGCAAAGTAGGAGTCAAGGGCAAGGGGCAAGGCAAGGGGGAAAGGGAAAAGCCAGCAGAGATGAACAAGGAACAAGTCAGAACCCAAGGGTCCTCTGGGGAAGGGCTGTAGCTAAACAGCAGATATCTCCTGTGCAAAGGTCCAGGAGAGGCCCCTTGTCTGGAAACCCTGGAGAGCTGCTACCAGTCAGTGCAGGCAATACTGAACTAGGTGGACCAACGCTGTTAAGTCACTATGAGCTCATTCAGACTTCCATTTTCCTGTGGCTTTCTCCCAAGGAAAACCACTCTTTAACACTCAGTTGGAGCAAACAGCCATTTGGGCTTTCTCTGGATAGATGTTTGCTCCAACTTAGCACCAAAGAGTGGGTTTTCCCTGGGAAAGGAGATGGGTGAGGGGAGAACTGCTCAGACCCAGGCGTTGTAGACATGGAACAAGTGAAAGTGTGACTGAGCCCCATGTTCTTAAGGAGTCAGAACCAAAGGACAAGGCAGTGGACCAGAACAAGCATATTGTAGTGAATAGACTAGGATCTCCCGGTTTTTAAGCCACAGTGCTCTGGTTCATTTTGTATTCTGTTTTGACCTTCTGCCTGCTTCCCCCTCTGCCTTTTATTCCTAATAAAGTTTCTTAATTTGACTGCTGAGTGTGTGCCAACCTCAGGACTCCAGAATCCCCACGTGTCTAGACGCTTGAAGTTCATGCTACTAAAAGTTTCGGAGCACAGTTGTAAGAGACCAGCACATTCTTCTGAGTATCGGTAAAGACATGGGGATTGTGGGCTACAATTCTCAACATGGCTTAACAATCAATCTCCCCCTCCAAAGGAACTTTGGAAACTAGTTCTGGGATGGGGACAGGGGTCTTCTAAGAACTCCCACCACCCTTAACAAAACTACTGCTCTCAGAATTCTTTGGGAAAGCCATGACTGTTTAACATGGTATCACAGTGCTTTAAAAGTATAGTGTGAATGTGATCTGAATACATGACTATCCGTTTAAACACAGTGAGATGAAAATTGATTTTCTACATAGAATAAGAAATCGGAGGGTGAGAGATTTTGGAGCATTATAAAGATGCCTCAGTAAGTTACAATTTATGTTTATTTACCATCCAGGGCTTTCTGTTGGACCCTGGATGGGTGTGATACAACCTCCCAGGTCCTAGGCTCCAGGAGCCCCCTGCCTGTATCTCACCAAGGTCATATCTCAATGGTAGACCAGGAGGTCCCAGAATCCTTCCAGGCTGCTGCTATTTTCAGGTGAGATTCAAGCAGAGTCTGGGAAAATCAAGTTGTGCAATTAAGGTCAATGTTTTGATGCTCCTGCGTAACAAGCTGGCTTCCCCCTCAAAACCAAACTTTTTGCAGGTTGTGGGGCAACGCACTGGAAAGTGTGGCATTGATGCAGCAGCATCCGACCTCTCTGCAACCAAATCAGAACGGATCTTCATTAAACACCCAAGCATCGTCAATTATCCCTGAGTAATTGGTACTCAGACCAAGGGTCATAGCCATCACCCCCAAACTCAAGGTTGTCCGATTTGCTCCAAACCAGTGCAGTTTGACAACAGTTTTGCAGGGAAGTTATAGATGTTGGCTTTGCCTGCTGGGAGGTTAGGCAGCCTTAGGTCAAAGCAAGCCTTGTCCCACACTTCCCAGTGTGTTTCCCCATCACTTTCCTTACTGCAAAAGGTTTAGGGTAGGGAACCGGTTTGCTGCACAACAGCACAAAACCAACTTCTACTGTGCGACCTGAATTTGCCGGCATGCGATGGAATCGCACGACAACAGCAATGGCCCAGAAGCACCCTTAGAGGGGAGAAATCCTCTGAAAAGTTTGCCCCAACCACTCCCTCTGACGTGATGTCACAAACTGGGCTGGGACGAAGGGCCATGTCCTGTCCCTGGAAGGAGCCAGGGGCTCCTGGGCTGGACCGCCATGCCTGAGGAAGGGCTGGCCCCCTTCCATCGACATTCTATTTTCAGAGCTCCACGGCTAGCGGATTTCCCTCCGGCATGCCTGGGCTCTGGGCGGCCTCCGTCAGACACTGATGCATTCCTGGAATGGGATTTGGGGAGGCGGGGGTGGTGGGACTAGGCCCCCTCCCCAAGCACATCAAGGTAGGACAAACACACACAGCACACATCTGTTCATGTGAGGTTGGCTAAGCCCCAAAGCATCAATGGAGCAGTTTTACACCCCCCACCCTTAGCACACACACACACACACACATACACACACACACACACTTACTTCCTAAGCTTCCACATCTCTGGCAATATGGCTATTAAAACGACATTCCTTCTATTCCGCCCCCCCACCCCAAATACATAGGGCAGTCTCAAAGGCTCCCCAGACACTCGTGACGCTGCCTCTGAACCCCGCTCCTTCTACTCTTGGCCAGAGTGCCTCCCCCTCCCCAAAATCGCCAGCCCCTCCTTAATGCCTGAAAAGAGATGCTATTTTTTCACTCTCCTCTTTAATCTGTTGTTACCAAATAATGCTTCTTTTGTTTGGGGGGGGGAGAGAAAGAGAGAGAGAGGGTTGGAGGGGAAGGATGGGGAGAGCAAAAAGCTTCTGTGAAAGCAGCCGAGGGGTCCTGATTGCTAATTATGCATGGTGAATGTTGATAGCTTGATTGTGTGTCCTGCAGCTGCATAGACGGCGAAAGGGCGGGGAGGGAGGGAGGCAGACTAGCTGACGCCAGCCTTAAAACTCTCCCACCCATTCGCCAGAGCTTCTGGTATTGTTTTCAATGGCCTTGCCCCAGCACCTGGGTTCAGCTTGCAAGCCCAGCAGGGACGGTGCTGGAATCTAAGTTGGGGGGGAACAAACAGAATTTCTGTGCAGGGCGGCGGGGGGGGGGGTGGAGAGAGAAGCAAACCTCTCTGGATTAAAGCTGTTAACCTTTTGCTTTGGAAAGAGAGCCGGGGAAGAGGGGCAGGGGCTCCTCCGGGCAACAGAGGCTGTTGCTGCCGCCGCTGCACCCTGGGCCCGACATACCTTGAGAGGCGTTGGGACAATGGACAATAGCTGCGATTGTGCCAAGAAAGAGATCCACAAACGGCTTAAGCACCTAGGTTTAAAGATGTTGGACCTAATGGTCTCATGCCCCCGCTTGTTTAAAGAGTGAGCCACATCATTTCACTTAGGGACCCTCTAGACTGGCGGGCTCCCCTTGGAGGTGTATTCTGCAAAGTTTCCCCCCAGCATAATACTAGAACTCCTGGTCATCCAAGGAAGCTGGAAGATTCAGGGCAGATAAAAGAAACTTATTCACACAATGCATGATTAGTCAAATTGCTGGAGGAGATGGCTATTGTTGAGGCACTGTGGCCTAGTGGTTGGAGTGTTGGACTAGGACTTGGGAGACCAGGGTTCATAATCCCCACTCAGCCATGATGCTCACTGGGTGACCTTGGGCCCAACCTCACAGGTTGTTGTGGGGGTTAAATGAGGAGGAGAACCACAGAAGCCACCATGAGCGCTTGCTAAATTCTGCAACTTTCTGTACCACAAATGTTCTAGGATTTGGTGGGGATTTTTTTTTTTTTTTGTTCCGCTATAGTGCAAGGGTATCCCTCCAGACAGCAACAGTGCAGAAAGGTTGGGGCAGCATTGCAGGACAAGTAATAGAGTGGTACCTTGGTTCTCAAACTCCTTGGTACTCAAAAACTTGGAACCTAAACACTGCAAACCCAGAAGTAAATGTTTCGGTTTGTGAACTTTTTTTGAAAGCCGAACATGCTCTGTTTTGTGTGCCATACTTCTGTTTTGAGTGTTACGCTGAGGTCTGTGTTCTTACAATTTATTTTGCGTTTTTGTTTTTGCGACAGTGTGGAACCCAGTTCAGCTACTGATTGATTGATTGATTGTGCGACTGCAGTACATTGTTTATTGCTTTCATTTTATGGATCAATGGTCCTGTTAGATAGTAAAATTCATGTTGAATTGCTGTTTTAGGGGTTGTTTTTAAAAGTCTGGAACGGATTAATCCATTTTAAATTACTTTCTATGGGAAAGCGTGCCTTGGTTTTGGAACACTTTGGTTTTGGAACAGACTTCTGGAACGGATTAAGTTTGAGAACCAGGGTACCACTGTATAGAGCAATGATGTGTGGGCAGTCAAGTATAAATCACTAGTGCAGAGGTGTCCCTACCTGGAAATCCCGGGGATTGAACCTGCGACCGTCTTCATGCAAGAGATTCCCTGCTACTGAGTTATGGCCCTTCACTGAAACATAGGAAGCTTCCTCATACCAAGTCAGTTCATGAGTCTGTCTGGCTTAGTATTGTCTACCTGACTGGCAATGGCTCTCCAGAATTTCAGGCAGGAGTCTTTCCCATCCCTACCTGGAGGTGCTTGGGATGGAACTCTACCACTGAGCTACAGTCCTTTGAAGCCCATGAGGACATTGATCTTGGGATGTCAGTCCCAGGTTCGATCTCTGGTATTTCCAGTTATTTAGCTAGTAGTTAAAATGTATGTCCCATTCTCTCCAGATGCAATGTAGCTAGCAGCTAAATGCATAACAGCTAATTCAAAACAAGCAATGCAAGAACAAACCCAAGAGTTACAATCTAAGAAAGATCAGGAAGTGGTCAATGGGAAAGACCTCTTCTTTAGACTCTGGAGAGCTGTTGCTAATTAGAGTAGGGCATGGACAAGGAACATCTTCCATCCCATTCCTTCCTGAGGGCTATATGTGAATGGTGGCCAGAGCCAGAGGCAAAAGGGGGCAGTGCAACAATATGAATTTTGCCACTGTACAGTTGGCTACATTTGACACCCACAGCCCTCTGTCCTCCATCCAAGCAAATGAGAAACATTATTCATAGGTTAAGCCAGCCAGGCAAGAACCATCAAGGAAGGTGGAAAGTAGAGCTAGGGTGGGATGTGGCCTGGGGAAAACCCCAAGGGCCAGATTGGGAGGCTTGCAGGGCCGCATGTGGCACCCGGGCCTGAGGTTCCTCTTCCCTGGAGTAGACGGACAAAACTGGCAGGGTGGCTATAAAAAAAGGAGGTAAGGCATCACCAAAAATGAGGCATACACATGCATAAATAAAGTGCCTATCCTAATTTATGCATTCCAATGCAATACATCTCGCTGTAGTGGAGAAGACTCTGACCAGGTGATGTGCATGTCTGCTCAGCCTGTTGTCCAGAGGCTATCTGCAGATGGGCAGTGTCAAGGCCCCTTGCTGCTCTCCCTTCGTAGGGGTCTTGATCTTTAAACCTGACCAGGACCAGAGAGCCCTGGCAGTGGAGGATGGCTGTCCGAGCCAACAACCTTCCATCTCTAAGGAAATCAGAAACTGAGTACTAGGCTCTGTTGGCCAAAACAGCAGTAACAATCTCAAATTGGGTACAGCTTGTGGCAAGTACTAGAGTGTGCACACTTGCCATCATGGACCCAGGTGATTCTGGCGTCGTTAGAAGCATGCCGGAGCAAACCAGTGAGAAGCAGACATTGCTGAACTTTAAATTTTGTGTAATAAAACTGGTTACAAATCTGAAAGAAAAAAAGAAACAGAGGGCAACCCTTCAAAGAGAGGACCGTCCTCTGTAAAGTAAGGCACGTGACCACAAATACTGGAATATATTAGGGCTGCTAGGTCAGGAGCATCCCAGAGCCTGAGACGATGGTAGTCAGGCTTGGCGAAAACCAAAAATGAACCCAGAAAGCTGCTCATATCTGGTTAGAGCGCTGGTCCAGGGGGTTGCCAGACCTCCAAGTCTGACCTGAAGTCTCCAGGTTTGCCTAGTCCCATCCAGGTCACAGGCTGGGAGCTTGAATCTCCAAGTGGGAAGAATGCTAATGTTAATAATAATAATAATAATAATAATAATAATAATAATAATAATAACAATGGAGACTGTACATGCAGTTTGCAAGCAGGTATGGCAACCCTAGACTAGATGGACTAATGCTCTAACCGGGTGTACACAGCTTTCTGTATTGATATTTGGTCTTCGCCAGGCCTGACTACTGTCATCTCTGCCTTGGTGACCTTGAGATTAGACGACTGCGATGTGCTGTACAAGAGGCAGTCTCCAACACAAACCAGGTTCTCTGATACAGAGAGTGACACTTCGCCCACCAGAAACAAGGTCACGAGAATATTATCAGTAGCAGAAGACAGTGTGATTGTTTTAAATTGTTCAGTTCCAGCTCTGTGCTGCAGCCTGACGGATTCCTGACCAGCGCAAGGAGATAGGGCAGACAGTATCTTTGAGAAGATACGGGACAATCAAATTCAGCAAAGGGTTCTAACGCCAAAACACTTGAATGCTGGGGAAAGAGGGAGATAGAGATAGAAATGATGCAAACGTAAACAGTGATCCTTCATTGTACTCAGCGAGAAACAAGGTCAAGCCCAGGCAACCCCAACTGTTTCCCCCCTCCCTACCCACCTCAGCTTTAAGTCACTAGTAAGAAGTGTACCTTTGTCTGGCATGAGCTGGGTGTCAGGAGGAACCTGAGGATGTGGGCAGCTGTGCCCCTCTCTAAGTCTAGGGGATATGGAGAAGCTGGAGGCAAAAGAAATTTGAAGCTCCAAGTACTGTAATGTAGAATCTGAAGCACAGACAGCACTGCATTGCTGGAAGCAGTAGTTGGCCACTAGGCTCTAGGTCTAGCCAATCCGAAGGCTTCATACTGCGGTGGCTCCCAGTTGTATACTCCTTCTCATCCATCCTGCTCCAATGTTTTGAGACAGAGGTTGGGAACTTGTGGCTCACGAGCCAAATTAGACTCAGCACAGGTCCCAGTTTTGGCCCACGAGGCAGAGGGAATTTGTAGAAGCGGTTTGGCTCCCAATAGTGCCTGCAAACAGACTTCAAGAGGATCGCTGTGGACTCCTTTGAAGTTGTTCCTGATGTCATGATGATGTCAGCTGATTGACAAGTTGGTGGCCCACTCATCTGCCAGGGTTGGCTCACAGTGAGATATAGTTGGAGTGGGTGATGAAAGAACCTGGCCCACTGACTGGATCCACTCCCCCAGACTTGCTTTAAGAGTAGGACCCATTCTGGGATTTGGGTGTGAGGGGGTCTTCATTGGATCTCTGTAACATGGAATAAGTGAGGCATGCAGTCCTTTTAACACCAGCCTTCCATGAGGGTCTCCTTGACTGGTCTTAGCAAGTGACCAGGAGTGACCAAGTGACCGTGAGTCTGCTTCCAATGTTGCCACAGCTTTTGCACTCCCCCAGCCCAACCTGCAATATATTGACCAAACTTGCAGGGTTCTTGTAAGAATGGAAAATGCTACTCTGCATCTGGGCTGGAGAACATCTGGCCTGCCAGATGTTGGTAGATGACAACTCCTATCAACCCCAAACATTGCCCATGCCAACCAAAGCTGTTGGGTGTTGAGGGCTCCCCAACATCTGGAGAGACACAAGGTGTATGAGAAATGCATCAAGCACTTGAAAATTCCATTTACAGTGGTACCTCGGGTTACATATGCTTCAGGTTACATACGCTTCAGGTTACAGACTCCACTAACCCAGAAATAGTGCTTCAGGTTAAGAACTTTGCTTCAGGATGAGAACAGAAATTGTGCTCCGGTGGTGCGGTGGCAGCAGGAGGCCCCATTAGCTAAAGTGGTGCTTCAGGTTAAGAACAGTTTCAGGTTAAGAACGGACCTCCAGAACGAATTAAGTACTTAACCTGAGGTACTACTGTTCTTCTTTACTCAGACTGCGTACACACTATACCTTTAAAACACATTCCAAGTACACACACCCAAAGAATTCTGGGAACTGTAGTTTGTTAAGGGTTACTGGGAATTGTAACTCTGGGAGGGGTAAACCCAGAATTCTTCAAAGGACAAAATGTGCTTTAAAGGCATAGCACATACACCCCCAGTGTCTCCTTTGACCCACATTTTTTGAGCTGTTGTCTGAGTTGCTGATATGTATCATCACACAATGTATTAGATAAGCTTTTGGTGGGTTTTTTCTCCCAAGGTCTGTAGCACTTCTGAGTCATGCAACCTAGCTGAGGACCTCAAATGCTGAAGGTTCAATTCCTGCCCTTTATCTGCCCAGCTCTGCTGGCAGAATGCAGGGCAGCCTCTCGGGTTGCGCCAAAGCCTTGAACCTCTAAAGAGGTTTGGACCAGAACCCTTGAAAACTTGTGATACATACAGACAGTCAATAACAGTGACATTTTATTTCTAACGGGCAGCCATGGGGAATCTCCAGCCCATGGGGCAAGGCTGTTTTCCCCTCCCCCAGCCAGCCCTGCCTTCCCCCACATTGGACATTGGTTTGGAGGGCTACTGCTCATCAGGCCAGAGAGTGTTAGATCATATTAACTAATATTCTGACCTAGTGTAAGGCAACTTTATACTGAGGCTGTGCTACTGTATTGCCTCTCTGTGTGGGGCTGCCCTTGGAAGCGCCAGCTGGTGCAGAATGCGGCAGCAGCCGGATTGCTGATGGAAGCTTCTGGTCAAGATCATACAACACCATTGTTAAAACAGCTGCACTAGCTGCCCATCTGCTAGGTTCCAAGTCCTTGTATTAATTGGAGGCCCTGAACAACTTTGCTCCAGGGTTCCCCGGGGATCACCTTAACTCTTATACCCCAGCTCAGTCTCTGAGATCATCCGCAGGAGCATCGTCGGCCATCCCCGAGTTGGCGAGCTTCCTTCGACAACAACAAGAAACCGAGACTTGAGTGTCCTTGGCCAAGTCTTCTGGAACACTCTGCCAATAGAGATTCAGCAGGCAGCTCTTGTGCCAACTTTTAAACACCCGCTGAAAACTTTCCTATTCCGCCCGGCCTACACAGGCAATTAAGGACACATCCTACCACAATTTGTTTATTTATTCATTACATCTATAAAACACCTTTTTCTCCCAAGGATCTCAAGGTTGTGTACATTGTTCCCCTCCTCCTCCTCCCCAGTTCATCCTCACAACAACCCTGTGAGGTAGGTGACTGGCCCAAGGTCACCCCATGAGCTTCATGGATGAGTGAGGGATACAAACCCTGGTTTCCCTAGTCACAGTCCAACACAGTTTTTAAAAAAAAATTATTTTATTGCTGTTGGGGTTTTTTGTTTGTTTGTTTTAAGGACATAGCAGTTTATAAAATGTTTTTGTAAATAAATAAGGAAAGTTTACCCATTCACTGCGTCCACCTAATTCACCAGGTTGAAGATCCCACATGCAATCATCTCTAGGTAGGGCTGGGACATTCTGAAACCATGAGAAGCCATTGCCCATCAGTGGAGACAAGGCTGAACTAAATGGACCAATGGTTCTGCCTCAGTGTAAGGCAGCTTCCTATGTTCCTGGGTTAGGGTCAAGGACAGTAGCTCAGTGGTAGGGAATCTAAACCACTGAGCCTCTTGGGCTTGCTGACCAGAAGGTCGGTGGTTCGAATCCCACAACGGGGTGATCTCCCAGGGTGATCTCTGTCCCAGCTCCTGCCAATCTAGCAGTTTGAAAGCACACCAGTGCAAGTAGATAAATAGGTACTGCTGCAGTGGGAAAGTAAATGGCGTTTCCGTGCGCTCTGGCTTTTGTCATGGTGTTCTGCTGTGCCAGAAGTGGTTTAGTCATGCTGGCCACATGACCCGCAAAGCTGTTTGTGGACAAACGCCAGCTCCCTCAGCCTGAAAGTGAGATGAGTGCCTCAACCCCATAGTTGCCTTTGACTGGACTTTACCGTCCAGGGGTCCTTTACCTTTTACCTTTTTACCTGCATGCCAAAGTTCCTGGAAACATTTTTCATGCTCCAGTACTGGGCTATAGCTCTTCCTGGTTCCACAGCTTCTACCACTTCTCAGTACGACAGGATGGATGGGAGAGAGAGGAGGAGAAAAATAGCTCACTCAGGAGAAGATGAGACTCAGGGTTATGGGTTTCAGCCCCACATTGGGCAAAAGCTTCCTGCATTACAGGGGGTTGGCATAGATGATCCTCGTGGTCCCTTCCACTTATATTTCTATAAGCCTAAACCACAGGCCAAAGAACTGGCTGGGTGCAGCAATGAGCATGAGAACAGACTGGGCACATGTGAGCCTTGCATTTAAAGGAGCGTACAGACTCCGAGAGGAGATGGCCTTCAGAACATGTCTCCCCAGATCCGAGGCCAGCACTGCCTTTCTTGTCCAGATCACACCGGCCAAAGGAACTGCCCTCGACTCTGCTTCAATCAAAGCGACCCACTTATCCTGGGGGGCGGTGGCAGTGGTGGTGGGGAGAAGCATGGAGAGCCAGAGTGCTGCCGCATTTGTGCCTCCCCGCCCGCCCTCGCGCAGCCCCGACATTTCCACAAGTGTTTTGTGAAGGGTTAATCCCCTCTTCAAACAAGCTGCCTCAAAACTCTCCCTGGGAAAAGATTTGACATTCCCCAAGGCTGGCTCCGGGTTTCCCAGAGACGGGCAGCCTTGGCCATCTTCTGGGCCCAGGGGAGATAATAACAAGAGTGGATGCAGCTGTGTGACATGGATGGGAATCGGTGGAGCCCGTCACAAAGAGTGCTGGACCACCCCTAATGAGAGAGAGAGAGAGAGCTCTGGATCACTGCCGGGGCGGTCTTTGGATTCAGCAACATTTGCCAGCTAGGAGCAGCTCTTGATGGGAATCCGACTCCCAGATCTCCCTTCTCATCATTTACAGGAAGAGAAGGGAAGTTGCTCAAACCGACCAAAGCAGGCCAGCGGAAGATAAGAGCTGCAGCCAGGGCTGGCGTCGACCGTAGGAATGGTTGGGTACCTGCCAAGGGTCCACCTCCCAGATGGGGTCCCACGGAGAAAGGACCCCTGAACCGGCTGCTCCCCTCTGCCACTGCAGCCTCTGCGGTCACTTGCCTCTCCTTCTGGCCCAGAGGGGATGGAGGAGCCAACACAGTGGGGGTGAGAAGCAGCGACTCTGGCTCAGGGCCAGGTAGAGATCTTTCAAGGCCCTCGGCACTGCAAAGGTTATGGTGCCCCGCTCCCCAATGTGTAATTTAAAAAACCCACAAAAACACAATGCTAAACCGTAAAATGCAAAAATTATCTTTCGAAATGACACAAAGCAGACATGTATGGTGGAATCAAAATAGCTTCTTTGCAGATTTTCAGATTGCAAAATTCTGGGTAAGTTTGAGCTGACTCAACAAAGCCTGTCAGCTGCCATACACAGTAGGGAAAGTGAGCCGAGTCTGTCCCCACAGAGGTCATTCATACACACACACACACCCCCCTCTATATTCAACATCATACATTGGTACCTCGGTTCTTGAACATAATCTATTCCGGAAGACCGTTCAAGTTCCAAAACGTTTGAAAACCGAGGCAGAAAGGGCTGTCTGCAAATTCAATTGAAAAAATTGAAAAACACACAGCGGAAGCCGTTCGACTTCCGAGGCGCGTTCAAAAACGGAAGGCTTTACTCTCAGGTTTTCGGTGTTTAGGTTCTGAAACGTTCGTCAACAGAAATGTTCAAGAACCAAGGAACCACTGTATCAATAAGAAAACATGAATTTATTGCCATACACGACAGGGTCTGATTTCCTCACATTATTTCAATCTTTGTTAGTAGCACTTCCTCTGGTTTCAGTGGGATAAGTAATAAGAAGAGAACAGAGAAAATGAGGGTGGAATGTGGAGTGCAAGGAAATCAAACAAAGTTCTGACTTTTCTTATGATTACTTCACTGTCCCCCCCCCCCCCGAAATATAAAATTCTTTCCGGTGAAAATTCTCTCTTTTTTTTTCTTTTGGTGTGTTTGCACCACATCCCCCCCCCCCCCATTTCCCATAGATAGCTTGAAGATCACTGAGAGTCTTGTAAAATGATTAGATCTTCTGTGCTAGATGCTGTAATGATTTTAAATTGCATTTTTATTGTTTCTTTCCCTCCTTATATATTGTATTTTATTGAATTATGGTTTGAATTCTATTGAACAATCTGAAAAACAAAAGAAGCTTTAAAACATACAGTTCAAAATCAACGTGAATATTGAATGCAATGGACGTGCCATCTCCATAGCTGTCAAGTGTCCCTTATTTGAAGGGACAGTCCCTTATTCCAGCGCCATGTCCCGCTGCTGTCCCTTATTGATGGATGTCCCTTAAATGATGTCCCTTAAATTTCAAAGGAAGCAGCTCCTCTCCCTCCCTCCCTGCCAGCCAGGGAGGAGGGAGGCTCCAACTGTGTTGCTTGGCTGTGTTGCTCACCCAATAAGAAGTCTAAGAATGACTGGGGGGTGGAGCTTGCATGCCTTGTGTGTGGCTAGTTAATGCAAGCTGAGCGGTTTTTTGAATGCTGGACGCCATTTTGTTGCACGTGCTGCTGCAAACTTTGCAGTGCAAAGCCAGGCCGGGGAGCCATCTTAAGTTGAGGTTGCATAGGCCTTGTGGTGCATGTGATTCAGATTCTATTCAGTTGAACCTTTGGTTACAAAGCTGGTTGGACAGTGTTCTCAAAACTACCAGCATGAGTTTGACGAGACTGCAGGAGGACAGGAAGACTGGAGTGACTGGAACAGGGGAGGCTGCAGGTCCCTTATTTTGGCTGCTAGTCCCTTATTTTCAAGGCTGCTGGTCCCTTATTTTCAAATCTGTAAGTTGACAGCTATGGCCATCTCCCATCTTCAACCACATTCCAGTCATACAGTAGAGTACCTCACCGAAGCCCATGGACCAGAGTTTGATCCTTCCCCAATGGTTGGTTGGTTTATTAGTTTATACCCTGCCTTTTCACACTGAGGCAGCTTATAGATGAGAAAGAACTGTTAAAAACATAAGGAAAAAACATTATTAAAAAGCAATTAACCATTGATAAACTTAAAACTCTCTCTCTCTGTGTGTGTATGTGTGTTTAATCTATTAAAAACACACAAATCATTACAATAAAACAGCATGGCACCAGCCCTTTCATTAAAAGCAGTCAGTTCCCCAAAGTCTGTTGAAGCCTGAGAAGAAAGTCTTCACCTGCTGCTGGAAGGACAACAAGCACAGAACCACATGCATGGAGCATGAGACTCTTAATCTCAGGGTTGTGAGTTTGAGTCCCACATTGGGCAAAAGATTCCTGCAATGCAAGGGGGTTGGACTTGATGACCCCCATGGTCCCAGCTCTACGGTTCTATGATACAAAAGCAAGGACCAGTCTTGTATCTCTAGGGAGTTCCAAAGTCTGGGAGCAGCCACTGAGAAGGACCTCTCCTGTGTCCCTACCAAGTGTGCCTGTGAGGGTGGTGGAACCAAGAGAAGGGCTTCTGCTGAAGATCTCAGAGCCTGGGCAGAAGGAATACAGCTTTTCAGATAGCCTGGACCTAAGCCATGTAGGGCTTTGTAGGTCATAGCCAGCCCAGAAACAGAGTAGAAGCCAGTGAAGCTGTTATAACCAAGGAGTCCTATAACCAGCCTTGGTCAACAATCTGGCTGCAGCCCTTTGAGCCAGCCAAAGTTCCTGAGCCCTTTTCAAAGGCAGCTCCACGCGGAGAGCATTACAGTAATCCAAACTGGATGCAACTTAAGGCATGTGTCAATGAGGTTAAGTGATGTCTGTTTTAACTTTTTATGGCTTTATTGAATGGTTTTATGGTTTCATTGCTGTAAAGTGCTTTGATATATATATTTTTATGGCACAGCGGCATACAACTATTTTTATAAATAAAATACAGTCTAACGGGGGAACCTGCAAGAAATGACCGAAGGCCAGCCTTTACGCTGTTGACGGTGGAACCCAGGTCCATGGAACGACACAACAGAAGTCAATAACGTGACTGTTGTTTCCTGGTTCTGTTTGAATGAAGCTGTCAAATATTATCCTACTGGCACGCCCATTATTTTCTGTCTTTGAAATCATCGGGACTCTTTGGGTCTGCTTCTTCTCGGGCCTCCGCTGGCAGATATCCACCCATGTTTGCCTTGCCTTTCCTGCTTTGTACCAGCCTGACCAGAAAGGGGACTGGGGCCCTTTTGTTCCTCCTCGAGATTTATGATCCTTCACTAAGCCCTTCCCGTCTTCTCCTCTGTCACCACTCTTGATGACTGAACCACCTGCCTATCTCAGCTTCCTTGTCCTCAGTGCCTTGACTTCAGGAGGAAGCCCATGAGCAAACAAGAGAGATACCTGAGACAATGGGACTGGGATAAAAATAAAAAAAGCTTGATAAAACCTGGTGGCAAACTGTTTCCCTGAGCCTCTACCTGTTGTAATGCAAACACTCCCTGGCACCAGGAATGTTTGCCTGTCTGAGTGACTGGTAACAGGATGAGCCTGAAGTGGAACAGCTTTTGAGCTAGTTTGCACTTAGCTTAAAGGTATTATTGGTCACCAAAGGGGACTGTTGTGGTGGTACTGTGCCCCTGAGAGGCAGTAGGATTACCTAGAGGGGTGCTAAGACGTAAGGGGGTGGCAGTGGGGGAGAGTGCTGGAGGTGTAGATGACCATCAGGCTTTGAAAAGCTGGTACCACTGGAACAAGTTCATCAGCATTTTGAATTAAACGAAATAGTTTGAAATGGATTTTGAATAAATTGCTACTGTTTTGAAATCTATTGTGTTATTATGTTCCTTAGTGGGCCGTGCGAACCACTATTCTGAATAATTATTTTTTTTTAATAGGGTAGAGTAGAGGGTGCTAGGAAGAAGTTCATGGAACCAAGAAGGCAGTGGTCCAAAAAAGTTTGGGAATCAGTGCTCTACAATTCTTAGAGAAGAAAGGCACACTTTAAATCCTCTGGATGACCTGCTTATTTAGCATTCATCCCCATTTCCTTGCACAGTGCTCACACTGACGTTCGATTATAAATAGTCTTTACCAAGCATTTGTTCTGACTTGTTCGTGAGGAGGTTATACGACAGCAAGCGTTCGTCTTGATTTCCTTGCAGAGTGTTTATAGGTCATCCCGTGAATCATTTGTTCATTGTTCACTTTTCAATGCATTCCCTGGTCCCTTTCCAGACTGCAAAAAGTCTGTTTTTTAGAGTGGGTATGTTGTCCTACTAGCCGTGATGACTATGTTCTACCTACGTGGTCAGAGGCAGTGATGCTTCTGGAAACCAGTTTCTGGAAACCAAAGGGTGGGGAGAGTGTTCTTGTGCTCAGGTCCTGCTTCTGGGCTTCCTATGGGCATCTGGTTGGCCCCTGTGAGAACAGGATGCGGAACTCGTTGGGCCATGGGCCTGGTTCAGCAGCATTCTTCTAGTCTTAAGGCAATGGCCCAGTCCTCAACAAGGTGCAAAACCTTGGTCTGTACTATGTAAAATTGTAGCTGGGAACTCCCATGGTGGAATGCTGTATCTCTCTCTCTCTCTCTCTCTCTCTCTCTCTCTCTCACACACACACACACACACACACACACACACACACTTCCTTATTATTTTCATTATCTATTCATCATGATATACAGTGGTACCTCAGGTTAAGAACTTAATTCGTTCTGGAGGTCTGTTCTTAACCTGAAACTGTTCTTAACCTGAAGCACCACTTTAGCTAATGGAGCTAAATGAGCGATTTCTGTTCTCATTCTGAAGCAAAGTTCTTAACCTGAGGTACTATTTCTGGGTTAGCAGAGTCTGTAAACTGAAGCGTCTGTAACCCGAGGTACAACTGTAACAAGGTTGCTCTCTGGGCAGCTCACAGAATAAATTTTTTTTGAAAAATGCAACCATACAATACAATAAAGACTTTTTTTTCTTCCCAAAAAACTATTAGCAGCCATTAGCTCTGGGATATATCAGATGGTAGAGCACGAGACTCTTAATCTCACGGTTGTTGTGGGTTAAAGCTCCATGTTAGGCAAAAGATTCCTGCATTGCAGAAGGTTCTCAGCCTGTGGGTCCCCAGATGTTGTTGGACTACAACTCCCATCATCCCTGAGCTCTGGCCTTGCTAGCTAGGGGTGATGGGAGTTGTAGTTCAACAACATCTGGGAACCCACAGGTTGAGAAAGGCTGGGTCACTAGATGATCCTAGTGGTCCTTCCAACTCTATGTTTAATGTGATCATTTTGTTTCCCATGGTGCCCCAGAGCGATGCTATCTTAGCAATGTCCCATTATCAAAGTTCAATGAGACATTATGGCCAGGCAAAAACATTGGGGGTGCAAAACAGAGCTGGGGAGGGGTGCTGTGACCAGGGGAGAGTTCTGAGGGCTATATAGGGAGGCCTGAAGTGCCACATATGACCCTCTGGGCATGACATCCCCCCCCCACTCTAGATCAGTGTTTCCCAAACTTGGGTCCCCAAATGTTTCTGGACTACAGTTCCCATCATCCCTGACCACTGGTCCTGCTAGTTAGGGATGATGGGATTTGTAGTCCAACAACAGCTGGAGACCCTGATCTAGATTATGGGAACTGCCTTTCTCCTTAGAATTATGGGAGAGGAAATAGAACACAACAGTCCTTTCTCCCCATTTTCTTGGGGGGTGAGGAGATCAGTGTCCTAAATAATGTATAAAATAATATAAAGGCGTCTCTGCATTTTCCAGGGATGTCCCTGATTTGCGCCTTTCTATTTTTATTATTTTTAAAAAAGGCTTCTCCCTTTGTCTCTTATTCTCCTTCCTAAGTCCATGGCTCAGCAGCTGCCCCTCAAATCAGTTTGAATTCTTTGGAATTTGCTCACAGCTGTGTCTAGATAGAGACCATTGTAATGACCATGGAAGTGACAGTGAAGAGGGTCTTCTTCACTCAGCTGCATTGCCTGCTCAGATGCAAGCGAGGAGGAGGACTGGGAGAAATAGCATGACTAGTCAAAAAGCACAATGGTTGCATTAGCCTGGTCCGGACAGACTCTGTATCACTCAGCCATCATTTTATTTAGTGTGAAGCAACCAGCCATCTCCTCCCCTAATACTGCACCACTGTGTCCCTTGATTCAAGGTCGGTCTTCTCTGATCCCAGCCCCTTTTGACAGCTTTTATTCCTCATTTGTAGAGTCAAAGTTTGAGAGTCATGAAGCACAGGCAAGGGAGTGCACTGTGTTGCTTGCAGGGAGGTCACTCGTGATCTGATTACTCCAAAAATAAACTAGGCAATGCAAAAACTGCAAGCAGATTCTCAGGGCTTTCTCAGAAAGTTGTTGTTGTAATTGTTGTTATATTTGTACCCTGCCCATCTGACTGGGTTGCCCCAGCCACTCCAGGTGCCTTCCAACATGTTTATTTGTTTGACTTATTAGTTACTTAAAGGTAAAGGGACCCCTGACCATTAGGTCCAGTCATGACTGACTCTGGGGTAGCAGCGCTCATCTCGCTTTATTGGCTGAGGGAGCCGGCGTCCACTTCCGGGTCATGTGGCCAGCATGACTAAGCCACTTCTGGAGAACCAGAGCAGCGCACGGAAACGCCATTTACCTTCCCGCTGAAGCGGTACCTATTTATCTACTTGCACTTTGACGTGCTTTCGAACTGCTAGGTTGGCAGGAGCAGGGACCGAGCAACGGGAGCTCAACCCATTGCGGGGATTCAAACCGCCGACCTTCTGATCGGTAAGTCCTAGGCTCTGTGGTTTAACCCACAGCGCCACCTGCGTCCCAGTTACTTACTACAGTACCTTCAATAAATATGTCTAGGAGAGCAATCTGCAGAGCCCAGGAAATCTCTGAATTTAGGGAAGAGATAGGGTAGGACAGCAGTAGTTCGAGGAGGATAAGCCTTCAGGGATGAGGGGGTTAACAATCTGCATTAAGCTAAGATATGGACAGGCCCAGAATGACACAAATGACTGCCCACCAAACATGCAGGCTTGGGCAGTGGTCCTGGTGCCCACTGGGGCAGGTAAAGCAGAAAGCAGGGAGCCGGACAGGAGTCAATGACAGGCAGAGCCCATCCTCCTCCCTACTGAGTTCTGCCAGGGCAAAACTGAGGGGGAACTCGACTCTTGTTAAGCCACCCATTGTTAAGTAAGAAGGCAGGCATGCAGGGGTTGGTTGAGGGCAGATTGAGGTTGATGGGGCAATGCACTGTTCATCCTAGCAGACCAGCGTCCTCTGGGCATGTGGAAATGCTGCTGGTGGGTTTCCTATGCCCACTGATCAGCAAAAAGCCCCAGAATGGGGCATTCAAGAGGAGAAGGTAGGAAAAGAGGCCGAGCCAGGCCAGGATCCACTGGATCCCAAACCTCCTGCACTGCTCTCATGGGACAGCCTCACCCTGTCCTAGCTGGGTCCTTGATTGCAGGGGACAGGAACACTCCAGATAACTAAGACTGCCATGGGCACAGACAGCAGCAAAGTCAAAGGCCAGCCAAGGTTCGCACAAGAAAGTCCCTATTTTCATCCGAGAGAGGTTGGGATGGATGAAATTGGGAGCAAATAACGCACTCTCTTTATTTAGTAACTACAGGGCATCCAGGCAGCGCTCTGCTCCCAGCACACTCTTTGTGGGGCACAGTTTCTTATAACACAAAGCGGTGATATTGTTGTAAAATTTGAAGTTTTGGACCAGGAGAAAGCTTAGTCATTTATTTGCAGAAGTATTTGCCTAACATCAGGGTGATGTACCAACAACAGAAAAACAATTAAAGCAATACCAAGCAATCATGATAATGACTGGCTACTCAAGAGAGATTTTAACCAATTGCATAGGCCTTAATTGGTACCCAGCACCTCCTGGAACAAGGAGTGGGATAGACACTTCCTGCCACCCCAGCTGATCTAGGTATCTGTGTGTGAAGCAAAAACTGCAGTTAGACACTGAAACTTTAAGAGCATCTTAGGAAACTGCCTGCAGAGCTCAGACATAGGATCAATGGGTCTTGGCTTGGTGTTGGGTTTAAACTCCACTTGTGCTCAGCCTGCATATTTATAAATTTTGCAAAGAATTTATTTATTGAGTTACTCTTTGCATTTGCTACCTCCCAACAGAAGTCTGCCAGGTGGTGAACCATAATTAAACCTAGAACAAAATGAAAACATAACATAGGTAACAATAAACATATTTGACACTGAAATCCCAAAACCAGCACAGAAACTTAAAGTAGAATAACACCAATGCATGCCAATAAGGCTGCAGTCCTAGCCATGTCTACTCAGGGGTAAGTCAACATGATTTACTCCCAAGTAAGTGGAGTCAAGATTGCAGTCTTAGCCCAGGCTTCCTCAACCTCAGCCCTCCAGATGTTTTAAGACTACAATTCCCATCATCCCTGACCACTGGTCCTGCTAGCTAGGGACCATGGGAATTGTAGGCCAAAAACATCTGGAGGGTCGAGGTTGAGGAAGCCTGTCTTAGCCTCTAGCAACCTCCTTCCAAAGGAAATCAAACCTGGACAAGAATTTCTCACTGCCCAGAGAAGTGGGATAAGGTAATATCTTGTTCTGGGGAAATTATCTATTCTTTCCTCTCCACACAGTGTTACAAAAATAAAAGCTACTGTACTGTCATATTTAGATTATCACCACTATTAGACCACAGTGGTCTACTGAAGTTTGTTTTTAATTATTTTGGTTTTAACTTGCTTTTAACTTGTTACGACTTTTACTGTTTGGTTTTATATTGCTGTAAACCACCGTGATATATATTTTATGGCACAGCGGTAGAGAAATATTTTCATAAATAAAATAAATTGGTTAGCACCACTGGCTGCCAATTAGCTAGCGGGCTCAGTTCAAGGTTCTGATTCTGGTGTATGAAGCCCTACACAGCTTGAGACCAAGGTACGTAAAGGATCGTCTGACCACTTGCATACCTCGTCGGTCACTGTGCCCTGAGGGAGAGGGCCCTCAGATCAGGAGGTCCATTCAGCACCATATAGGAATTGGGCCTTTAGTGCTGTCCTTTGGAACTCCACCCCCCTTGAATCTCTGCATTGTGGGGGGTTGGGTTGTGGGGTCCCTGCCACAGAACTCTACAGTTCTGTGTTTCTATGCAGTGCTTGTTTCTGGGGGGATGCAGGGGCCCGCATACCCCTAAACATTTTGTGAATCTATGTTTGGCCTCCTTGAGGGGCAGTATTTCAATATGAGTAGGAAAATGAGAGTACCCCTAAACATTTTTGAAAGAAAAAAAGCACTGATTCTAGGTACACTTGGGTTGCAAACACACTGCAAACACTTACTGGATGGTGCTAGTGCATTCACTGACAGTGAGCAAAACAGCTCCCTCTCTCCCCAATTTTGTGAGCACAATTGACAGTTTTCTGCAAGGCTGTGCCGGACATTTATCCAGTGTTTCACCACCACAACCATTCTCAATCAATTAGTGAGAAAATAATTTACATACAAAAAAAATCAAAAGTGTTGTTATCCTGTTGTTGTTGTTCTCATGGTTGTTATCTGGGCTTTCATCATGGTCGCCTTGCTTTTGAGGTGGCCAAGGGCTGTCTGTGAATATTCCTTTCACTCCAGGTCCACTGCAAGAAGACATTTTGGCACCTGAGGCAAACTGCAAAATGGCGTCCCCCTGCCACTGCCAGGGAAGAAGGGGTGAGTGAACTTCCCTTTCGGTCAATTTCACCCCAATCAACTGCAATTTATACATCCCAAGCCCAATTCCTGAAATGCCAGGGGAATCTCTGCAGTACAAGTCTATTTGTAAACACTCAAAAGTTCAACGGCGCCTACTCTCTGGTGGAGAGGGTTGTGGGTATGAGAGTGAGAGGGTAAAGGTAGCCAGGTTTTTTAAAATAGTTTGTGCGGTTTCTCTTTTTATAAAAGCAAATGATACAATACATTGGGCAAAACCACCTTTCCTTTGCACCATACCCATTAATTACATGGGGAAATGGATAGCCCACGATAACGGATTTGCGGAAGGACCACACAAAGAAAAGTACTATTGGGGTATATTTTATGCTAGGATTGTTGCAAAGTCCTGTGCTGCCTTTTAGGATGTATTAAAAATAGCCAAATTCTTCTGATATTGCTAAAATGTTCATCCCTAAGCTCAGACAACCAAACATTAACTGTATTTAATTTATGCAAATCAAGGGAATCCGTGTTTTGGGCAATTTTTCAATGCAGTGCTGTCAACAACAATAAATATAATAAGGGACTTGATGGGAAAACACCATCGTGTGAGGTTCGTAGTGTTCCTTTTTAACTGGGATGGTTACAGCTGAACATGATTTAGGTGCAGCCCAGCGCTGAATGGGAATTCTCTGAAAAGAAAATGACATGAGATGAATTGGCCAAAGAGGTTTTATGTGCCCCCCCCAACCATTCTTTCCCTCTGGGTTTGGAAAAATAAGTAAAAATTGGCCTGCCAAAAGTCGACAGATCCTCTGAAAGCCAGGCACTTTTTTTTTCCAAGAGAGAAAGTTAATCCAGATGACTATGGAGGAAGAAGTTCCCTATTTAGAGTTTGCCAGGGCTGGAACCATTTCTCACTTGTATTTAGCATCATTTCCTTGGTTGCAAAACTGCCAGGAATCTTCAGTTTTTTGGAGCATTGCGAACAAGAACCCGCCCCCCCCCGCAAACGCCAGAGCAGGCATCTCTTTCCAAGAAGTTGAGGTTAGACTGGTATGATCAGCATCTGCGGAAGATATGTACTCCCACTTTGCTGCCCTCTCTTATTGTCTTCTGCTTTCCACTCCAAACCTGCCAGTCAAAACCTTCTGAAAGGGGGGGGGAGGGATTGTTGGAAGGGGGTGAAAAATCCATGATTGCATTTGGAACCCAACTGTCTCGAATGTGTTCATATCCTGCCCCCTCCATACTTTTTGCTTTTAAACATTTTAGGAGGCTCTTAAAAGTCCACTTGTAATACAAGGCCCAGCTGGTCACTTTCTAGTAACATTTGAAAAAGGGGGGGGGGGGTAGGATTCCTATTGAGAGGCAATTTTCAGAGACATAGGTGACTCGGTGAGGGTAAAGAATGGGCGGCAAATGAACTAGGGCAGTTAGTTTTAAGGTTTGGAAAGGGGACGGGGTCAGCGTTAAAATATATATAGGGTGGAGAAATGGCTGGACAGCAGGACAGTCAGCTGCAGGCTAGAAAGCTCTTCAGAAAATGGAGCTGGGTAAGGGGGGAAGGAGTAGATTGTGCTAAAGAAGGCTGCATTTATGTATACAGTATATGTATTTTAGCTAGTGGAGGATCTTGATCAAAATTGCTTTCAAGACAAATCGCAGTTCTGCAAGCAATAAAGACTCCTCTCCTGGCGAGCCAGCCTCGCTGTTCAGTCATTGCACCCTAGAGCCTTGGAGGCAATAGCGGGGCTATCAGCATCTCTCCGAAAGCCAAGAAAGCGAAGTTCACGCTTTGCCAAACTGACCTAAATTTGCGTGTGGTAAATGATAAAACTCATAATTCTGGAATATATAGAAATAAATGCCTATGCTATCTGCCGGGTAAAAGAGATGCTCTCAAGGAAAAGGGAAAATAAAGCCTAAAAAAATGGTTTTTATGGCCCCAACAGACTGTCTAGCTTTTCTCCTTTATAAAAAAGAAAAGAATTCAAAGCTTTTAAGAAGAAAGGCGCAGGCCATCTGCGAGAAAACCTCCCTCGACTTATTCCCGGCCACGCCTCTCCCGTTCTGCTGCTCCGATTTCCTCCCCTACCCCCGGGAAGCCCCGCCCCCTCGAGCCCCGAGGCCCCGCCCCGGCCTCTCCTCATTGGCCCTCGCGGCGAGGTTCCAGTTCGGTGCCTATGGCGGCGGCGAGGTTGCCTTGGCCACGCATCCCTGTGTGAACGCATGACGTTCGCAAGGCTGGCGCCAGGCTGTCTGGAGCTGCGAGTTAGATCAACACAGCTGGAGGGACAGGGACACAGCTGGGCAAAGGGAGCGGATTCCTCAACAAAAAATAGGATTGTGAGAAAAGTACTTAAACAAAAACAGTTCAAACAAAAGCCTTAATGACATCCTTTCATAAAAAAAGAGAAAGAAATAAAGAGAGGGAGGGAGGGAGGGAGGGAGGGAAGGGGGAAACGCTTGCAGGACTGGGGGAAAAGGGAGCTGGCAGTGGGAACAGGGAGTTCAGATGCACTGAGAAGCAGCCTTGCTAAACAGCCAAACAAGCGATCACAAGCGCGCGCTTACACACACACACACACTTCGAAGAGAAGGAAACTTGGGTTTGGTGCCATCAGCCCTGGGGAGATATTTCAATCTGATCACCCACAAAATTAGAAACGAGTTTTAGAAAAGATTTAAGGCCTCGATCCTATGCACACAGTGCAAGCCCCCTTGCACACAGTGGAATCTTGCCTCCCAGTAAACATGCACGGGGTGGGCTGTGCTAAAAATAATAATAATAGGAGCATTGTGTGAAACGGCATGGGATTCCTGTTAAGCTGCATTTGTAGGGCTGTTCAAGGCTTATGGATCAATTGCATTTGTATGCCACCATTTTCTCCCAAGGAGCTCAAGGTAAAGCACATGGTTCGCCCTCTCCTCATTTAATCCACATGACAACCCTGTAAGGTAGGTTAGGCTGAGTGAGAGCAGTCGACTGGGCCGAGGTTACCCGCTGAGCTTAATGGCCAAGCGGGGATTCGAACCCTGGTCTCCCAAGGTCCGACTCCGACACTATTAACCGCTACACCAAAGCGGCTGTGTGGAATGGGGTGGGTAGTCTTACGGGTTTCAAGGAACAATGGACAGTAATGTGGGTGGGATAAACCCACATATAAAAATATGTAAATATGTAGCAAGTATTGTATGCCTGGGTTTAGGAACTGACTTGATTTGAAAAGCTGCAGGGCTGTAATCTTACGTCTGAGGAGCGGCTTCCACAGAAATCAACAGGACTTCCAAGTAATCATGAACAGGGTTGTTATAAAATCCTTGTCCTCACAAGCCGAAAAAAGCGCTAGATTATAGTTTCGAAAGGTAGCAAACAATTCAAGAGCATACAGAACTGGAAGTTGTGATTTCCACTTGGAGAGAATGAAGGACCTCTAGAAATCAAAACTAAAACAAAATTGCCTCTTTGGTTAGGAGTTAAACAAAAAACAAAAACTGGCAGGATCTAAGGAAAAGAATGGAAGAAAGAGGGATCTGTTGGGTTACCCCAAACCCATTCATTGCTTTGGACAGCAAGTTTGCATGCTAAACATTCTTTTAAAAGTTTTTCAGTAACACAGACTCAGTCATTTAGGAGGAAGAGTTTCTCTCTCCCCCTCCCCACTGCACCAAAGCACCCACCAAGCAAAACATGATTTTTTAAATTGCAAAATGTAAACAGGGTAAAAAATATAGAAATTGACCACGATTAATTGTATACACAATGTGGTCTGTGTGTGAGTGAGAGTGAGAGAGAAAGAGTGCAAGCCTGGCTAAAAGGAATTGAATCCAAAAAAGAAAGAAAGGGGGAAACTTTGGTTTGTTTCTTTTTTAAAAAAAGCCAGCTGTGGGATGGGATAGGAGAGCAGTTGGGAAATTAAATTTGAGTTTAGGTATTCTGGTGAATGCTCTACTAGTGGGCAGGCATAATTTATTCCAGGTGCCTTTTCCTTCTTGACTCTAAAATAACATTTTCAAAAGTTGTCTTCAGCCAGAGGTGACTACCCTGTGTCTCTAATCCTGGACTACAACTCCCATCTGCCCCCGGCCAGCATGACCAGCGGTCAGGAATGAGGGGAACTCTAGTGCAACATCTGGAGGGTTGGGTTCCCTGTCTCTGGTTTAAGCTTTTTAAATTTCCAGATGCCTGATTTGTATTTATAGCCAGTCATGGTGGTACGGCACAGATGCATATTAATTATACCCAAGAGGCAAATGGCCTTTGGACACTATCCCTTAGTCTACGATCTAGAATCGGTTCCTATATGCACTCTGGAGACCAGAGGCCTCCCTTAATTACATCCACATGTTCTGGGAGTCTCTACCTACCAGCAGCACTGGCTGTCACTGCCCTTGAGACATTGACGCCCCCTCCCACGGCTTATTATAATATCTACCCACCTCCTCCAGCTGTCATTTGGATGCCCAGAACCTGCAGGCTTCTCCTGCCAATGCACAGGAAAAACCAGCAGGAACTAAGGAACCCATGGACTTGTAGTTTGTGGGAAAGGACAGAGCTAGGGAACCTGAGATCTGGGGGCCAAATGTGATCCTTCGGGCCTCTCTGCCCGGTCCTTATTTTATTTATTTAGAGCT